>NC_050573.1:0-600000 GCF_011100635.1 Trichosurus vulpecula
ACCTACTGTGGGCCAGGCACCTTGTCCATTTTAGCTCATTTGATTCTGCTGCCAGAATTCTCAGGGTTCTTGTTAGTGACATTCTGAATAAGACACGTGGAAACACACATGTACACAGAAACCAACACATGTGCACACGCACTCACAAATGCACACACAAACACATGTACACAGGCAGATATAGATTTAGATGTAGATTTTCCCCTCCTGAGGTCTGGGACTGGCCCAGAGATTGGGGTGTGATCAGGTAAGTCCCTTAGGTAGAAAAAGATAGAGAGAGGTGAATTTTTTTTAAAAGAGTTTAAAGTATTAATGTGATGAATGGCCTTTAGTGTTTGCAATAAATCCAAGAAAACAATGTCTTCCTTTTGAGTCCATTATTTAATTGGCCTGTTAAGCTCCTAGTGGGCAGCTGGGTGGCCTAGTGGAGAGAGTCCTGGGCCTAAAACTCTTGCAGGGTTCAGTTGGGGCCTCAGGTACTTCCTAGCTGTGTGACCCTGGCCAAGTCACTCAACCTTGTTTGTCTCAGCTTTCTTATTTATAAAATGAGCGGGAGAAGGAGATGCCAAGAAAACCCCAAATGGGGTCAGGAAGGACCAGACAAGGCCAAAGCTACTGAACATCAAGCTCCCAGTCCTTGGAAGGCAGGGCTTGTGAAGGGGAGGCAGACTGGGTCCTGAGGTCCTGACCTAGGATGAGATTGGAGGAAAGGGCTCACATCCTGGGGGCCTCTGAGGCTGGGCACTGGGGGGCCTCTTGGGACTAGGAGAACCTTCCCTAAGTGTGCTGGCTGGAAGCAGGAGCTGAGGTCACTCTACCTTCTCTGGAGGTCAGACCCTTCTGCTTTCTTCCCTAGACCTGGGATCTCTCAGCCTTCTAGAAGCCACCTCTGGGGGTACAGGTCCCAGCTATGACTAAGCCAGGGTCCTACAAGGTCTTGGCCTCTGCTGGCTGCCTTTGCCACTGGGTCTCATCCTCTTCATCTGACCTTGTGGTAAGTGTCCTCCAGCTCCACCAGGACCATGCCTCTCTCATGGCCTGACTTCTGTTGGAGCTCCCTGCCCCTAACTCTTCTCCAGACTCCAGATCATTTACAAATGTCTTGAGTCACCCTCCCCAGATGGACTATTGGGTCACATTTTCTCCAACTTTAGTCTTGCCTACAGGGACCCAAAACTCTTATTTTCAGCCTTCCCATTAGGACCCACATGTCCTGTCTCCCTGTCTCTAGCTCCTGCCTTCAGATGGCCCCTGTAAGGATCCCCCAGTTCTGCCTGCCCTGATGACTCCACCTTGGACACAGTTACCAAAGCTCTCTCCTGGTCCCCCTTATCTGCACCCATGGCTCTGGGGCTGGTCTCCTGTCAATCCCAGGCCTGTGGCTCCCTGTCTCCACTTTCCCTTTAGGGATTCCAAGCCTAAGCCCTACCAGAGGATCCCAACAGTCTTCCCCAGGCCCTAGTTAGACCTCAGGACACAGTCATCCTGCTTCCCCAGGCTCGGGGTCTCCCTGGAGCCCTTCTGTCACTCCATTGTCTCTGACCTCCCCCCATGAGCTATGTTAGATTGTCTTGCCTTCCAGACCCCACCCCTGCTCCCCTTCCCCAGGCTTCCTGCTCCCCTGCCTCAGGTCCCATCCCAGGGGGCTGAACCCAAGACTGAATTTTGTCTCCCACTCTCAGGCTTTCCCTGATCATGCCCTGGTGGCTCCATTCAAGAGCCCTCCCCCTCCTCAACCTTCCCTAGCTTACCTCCTAGATCAAGAAGTCAGTCTGTTGTCTAGATAATGTATGTGTGACTTAGGGAAAGGGAATTCAAGGTGGGCAAAAGACCATTTGGAGGGAGAGCTCTGACTGTTGGGTCATTGAGGCTATGACTGGTCTCACCCCACCTGGGATCCCAAACCCCTTCTGCCTCTTGGGTCTCCATTGTTCATTCTTCTTCCTCTAAAAGGATTAGTAACATGAGGAGGTTGATGTCTTGATTTGCAAGTGAATTAGATTTGAGTAGGGCAGAACTGTACAAAGTCATCAGCTTCACCCTCTCTCCCAGAGTCTTTCAGAGTCCAGTGGCAAGACATAGGTCAGGACCACTGGTGATGGCCATGAAGACAGTGGGAGACCTTGGGCTTTGTAAGCTAAGGTCTCTCGAGGTCTTTTTGAGGCAATACCCATTCAGAGACTAAAGGCCAGGTAAGAAATGAGGCTAAAGATTTGACTTCTCAAAAGAATCACTCTGGAAGGGGAAGACCCTCAGGACTTCTGACTAGAACAGAAACAATTGGTATTGTGAAGCAACCAGGGGCCTCCCCAAACCTTGAATCCCCCCTCCCCTGAGAAAGGCCTAAAACCTGGATTGGCCAGTCAGGAGAGGCATGGTGGCCCACTCTGAGCTTAACCTACTATAATGCTTTGGGTGCTCGAGCATAACAGACATGCTTTGCTTTGCTCTCTGAGTGAACCCAAAATGCCCCTTCCTGTGTCACCGACTACAAGGCCAGATGAGGCTGAGCAGGAGCATTCTTCTGTTTATGCCAGCCAAGGACCAGGCTCCTGGGAGCAGACACTGTTTTGAGTAAGGGCATCTGTCTTTCCTCATGTATGTTTTGTTATGTTGTGTTGTGTTGTATTATTTATGTTTTGTTATGTTAATTATATCATGTCATGTTATTTATGTTATGTTAGTTATGTCATGTCGTGTTATATCATGTCATGTTAATGAGAGAAAAGACACAGACATCCTGGAACTCTAATTTCAATTGACACTCTGACAATTACTGTATTTACAATCCAGCCTATCAAGAAATTCCTTCCTCATATTATGGTTCAAACCTATGAAGACTGAGATTTTAGGTGACACAGGCATCCTGAGCCAGGAAGGGAGGGAGTGAGGGAGGAGAGGGAATTGTTCTGAAGACCTCAGGTCCCCACCGTCTGTCCTTTTATGGCTCATTTTTGCGATGATCTCCCATGTGCGTCTCTATATGTGTGATCCACCAGCTTTGAGAAAAATAACCGTGCAAACGCAGCCTGCTTTGGTTTGTCCTTCTTAGAACAAAGTCTTTTTTACAGGTTGACACTATTTTCACTCACTCTGAACTGTCAAAACCCAAAGAAGGAAAAAGTGAGGCTTGGGCTGGGACCTGTTATTGGCCAGCCAGAGAGCCAGTGATTTGGGTTTAAAGGGATAGTCAAGTAGCTCCGTTTGCATCCCAATGGACTTTAAAAAAGCTTAATTTTTCAGAGCTATATTTCAAGAAATCATAAATGAAGACTACATGAGATTACCATTAATTGTCCCAGTTTTTTTTTTTTAATGACAGAATAAATTAGAAGGAAAGAAAAAAATCCAGTTCCCAAAATTCAAGATCTTTGGAGATTTAAGAGATCAAAATTTATACTCCTTTGGACAGAACTCCCACATGTAATGGTATAACTCCTTGTGACAGAGGAAGGGAGGAAGGGAGGGACAGAGGAAGGAGGGAAGGAAGGAAGGAAAGGTAGAAGAGGGAAGGGAGCAAGAAGAGGGGATGGAGAAAGGAAAGATGGAGGCAGAGGAAGGAAAGAAGGAGGGATAGAAAAAGGAAGAGGGAAGGGAAGAAGAAGAGGGGATGGAGAAAGGAAAAATGGAGGGGGAGGAAGGTAACAGTAGCATTGTCCAACTGGAACTGGCCAGTTGGTCCCCAGCGGGGCAGCTACTATTACTTAAATTATGTTGTTCGTCCTTGGTTCTCAGTCCAAGGAGGGCAGAGTACCAGTTGGAGGGACAGCTCTGACTCTGAGGCCACTGAGTCTCTGTATTATGAAGACAGAATTTATGATTTCAAAGAGAATCATATATATGCCTGAAAGGTTCGGAACTGAAGGATATAAGGAATTCTCTAGGTAGAAGGCAGAAGAATTAAAGCATGTATCTAAGCTCCACAGTAACAGACCCATGAACCAACGTCCCCATTTTGATATTTTGATCAAAAGCTTCCAGGCCCAATAAGTCCGCCTCACAAGAGTAACCAGGAGGCCGCAGAGAAGCATGACGGTATAAAGTAAAATTGAGTACATGCTTCCCCTCTACGGTAAGAAGATTACCCACTGGCCTCAAGTCCTTGCTCGGCACTCCTTGGTCCACACGTGGGTCAGCTCTGCTACTGGCAGCTCCTGCTTCAGCTTCGACTGTAGGTGTCTCTGGCTCCAACGGAAAGAAGAAAAAGGGCACTTCAAGTTGTCTTCTCTCCTCTTATAGAGTTTTTGACATCATCAAGCCCCACCGGAATGACCAGGGCCGATTGGTTCTTGAGTTGGCCCCTCCCTCTAGGACCCTGGGAGGTTCACGTCCATGTAGACTAAGTTAACACCCAATAGCATGGCTCTGGAGTCAACACCTGCCCTCAGCCAGCCCCATGAATCATCACACAGGAAGTTCTCTGCTCCCAGGCAGGGGTCTCTGGCCTTCCTGCCCCAGAAGAGAAGCAGCAGGCACTGGGGAAAGGTGAAGAGCTTCCCCAAAGATGACCCACCAAGGTTCCACATCTAACAGGGCTCTGGGCCTGGGGCCCAGCACCCAGCAAGGCTCAATGAGATAAACTGAGTCACTCAAAGAAAACAAAGGCCATTCTGCTCACACTCCACCCCTCACAATGTTCTAGGATGCACAATCCAATCATAATTTAAATTAAATTATATATCCTAGAACACTGTGATCCAATTACACAGGAAACTAAAACATATCATTCACAATAAAGCAAAACATATCATTCAGTGAAATTCCTAAATACTGATTTACGATTCAAATGTGACCCACCCCTAGGTCCCAGCAAGATAATCTCTTCAATCAATCATCCCCAAAATAATTGTTGATAATTCAAATGTCCACCCCTAGATCTTTGTATCCATTACATAGGATCAATAATATCATAACAATAAAACAATATGGCAAGGATAACACAAAATAAGTACACAGAACACTATCATCATTCCCCCCCCCTCGAACAAATGGGGCTCAAAATCTTGGGGTAAGGGGTGAAGGTCTCATTTTCCATAGCTTCTTCTTGCTGAAATTGGATGTAGAGCTGTCCCTTCCCCAAAGAGTCTCATTCCAGAGGTCAGTTCTTTATCGAGCTGGTAGGAATTCCAAGAATGCTACGTGCTTAGGCAGTCACTGAAAGTGCAGGGTGCTTAAGCCTAAAGGAGACAGAACTAACAACAAGGTTAACCAAAACAAAGAACAAAAAGAGTAGGCAAGTATGGGCTATTATCCTTCAAATAAAATCATCTCCAGTTTGGTTGAGATTTCAGTTATGCAAAGATCCAATATCAGAGCCAAACTCAGGTGGGAAATGTTTCTTTTCAAAAGGAACATAATGAGGAAGCCAAGAGGATCCCATCCTAGATAGAGACTAAGATTGTCCTCTCAGCCTTTCCCCAGATGTACAAGGGAACACAACAGGGAAAACTAAACCAAGAGGATCCCATCCTAGGTAGAGACTAGGATTGTCCTCCCAGCCTTTCCCCAGATGTACAAGCTTTCATCCATTAATCACACAAGGTCACCTTCCCTCCGAGTGGCTTGTGGAAATTACAGCATCAGCCATACCTGTGGGGTCCGTGAATCTATTATCATAGCCCTATTTGCGGTAAAATATATGGTTCAGGGGTACGATTTGGTAATTACCTTCCCCTGAATAGACAACTGTTACAGTGTTGTCCTTCTCATGGGCTATGACTTCTGCAGCCTTTGGAATATCATCTGGCTTCTGCTTTACCCATACCTTAGCTCCTGACTTTATTCTATCAATGGAGCAAGACCCTTTTGCCCCTCTAGTAGTTATTTTGGGAGGAGGGTCAGTTTTCACAAAGGGTATTTTTTCACAGGGGATAATAATCACTTGAACTATCCTATCATTCCTACCAAATTGTACAGGTTTTTCACCCAAATTCTGGAGTGTCACAACAATTTCTTTTTGATAATTAGAATCTATCACTCCAGCCAATACATGTACTCCTTGAGCTGCTAATCCTGGTTTAGGTAATATCCGTCCAAAATGATTCTTGGGGATTCTCATACATACTCCAGTAGAGGTTTTTCTTATCTCTTTCCTATTCAACCTAAAATTCTCTCTACAATGTAAATCATATCCTGCCGAACCAGGTGTTCCTGGACATGGTAGTGGGACATCTTTCCTCACAGTCCAAAATTCAATATTTTAGATCTCACGTGTTTGCTGTTCTCTAATCTGCAGATTTGGGGTCATCATTCTGGCTAGAGGTGTACTCCCCCTAAGGGCCTATTATTCAAATTATGTAAGGCAATAGACAAATTATCCTTCCAATGTCGATATGAATTATTAGAGTTTAATTTTCTCAGCTGTTCTTTCAACAATCCATTCATTCTTTCAATTAGCCCAGATGTTTGTGGGTAATATGGAATATGATATATCTAGTCTATATTATTCAACACACAATATCTTTTCACTTCTTTGCCCTTGAAATGTGACCCATTGTCACTTTGAATCTGCATTGGGGTTCCATAGTATAAACTTACAATATCTAGGGTTTTACAGGGGTTTTTCTGAACAGCTGTCAACACACGTACATACATATTTACATCCTTTATCCTGGGGTAGTGGGCCAATATAATCTATCTGCCAGATTTGGGTTGGAACTTTTCCCCTCGCTATTTCTCCAGTTACTATCCTAGGAAGAGTTCGTTCTTTTTCTAATTGGCATATACAACACTCCTCTGTTATTTGTTTTAACAACGCATGAGAGATACTGATACCTCAATCCTGTGCCCATCGGTGGGTGGCCTGGACCCCTAAATGGCCGGAGGTCTGGTGGACCCATCTTGCTAAGACTGGGTCATCAGTTGGAGTCGGAGTAGGGACAATACATTCAGTAGCAATTTTTGCTAGTCGATCCGTGTGTGCATTGTACTCACGTTCTGGTGTGGTCGGGGTCGCGTGAGCATCAACATGAAAAACTGACAAATCGGTAACCAAAGATATGTCCCATATATTTTCCCATAACTCTTTACCCCAAACTTGTTTGCCATGAATCTCCCAATTCTGATTCCTCCACATAGGCATCTACGTAGCTAATCCATTAGCTACCGCCCATGAGTCAGTAAATATATGACACTGTCCTCCTTTCTCCATTCTGATGGCCTGATGCACTGCCATCAGTTCAGCATATTGGCTACTTCCACCTATCCCAGAACTTTCCAGAGTTCGCCTAGTACAGGGGTTATAGGCTACTGCTTTCCAATGTCTCTTCTGTCCTAAATATTTTGCTGTCCCGTCAGTAAACCAAGCATGTTTCTTCTGTTCTACATTTAGTCCATCATATCCATTATTCCATTTCACTAAGGATGGCACCATCTGTTGCTTAGATTCAAGGGCTTTTTCATTCCTCTCAGTGTCAATGTTCGCCACAGATTCATGTAAAGCAGAAACTCCACTTTTGCCTGCTCTGGACCTATTCTGAATATACCACTTCCATTTGATTATGCTTGCTTCTTGTGCATGTCCAATTCTGTGAGAAGCTGGGGTACTCATTACCCAAGTCATAATTGGAATTCCAGGCCTTAATACCACATCATGACCCAGAGTTAGTTGCTCAGTTTCTACTAAAGCCCAATATGCAGCTAACAGCTGCTTCTCAAAAGGTGTATACTGCACTCCAGATGAGGGCAGTTTCCTTGACCAAAAGCCTAAAGGTACACTTCGGCTCTGCTGTTTTTGCCACAGACTCCAATTTGCATAGTCATCTTGTACAGTCACTTGTAACTCCACTGGCCCATTTTGCAAAGGCCATAAGTCCAGGGCTAATTGTATAGCAGCCTTTGCTTCCTCAAAAGCTCTACTTTGTTCAAGTCCCCAATCGAATTCATATTTCTTTCTGGTGACATTTTTGTAATTTCAATAAGACTCAGAGCCTGAACTGGTTAACCAGAAGAAAAGTCTGAACCTAACGGTCTCTTTGTTCCCTGAGTAAACTCAGAATATCTTTTCTCTGTGAACAAGGCCAGATCTGGCTGACCTAAGAACATTCTCACCCCTGTTAACCATTAAGGGATGAGACCCTAAACCCGAGAAGACCACTTCACTTAATATTCTATGGGCATATTCTTTAACTGACCTTTGTCAAAACTCTTGTCTTTACAAACTGTTAAACCTGAAAGTTTGGTTGAAGGAAACGACAGAGCTAGGTGATAGAAAAATCCATGTTGTTTATTATTTTCCCTTAAAGCATAGCGAAGCTAGCTTACTTGTATGTACAAGGAGTCAGAGCATAGGCTCTGGCTGTCTGAACAAAGGAATGAGAAAACTTATATACGTTATTTTAGCAGACCCAGCAAGCCTGGGTTACCTCATTTTTTATGACCCCCATGTATGTTTAACCACGATACAAGAAGAGGATTTTCCTTAATGGAATAGGGTTGTAAAGAATGTTGACAAAGGTTAGTTAATATTAATCTAGGTAGTCTTTCTTGGGGTTAGTGTCTCATCCCTTAATGGCTAACAGGGGTGAGAATGTCCTTAGGTCAGTCTGATCTGGCCTTGTTAACAGAGGTAAGGGTATTTCCTGAGCAAACTCTAGAGGACAAAGAAGCCCAGGTCCTGGATCTTCTTCCAGTTACTCTTTAATTCAGGCTCTGGGTCTGGTTGAAATTAAAAATGATATAAAATGGTATAAAATGTTCCACAAAACCTATTCCATTAAGGAAAATCTTCTTCTTGTATCATGGTTAAACATACATGGGGGTCATAAAAGTGACTGGGTCTGCTAAAATAACATATATAAGTTTTCTCATTCCTTTGTTCAGACAGCCAGAGCCTATGCTCTGACTCCTTGTACGTACAAGTAAGCTAGCTTAGCTATGCTTTAAGGGAAAATAATAAACGTGGATTTTTCTATCACCTAGCTTGTTTGCCTCCTTCAACCAACTTTCAGGTTTAACAAACCAAATGGGGAGTGGTAATTGGAGCAGTAGATAGAGAACCAGCCATGGAGTCAGCAGGACCTAAGTTCAAATCTGGCCTAAGGCATTTGAGACTCTGGTAAGTCACTTAACCCAGATCACCTCACAAAAAGAACCTGGGAGGGCAGCATGGGGGCTGGAGGGGGCCAGTGCGCAAGACACCAGGGTGCTAAAGAATCAGCTTAACATACAGAAGATGGGAGCAGGGCAATGTTGCTACCACTTTACTCATTTTCATGCCTCTTTTTGTAAAGAAATGATCCATAAGGCAGGTATCACCAGCTTCATAGATCATCTTCTAGGTCTACGGAAATGGCTGGAGTGCTGACGTTGGTCAAGCTTGTGGATGAACTGCACTTACCTGGGCTGGGGCTCCGCTGCTCCCAGGGGCCACTCCCTCAGAATCCAGGCTCCCTCTGTAGGTAGCAAAGGAACCAAAGTGACTCCATTTTGTACAGTTCCTCTATCATATCTCTGGTCCTTAAGTACGTCAGGGACCCGCTCCCTCACCCTTTATGGTCCCACAGATGGAGCGGCAGCCAAAGCTCTTCCTCACAGATGTCCCAACTAATCATGGAATGTCCGATTCTAAGCCTTTCCGATAACCAGGAGATAGCCTGGAGCCACCTGGAAGGTCCTTCCCTTCTTTACCTCTGCACACAAAAGCCCATCAGCCCCACCTGTAACCTTAATCCCAGGGTGAGTGCCTTGGTGCTCATACCCTGGGTGATTGCTATTTGTTGTACCTTGGAATGAATCTTCTAATTTCCCTCCAGCTTTGATGTCTGGATTTGACCCAGTCCCTGCTTGGGCCAAGCCTTGGTCCTCTGCAGACTGAGCTGGGGAGGTGTTATGGTGATCGTGGTGGGACTTTTTTGTTGTTCTCTTTTGGAATGCTAAGGCCATCAAGTGCCTTTAATGAGTCTTGCCTTTCAAATGTAATGGCAAACAAAGTGGGCTTTTTATTGTCTTTGTTTTGGAGTGCTTCTCAGCACTAGGGAATCTTTGATGGAAGCAGGAGTCTTGGATGGCTTGCTTATGTCAAAGGAAGGCCGAGTTCATATGGGTTTGAGTTGCGTGGTTGTGACACTCTCTAACCCTGAAGAAGTGTGTATACACACTCAGAGGTTAGCATTTCACCTTTGGAGGGCACACTCATTGAAAGAATATTGAGTGGCCCTTAAAGCCTCCCTCGCCCCCCCCCCACCCTTCCCTCTTTGGAAAACCCAGATGTTGCTTCTCTCTCTGGCAAATATGTATGTACTGCTGTGGATAGACTGGTTTGTGTTATTTGCTGTTTATATAATGTATGCTTGTAATTTCTGTTTGTATACTCTCTGAAGCTCAAGGTGCTGGCTTTTCCCCCTGAAATAAGTGAATGATATATGTATTTTTAATTAAAGTGAGATTGTGAACCCCTTAAAGTTGCTTTCCTTAGAAAAGCAGATCAAAGGACCTGTGCTAGCAGCCCTTCTGTGTGCTGGTGTTAAAAGTCTTTCACCCCTACAACAGCTGCTAGCAACATTGTTACAGGAGAAAGGATCCCAGATGGGGAGAGTGCTTTCCCCTCTTCTCCTAGGCAGGAGGCTGCCCTACAGGGATTTACAGAGGGCAAGGTCCCATAGGAGTTAGAAAGACCAAGGCTCTTCCCTGGGGGGAATGACTCCAACCTATAAAGGGTGGAAAGCAGCAGGGAGGGTCAGGCTTGGAAATGAGGAGGGTCTGAACAGGAAGACTACATCCCGCCCTCTCTTATTCCTCTTCTGTCCCCCCCCCCATCCTCCTACAGAACCCCAGGAGGCAGGGGACACCTTGGGATCTCAGATGGGATGAGACCAGTCAGAGTCTCAATGACCCCTAAGATAGAGCTTTCCCCACAACTGGACCTCTGCCCTGCCTGCACCCACTCTCCCCAGTTAACACACTCATTACCTAAACAATTGACTGACTGCCAGATTTAGTAGAGAGGGAAGCTAGGGAAGCTAGAGGATGGGGAGGAATCTGGAATGAAGCCACCAGGGAATGACTAGGGAAGTCTGAGACTGGGAGAGAAACCCCAGCCTGGCACTGAGCCCCCTGCATGGGGGAAGGAGACCTGGGGAAGGGAAGCAGAGCTAGGGTCTGTCCTGAGGTCTAAGTAGGAGCTGGGCAGGATGCCTGGGACCTTCTGGTACAGCTTAGGCTTATAAGGAAGTTGATTCACTGAGGACCCCTACTCCATTCCCATCAGTATGTATCAATTGGGTATGATTCTTTATGTGGTGATGAGAAGTTCTAAGTATTTGGTCCCAGAGCTTTGAGCTGCACATTGTTACTTCACTTGCTTAAGCATAAAAGTTAATTAGTGACCCCCCCCACCCTTGTTTATCCTTGTCATGGTGACCAAGTCTAGTGCGGTAGAGGTGATTCAACTACATGGAAAATCCCCCAACTTACTTTTGTGCCTCTGGGCCATTATCTCTTGTCCAACAGGAGCAGGTGGCCATCTTCTGACCATTTAGTCAGTGGAGATGCCTCATGCCTCACCCCACCTGTGACACCCCCTCTCCCCTGCTAATATGTCATTTTTGGCTCTAAAGAGCAAGGTCTGTTAACCAATGAGATTCTGCATTTGGCCACACCTCTTTGGCATAGTTGGGTAAGAATAAGCCATGTATTACTCCATACCACACACATGCCATACCATTCATTCATACCATACACATCCAAGTCACATAGGAATATAGGTTTAAATAGAAGGGCCCTATAATAAGCCTCAAACTCTAATGTAATGATCATTACTTGTTTACCAGCTGTAGAGCTCACACGCACAACTACAAGAATGGTGATCAAGATATCTCTATCCTGCTTGCTCAGATTCCATGACCAAACTAAGCCTGGGAGGTGGCACGGTATGGAAAGCCCCCTGCCCCCGCCCACCCCACATATTCTGGGCCATATGTATAGCTCCTGCCTAAACTAAGGAGAAACCCCTCTAGCTTGTGACCACCTGGTCAGTGGAGATATTTCCTGCTTTGCCCAACCCGGGACATTGCTTATATATTGCTTTGCTTATTTTAGCCTATGCACCATATGTCAAGCAATGGAATTATTCTGTGTTTGGTATAGCTACTCCAGAATGTCTAGATACATAGCTCTTAACAATTGGAACCTGGAAGGCAAGGATGTCTCAGATCATGAGGAAGACCTGAGGTCCACTTCATTAGAGGAGAACATGGACTCTTTAATGAAGTGCCATTGGCTCAGAGCTCTGCCTCAGTCTCTCTTATTGTAGGTTGGATAATTTTAATCCCCACACTTTGAATCCCTCAAGAGAGTCAAGTGACTGGAATCAGATAGGGAAGGAGCCCAAGAACCAAGGATTCAGATAAAGGGGATCAGGAAAGAGCTTTGGTTCCTGTATTCAAGGTGGAGTCTAGGGGCAGGAAGGTAGGACTTGGGAATCCTTACAGGGGGCTGGGTCTGAAGGTAGGACAACTGAATCTCTAACCAGGAGGTGGAGTCAGGGAGGAAGGACACCTTGGTCCAGATGGGAAGGCTGAAAGCAGGACACCTGGATCTCTATGGGCAAAGTCTGAAGTTTGGAAAGTGTTACCCAATGGGAAATCTTGGGAGGGTCAGCAGGAAGTGATTGGGAGTCTGGAAAAATTTTAGGGGCAGGAAGCTTGTCCAGTGGATTGGCCTGGGAGGCATGCTTCTGGCAGACCTGGAGAATGAGAGCCAATGGCAAGGCTAGCCAGCAAAAGCCAGGATGTATGTGAGGACCCTGGCTCAGACCTACCTGGGATCTGCATGCACAGAGTGGGCTTCCAGAAGGCAGAGTGAAGTCAGGTCAAAGGGAAGGCAGAGCGATGTCAAGTCAAAGGGAAAGCAGAGAGAGCTGATGTCCAAAGGAAAAAGAGAGGGTATCTGAGCCCCAGGGAAGGCAGAGCAGACTCAACTCAAAGGCTTCCCACTTCCCACCAGCCCAACCTGAGAGGGTCTTCCGAGCCCCAAGAACCTAGGCCAACCTCTGAGCCCCAACCCCCACCCATGGCTGAGCCCTTTCCTCCAATCACACCCAGGGCCAGGACTCAAGGAACCTGACTACTTCTCCTTCCCAAGCCCACCTCTCCATCAAGTGGAAAGCCTTCTCCACTGCAATGATCCCCTCTTCCCCCTAAATTCCTATCAAGCCTCCAAACTCCAAACAAGTTTAAGTGATGCTTTGAATCCAATTCTGGAGAGGAAGAATGAACAAAAAGTCAGGAAGCCACAGGAAAAGTGACAGTGGTTAGGCCTAGAGAACAGTGTGCTGAAGGAAACAGCAGCAGCTTAGAGAACTCTCAGTTCACTGACAATGAAGGAGTCAGACAATTGGTCAGAGGGAGATTATAAAGAACCCTTTGCTGGCATTGGGCACAGGACCATCTTGTATTGCACATACACAGTTTCATGTCACCATCCCAGAGTAAAAGGAAAAGGGAAGGAAAGAATATGGAAATCAAAATTTAATTTTTCGACATGCTTTAAATATTGTTTTTACATGTAATTGGAAAAAGTAAAATGTGCTATTTTTCACACAGAAAAATAAAGTGCTGCACTCAATATGCAAGCAAATTTGGAAACCTCTAAAGTCAGTTTAACTCCCAACCCTAAAGAATGGCTATGCCAGATGCCAGTGATCTGGGCTGCTGATATATATGGGAAAATTCAGGGAGGGGTTGCTTTCAAAGACATGGTCTTTTAGGGGCCCATCATTAGCACATTACTGCCTCATCGAAAAAATGGGGCCCAATATCTTTTGGGGTAAGGGGCAAAGTCTCAGCTTCTGAAACTGTTTCCTGCTGGCAAGGGCTGTACAGCTGTCCCTGCCTTGAGGGGGTCCCCGAGAGGAGGTTGACTGGAACCAAGCACAGGGTACATCCAGAGAACAACGGTGGACCATGGGCTGGTATCCACTGTTTGCTATCAACTGTAGGTGAATGGCCCATAGCATGGAATTCACAAAAGTGACAAGTAGGTTCAATGTGCAGGGTTCAAAGTCAGGGGGCATTAAAAGTGATTCCAGAAAACAAAGAAAGTCAGCAAGAACCCCATTAGAATTTCCACTCTGATTCCTATTCCTTTTGGAGGATCAGATGCTATTGGGAAGTAACAATACTTTTGCAGGTACAAGTTTTCCACCCCTGGGTTCAATAGGTACACAAATGCATTTGCCAGAGACTGACTTGACTCTAATTAGAACAAAAGACTTGGGAGGATATTTTCACTTTCAAATACAAGAAACAAGAGAAACATTAAAAGGTAAACAGGAAAGAGAAGCCATAAGGGATTTATTAAATTTGAACTGTTTATATTCCTACATAGAAAGATGATATTTATAACTCAAGAGACCTTTCTTGGTATCAGCATAGTTACACACACACACACGTATGGATATGTATGTGTATGTATGAATGAATGTTGAGACTCTGGCTTTGCTATCCCAGACCCATGGGTGCTTCTCTTCTTGGTAACTATGTATATGATGTCTTGATTGGACAAAGCCTGTCTGTTGAATATTCTTATTTATCTGTTGATATTTTCTGTTTGTAATTTCTATTTGTATTCTCCCTGAAGTTCTGGGGGCTGGCTTTTCCTCCTGAACTAAGGGAATTATATGAGAATGTTTGATTAAAATGAGACTGTTAACCCCTTAAAGTTGCTTTCCTTACAAGAGCAGATCAAAAGAACCTGTGCTAGCAGCAGCTCTTCTTGCATCTTTCACCTCAGCTACAGCTGCTAGCCAAATTGTTGCTACAATTACTTTTTATATTTCTCTTGAGTCTTGTATTTGAAGATCAAAATTTTTATTTATCTCTGGTCTTTTCATCAGGAATGCTTGGAAGTCCTCTGTTTCCTTAAATATTCATTTTCCCCCTGAAGACTTATACCCAAGTTTGCTGGGTAGGTGAGTCTTGGTTATAATCCTAATTCCTTTGCCTTCTGGATAATCATATTCCAAGTCCTCCCAGATCTTTAATGGAGCAGATGCTACCATATAAACAATACTGTGGCTACACCATATTAGAATTATTTCCTTTTGACTGTTTGCAGCTATTTCTCCTTGACCTGAGAGTTCTGGAATTTGACTACAATGTTCCTGGGAGTTTTCATTTTGGGATCTCTTTTAGGTGATGATTGGGGGATTCTTTCCATTTCTATTTGGCCCTCTGGTTCTAGATGTCAGGTCAGTTTTCCTTGATAATTTGGCTCTTTTTAGATCCTGGCTTTCAAGGAGTCCAATAATTCTTAAATTATGCCTCCTCAATCTATTTTCCAGGTCTGGTGTTTTTCCAATGAGAAATTTCACATTTGCTTCTTTTTTTAAATTCTTTTGATTTTGTTTTGTTCTTTCTTGGTGTCTTCTAGAATCATTAGCTGGCTCGATTCTAATTTTTCAAAAATTTTTATTCAAAATATTGAGTTCCAAATTCTATCCCTGCCTCCCTCCCTCTCTCTTCTCCTCCCTCTGCAAGATAGTAAAAATAAAATATAAGTTATACATGACAAATTATGTAGAGCATTCCCATATTAGTCATTTTGTAAAAGAAGATTCCAATAATCTCACAGCATCCAGATCAAAGGAGGAATTAATTTTCTAAGGATACAATTGTATCATTTTATTTTTTCAAATTAACTCCATCTTTTACATAGTAGTTTCTGGAAAAACCCAATAAAAAATCAAAGCACAATCATAACACAAATAATATTACCTATCTAAACATGAAACAAAATTGCCAGCCAAATGACATCAATTCATTTCCCGGTATTTCTGAATTATCTTACACGGACAAATCTTTTCATCCATCTACACACTGAGAGTAATTCTAATCCAATCACATTTAATTCTTCTTCTTACAGTTCCTAAAGATATCACCTTAATGCTAAGCTTGAAGTGTATTTTGCTTTAAGGTCTAATCTCCCTGTAGAGGGTCAAACATCCCAGTTATTGCTATGGGAAAACAGCTGATTTTCAAGGAGCCCACAGTCTAATTTAGATTAGGAGAAACTCAGCCCAATCTAATCTAGATTTAGTTACAAACGGTCCGTAGAATCGCAGTTTTCCCAAGGGCCGTTTGCTGCCAGCATCTCGAAGTACATCCCTGCCGCTTTTGGTTAGTCTGGTGTACACGTTTCTCTCCACAGCCTTTCTGCTCCCAAGGGGGAGGGTCCGGGTCCCGGAGCAGCGGGAGGGGGGGGCGTGGAGAGCTGGCGGGGGGAGGAGCTCTCAAGGATGACCAGCCCGGCGGGTGGTGCCCAGGGCGAATACAGCCCGGGACTGGAGATGGAGGCCTGGGAGGAGTCTAGGGCTGATCATGCCAGCAGCCAAGGCATTTCCCCATAATAGACAGCAGGGCTTGGGGAGGAGAGGCAGGAGGGTGGCCCAGGGTGTGATTGGAGGAAAGGGCTCATTCTGGGGCTTTGGGGGCTGGGCAGGGTGGGGCTATTGGGAGGAGGAGGCTCCACCCAGAGCCCGGAAGCAGGAAGTCGGAAGCTGGAAGCCTTGCCACTGAGATCTCTCCGCCTTCTGGAAGACAGCTCTGTGGGTGCCCGTCCCAGGTGGGTCGGAGCCGGGGCTCCACGCAGGTCCTGCCTTCTACTGGCTGCCAGTGCCATTGGGTCTCATCTCCGACCTCAGGTGAGTGTGCTGCGGGTCCGCCAGGAGCACACCTGCCTCCCTGCCCTGGCCCCTGCTCGAGTTGCCTGCCCCTCCCTCTCCAGACTGCTTATCACTTCCCGATGTCCAGGGCCCCCCTCCCCCGATTTCCCGTTGGGTCACACTGTGCCCCTAGGGTCCCAGAAGTGCTGCTTTCAGCCCTCCCATCGGACCCAGGCGTCCTGTCTCCCCGCCCCAGCTCCCGCCTTTACACCCAGGACCCTGGGAGAATCCAGTAGTTCTGCCTCCCCCGAGGACCCGCCTTGGACGCAGGATCCCGAGCTCTTTCTCTGGCCCCGCAGCTGCCGGGCTGTTTCTGTCTCATCCCGGGCGCAGGGCTCCCTGTCTCCACTTTCCCATTCGGGATTCTGAGCCTAAGCTCTCCTGGGGGTGCCGGGAGTTCTCCCTGGCGCCCAGTCAGATCTCAGAGCACAGTCTTCTGGGTTTGCCGGACTCTGTGCACCTGGAACCCATCTGTCTCTCTTGTGACCCTGACCCCCGGGACATGAGCTGTGTTAGACTGCCTTGCCTCCCAGACTCTGCCCTGCGCCCGCTCCTTTCAGAACTCTCAGGTCCCATGCAGGGCGCTGAATCCCAGAGTGGGTTTTCTCTCCCAGTCTCAGACTTCCCTGATTATTCCCTGGCAGCTCCATTCCAGGTGGAGCTGATGGGCTTTTGTGTGCACAGGTAAAGAAGGGAAGGACTTTCCAGGTCGCTCCAGGCTGTCTCCTGGTTATCAGGAAGGTTTAGAATTGGGACATTGCATGATCAGTGGGGACATCTGTGAGAAACACCTTTGGCTGTGGGGCCATACAGGGTGGGGGAGCAGGTCCCTGGGGTAGACAAGGACCAGGGAGAAGATAGAGAATTTTACAAGATGGAGTCATTTTGGTTTCTTTGCTACCTACACAGGGAGCCTGGATTCTGAGGGAATGGCCCCTGGGAGCAGCGGAGTCCCAGCCCAGGTGAGTGCAGTCCATCCCCAGGCTTGACCAACTTCAGCAATTGAGCCATTTCCATACACTTATAGGATGGTCTATGAAGATGGTAATACCTGCCTAATGAATTGTTTCTTTGTAAAAGTAGGCGTGAAAATGATTCCAGTAGTAACAACACTGCCTTGCTCCCATCTTCATTTTAAGCTGATTCATTGGCACCCTGGTGTCTTGAGCACTGCTCCCCTCCTACCCCCATGCTGCCCTCCCATGTTCTTTTTGTGAGGTGATCTGGGTTAAGTGACTTACCAGGGTCACACAGCTAGTAAGTTTCAAGTGCCTGAGGCTAGATTTGAACTCAGATCCTGCTGACTCCATGGCTGGTTCTCTATACACTGCTCCAATTACCACCCCCCATTTGCTATTAACAACTTCATTACAGCTGACTGACCAGGGTGACCTCTTTATTCCTTAGTCTCTATTACGCAGGGATCCTGCCTTTGCTCTCTTAATGTCTGCCAGCATCCCCTTCCCCTACACATAGCTCCTCCCCCTCCTCTCTCTTTCTTCTGGACTAGAGGACTGAGGTTCAGGCCTGAGATGCTACCACCCACTCCCATCTCCTTGTTCCTATAGACTTCTACTTATGCCTTATTATTATGCAAGGCAGTATTTCCTAACCTTCCTTTCCATCCAGCCACCTTAGTGTATTCCTCCTCCTCTCTTTCCATCTTTTCCTTTAGATTAAGACATAACAGAACCCCTCCCAAGTCTTTGCTAATTTGATTCCTCTATGATCCCTGAGAGAGATCAGAGGATACATATCAGCTTCCTGTATTTGAATAAAAGTAATTTATCCTTTTTTTTATTCCCTTTGCTAGTTCATACTTCTTTACTTTCTTATGTTTCTCTTCAGTTATGTTTGAACTTCAGAATTTCTCTGTAGTTATGGTCTTTTCTTTTTGTCAAATGCATTTTCTGCATCTATTGAGATAATCCTGTGGTTTCTGCTAGTTTTGTTGGTTATATGGTCAATTTTGCTGATGGTTTTCCTAATATTGAACCAGCCTGGCATTCCTGGAATAAATCCTACCTGGTCATAGTGTATTATTCTCCTGATAAGTTGCTGCAATCTTTTTGCTAATATTTCATTTAAAAATTTTCCATCAATATTCATTAGAGCAATTGGTCTATAGTTTTTTCCTTCCCTTTTGACTTTTCCTGGTTTGGGTATTAGTACCATATTTGTGTCATAAAAAGAATTTGGTAGGACTCCTTCACCTGTTTTCCCAAATTGTCTGTAAAGTATGGCAATTTGTTGTTCTTTAAATGTTTGATAGAATTCCTATGTAAAACCATCTGGCCCTGGAGATTTTTTCCTAAGGAGTTCATTGATGGATTGCTCAATTTCTTTTTCTGAGATGGGGTTGTTTAGGTATTTTACTTCCTCTTCTGTTAACCTGGGCAATTTATATTTTTGTAAATATTCATCCATTTCCCTAACGTTGTCAAATTTATGGGCATACAATTGGGCAAAATGATTCCTAATTATTGTTTTAATTTCCTCTTCATTGGAGGTGAATTCACCCTTTCCATTTTTGATACTGGTAATTTGGTTTCCTTTCTTTTTTGAATCAAATTGACCAAAAGTTTATCAATTTTATTGTTTTTCTTTTCCTAAAATCAGCTCTTAGTTTTATTTATTAGTTCAATAGTTTTCTTGATTTTAATTTTATTAATCTTTCCTTTGGTTTTAAGCATTTCTAATTTGGTATTTAATTGGGGATTTTCAGTTTGTTCTTTTTCTAGCTTTTTCAGTTGCCTGCCCGATTCATTGATCTCCTTTTTCTCAATTTTATTCATGTAAGCATCCAGAGATATAAAACTTCCCCTAAGAACGGCTTTTGCTGCATCCCATAACTTTGGTATGCTGTCTCATTATCGTCATTCTCTTGAATGAACTTACTAATTTTCTCTGACTTGTTCTTTGGCCCACTCATTCTTTAGAATTAGATTATTTAGTCTCCAATTAATTTTTAGTTCATCTTTCCACGGTCCTTTATTAAAAATAGCTATGATCTTTTCATCAAGAATGCTTGCAACTCCTTTCCTTAAGTGTCATTTTCTCCCAATTTCATTATACTCAGTTTTGTTGGGTAAATTAGTCTTGGTTATAAGACCATATCCTTTAACTTCTAGCATATCCTATTCTGAGTTCTGGTCTCCTTAGTAGTAGTTATTGCCAAATTGTGTGTGATCCTGTGGCTCCTTGGTACTTGAATTGTTTTGTTTTGTTTTGTTTTTTTCCTGATTCCTTCCTATATTTTTCTCATTCACCTGTTAGCTCTGTGTTTTTGGCAGTGGGTGTTACAGGGAGTTTTCATTCAAAGATTTCTTTCAGGAAGTGAGCTGCGGGATATTTTGAGTTTCTCTTCTTGTTGCAAGATGTCTGGGCACCTTTAACATTTCTTGAAATCTCATGGTGAGCCTTTTTTTTTTTTAATGGCATTCAGGTAGTCCAATATTATTTAAATTTTCCTCTGTTCTCTTTTCTGAGTGTTGCTTTTTACTATGAGATAACTGACATTTCCTTTTGGTTTTTTTTCACCTTTTTGAATTTGTTTTAATATCTGTTATTGCCTTGTGACTTCTATTTGTTATATTCAGAGTTTTAGAGGGTTTATTGCTTGGCCATGGTTTTGTAACTCTCCTGCCAACCTGTTACCTCCTTGATGCTTTCTTCTACACCACTTATTTCCTTTCCACTTCTTTTTCCCTTGAGCACTCTCATTCCCCTTAGAAACATGTTTAACTCTTGTGTCAATGCTTCCAGCAATTCTGGTTGAGTTTGTACCCAGGCTGTGTTTTTCTGAGACAGTGCTTGCAGATATGAGTCACTCTTCTGGATGTATGTCTGCAGTTCCTTTGCCACCAGAACAATTCATGATGGTGAGGTTCTTTTGTTAGCTCAATCTTTCAGCCTGCCTTCTCTGCAGCACCTTGGAGGGAATGTCTGGGGTTCTCTTGTGGCTGCTTCCTTGGGGCCCTGAGGTTGTCTTATTCCAGGATCTCAGGAGCAGAGTAGAGGCCTCTTAGTTCTCAGTGTTCCCAAAGTGGTCTGATCCAGAGCAAAATCAGATTGTTGCCCTCCTGCTCAGAGCTCTACATGTTTCTGGCCTTGGTTTGAGTCTCTGCAAGAGTGGACTGCTGCCATGCTCTGTCCTTTTTGGCCAATGACTGAGCTCTGCTGGCTGGCTCAGAGGGGCAGAATTGTAAGTTTCTCTTTATTTTGGGATTCCTGTCCTTGTTATTCCACCGCAGGCTGGGCTGGACATTGGAAGGCAGACCCTGCTTGGCATCCCACGCCTGAGCCGTACCCCTGCTTCTGCAGGCTTATACATTTCCTTGCATCATTCCCCAGGATCTCCCTACCCAGGAATTTCACTGCTTGGCACAGATTCCCTTGACCCTGGTTATGTGAGCTGGGCCTAGATAGAGGGTGAGAGAGCTGCCAGTGGCAGTCATCCTGTTGCAGTTCCCTGAAGTGGGTCTGAATCTTCTTGCCCTAGTTACTCAGGATTTCCTTGTGGGAATGCTCCTTGTGCAGTGTCTTCCTCACCGGACTTGTTCCAAGGGTCCAGGGACCTCCCCTCTTCTCCCCTGTGCCAACCTGGACCAAGGACTCACAGGTTTTTCTGGTTTTCCCCGTCAGGATTTGGTCTGGTACATTGTCCAGATCTGTAAGCTGTTGGTGGAGAGGAGTTCACAGCATCGCTTCCTCACAGAGCCATCTTGACCCTGCCATGCCCAGAGACATTGCCCTCAGTTTATATATCTCAGGGGAACATCCTGGGGCCTTTGAGAAACGAGAAGAGAATTTCCATTCATGCAACAGCTTTGAATTATCCATGTGCCCTGTGAGGTCTAAATTTGGGACCTCTTTCCCCTGGATTCTGAATGTACTTGTGGTCCAGTGTGCCAGACTCTTGAGGATACTTGTATACTTTGGTCCTTGATATACTTCTAGAGTAAAATAAAAAATAAAATAGGTACAAACACTTAGAACTTCACTAGCTTCCCCTTGCCCAGTTCTGATTTTCAAGGAGTTGTTTTCTTCCTTAAGATTCTGGATCTCCCATAAAAATGGATCTTCCCAGGCTGAAACACCCAACTGCCGTCACTGTCCGGGGTTAAAATCCCTGGGGCTGGGGCAGCCTCCCAACCTAGCTGACCCCAGGGCTTACTGCATGTCGTTTAAGCTGACCAAGGACGCAGGCTGGAGGTGTTTACTCTTCATGGGGACCAAACCTCATCCTGGAATTCTTCTTCAGATCTTCTCTGATTGTCCCAGGATGACCACTCTTCTGCTAGTACTAGTACTTATTTTCATTTTTCTGTGTTCACCTGTGAAGCTATTGTATCTCTTCTGTGGAGAAAATTCTTGGGAGCTTGAAATTTTCTGATCTACCTGTCATCTTCCCAGAATCCTCTTCATGTCTGAGTCTTAAGTGAAAAATGAGTGACTCAGGGGGCCCTAGAGGAAAGAAAAGATTTAGAAGATATTAGGATCTCAAGAAGTTTAAGAGAACAATAAATTCCTCAATTGTTCCAAAGTAAAATAATAGAATAAAGAAGTGCAAGGCAAAAAATGGATTGTAAATAGACTTTAAATCAGATGCTTTAAAGAACGAGTCACAATGATGAGAAATGAATTGGCACAGGATGGAGGATTGTTCCCCAACATCAGAATGTCTGATTAAGTGAATCCTGTGTCTATGATTGAAATGGAAGAGCATCAGATTCCAAACTCACTGGCCAAACACATGTTGTCAATGTAGCAGGCTGGAAATATAAGTGACTCCTCTCAAGTATCAGGGTATTCTCAGATCTAGCCAACCTGTCCTGTATATGTCCCATCAGATGGCCCCTTAACTCATTCTTTTGATTTCATGTTCACCAAAATTTCTAGAGGTCTAGGGGAGTGGTTAGATGATTTATTTTTCATAGAGAAACTGGCTAAGCTTTTCTGATGAATTAGCTCAAACAAAACCCAAGTCAATGAAATATTGCTTCTTTTTAAGCAATAATGGAACCCTCCTTGTTCCTCATTGTTTTTCAGCTATTTCATTCATGTTCAACACATAGTAAACCCATCAGGACTTTTCTGGGCAAAGATAGTGGAGTAGTTTGTCATTTCCTTCTCCAGTTCATTTTACAGATGAGGAAACTGAGACAAACAAGGTAAAGTGAGTGATCCAGAGTTACACAGTGGGTACACTTCTGAGGCCACATTTAAAGTCATAAAGATGAGTCTTCCTGATTCCAAGTCCAGTGACCTCTTTACTCTAATGCCTAGCTTGTGTTTCTCCATCATAGTTACTCTTATTGCAAAGTAATTAAGTGTGTAATTAAGGAATATATGCTATGGACAAAGGAAAGCAAAAACATGAGCTGCGCTACAACAACCTCCTACCCAGAGTGACCTCAGGCCCTCAATGTAATAACAGATAAGGCTCCTTTACTTGCTGGGAACTGTCTCATACCCCTCAGTCCAGATTCTGATGAGTCTCTTTTTAGAATCCTCTTCATATTTTCTTCTAGATAAGACTTTTATTTCAGCCAATTGGGAAGCAAACTAGATCTTTTCTTTAACTTTATTCTCTTTTCAATGATCATATTACATCTTTGTGTTCTTCCCCCAGAGTGCACTGTTACCTGCCATCTTCTCATAGACTTTTCTTTAGAATATGTCACTTACACCGATTCTGATGAGGAAGAAATGTCACATAAGCCCCTCTCTCTTTTTCTTCCACCAATGAACCTATCTCACAGAACACCCACTTTCTCCGTGATTCCACAGGGATGCACATTCCATAATAAGACATTTCTCAGCTTTATTCCAATTGATGATATAAAATACTTTTCTCAAAATTTCATCACACTCTTATTGACTCTGGTTTCGACAGTTGACTCTGACACACATAAAGGGTGTGATCTTTGGGCAGATCCCTCTCTGAGCTTTGGTTCTCTCTTATAAATTAATGGAGATTGGACTATTAAACACTGAAATATCCTTCAGCTCTATATCCTGTGACTTTTAATGATTTAGGGGTTGGTGACATTCAAGGATGTGGCTGTGGACTTCACCCAGGAGGAGTGGGGCCTCTTGGACCATCCTCAGAAGGAGTTGTGCAGGGAAGTCATGCTGGAAAATGCCCAGAATCTGCTGTCCCTGGGTAAGGACCCTTCCCCTGCTCACTGTGAGTCTGTACTCAAAGGGAATATCTTCATTCCCTGGTATGCTGGGTCTGGGGCATCTAACAATTAGTAGAGAAAAGTAAATGTCTCTTGTGTCCAAGAGACAGGCTCCTCATACTACCTGGTTTTCCTATAGAAAGGCTTTGCATTGTGTGATAGCAGCCTGAGGGTTTCCTTTGTTGCTCCTGATACTGTCTCTCACCAATTCTGTGGAGCTCCAGGTCAATCAGTGTGGAGAAATCTCAGACGTGGAACTGATCTCAGGGGTTATTTGGTCTCACCTCTACCTGGACAAGAATTTTGCTGCCAAATCTCTGAAAACTGCTCAGGCAGCTTTTCCTTTGAAGCCCCTTCCTCTTTGGGATGGGCCTAATATTTGGAATATTCTTCTATTTAGCAAGCGCATATTGGTAGTTCAGAGCTCTCACTTGTGGCAGGTGTGGCAGATTTGTCCTTGATCTTCCTTCATGTTTCCCTAAACTTCCAGCACAGACGGTGGGAAAGCAAAGGAAGGGAACAAACATTTACATTCACCTGCTATTTACCAGGGGGTGGAACAAGGGCTTTCTTTACAATATTGTATCACTTCATCCTCATAATAACCTTCCAGGGTAGGTTATATTATCATGCCCATTTGACCCTTGGGAAACTGAGGCAAACAGAGGTTAAGTGACTTGGCCAGGGGCACACGGCTACTAACTGTCTGAGGGTGTATTTAAACCCAGGCTTTCCTGACTCTAGGCCCAGGGCTTTCTCCACTGCACTATCAGCTGCCTCTGATTTCTAGACAATGGAAACCATGCAAGGAGCCCATCCTTCTATGAAGAAGGTGCACAAGATCAAATTCTCTGACTCCAAATTGGTTCCGTGATTTTCTCCCCCGCCTCTCCCCAGAACTCCCCAAAATTAATGCTATGGTAACTTGCCGTCAGGATTCTGGGGAACGAGCCTGGGGTCCTTGCTTGCTTGCCCCTGTGGAAGTCAGGAATGTCTGAGCTTGACTGAGAAATAGAATTTGGAGTAACTTTGTCGAGTTTGTCAGCAGGAAAAGGAGGCAAACACCCCTGAATGAACAGTACACAAGGTTTATATAGGGGTCAGGGAGTGAGGAGCCAGGTAGGGGGACTAGGCAAGGCTGATTCCTCAAGGTCCCTGTTGCTTGGGCTTGACGTTGATCTAAAGCAATCACCCTTTTACCCAGTGTTGGGGCCAGGAGTTTCTGCCAGAATGGAGCATAACAGGATGGGGGCAGAGGGTTTGGCTGTTTCTCTGAACAGGTTGTACAACACATCCTAGTTTGGGTCACTTGCGTCACAAGCACTAATGGGTCAGTACAGACTCCCTACATGTGACCACAATGGAGTGATCCTCAAAATGGAGCAGCTCTGAATCCACACCCCTTTCCTTAAAGTGAACTAAATTACACATTTCTCTCCATGCTCATCCCTACCTGATTGCCCATGCCTAGGGCTTCCAGTTCCCAGAGATGTGATCTCCTATTTTGAGCAAAGGGAAGCACCATGGATGCTGGAGCAAGAAGGCCTGAGGAGCCTCTGTCCAGGTGAGTGAGGTGAAAGCAGGTATATGTGAGCTGTGATTGTGAGAGGCTACTATGTGTTGTGGTGGAAGAAGTACCAGATCTGGGGACAGGTAGGTCTCCCTGGGAATTCTTTTTCAGATTTTTTATTAGCAGGGGCTTCCTGAGGCAGTCACTGAACCATGGAGCCTCAGTTTTCCCATTTGTGAAATGAGCAGGATAGACTCCATGGCTTTTCAGCTCCTTTCCAGGGATCAATTTATCATCTTAAAAGAATCTGCTATTTGGAATTTGGGGAATCAAATCTCCTGAAAGTACCAAAAGTGGTTAGGTTTTCCAACATGAGCTCTCTCTTAGACCTTCTTCAAACCCACAAATATTTATTAAGATCTTGCTGTGTGCCAGGCCCTTTCCTCAGCCCTGGGGTCAGAAAGAGTTGCAAGGGGCATCCTCAGCCCTCCTGGATTTCACAGTCTGGTGGACAGTCCAACAACTGTAGAAAGCCAAAATGGAGCTGGGCAAGAGAGGGAAGGCCCTGAAGTGGGGAAGCCTGGGAAAAGCTTATTGTGGAAGGTGGGCTCTGGCTGTGGCTTCATGGAAGCCAGGATGAGCATTCTAGGCCAAAGGGATAGTGAGAAAAACCTAGGGAGTGGGGAGGTGGAGGGTCCTGTTCACAGAACAGAAAGGAGGCCCATACCCCTGGATTATAGCTTATAGTGGGGGAGATGAGGTAAAAGAAGACTGGAAGAGTAGGAGAGAGGGAGGTGTTAAAGTGCTTTAGCAATCCTAGGAAGGATTTTATATTGGATCCTTTTATTGGAGAGTCATGGTAGATTGTTGAGTGGGTGGTGACATGGTCAGGGGAGGGCTTTAGGAAAATGGACTTGACAGCTGGGTGGAAGAGTCACTGGATTGGGGAGAGATGAGGCAGCCAGAATAACCAGCAGGCTCTGAAGTACCTCAGTGTGAGGTAATTGGGGCCTGAACCAAGACAGTGACAGTGCTGGGAGGGAAGGGGATGTATGGGAGAGATGTCACACAAGTGGAATCCCATGACTTTACTCCAGAGTAAATTTAGGGTTAGGAGCGTGAGTGTGAGAGTCAGTGAGGACTGCATGACACTGCATCTCTGAGCCTGAACTATTGAGAATGCCTTGGATAGCATTAGGAATGGAGGCAGATGGGAGGGTTGGGGGAAAGAGAATGGGTTTCATTTTGCATATGGTAAAAGAAGGAGCAGGAGAGAGTAGTGTCACTAAAGCTTAGAGAGGAGGATATCAAGAAAAAGGACTGACTGACAGTGCCAAAACCTGCAGAGAAGTCAAGGAGAATGATCATCAAGAAATGGCCACCAAATTTAGCAATTTCAGGATTGTCGGTAATTTTAGGGAACTAAGTTTCAGTAGAACAATAAAGTTGGGAACCAGACTGCAGAGAGTTTCAAGGAAAGCAAAGGAAAAGAGTTGGAGACACCAGTTATAAAAGGCCGTGTCTAGCCATTTGGCCTTGAAATGGAGGAAAAAGAGAAATTTTAAGAATAAGAAAGGAGTCCTTAGTGTGGGAGAGAGTGAAAATTAGTGAAAAAATGCAGATTCTAAGGTAAAAATGTACCAAGGTAGTTGAGAGATGGAATGGGATTATTTGCACACATAAAGCAATATGCTTCAGCTAGGAAGAGGATGACCTTTTTATCTGATCCTGAGGCCAAAAAGTAAAAGACAGCATCTGGTTTATGTGAGATCAGGACAACGAGATAGCTCTTGATAAAGGTCCAGCTTTTTCAGTGAAATAAGGGGCCAAGTTCTGAAGCAAGAAAGTGTGGATGGGTGGGGTGGGTGGGAAAGAGAACTAGCCACAAGGCAGGGTTGGGGATGAATGCAAAGAGGTGGAACAGCTGTCAAAGGATTGCCTTGCCACAATGATGGTCCAGCTGAGATTGTGCAGCCTACATTTGTAGTGGACCCAGGCAGCCTGGTTTCATGGTTTTCTCCCTCTTCCAGCAGCACATGAGTAGGAGTAAAGGCTGCTGTCCTACTTGGAAGTAATCCAATGCTAAGCTTTGCATAAATCATCGGTTCAAGTCCCTTTCCTGATCTCTGTTGCTCAGTTTCTGTCTCATTGACCAGGTTCATGTAGGTGATGACCACCCCGGTTTAGGGAGCTGGGAGGTAAAGACTCAAAGCTGTCCCCTGGTATGAGACCCTTCAGAAGCCTAGAAAGACGCCTCTGTGATCTTCAGTGTTGGGTGTGGCCAGGTTCCACCAGGTTTAGAACCTAACAAAGATGACTACTTAGAGGGGAGTGTGTGCCAGAAAGAGAGAGAACTGTGATGGAAGCCAGAACATGCATTGGACAACTAGGAGAGAGACCAGAATGCAGGAATTGAGGCAGAGGCTGGGACCTGCTGTCAGCTGTGTGCCCAGTCAGGCAATCAGTAAAGATTGATTGAGCACCTTGTGTTTTAGGCACTGTGCTAAGCTCTGAAGGTACAAAGGAAAGCAAAACAAAGTCTCTACTATCAGGGAGCTTCCAAGCTAGTAGACAAACGTAGTTAGTTGGAGAAGAAGCAACAGAAAATGAACCTCACTCTTAGTTAATGTACTTGAAAAGAGACTGTTTTGGAATGGAAATACATTTAGTTCAACAGAGAAATAAGAGAGTACAAGGAGTGAGGATAATGACAGAGAAGGTGAACAGAATTGGGAGGAGATTTTCTAAATCAAAATCATAGTGTTAAAAATAAAGCATCTATTGTCATATGAGCAAATACTCTAAATCTGTATTGACCAGAGAAATGCAAATGAAAACAGCACTGAAGTACTACCTCACACTGATCGGAGTGGCTGACATCACCACAAAGGAAAATGTTGGAGATTGGAGGGCATATGGAAAAACTGGGACACCAATGCATTGTTGGTGGAATTGTGGACTGATCCCACCATTCTGGAAAGTAATTTGGAACATTGCTCAAAGGGCTATAACACTTTGCATATTCCTTGCTCCAGCAATGCCACTGCTAGATCTATATCCCAAAGACATCCAAAAAAAAAGACAAGGACATATTTGCACAAAAATATTTATACCAAACTGTTTTTGTGGGAAAAAGAATTAGAAATTAAGGGGCGCTCATCAAATGGGGAATGGCTAAACAAGCTGTGGCATGTTGTTCTAATGGAATATTGTTGTGCTATAAGAAGTGACAGTCAGGAGGATATCAGAAAAGCCTGGAAAAACTTAGATGCATAGTGATGTGAACAGAACCAGAAGAACATTGTACATAGTAACAGGAATATTGTTCAATGAACTGTGAATAACTTAACTTATCTCAGCAATGCAGTGACCCAAGACAATCCCAAATGATGGAGATAACTTTTCTAATTTCCATAACCAGTCAATAAAATTAATTGATGGTTACTCTTTTAAATATTTATTTTTCTGGTTGTTTGTGACAAGTAGCGTATTAAATGATAAATGTGCTTGAAGGTCAACTGCACAGATTATTTTTTTTAAACAATGCTTACATTTAAAACCTCCTTTGTAAGGATACGATTTCTTCAGACATAACTCTCTTTTTTCTGCCACTGGAAAACCTGCTGCACTTTCATTGACACTCTACTGAATGACTAATTTGTGTTGCCAAACAGTTCTTTGAGAAGCTGAAAGGGAGGTGAATAATAAAGGTTCAAATAAGGAAACAACCTTAGCCTTGTGATGAAGGGCATATTAGGTTTGATTTTTGTGTAACTGTTGTGGTGGGTCCAGGATGGTTTCATTGTGGCCTCTGTTATGCATGCATAGTAGTCATGGGTCCAAAGAGCCTGTGATTTCTGCTCCAAGAATGCCAACCTGAGTAACATCTTGAATGGTAAATACAGGTTTGGTGACCTGTGATTGATTACAAGGTAATCCAGGAATGAGAGGAATACTCCAGGGGCAGCCAGCCAATGAGGGTCTGTGCATGCGTGTGGTCATTTACACATGAATGTCCAACCTTCCTGCAGGTTTGGAAACATTTTGATGTTGAGTTGAGAAATGGAAAGAATATGTTACATGTAGTCAGAAGCAGTCAGAGTGTGATGTTCTTATTGCATGAACCCCAAAGGGATTATATGCCTGGCCATACTGATTTGGAATCACTGCAGAAAGAATCCTGTTATGGTTAAAGCATGCACAAGGTTGTTGGCCCAGTGTCTAAATATGTTAGTAACAAAATTGGATGATTCTTTACTGCTTAAGGTGTCAGTGACAAATTTTTAGTTCAAATCCTTTGGACTGCTGTCTAGAAGTTCTAAAGGGTTTGTGAAACCCTAAATGGGAAAGGGCTTGAAAACTAATAGTGGAGCCTGCTGTCCAGCTTCCTTACAAAATGATGATAGACCCAATTTTGTGTATGAGACACATATTTTGAGACATTGGGAATGCTGTGAATTTTTAATATTGTGTTTATTATGAGGATGGTTTTCTAGCACAGATTTTATTTTGTAGTATAATACTTTATTTTCTGCTATTAGATATTAAAACAATTTTGAAACATTTGTTTAAATTTAAAATTCCAAATTCTTTCAGTCCTTCCTCTCTCCCCTCCCAACGTGGTAAACAATCTGATATAGGTTCTACATGTACAATCATTGTGACAAAGATTTTATTTTTATTTTAGTGAGCAGACACATTCAGGGCCAATTTTTAAAAAGATAATTAAGTAATTGCCATCAAAATAAATTAATGGGCTAAGGGTTAGCTAGGTGGTACAGTTGATAGAGTACCTCTGGAATCAAGAGGACCTGAATTCAAATCCAGCCAGAGACACTTGACACTTACTAGCTGTGTGCCCCTGGACAAGTCCCTTGACCCTGATTGCCTTGCAAATAATTTAAAATAGTTGTAACTTTGTATATGCACACGAACTTTATGGACACTGTGTGTGTGTGTGTGTGTGCCAGAACAAAATCTTTTATGTTTTAGGTAAATATAAAAACCAGTACTGGTATTCTTCATGTGACCTCCCATACTGAAAAAGAAAACAAAGGTTTGAATGAATGTTGTTACTAGGGAAATTACATTATACTTATAAATATGAGAGATTATGAAATAATTTGAATATTTAGCATGTTTCCACCAAATAACAATATCTGTGAAGAAAGAATTGAAAGTGCCAAAGATGAGAAAGGAAATATTGCATGGAAACCACCTTTCTAGTGCTGTGGACAGAGCATGCTAAGTCACTGGTTTGAGTCCATGTCTCAAATATGTTTTATTACTTATTTCTTTCAGAAGGACAGATCAGATTTGAAGTGAAGAAGACTCCTGCAGAGCTAAGCCTTTCTGTGGAAGAAACTCAGGAGCTAGGATTCATGGGTGATGGTCACTGTGACTTCACTTGGAGAGAAATCTGCGCTCTTCGTCAGAAAATCCACACTAGTGAGAAATCTTATGAATGTAATCAATGTGGAAAGACTTTTACACAGAGGGCCTATCTTAGAGAACATCAAGAAATCCACAATGGAGAAAAACCTTATGGATTCAATCAGTATGGAAGGGATTTTACACAATGGAGTCATCTTTCTGAACATCAGAGAATTCTCACTGGGGAGAAACCTTATGAATGTAATCAATGTGGAAAGACATTCAGTATCAAGTCCAGTCTTGTTAATCACCAGAGAATCCACACTGGAGAAAAACCTTATGAATGTAATCAATGTGCAAAGGCTTTTAGAGCCAGTTCCACTCTTGCCAAACATAAGAGAATCCACACTGGAGAAAAACCTTATGAATGTAATCAGTGTGGTAAAGCTTTTACACGGAGGACTAACCTTAGAGTGCATCAGAGAAGCCACACTGGAGAGAAACCTTATGAATGCAATCAATGTGGAAAGGCTTTTACAGAGAGGGGCAGACTTACCCTACATCAGAAAATCCATACTGGAGAGAAACCTTATGAATGTAATCAGTGTGGAAAGGCCTTCAGAGGCAGCTCCAAGCTTGCTAAACATCAGAGAATCCACACTGGAGAGAAACCTTATGAATGTAATCAGTGTGGTAAAGCTTTTACACAGAGGCGCAGCCTAAGAGTACATCAGAGAAGCCACACGGGAGAGAAACCTTATGAATGCAGTCAATGTGGAAAGGCTTTTACAGAGAGGGGCAGGCTTACCCTACATCAGAAAATCCACACTGGAGAGAAACCATATGAATGCAATCAGTGTGGAAAGGATTTTAGACGGAGGTGCAATCTGATCTTACATCAGAGAATCCACACTGGAGAGAAACCTTATGAATGCAATCAGTGTGGAAAGGCTTTCAGAAACAGCTCCAGTCTTGTTGTACATCAGAGAATCCACACTGGAGAGAAACCTTATGAATGTAATCAGTGTGGAAAGGCTTTCAGAGTCAGCTCCATTCTTGCTCAGCATCAGAGAAGCCACACTGGAGGGAAACCATATGAGTGCAATCAGTGTGGAAAGGCTTTCAAAGGCAGCTGCAGTCTTGCTGAACATCAGAGAATCCACACTGGAGAGAAACCTTATGAATGTAATTATTGTGGAAAGGCTTTCAGAGTCAGCTCCAGTCTTGCTGAACATCAGAGAATCCACACTGGAGAGAAACCTTTTGCATGTAATCAGTGTGGAAAGGCTTTCAGAGGCAGCTCCAGTCTAGTGAAACATAAGAGAATCCACACTGGAGAGAAACCTTATGAATGTAATCTGTGTGGAAAGGCTTTCAGAGAAAGGCCCCGTCTTGCTGAACATCAGAGAATCCACACTGGAGAGAAACCATATGAATGCAATCAGTGTGGAAGGGCTTTCAGTGGCAGCTCCACTCTAGTTAAACATCAGAGAATCCACACTGGAGAAAAACCTTATAAATGTAATCAGTGTGGAAAAGCTTTCAGATGTAGCTCTAGTCTTGCTGAACATCAGAGAATCCACACTGGAGAGAAACCTTATGAATGTAATCAGTGTGGAAAGACTTTTAGAGAAAGGTCTGGTCTACTTAAACATCAGAGAATCCACACTGGAGAGAAACCTTACGAATGTAATCTATGTGGAAAGGCTTTTAGAAAAAGGTCTGGTCTCCTTAAACATCAGAGAATCCACCCTGGAGAAAATACAGTCCATGTGCCAAAGCCTTCAGGCAAAAGTCAGCCCTCCTTTCACATCACAGAATTCAGAGATGATATAGATGTCATTACTGACATGATTGAGGAGAGGCATGTCAATGGAGTATAGAGCTTTGTAGATAGCAGAAAATTCTGCATACGAGCCATTTGTGCCCTCAGTGTGAAGAAGGCCTTCATCCAGAAATCATCTCTCATCAGAGGATTCTGTTAATAGGATTTTTATTGAGCCAGTTTCTAACCTGAGAATGCTTAGAGCCACACAAATCAGGCCTAGAAACAGGAGTGCCAGTAATCGAGTTGTCTAATTAATCAGTGTCAGAGTGAGGAATGTTCCCTCAGCTGAAGTAAAAGCATAGGTTTTATCCTTAAGTGACAACTGGGGAAGAAGGGAGGAAGGTGGATCGCAACAATTTTAGTGGTTTCCCACAAAAAAAGCCACACGTCCCACAACACAAGCCAGGTTCTACAATCTTTGATTAACTTCACTGAAGGGCCAGTGATTGTGACTCTTGATAGAGTTTGGATTAATCAATATAAGCTGCATTGTGAGCTCTGAGTGCCACGTCAGAGAACCTGCTCTTGAAAAATTAAATTATTAGTATATTCCTTACACATCATATCAATTAATATGAAAATGATAGATTCCTTTCTCAGCATATAATGGAAGGAAACCTTTTGAATGTGCTCCATGGGAACAAGCCTTTCTCTGGAACATGGAGATCACTGGTAAAGCTTAAATTTTGTGCCTGAATATAACAGAATGCTGAAATAAGGGTAAATAAATCATGCTACCCCACCAGGTTACAAAACCAAAAAAGCAGGAAATAGGCTCATAGACTGTAGGACTGACTGAAGGAAGACATACGGGTGTTCTCAAAAACAAAATGTCTCCAGAATTAGGAAATGAACTTGCATCAGTATTATGTCAACAGGGTGAAAGTGGTTAGTGAGAGGAAGAAATCAGAGGTGTTTGATCAAGGGTATAAAAGTGGGGTAATTTGGGGAAATTTTGTGGTCTCCCGTAGGTCACCTATATGTATGCATTTGCCTATGTTCAGGCTACTGCATATGATAATCAAGAGATTTCTCATTCACTGATTTTTGTGACCCAACAGTCATGATGATGAGGGAGGGATTGCCCTGATGAATTGAAGGCAGAGCATAACCATTGTGTGGAAAAAAACAGCTGCTCCTAGGCAGGTAAGTGGCCTTGCCATTTGTATCTCACCAGCCTGGCTGGGGAATTGAAAGGAGCAAGCAACCACATAAGAGGCTTCTGGGCTGATGGTCACATACGCTCTGGGCCTCTGGGCAGTCAAAGGGACCTCTTGGGACTCCTCTACAGGAGATGGTTTGTGTCTTGGTAAATCTAAAGAGACTGTTTCCTGTGGCTAGCCAAAGCAAATGAGATGAAAATGAACACTTTTCTGCAGAACTTGCAAAGCCTTCAAACAGATAGTCTTTCCTTCAGTTTTTCTAACTCTGGGCAAGTCAGTAGTCAGGTAAGAGACACAAGAGGGGAACTATTTTTTTTTTCCTTTCCAGTCTGCACAAATTTATAATGTCATTAAATAAAGTTTAAATTTATGACTTTAAGAAAGGAGGTGGAGCCATGATGACCCAGTCAGGGCAGAAACTCGCCTGAACTCTCCCAAATCCTCAAAACAGTTTTAAATGATGCTTTGAATCCAATTCTGGAGGGGAGGAACCAACAAAACTCATGGTGAAACAGTATTTCAACCCAAGACAACTTAGGAGGCCACAGGAAAAGTGATGGTAATTGGGCCTGGAAACCTGTGAGGTGAAGGCCACTCCTTAGCAATGCAACGGCAGCACCTTGGAGAGCTCTCCGCTCGCTGAGAGCAAAGAAGTCAGACAACTGGTCAGAAGGAGATTATAAAGAATCTTTTGCTGGCAGTGGGCATAGGACCATCTTGTATTGCACATACACCGTTTCACATCACAATCTCAAGAGTGAAACGAGGAGGGAAGGAGCTCAATTTTTCTTTTCAAAATGGTTGAAATACTGTTTTTGCATGTAATTAGAAAAAAATAAAACATGAAATTTTTCACAGGAGAAAAATAAAGTGCTGCACTCAATATGCAAGAAAATTTGAAAACCTCAGGTGTGGCCACTGGGATGGAAAACAGTTTAAGTCCCAATCCTAAAGCAGCCCAGTGATCTGGGCTGCTGAAATTTATGGGATAATTCAAGGATGGGTTGGTTTCAAAGACATGGTCTTTTAGGGGTCCATCATTAGCATCACATTACTCCCCACTCTAACAAATTGGACCCAATATCCTTTGGGGGAAGGGGTAAAGCCCCAGCTTCTGAAACTGCTTCCTGCTGGCAAGAGCCATACATCTGTCCCTGCCTCAAGGGGGTCCCAGAGAGGAGGTTGACTGGAACCAAGCACAGGCTGCATCTAGGGGACAATGGCGGTGGGGGGGGAACGTGGACTGGCACCCACTTTTTGCTATCAACCATAGATGAATGGCCCATAGTCTGGAAGACAAATCTGAAAAGCATGTTCAATGTGCGGGGCCCAAATATAGGGGGAATTAAAAGTGATGTCAGAATAGGGTAAAACAGCAAGAGCCGCATTAGGATTTCCATTCTGATTCCAATTCCTTTAGGAAGATCAGATGCTATTAGAAAGTAACAATACTTTGCAGATAGAATTTTTCCACCCCTGGTTTCAATATTTACACAAACGACTTTGCCACAGAATGACTTTTATTCTATAAACAAAAGACCTGTGAGGATACTTAAGTAGTGAGGTTACACCTCTGTTTAAGAAAATCATACTGAAATTCTCTTCCTCAAACCAAAGGGAAGATGTTTCTGATTTAGTTTCAGTAATTAATAGAATAACCTGATTACTAAGTTGTTTAGGATTTTGAAAGGAATATAAGTTTAGTTTGAATAGCTCAAATATGAAACATACCTTTTACTATCCCAGCCTTAGTCTATGAGATAGTAATTCACTACAAGCATGCAGATGACAAGCCTTAGTATTAGTTTACCCTCTTGATGGAGTAAATTTATTGTTTGACTACATGTTCATGACAAAATAGCAAGATCTCACATGCTTACATTGTGCTCCTATCTTTGACCATTTGTTCTGATTATAGAAATTTGGTAGAAAAGGATAGAGCAGGGATGTAATTATATCAAGGACATTATAAAACATCCTGTAAAGGCTATCACTAAATGAGATCTTTCCTGCCCATTTGAATAGGTTTCAGGGGGGCTTTCAGGGTCCTAGGGGGAGCGGCTAAGACCAGAGCCAATGGTAGGTGCCTGAGTTCTGGTCACTCAGATGATGTTCTAGGCAACAGGATGACGTCTGGCAACTATATAAAAGGAGAGAACACAGCTTGGAGATTGAGACATAGTGGAGGAAGGAGAAGTGGCAGCGGAAGTGGCAGCAGCAGGCGCTAGTAAAAGCAGGACTGACCCTCATGCAGACTGGAGAGTGCTGAGCAGGAGCTTGAGGCCAGTGGATGATCTTACTGGAGGGCCCTAGCATTGGGGGGGGGGGGGGGGGGGAGTGGAGCACCAGTATGGCTTGACTTGCTGTCATAATATTTTTCTGTAACTTCCTGGTCACTATTGTGAGATGGGCATATTGGTTTTGGAAGGTTCTTGCCAGGATATCAAATTGGGGACATTGGTCCATGGGTCTGCTACTTTGGAGCTTCAATAAATGCTTTAACTCCTCTGCCTTCTGCTTAGAGAATTCCTTATATCCTGCAATTCGGGACCATTCAGGCATATTCATGATTTTCTTTGAAATCATGAATTCTGCCTTAATGATATATCTGGCAACAAGGATGGGATTGCTAGGTATAGGATCTCTATTTAGAAGCAGAAGAACTTCAGAGGAAGAGATTAATATCCCAGGGTGGGAGGATCCATTTTATTCCTCCCTAGCAAAGGAATGGGCTAAAAGAGCTGGACTCTATGAAAACTGGGAACCAAGGCTACAGAGAGGAGATCCTAGGGATTTGGAAAGATGTTTACAAGAGGTTAGAATTCAGTCAGGGGCATCACTATCTAGGTGAAGCTGGCTAGTATTATCAGGCAACTGGCTAGTATACAAAAGATTGAGATTAAGTGAAAGAAATGGGGGCACTCCTATGCCCCAGCAAGATGGGGAATCTCAGACAGCAGGAGAAGAAATTGTTGCTCAAGAGTCTACTGACTCAAATGAGAATTTTTCTGTTAATGTGGCTCGGAGCAACAGGAGGCCAAATAGACCAAGAGTGCATTTCAATTCAGCCCAGGTCGAGCCTGACTGCCTGCTTTGTCCTTGCCATGGTGGCAGGGGAAGGGAATGGATGGAAAATGAGACAATGTTATGGGCTGAGGCACAAAACGCTACTAGAGTTCAGGATGTCCCTCACGTAGAGAATGAGAGATGGTCAAATACTCAGACAGATGTTCCTCCCATACAAAGGAGGAGGACAGAAACCCAAGGTGACAATTCAGTTATGAGGGAAATTCTGGAAGATTATTCACAGCAAGAGATCACAGATATTTTGAGTAGATTCACCCAAACAATGGGAGAATCGTTAATATCTTGGATGGTAAGACTCAGCGATCAAGGTGCTGGTGGAATATCAATAGATAGGGCAGATTGCATGAGATTCATAGGTATCAACCAGGATCCTGTAGTTCAGCAAGCATTTCAGGAATATCATCAGCAAGAAGATGGTGATAGCAGGAATAAACTGTTGGCATTAGCCGCTGCGCGATGTAGTAAGAAATACACTACTAATTCTATATGGCCCACTGAGAATAAACCTTGGTATTCACTTAGAGACTGTATCATAAAACTAAAGGAGGAGGTAATGAAGACTGCTATCATGACAGGAACTGCAAATACATATTACGATGATCCCTTGGGAGTCCCTCATAGGAATTTAATAGTCAGGACAGCTCCTCCTGCTAATAAACACCTAATTTTGACTCTCTTACTTGGGGAAATAGGGAGCCATCTTTCAGTGGCTATAGATAAGATTTCACAGTTAAGTTACTTAGGAGACTAGGGAAAGGATAGATCTCCCCAAGAGAGGACAGTGAATAGCCAGCAAATTTGGCACCAAAATAGAGTGACAAGAAAAGAAATGTTCACTGCTCTATTGAGATCAGGGGTAGACTTTGAAATGGTAGATGGCATTTCAACCAATGAACTGTACAGAATGTACTGAGATAAGGGACTTGATAACAGACAAAATAGGGAAATAAGAACTACTCCTGTAAACACTACAGACGCTGAAACCTCACACCCAAGTGAGTCACATGTTAGGGAATACTAGGAAACAGGCCAAGCCCTAGTCCAAGTTAAGGAAATACACAGGCTGGATTGCAGACCCCATATTAACTTGACCATATATTGGAAAAATAGGTCAAGTATGGTAACTAGTAATAGATACTGGGGCAGAGGCCACTCTTATTTATGGAAATCCGGACGAGTTCAGGCATGGAACTCCTATTACCATCACAGGATTAGGAGGGGCTAAAATATCAGCCAGACAAGTTAAATTGATGATGAAAATTGGACAATTGCCCAAGAAAGTATATACTGTGGTTATTGTGCCGTTTCCTGAATACATCATTGGAATAGACATATTGAAAAGTATGACCTTGAATTTACCTGAAGGGAAATAACAATTTGCTGTGAGGGAAATAGGTGTTAATGCAGTTTTAGTGGGGAAAATAAAGATGGATCCAATCACTTTGCCAGAACCTTCTGAAGTAATTACTTTGAGGCAATATCATGTGCCAGGTGGGCAAGATGAAATTGCCAGTACTATAAAAGAATATGTTGAAGCAGGAGTGTTAATCCCTACAACCACTCAATGGAACAACTCTGTCTGGCCAGTTCAAAAGTCAGATGGAATGTGGAGGATGATGGTAGATTATAGACAGCTGAACAAAGTGACTCCTTGCCTGTACGCTGCTGTTCCAGACACTGTTACTTTAATAGAGAGAATACAGAAACATGAAGGAACTTGGTATGCAGTTATTGATGTGGCCAATGCCTTCTTTACAATCCCAATAGACCCCAAGCAATGGGACCAGTTTGCTTTTACTTGGCAAGGCCGACAGTATACATTTACATGCCTGCCACAAGGATATCTTCATAGGCCAACTATTTGGCACAGGATTGTAGCTGAGCATTTAGATGAATTTAAGTTACCTGGTGTACAGTTTACCCACTACATAGATGACATGATACAGGAAGAAAATATAAAAGAAGTGGAGAAGAGCTTGACACTATTAATTGACCATATGAAAAGCAAAGGATGGAAAATAAACCCTGCAAAAGTTCAAGGGCCAGCTCAAACTGTAAAATTTTGGGGGATACAGTGGAACAAAGGACTGCGAGGAATTCTTCCACAAGCTTGACAAAAACCCAGGATTTTCTCACCCCTACTAATAAGAAAGAGGCCCTAAAGTTCATAGGGCTATTTGGTTATTGGAGACACCACATCCCACACTTGGGACAGATTTTGACATCCTTGTATAACATCACCAGGAAGAAATATGAATTTGTTTGGGGACTTGAACAAAGTAGAGCTTTTGAGGAAGCAAAGGCTGCTATACAATTAGCCCTGGATTTATGGCCTATGCAAAATGGGCCAGTGGAATTACAAATGACTGTGCAAGATGACTATGCAAATTGGAGTCTATGGCAAAAACAACAAAGCCGAAGTGCACCTTTAGTATTTTGGTCAAGGAAACTACCTTCCTCCGAAATGCAATATACACCTTTTGAGAAACAGCTGTTGGCTGCATATTGGGCTTTGGTAGAAACTGAGCAACTGACTCTGGGTCATGAAGTGGTGTTAAGGCCTGGAATTCCAATTATGACTTGGGTAATGAGTACCCCAGCTTCCCACAGAATTGGACATGTGCAAGAGGCAAGCATAATCAAATGGAAATGGTATATTCAGAATAGGTCCAGAGCAGGCAAAAGTGGAGTTTCTGCTTTACATGAATCTGTGGCGAACATTGACACTGAGAGGAATGAAAAAGCCCTTGAATCTAAGCAACAGATGGTGCCGTCCTTAGTGAAATGGAATAATGGATATGATGGACTAAATGTAGAACAGAAGAAACATGCTTGGTTTACTGACGGGATAGCAAAATATTTAGGACAGAAGAGACATTGGAAAGCACTAGCCTATAACCCCTGTACTAGGCGAACTCTGGAAAGTTCCGGGATACGTGGAAGTAGCCAATATGCTGAACTGATGGCAGTGCATCAAGCCATCAAGACAGAGAAAGGAGAACAGTGTCATATATTTCCTGAATCATGGGCAGTAGCTAATGGATTAACATATGGAAGAATCAGAATTGGGAGATTCATGGCAAACAAGTTTGGGGTAAAGAGTCATGGGAAGATATATGGGATGTGTCTCTGGTTATGAATTTGTCAGTTTTTCACGTTGATCCTCATGCAACCCTGTCCACACCAGAACATGAGTACAATGCACACGCGGATCAGCTAGCAAAGATTCCTACTGAACGTATTGTCCCTACTCTGACCCCAACTAATGACCCAGCCTTAGCAAAATGGGTCCACCAGACAGACAGCCATTTAGGGGTCCAGGCCAACCCATCGATGGGCACAGGATCGAGGTATTAGTATCTGTCATGTGTTGTTAAAACAAGTAACAGAGGAGTGTTGTATATGCCAATTAGAAAAAGAATGAACTGTTCCTAGGATAGTAAATGGGGAAGTAGCAAGGGGAAAAGTTCCAGCCCAGATTTGGACCACTACCCCAAGATAAATGATGTAAATATATGTGCATGTGTTGACACCTATTCAGGTGTACTAGTGGCTTGTCCTTATAAGGATGCAACTCAGAAAAACACCTGTAAAACCCTAGATATTGTAAGTTTATACTATGGATCCCCAATGCAAATTCAAAGTGACAATGGGTCACATTTCAAGGATAATGAAATGAAAATATATTGTGTATTGAATAATATAGAGTGGATATATCATATTCCATATTACCCACAAGCATCTGGGCTAATTGAAAGAATGAATGGATTGTTGAAAGAACAGCTAAGAAAATAAAGCTATAATAATTTGTATCGATATTGGAAGGATAATTTCTCTATTGCCTTATGTAATTTGAATAATAGGCCCTTAGCGGGGAGTACACCTCTAGCCATAATGATGACCCCACTTCTGCAGATTAGAAAACAGCAAATACATGAATTTTGGACTGTGAAGGAAGATGTCCCACCATCATGCCTAGGAACACCTGGTTCGGCAGGATATGATTTACATTGTAGAGAGAATTTTAGGTTGAATAGGAAAGAGATAAGAAAAACCTCTACTCAGGTATGTATGAGAATCCCCAGGAATCATTTTGGACGGATATTACCTAAACCAGGATTAGCAGCTCAAGGAGTACATGTATTGGCTGTAGTGATACATTCTAATTATCAAAGAAAAATTGTTGTGACACTCCAGAATTTGGGTAAAAAACCTGTACAATTTTGTAGAAATGATAGGATAGTCCAAGCGATTATTATTCCCGGTGAAAAAATACCCTTTGTGAAAACAGACCCTCCTTCCAAAATAACTCTCAGAGGAAAGGAAGGTTCTGGTTCTACTGATGGAATAAAATTGGGTGTTAAAGTATGGGTAAAAAGGAAGCTGGATGATGTTCCAAAGGCTGCAGAAGTCATAGTCCATGGGAAGAACAACACTGTAATAGTTGTCTATTCAGGGGAAGATAATTACCAAATCGTACCCCTGAACCATATATTTTACCATGAATAGGGCTATAATAATAGATTCATGGACTCCAGAAGTATGGCTGATGCTGATAAATGCCACAAGCCACTCAGAGGGAAGGTGATCTTGTGTGATTAACAGATGAAAGTTTGTATACCTGAGTTAGGCTATGAGATCGAATCTTTGCATAATTGGAGTCTCAGTGAAAACAGAGATGATTTTATTTGAAGGATAACAACCCATACTTATCTGCCCTTTTTGTTCTTTGTTTCAGTTAACTTTGTTGCTAGTTCTATCTCCTTTAGGCTTAAGTACCTGTTTCAACAATGGCTAGCAGCTTCTGTCGGGGTATAAGATCCACCCACAGTCAGCACCCAGAAAGCTGCCAACAGCACAGGTTCTTTTGATCTGCTTAACTAAGGAAAGCAAGGTGAAGGGGTTGACAAGTTTACTTTAATTCAGCATACAGAAAGCATTCACTTAGTTCAGGGGAAAAAGCCAGCACCCTGAACTTCAGAAGAAAATACAAACAAATTACAAACATCAATAGACCCAATACAGATTCATAGTTACCAACATCTAGGTTCAGCCTGGGGGCTCAGAACAAGGGCTGACCCAGAGTCACACGTGCCACAACTGCTGCAGGAATGAGCCCCAAAGAACAGCCAGCCAACCCCTGGTTTTTATATCTTTTTCAGCATCAGGGGTGAGTCACACATGTGACTCACCCATGTGACCTAGAATCGTCACAAAGAGGTGGACTTAAACCCACGTGGTCTAAAAGTCTCTGCTCTCCCAAACACGTGAACTAGGCCTTCCCTGGAGTTAGCCCCACCTTGGGCCCCACCTTAGTTGCCAATCCACACCCACTAAGGTTTTACACCTAATAGGGGTCTGGGCCTGGGGCTTAGCACCTAGTAAGGCTCAATGAATTACTCAAAGGGAACAAAAGCCAAACTCTTCAAGGGCACTTGCTGAACTAAGTGCTAACATGCTTGGTTTACCCTAAGTACCCTATACTTTCAGATGACTCATGGCCTAAGCACCTTGCATTCCTGGAACTCATACCAGCTTGCTAAAGAACTGACCTCTCTAATGGGACTCTTGACCTCTTGGGGCAGGGACAGCTCTAGGTTCCAATTTCAGCTAGAAGAAGCTATGAGAATGAGACCTTCACCCCTTACCCCAAGATTTTGAGCCCCATTCATTCGGGGTGGGGGGAATGATGATATTGTTCTGTGTACTTAGTTTGTATTATCCTTGTATTATTTTATTGTTATGGTATTATTGACATCAGTTTCCCATTGACCTATGGAATGGATACAAAGATCTAGGGACCGACAAGTGAGCCATGTGGCCACTCTGATGATGAGAAGTTATGTTAAGTATTTTGCAAATGTGATGTGTTCATTCCAAGGGGATTCTATTGTACTTGAAAAAAAAAAGGAGAGAAAAAGAGTTTGTACCTATTTAGACACAAGTTGCCTATGTAATGGACATGAAAGATCTTGGTGCCAAATGTAAAGGCAGTCAGTAAATGAGAAGATCTTTCCTGAACATTCGAACAGGCTTGGGGGGGGGGGGAGGCAGAGCCCTCGGGGTCCTAGGGGGAGGAGCTAAGACCAGAGCCAATGGTAAGCACCTGAGTTCCAGTCCACAGGATGGTGTCTGGCAACTATATAAAAGGAGAAAACACAGCTTGAAGACTGAGACATAGTGGAGGCAGGAGAAGGAGAAGCAGAAGCAGCAGGCGCTACTAAAAGCAGGATGGATCCTCTGTGCAGACTGGAGAGTGCTGAGCAGGGGCTTGAGACAGTGGGTGATCTTCTTACTGGAGGGCCCTAGCATTGAAAGCAAGGTGAAGGGGTTGACAAGCTTACTTTAATTCAGCATACAAATATCATTCACTTAGTTCAGAGGAAACAGCCAGCACCCTGAACTTCAGAACAAAATACAAACAAATTACAAACATCAACAGACAGACCTTGTCTGATTCAAATCTCAATACATCATTACCAGAGTTTAACAAAGTCTCAGCATCCAGGTTTACAAGCTGGAGGGCTCCTTGGCTACAGCTGCCAGGAGTCTCCTCATCAACACCATCCCGGGAGCCCTGCACAAATGGCTCTGTCCTCCCTTCTTATAGGGCTTCAGACATCATCAAACGTCATCTGAATGACCAGAGCTCAGCCTCTGGTGATTGGTTCTTGAGTTGGCCCCTCCCCTTAGCACCCTGGGAGGTTCACATCCACATAGATTAGGTTAACACCTAATAGGGCATGGCTCTGGAGTTAGCACCTCCCCTTAGCCAGCCCCACCTTGGGCCCCACCCCAGTCACCAATGCACACCTACATAGGTTCCACACCTAATAGGGGTTTGGGCCTGGGGCTTAGCCCCTAGTAAGGCTAATGAAATACACTGAATTACTCAAAGCAAACAAAAGCCAAACTCTTCAAGGGCACTCAGTGCTAAGGAGCCCATTTTGCTTACCAACATAGGGGAGCACCAGTATGGCTTGGCTTGCTGCCATAATATTTTTCTGTAACTTCCTGGTCACTATTGTGAGATGGGCATATTGGTTTTGGAAGGTTCTTGCCAGGATATCAAATTGGGGATACTGGTTCATGGGTCTGCTACTTTGGAGCTTCAATAAATGCTTTAACTCCTCTGCCTTCTGCTTAGAGAACTCCTTATATCCTGCAATTCTGGACCATTCAGGCATATTCATGATTTTCTTTGAAATCATGAATTCTGCCTTAATGATATACATCCTTACCTCTGTTTGAATTTAGGTAATTCACAGTTTTTCAATCATGCAGTATCAATTGCTCCTCATAGCCAGGTGGGTTTTCAAAGGAACACAATGGGGAAACTGAGCCAGGAGGATCCCATCTTAGAAAGAGGCTAAAACTGGTCTCTCAGCTTTTCCAGATGCAGACCTCCACCTGCATCACACTCTCTCTGAGTATCTTGTGACATTTCTCTCAGATGGTAGATTATTGACTATTGATTTATTGATGAATTATTATGATAAATTAGACAACTCACAATCAGTTATGGCCCTATGAGCTTTTACATCAAAACACAAGTTTCACTAATCACAGCTTAGGTGAAAATTTACCAGGACTTACACCTCAAATTTAAAATTTGTTCTGGTGTACAAGCCAATCATTAGATCTCATTTCTATACACTTGCAAATTCTCGACAAGCCAAGTTCATTGGATCTCCATAACCCAAACGAGCTCTTTTGAGAGTTTGTAAAATCAGGGACATTGACAAGAAACCCTAAGAAGGGGTTTCCTTTCCACCCCATCTACCCTTAGAGCTCCTGTGGGCTGTGCCTTTTGAATAGCCCTGAGGACTGCTCTGAATTGGCAGAACCAATCTGGATAAGGCTTCATCCCTTCCGTTCCACATGCATATACACAGTAACCAATTACCAGTTTTAGGTTTTAGCATTAAAAATAACCCAAATATCTTAGTTAACAATTTTACAATTTTCATAACTGAGAGCCAAATTGTTTTAGCTGCAACTTCCTCTTAACTAGGCTAAAGTGAAAATACCCAGTTTTCTAAATGGCAGTTAAAAAACATTATAAGACAGGGTTAGCTGGGAAAGAATTTTTCCACTGTGATTTTGCTTTCTCTCATCTCATACTCTAATAACATCCCAGTTACGTAAAGCTGCTTAACATAATTGAAACAAAAGTTTACCAATTTGAAACAAACCTATTACTAATAGGATGACTTCAATTTTGTTGAATGCATTTCCAAATTACACAAAGAATCATCATGTCACCATTAATATGTTAATACTACTACTTTAAAAGAGTAGGCTTACCAAACGCAGAAGCTTGCTGGCTTTTTAACTCACACTGCCTTGACCCATCCCACTTTCCTCTTTCCACACAGCTGCTAGGGGAGGGGAGGCACTGAGAAGGATTTGGTGGTCCTGGATGATGCTTCCAGGCTTCTTGGGTGGTGCCCAGGGTCCAGGGCTATTGTCAGTGAGGCCCCTGCTGTGGCTGCTGCCCTTCCTCCTCTCTCCCTTCCTCAAGTGGGAGAGGGTGAATTCTTTCACCTCCTCTGTTCACCAGGACGCTTACCTCAATTACTCATTCTGCCACAATTAATCAAGTCCTTTGTACTTTGAACTGGGGTGCCTCTTCTCTAGAGTCTTATTTTCCTGCTAATAAAACTTTTCTGCTTTCAACTCATCTTGGAATCTTCTGCATTTGGAAGGGAGGACTTTGCCCAGTTAACATTAATGGTGTATAAAATGGGATTCATCATGATGAGAAGCTTCGTCATGACCCTTGGAAGGATGATCCAGGTGCTTTGGTACCAGCTTAAAACTTCTGATGTCCAGCCTTTCATCTCCCCCTTCAGAGTCTGGTAAATGCCTCCCTGCTTGAATGCCAACCTTCTGTCTCTTTTCAGTTAAGTTCATTCATTAGGAGGAAAAGAGTTGCCAGAGCAGGTAAAGCCCTAGCAAGAGTAACCTTGATCAATGACTAAAGGCCAAAGGGCTCAGGGGTTTGTGGCTACAGGACAGAGACCCTATGAGTGGGGCCCTGATGAAGACCCTCTGGTGGGGACTAGTGAAAACCTGTGGGTCAGGACTGATGATGACCAGAGTTCACAGTCTAGTCACGTTTAGGAACTGATTAAAGCCTCAGCTCTTAATTTACTTAGTCCACATTACTTGGTGAAAAGATAAATTCCAGAATAAGGTAAAATCTTGGCCAAGTTCCCAAGGGAAACCAGACTTCCCAAGCTATCCCCTCAAGGGGACAACACCTAGCCATATGTCTCTGTTATATGCCCCAAACCTTCAGGTATTTAACTAATTGGCAGAAATTGACCCAAGATGACCCCTCTAACTGTTGGACAATGTGGCGTTCTTTTGAATAGAATAAAATAAATTACCTTAAGAAATGCAATGCTTTAATAAATGGCTACTCAAAACCACCAAAGAGAAGCTTTTTGTAACTTGGAATCTTTTAAGGAAACCATAATGGAATTTAAAAGAATGGGGAAATGGCAAAAGAGAAAATTTGGGTCCTCCACAATGATAGAATTGTATAGCTCAATTAAAACAGGAAATCAGAGATTTGGGTGTATGTTAGATCAAATTGCCCAGCCCTGAGAAAATCTATCTACCCCTTCCGAAAGAAAACCCACTCTCTCAGAATGAGATATGGAAAGGAGAGAGGGAAGGAGGGAACTCTGAGGCTTTGGTCTCTATGCCCCAACTTCCTTTTAAGATAAATAACAAAGGCCAGGATGGACAAGGACACCAAAATGACTTACTCTTTTATACCCTGGCCCAAAGAGGAACTCTGGGCTGTGGCCAAGGAGGTCCCAAAAGGCCTTGAAGCCCCAGGCAGTTTGACAGGAGAATTCCAACTTACTTGGTCTACTTAATCAGCTCAAGCTCCCTGACATTTATCAATTGATACAGGTCCTGGTGAGTCTGGGGGATGAACAGTGGTACAGAATTGCTGATGGTAAACATGCCTTGGAAGCTATTTGTTAGGTTCTACCTTATAAGGACCATGTTGATTAGACATAAAAACTTGGCCAAAGCCTTATTGAAGTCAATCCTAAAACATTCCCATGTGTGATTGGGCCTGTTAAGTGGGTTATAAAGTAGGATCACTTACACAATGGAATAAAATATAAAAGGCAGATTGGAATAATACAATTAAATATACAATACCAAATCAGTATCCACTTTTTTCAGTTCATTACAGGCTCAATGAGTCTTTGAACAAAATTCAGATAGAAAAGGCCATGACTTAAGTAGTTGTAGGACAAAACCCATTAGTTGTAAATAGGATCCATAAGAAAATGAGAGAGGATTGGTCTTAATTTTCTCAGGCAAAATGATTTCATTGTTGACAAAGCAGACATTCTGACCTAGGTGATATACTTCAAGGTGGTGAAGTTGGCTCCCAACATTGACTATACACAAAGCTCCCTTGTATCTTACACTGCCTAGAAGGTGATGGAGGGTCACTCAACCAGGTGAGAAACTACAAGCTTCCAGGCCTCTAGGAAGCATTGGATGATTAATGCTGAACATGTTCCTCAACCTCATAGACTTAGCCAGAGGCAGGGGTGGGATCTGGAAGTGAAGGAAAGAGCCTCAGAGGCTGGATTGGGTTTAGCAGTCTTCTGAACTTCTAAAGAGCTGAGAAAATTGGGAAGGGGGGCATGATAGAGAAGGGACTTTTAGATAGGTATGTAGATTAAGAGGGTTGGAAGGAGAAAATAAGGGAGGGACTTTTAGAGGGGTGGGTATTATAAGGGAAAAAAAGGCAAGGGGAGAAGATAATGTTACAGGGACAGTGTAAAAAGCTAGACTGGTTAGGAAAATTGTGAAGAAAAATAAGATGGAGGGAAATTCACAAATAGTAATGAAAACTGAATGGGAATGGGATGAACTTACCCATAAAACAGAAATGGATTGTTTTATAGATTAAAAATTAGGATCCATCAATATGTTGTTTACAAGAAACACATTTAAGAATGAGAGATACACACAGAGCTAAAATGGAAGGTTGGAGTAGAATTCATTGTGGTTCAGCTCATGTAAAAAGGCAGGGATAGCAATTATGATCTCAGATAAAGTTGTGACTAAAATAACTTTAATTAAAAGAGATAAACAGGGTAACTGCATTTTGATAAAAGGTACCATGGATAATGATGCAATATCAATACTGAGCCTTTTTATATAATAAGCAAAATTAGCTGTAATAATCGTAATAATTTCTTAAGCAGGTAAAATTTCTAAGTCCTCGAGTGCAAAGAAACATTTGTGTTTAAGTAGGAATTAGTTTCCTAAGAATTAATAGAGAAAAATGTGGTCTTGAAATTGGAAGAAACTGCCCATAAAAAATATCTGGCAGCAATTTAACAGAACAGTCCCAGATGATTTAGGCTGAGTCCAAGACCTAATGAGGACAAAACTTTGTCTGTGGGGAATTTTTGATGATACCAGGAGAAAAATTACACCATGCATAATCCTAATTAAGTTGTTTTTACAAATGTTGTAAACTCTCATGCAGTACAAATTTTTCTCTACAGGGACTTCAGATTCACAGCGAGAGTGGCACAGAATACCTAAGCACAGAAGAGAGCCGTCATGCAAGCTATCTAACTCCTTGATATGATAATGAATATAATTCAAAATGATTACACTGTGGTTACATCTAGGGCTGTCCACCACTACTAGGTTGTGGGTATGGAAAGCATGGCCGCCTGTATCGTCTACTAGAAAGCTGCCAACACCTTCTATTTCAGTTCTGTTTTTGTGGGTTTTTTTTTCATTTTTCTTAATCAACTCTGCTGTTGCTGTTGATTCTTAGCAAAAATGGTAAAAACAAAACTGTAATCATTAACTGAGCAATCTGGAGGTCAACATGTTTAAATCTTTCAATCTCGTGGGCTGAAGAAAACACTGCGAGACATTTAGAACTTTGATTTACAAAGAGGTTGGTCACAAATTTTCCAGGCTTGAAAACTTCCCTTACTTTCCTGATCAGGTGATAACAAGAAGTCCGACCTATGTTAATTTCAAAGCTAACATAACAAAATTCTGGTTCTAGAGTGATGTGAAAAGTCCAATAAGTTCCATATGATTTCATTCCATTCATTGAATACCCACAAGGATTGAACATTGTAGCATCAGTGACAGAACCTGGTATCAAGTCACAAATTCCACTCACACAAGTGACATCATTTGCAGTAACACCCTTTTTCATGTAGAACCACTCCATAACTCACTCATCAGAATTTCCAGTGTCTAATCTGGCTGATTAACAAGCTGACTCTCTGGAAAATCCAGAGTGTACAAGTAACAGCAATTAGAATTCATAGGCCCCATACAACATACTGCTCCATTTGGGAAATTTTTGTTAAGGAATTCTACTTCTTCCTGGAAATTCCTGGGTGGGTACTCCTGGTGGGAAGGCTTCATGAAATTCTCATGAGAATAAAAGAAGCTTTGAATTGAGTCAAATCCACTGTACTCCCTAGCAAGCTCCAACATGGGGACCAGTGTTTGCAGTAAGAGGGTAGTACAACATGTCTTCAAAATGAAACTTTTTTTAGAGACAAACATGCTACTCTCAATGAGTACATAAGCTTCCTGCTTGTCGGTTTTTGTCACACTTATGATTAAACAATGCACATTCTCCTAAAGTTTGTCCCAGTCAAACCTTGGGATGGTGCAGAGATCCCCAGATCCTTTGCCCTCATCTGGCTGCTGTTGGGAGAACCAAACCTCCAGCACCTTCTTGGTCCCTTCAAAGAAGTGTGCAGCTTCCATCACTGTGAGAAAAGTGAACAACCAACGACCACAGAAAATCAACTAAATTAAATCTCTTCCCCCAATGCCACTGCCTCAGGCCTGGCGGGTTGTTCCTCTTATTTCTTTAATATGTATGTGTGTGTTTGTGTTTGTGTGTATGTGTGTGTGTGTGTGTGTGTGTGTGTGTATTTTGTGTGCATGTCAAGCTTTGTTGTTTTCTTTTTGCTTCTATTAAAATTTTATACTAACTTTTTTTAAAAAAAGATTAATAAAATTTTTACCGGCTTTTTTTTTTCTCGCATGTGAATGTTGAACATGAGTCCGTGTTGGAAACAGAGGTGGATGCTGTTCAGTCTTTTTTACTCTGCTGGTTCCTGTTATGGAGAAGAGCATACAGTAAGCGCTAGCCAATTTCACCAGCCACACCGTGTAATTCAGTACTAAACCTTTATGCACCAAATAAATACTATAAAATCTAAATTAAAAAAAAAAACAAATGAATTACAGGTGAAGTTGGATAGTAGTACTATGACAGTAGGGGATATTAATTTTCTTCTCTCAAAAATAGATAAATCTAACCAAAAAATAATTAAGAAAAAAGTTAAGGAGGTGGATGGAATTTTAAATAAGCTAGATATAATAGATATTTAGAGAGAATTGAACAAATATAGAAAGGAATATACCTTTTTTTCTCAGTGGTTCATGGGCTTTCTGAGGGGGGCATGAGGTGGGCAATTCAGGAGGTTGCATGTAGCCAATGGAGAGTGTGGGGGTTGGAATTAGAATTGGGAACAACATAAAAAAGCTGGCATTTGTCTGAGCAAGCATACTCTCCATTCTGGAGGTTTCCTATTTATTAGGAATGTAGAATAATGGGCTAAAATAAAATGGGTGCCTTCCTGGCTTCACAACGAGCATCTCTTTTTTTCTAGACTTAGCACATTTCTCACAATCCCCATCAATCAGATAATGTGAGGAAAACTTCATTGTAACAACCTTTTATAACTACATACTAGTAATAACCTTTTGTTGTGATCACCTTTATTGGAGTGATTGGACTTCACCCAAATTTTATTTTGGAACTCATGAAAAGCTTATTGGAATGTTTGGAATTACTTGATAATATGCATCTCAAGCAATCCCCTAGGCCTTATCTGGAAACTGCCTACATGCTGCAATCATGTACTAGGGCCCTTGTTTGAACTCTATAGAACGTACAACTTACTGAGGCTTGGAGTAACAGGCCATCTTTTCCAGTTCTGCCCTCTGCAAATCAACTTAGTAAACTTCTTTCTAAATTAGCTTTGGGTTGGTTCTCAACTCACAGTAATGACTAGACATCATGATATATTAATGTCATGGAATATTATTGAACCGTAAGAAATTAAAAATGTGATGAATTAATAGGAAAATGAGATTTTTATGAGCTAATACAGAATGAAAAGATTAAAACTAATAGAACAATTTAAATGCTGACTAAGATAATATGAAGGAAAACAACTTTGAAAGAACATAACCCTCTTATCACCCTAATAAGCAATGTTGATGTCAGAAAGCTGATGAGGAAGCCTTTCACCCACCACTTAGCAGAAAGATGATGAAGTAGAGATGCAGAATTAGGTGCATGTATTGGACATTGTGGTCAGTGTGTTGAATTGCTTTTCTTGATTACCCTTGCTATATTGAAGAGCTTATGTTTGAGAGAAGAATGAATAAATGGGGAGTGATAAAAATACAAAAAAGAAAAGTTCATCAATACAATATAAAATAATAATAACAACTTTCCAGGGTAGATTATATTATTATGCCTATTTTACACTTGAGAAACTGAGGCAAACAGAGGTTAAGTGACTTGTCCAGGGGCACACAGCTACTAACTGCCTAAGGGTATATTTAAACTCAGGCTTTCCTGACTCCAGGCCCAGGGCTCTCTCCACAGCACCATCAGCTGCCTCTGATTTCTAAACAATGAAAACTATGCAATGAGCCCATCCTTCTATGAAGAAGGTGCACAAAATTAAATTCTCTGACTCCAAACTGGTTCCATGATTTTCTCCCCCATGTCTTCCCAGAACTCCCCAAAATTAAACAAGCCTGGGGTCCTTGCTTGCATGCTCCTGTGAATGCCAGGAATAACACACTGGCTGAGCAATAGAATTTGGACTAACTAGCTTGAGTTTGCCAGCAAGAGACTCTCCCCCAAGGAGGCAAACACCCCTGAATAAACAGTATAAAAGGTTTATATAGGTTTCAGGGAGTGAGGAGCCAGGTAGGGGGACTGGGCAAAGGCAGATTCATCAAGGTCCCTGTTACTTGGTCTTGAGGTTGATCTGACACAATTACCCTTTTACCCCGTTTTGGGTCTAGGAGTTTCTGCCAGAATAGAGCATAACAGGTTGTGGGGCGGGGGGAAGAGTTTGGCTGTTTCTCAGAACAGGTTGTACAACACATTCTACTTTGGCTTACTTGCATCATAAGCACTAATGGGTTAGTACAGACTCCTATATGTGACCAGAATGGAGTGACCCTCAAAATGTATCTCTGTATCCACAGATGTTTCCCCAAACAGAAATAAAAGACAAGTTTCTCCCAATGCTCATCGCTACCTGACTCCCCATGCCCAGGGATTCCGGTTCCCAGAGAAGATGTGATCTCTTATTTTGAGCAAAGGGAAGCACCATGGCTGCTGGAGCAAGAAGGCCTGAGGATCCTCTGTCCAGGTGAGTGAGGTGTAAGCAGATATATGAGAGCTGGGATTGTGAGAGGTTGCTATGTGTTGTGGTGAAGGAAGTACAAGATCTGCGGGCAGGAAGGCCTCCCTGGGAATTCTTTTTCAGATTTTTTATTAGCAGTATTTTCCTGGGACAGTCACTAAACCATGGAGGTTCAGTTTTCCCAGGGGGTGAGACTCCATGGCCTTTGAGCTCCCTTCTACAGGTAAATTTATTATCTTCTAAGAAGTTTCTATTTGGAATTTGGGGAACGAAATCTGCTGAAAGTGCCAAAAGGGGTTAGGCTCTCCAACATGAGCCCTTTCTTGGACCTTCTTCAAAACCATAAACATTTATTAAGATCTTGCTGCATGCCAGGCCCTTTTCTAAGCCCTGGGGTCACAAAGAGCTGCAAGGGACATCCTCAGCGTTATGGGATTTCACAGCTGGTGAACAGTCCAACAACTGTGTAGAAAGGCAATATGAACAGGTTAAATTGGAGCTGGGCAAGAGAAGACAGGCCTTAAAGTGAAGGAGGAATAGGACAAGCTTATTTTGGAAGGTGGGCTCTAGCTGGAACTTCAGGGAAGCCAGGAGGAGCATTCTAGGCAAAAGGGATAGTGAGAAAAACCCAGGGAGTGGGGAGGTGGAGGGTCCTGTTCACAGAACAGAAAGGAGACCCATACCACTGGATTATAGCATATATGGGGAGAAATAGGGTGAGAAAAGACAGGAAGAGTAGGAGTCGGCAAGTGATGAAGTGCTTTAGCAAACCTAGAGAGGATTTTATATTGGGTCCTTTTATTGGAGAGTCATTGTGATGGGGTGCCTGTGCTTAGATCCTAATTCTAATATTTCTCCTTAGCCTCTGCTTGGGTGCCTGTGCCTGGACCCCAATGCTAAAATCACATCTCTCCCTAGCTTCACAGCATTGGCCCTAGCAGTTTCTCTTCAGTTGAAGGGCAGCATGCCTTAGCAAAACACTTATCTCTCCTTCTGATACCGCAGCCAGCAGCACATAAAAATTTATTGGTCCGACTCCTTGTGTATTGCTAATTGGCTGTGCACTGGGACATTACAATATTTACTACTTACTGACTTTCCTGATATGTATCCTAGACATAGTCAAATGTATTCTCCCTTATATTCATCTTGTCTAACAAGACATTTGATGGAAGCAACCTGGATATCTTCAGCCAGCCCTGACCCATGGCTGACTTAGTGATGTTTCATGGTCAAAACCACACCCCCAGGTGGGCCCCACCTTGGGCTACTTCCCAATGAACTCTGGATAAGATACCTGTGCAGTAGATACAAAAAGTGCATGTTCCTTTAAGAACTGACCACCCCTTAACCACTCCCTAATCCCACCCCAAAACACCTAATTGACATGTTTCTCCCCTAAATCTCTTATAAAAACTTTCCTGCACCCATGTAAGGGAGCAGGTTTCCTAAGAACTCTTGCCCACTGGAAAGCATAATAAATCTTTGCCACCCTGACTTAAAGAATATTTGAGATCATGAATTCATTCCAGAAAGCCCTGACCCTCTCCAGTACTCAGGAGACCTTAAGCAGTTAGAGTCTGTAAAGGTGTTCCACCCTCAGGATCCCTTCCTAAGTTGTTAGATTCCATAAGGATGGGTAAAACCAATTTGATTCCTGAATCACTGGACTTTTTCCCCTTCAACAATTGTAGATTGTTGATTGGGTGGTGACATGGTCAGGTAAGAGCTTTGGGAAGATGAACTTGACAACTGGGCAGCAGATTAACTGGACTGGGGTGCGAAGCCAGAACAACCAGCAGGCTCTGAAATTCCTCAGGAGTGAGGTGATTGGGGCCTGAACCAAGACAGTGAGAGTGTTAGGAGAGAAGGTGGTGTATGGGAGAGGTGTCACACAATTGGAATCCCAGGACTTTGCTCCAGAGTAAATACGGGGTCAGGAGTGTGAATGCGTGAGAGTCAGTGAGGAATGCATGACACTGCATCTCTGAGCCTGGACTGTTGAGGATGCCTTGGATAACATTAGGAATGGAGGCATATGGGAGGTTTGGGGGAAAGAGAATGGGTTTCATTTTGCATATGGTAAAAGGAGAAGCAGGAAAGAGTAGTGTCAGTAAAGCTTCAAGAGAAGAGTGTCAAGAAAAAAGAGTGACTGACAGTGCCAAAGCCTGCAGAGATGTGAAGGAGAATGATCATCAAGAAATGGCCACTGAATTTAGCAACTTCAGGATTGTTGGTAATTTTAGGGAACTAAGTTTCAGTAAAACAATAAAGGTGGGAGCCAAATTGCAGAGAGTTTCAAAGAAAGCAAAGGAAAGGAGGTGGGGACACCAGTTATAAAAGGCTCTCTCTAGCTATTTGGCCTTGAAATGCAGGAAAAAGAGGAATTGTGACAACAGGAAAGGAGTCCTTAGTGTGGAAGAGAGTGAAAATTAGTGAAAAAATGCAGATTCCAAGGTAAGAATGTACCAAGGTAGATGAGGGATGGAATGGAATTATTTGCATACAGAAAGTGATTTGATTTAGCAAACAAAAAGATGACCATTACATCTGACATTGAGGTCAAAAAGGAAAAGAAGGCATCAGGTTTATATGAGATAAGGACAATGAGATGGCTCTTGATAAAGGTCCAGGTTTTCAATGAAATTGGAGGCCAGGTTCTTAAGGGAGAAGGTGTAGATGGGTGGGGTGGGGGGAAGAGAACAAGCCACAAGGGAGGGTTGGGGTTGAATGAAAGCATTTGGAAAAGCTGCTGTGGTGAGTGGCATGGAGAGTTAGTTAGGGAGATGTCAAAGAATTGCCTTGCCATAATGAAGGTCCAGCTGAGACTGTGCAGCCTAAATTTGTAGTACAATATATGCAATGGAGATGAGCTACATGCATTTCCAATAAGATGGGGAATGAAACAAGGATGCCCATTATCACCCCTATTATTCAGTTTGGTACTAGAAATCTTACCTTTAGCAATAAGGGACAAAAAAGATATTGAAGGAATTAAAATAGGCAGAGAAGAAACTAAATTATCACTCTTTGCAGATGATATGATGATATACTTAGAGAATACTAGAGAATCAGGTATAAAACTATTTGAAATAATAAATAACTTTAGCAAAGTTGCAAAATATAAAATAAACCCACATAAATCTTTGGTATTCCTATATATTACTAACAAAGTCCAACAGCAAGAGATAGAAAGAGAAATTCCATTTAAAGTTACTGTACATACTATAAAATATTTGAGAGTTTACCTGCCAAGACAAACCCAGGAACTATATGAACACAGTTACAAAACACTTTTCACACAAATAAAGTCAGATCTAAATAATTGTAACAACATCAGTTCCTCATGGTTAGTCTGAGCTAATATAATAATAATGACAATTTTACCTAAATTAATTTACTTATTTAGTGCCATAGCAATCAAATTACCAAAAATATTATTTTATAGAGCTAGAAAAAATAATAACAAAATACATCTGGAAGAACAAAAGGTCCAGAATTTCAAGGGAATTAATGATAAGAAATGCTAGGGAAGGTGGTCTAGCCAGACCAGATCTTAAACTTCATTATAAAGCAGCAATCATCAAAACTACTTGGTACTGACTAAGAAATAGAGTGGTGGATCAGTGGAATAGGTTAGGTATGCAAGACACAGTAGTCAATGACTATAGTAATATACTGTTTGATAAACCCAAAGAACCCAGCTTCTGGGAGAAGAACTCACTATTTCACAAAAACTGGGAAAGCTGGAAAATAGTATGGCAGAAACTGAGCATAGACCAATATCTTACACCATATACCAAAATAAAGTCAAAATGGGTTCATGACTTAGATATAAAGGCTCGTGGTATAAGCAATCTGGGAGAGCAAGGACTAGTTTACCTGTCAGATTTATGGAAAAGGGAAGAATTTATGACTAAACAAGAGATAGAGACCATTACAGAATGCAAAATTGATCATTTTGATTACATTAAATTGAAAAGTTTTTGTACAAACAAAGCCAATGCAACCAAGATTAGGAGGGAAGCAGAAAATTGGGGAAGAATTTTTACAACTAGTGTCTCTGACAAAGGCCTCATCTCTAAAATATACAGGAGACTCATTCAAATTTCTAAGAATACAAGTCATTCCCCAACTGATAAATGGTCAAAGGATAAGAACAGGCAGTTTTCAGAGGAAGAAATTAAAGATATGTACATTCATATGAAAAAATGCTCCATATCACTCTTGATCAGAGAAATGCAAATTAAAACAACTTTTAGTATGTCAGATTGGCTAAAATGACAAAACAGGAAAATGATAAATGCTAGAGAAGATGTGGGAAAATTGGAACACTAATGCATTGTTTGTGGAGTTGTGAACTAATCCAACCATTCTGGAGAGTACTTTGGAACCATGCCCACAGGGATCTAAAAAAGTACATACCCTTTCACCCAGCAATACCATTTCTAGGGCTATATCCCAAAGAGATCATTCAAGTGGGAAAAGGACCTATATGTACAAAAATGTTTATAGCAGTGCTTTTTGTGGTGGCAAGAAATTGGAAATCATGGGCATGCCCATCAACTGGGAAAGGCTAAACAAGTTGTGGTTTATGAATGTAATGGAATACTATGGTGCTATAAGAAATGAGTAGCAGACAAACATCATAATAACCTGGAAAGACTTACATGAACTGATGCTGAGTGAGGGGAGCAGAACCAAGACAACATTATTCACAATTACAGACACATTGTATCTATGATGACTAACTTTGATAGACTGGGCTAGTCTACTCAGCAATTCAAGGTTCTAAGAGAACCCCAAAAGGCTCATGATGGAAAAAGTGGAAAAAGCCATCCACATCCAGAGAAAGTATAATGGAGTCTGAATACAGATTGAAGCAACCTATTTGCCACCCCACCCCCCACCTCTCTCTCTCTCTCTCTCTCCCCCCCCCCCCCCTCTCTCTCTCTCTCTCTCTCTCGGTTTTGTTTTGTTTTGTTTCTTCTTTCTCATGATTCATTCCATTGGTTATAATCCTTCTTTACAATTTGACTACTGTGAAAATATGTTTAATATGAAGATATATGTAGAACCTATATTGGATTACATGCCATCTCGGGGGCAGGAGAGGAAGGGGGAGAAAATTTGGAACTTAAAAACTTATGGAACTGTTATAAATTAAAAATAAATAAATTTAAAAGAAAAAGAAAGAAATGAGGTAGAGCCATGATGGTCCAGTAAGGGCAGAAACTCACCTGAACTTCCACAAATCCTCCTCAAAACAAGTTTAAATGATGCTTTGAATCCAATTCTGGAGAGGAAGAATGAACAAAAAGTCAGGATGAAACAATTTTCCAACCCAAGATATATCAGGAGGCCACAGGAAAAGTGACCATGGTTGGGCCTGGAAAACAGTGTGGTAAAGGCCACTTCTCACCAAGGAAACAGCAGCAGCACCTTGGAGAGCTCTCAGCTGACCAACAGTGAAGAAGTCAGACAACTGGGCTCTACTCAGCAATTCAAGGTTCTAAGAGAACTCCAAAAGTCTCATGATAGAGCAAGCCATCCACATCCAGAGAAAGTATAATGGAGTCAAATTGCAGATTGAAGCAACCTATTTGTGCTCTCTCTCTCTCTCTCTCTCTCTCTCTCTCTCTCTCTCTCTCTCTCTCTCTCTCTCTCCCTCCCTCTCTCTCTCCCTCTCTCCCTCTCTCTCTCTTTCTCTCCCCCCCCCTCTCGGTTTTGTTTTGTTTCTTCTTTCTCATGATTCATTCTATTGGTTATAATCCTTCTTTACAACTTAAATTATTGCTCCTGGATCTATTTTCCAGGTCAATGGTTTTTCCAATGAGATATTTCACATTGTTTTCCATTTTTTCATTCCTTTTGTTTCTGTTTTATAATATCTTGATTTCTCATATAGTCACCAGCTTCCACTTGCTCCAGTCTAATTTTTAAGGCAGTATTTTCTTCGGTGGTCTTTTGGACCTCCTTTTCCATTTGGCTAATTCTGCCTTTCAAGGCATCCTTCTTCTCACTGGCTTTTTGGAGCTCTTTTGCCATTTGAGTTAGTCTGTTTTTTAAGGTGTTGTTTTCTTCAGTATTTTTGGGGGGTCGCCTTTAGCAAGTCATTGACTTGTTTTTCATGGTTTTCTTGCATCACTCTCATTTCTCTTCCCAATTTTTCCTCTACTTCTCTAAATTGCTTTTTCAAATCCTTTTTTGAACTCTTCCATGTACAAGAAACAAGAGAAACATGAAAAGGTAAACAGGAAAGAGAAGCCATAAGGGATTTATTAAAGTTGAACTATTTATATTCCTACATGGAAGGATGATATTTATAACTCAAGAGACCTTTCTCAGTATTAGGATACTTAGAGCGAATACACACACACGTATGTATATGTATGTGTATATGTATACATGTATGTGTATGTATGTATATATGTGTACTTATGTGTGTGTATATACGTAGACAGAGGGCACAGGGTGAGCTGAATATGAAGGGATTATACCTGCAAAATAAAATTAAGTGTTGTGAGGAATGTACTGGGAGAAAGAGAAATGGAGAGGTAGAATGTAGTATATCATTTCACATAAAAGAAAGAAAAAAGAGCTTTTACAGTGGAGAGGAAGAGGGGGAGGTGACAGGGAATAAATAAATCTCATCAGATTTGGCTTAAGGAGGCAATAACACACACACTCAACTGAGTATGGAAATCTATCTCGCCCTCCAGGAAAGCAAGGGCAAGGGGATGGGGTGGGGGCGGATAATAGAAGGAAGAGCAGATTGGGGGAAAGAGTAATCAGAAGCAAACACTTGTGGAGGGACAGGTCAAAGGAGAGAATAGTGATAACATTTTTAGGAGTTACAAATAGCATCTTACCATACAGGAATACAAACTGTTTAACTTTATTAAATCTCTTACCTTTTTCTCATTTCTTTATTATTGTATTGGTAATCAGCATGGTGCTTTTTGCTGTTCTTCTCTTAAGTGCCTTTAATGATTCTGGTTTTTGTTTGAATGTGGCAGGTAAAATGGGATCTTTTTGTCTTGGAGTGTTTCCCAGCACTAAGACAATGTAATGGTAATCAGAGCAGGACTTTTTGTTGTATTCTCCTTTGGAATGCTGAGGTATTTAAGTACCTTTGATGAGTCTTGCCTTTCAAATACAATGGCAAGCAACATGGGAATTTTTGCTGTTCTTTTTTTTTGAGTGCTTGTCAGCACTGAGGTAATCAAGTGCACCAGGGCTCAGAGAGGGGAATATAAGATCTAAGATTGGTGTTTGACTTTTGGGACTAATTCATTGAAGGAGAGTTGAGACTCTGGCTTTGCTAACCCAGACCCATGGGTGCTTCTCTTCTTGGTAACTATGTATATGATGTCTTGATTGGACAAAGCCTGTCTCTTGAATATTCTTATTTATCTGTTGATATTTTCTGTTTGTAATTTCTATTTGTATTCTCCCTGAAGTTCTGGGGGCTGGCTTTTCCTCCTGAACTAAGGGAATGATATAAGAATGTTTGATTAAAGTGAGACTGTTAACCTCTTAAAGTTGCTTTCCTTAGAAGAGCAGATCAAAAGAACCTGTGCTAGCAGCAGCTCTTCTTGCATCTTTCACCTCAGCTACAGCTGCTAGCCAAATTGTTGCTACAATTACTTTTTATATTTCTCTTGAGTCTTGTATTTGAAGATCAAAATTTTTATTTATCTCTGGTCTTTTCATCAGGAATGCTTGGAAGTCCTCTGTTTCCTTAAATATTCATTTTCCCCCTGAAGACTTATACCCAAGTTTGCTGGGTAGGTGAGTCTTGGTTATAATCCTAATTCCTTTGCCTTCTGGATAATCATATTCCAAGTCCTCCCAGATCTTTAATGGAGCAGATGCTACCATATAAACAATACTGTGGCTACACCATATTAGAATTATTTCCTTTTGACTGTTTGCAGCTATTTCTCCTTGACCTGAGAGTTCTGGAATTTGACTACAATGTTCCTGGGAGTTTTCATTTTGGGATCTCTTTTAGGTGATGATTGGGGGATTCTTTCCATTTCTATTTGGCCCTCTGGTTCTAGATGTCAGGTCAGTTTTCCTTGATAATTTGGCTCTTTTTAGATTCTGGCTTTCAAGGAGTCCAATAATTCTTAAATTATGCCTCCTCAATCTATTTTCCAGGTCTGGTGTTTTTCCAATGAGAAATTTCACATTTGCTTCTTTTTTTAAATTCTTTTGATTTTGTTTTGTTCTTTCTTGATGTATCCTAGAATCATTAACTTGCTTGATTCTAATTTTTCAAAAATTTTTATTCAAAATATTGAATTCCAAATTCTATCCCTGCCTCTCTCCCTCCTCTTGCTCCTCTCTGAGATGGTAACAATCAAATGTAAGTTATACATGAGAAATTATGTATAGCATTCCCATATTAGTCATTTTGTAAAAGAAGACTCAAATAATTTCATAGCATCCAGATCAAAGGAGGAATTGATTTCCTAAGTGTGAGAGATGGGAAAAATGTTAGGTTTCCAAAGAAGAGTTAATTAAGTTACATAGAATAATTAATTGTCAGCTTGAACAAAAAAGGATTATAAATTAACCAGGATGGGGGGTCCCCAGCCAATGGGAATAGAATTTTAGGTTTTGCAGAAATCACAGTTTCAGGATGTTAGGAAAACTGGTCTAGACTGGCCAGATAACAGTCAGGGTTGAAGAGAAAACTGGGTCAAATGGCTACTATGCATGGTTAATTGGCTAGTTGAATATTACCTTACACATCCAAAGGGAGGAGTATTCCGCCATTTTTGAGCATGGTACATATGATGAGGGAGGGGGGACATGCTTGTACATATCACTGAGAGAATATGCCAGGGATGTGTTGGGAAGATTGTGACCTAGAAGGGAACAGACCAATCCCTTCTCTGAAGGGAGGTACTGAGCTAAGGGTGAATCAATCTATGTCAGTCTAACAGAATAAAGTTGGTCTCACTCCTGTACACCCCACTCCCTCTTTCTAAAGAAGGGTGGAGTCTGCTCCTGGCCCGGACCGTGTACCATTTCCTTTGAATTCCTCAATAACAATAAATTGCCCTTGATACCTGAATTTCAGTGTCAAGCATATTTCTAACATAAGAATACAATGACACCATTTTAATTTTTCAAATTCACTGCATTTCCTATATACTGGTTTCCTAAAAATCCCCAAGAAAAAAATTAAAAGCATAATAACATAAACAATGTTACATATTTAAACACGAAACAAAATTGCCAGTCGAATGACATCAATTCAGTTTTGAATTATCTTACATGGACAAATCATTTCATCCATCTACACATTGAGAGTAATTCTAATCCAATCACATGTAATTCTTCTTCTTACAGTTCCTAAAGATATCACCTTAATGCTAAGCTTGAAGTGTATTTTGCTTTAAGGTCTGATCTCCCAGTAGAGGGTCAAACATCCCAGTTATTGCTATGGGAAAACACAGCTGACTTTCAATGAGCCCACAGTCTAATTTAGATTAGGAGAAACTCAGCTCAATCCAATCAGGATTTACAGTTACAAACGGTCCGTAGAATCGCAGTTTTCCCAAGGGCCGTTTGCTGCCAGCATCTCGAAGTACATCCCTGCCGCTTTCGGTTAGTCTGTTGCCCACGCTTCTCTTGGCAGCCTTTCTGCTCGGAAGGGGGAGGGTGCTAGTCCCAGAGCAGCGATAGGGAGAGAGGGAGGGAGGGCTTGGAGAGCTGGGGGAGGGGGGGGAGGAAGGTGAAGGGGGGGGAGGAGCTCTCAGAGATGACCAGCCCGGTGGGTGGTGCCAGGGGGAATACAGCCCTAGGTTGGAGTTGGAGGCCTGGGAGGAGTCTAGGGCTGATCACGCCAGCAGCCAAGGCATTCCCTGTGATCTGAGGCATTTCCGGTGATAGAGGGCAGGGCTTGGGGAGGAGAGGCAGGAGGGTGGCCCAGGGTGTGATTGGAGGAAAGTGCTCATTCTGGGGCCTTGGGGGCTGGGCAGGGTGGGGCTATTGGGAGGAGGAGGCTCCACCCAGAGCCCGGAAGCAGGAAGTCGGAAGCTGGAAGCCTTGCCACTGACATCTCTCCACCTTCTGGAAGCCAGCTCTGGGGGTGCAGGTCCCAGGTAGGTCGGACCCGGGGCCCCAAGCAGGTCCTGCCTTCTACTGGCTGCCAGTGCCATTGGGTCTCATCTCTGACCTCAGGTGAGTGTGCTGCGGGTCCGCCAGGAGCACACCTGCCTCCCTGCCCTGGCCCCTGCTCGAGTTGCGCGCCCCTCTCTCTCCAGACCCCCATCACTTCCCGATGTCCAGGGCCCCCCTCCCCCGATTTCCCATTAGGTCAGACTTTGCCCCTAGGGACCCAGAAGTGCTGCTTTCAACCTTCCCATCGGACCCAGGCCTTCTGATTCCCCGCCCCGGCTCCCGCCTTCACAGCCAGGAGCGTGGGAGGAACCAGGTCCTTGCCCCGAGGACCCGCCTTGGAAGCAGGATCCCAAGCCCTTTCCGGGCCCCTTCTCTGGCCCCACAGCTTCCGGGCTTCTTCTGTCTCATCCCGGGCGCTGGGCTCCCCGTTTCCGCTTTCCCTTTCGGGATTCCGAGCCCAGGCTTTTCTGGGGATCCCGGGAGTCCTCCCTGGCTCCCAGTTAGACCTCAGAGCACAGTCTTCTGGCTTTGCCGGACTTTGCACCCGGATCCCATCGGTCACTCTTGGGCCTCTGACCTCCCTCCATGAGCTGTGTTCCAAATGTCTTGCCTCCCAGACCTTGCCCTACCCCTCCCCAGGCTTCCAGCTTCCGCGTCCGGGATCCTTCTCCCTCCCCAGCTCAGTCTGCAGAAGACCAAGAACTGGCCCAAGCAGAGACTGGGTCAAATTCAGACACCAAAGCTGGAGGGAAATTAGATTTATTATAAGGAACAAGAAATAGCAATGACCCAGACTGAGCACCAAGGCACTCACCCTGGGATTAAGGTTACAGGTGGGGCTGATGGGCTTTTGTGTGCAGAGGTAAAGAAGGGAAGGACCTTCCAGGTGGCTCCAGGCTATCTCCTGGTTATCGGAAAGCCTTAGAATTGGGACATTGCATGATCAGTGGGGACATGTGTGAGGAAGAGCTTTGGCTGTGGGGTCATAGAGGGTGGGGCAGCAGGTCCCTGGGGGAGATAAGGACCAGGGAGAAGATAGAGAAATGTTACAAAATGCAGTCACTTTGTTTCCTTTGCTACCTACACAGGGACCCTGGATTCAGAGGGAATGAGCCCTGGGAGCAGCCAAGTCCCAGCCCAGGTGAGTGCAGTCCATGCCCAGGCTTGACCAACTTCAGCAATCTAGCAGTGCTTTAGTTACAGCATTTATGTCAATTTCCGGGTAAACACAGGCTAGCGGCATAAAATCTCACTGCCTCACTTTGTACAACCCTGGCCTGGAGGCTGGTCTATGAAGATGGCGATACCTTATTGTTTCTATACAAAAAGAGCTATGAAATTGAATAGAGTTCTACTGACATTGCCTTGCTCCCATCTTTATTTTAAGGTGATTCATTGTCCCCTTGTCTTGAGCAGTGTCACCCTCTTCCCAACCCCCATGCTGCCCTCCCAGGTTCTTTTTGTGAGGTTATCAAGGTTAGTGACTTTTACCTAGTGTCACACGGCTAGTAAATCTCAGATGTCTGAGGCCAGGTTTGAACTCAGATCCTGCTGACTCCATGGCTGGTTCTCTATCTGCTGCTCCAATTACCACTCCCCATTTGGTTTTAACTTCTCCTTCATTACAGCTGACAAGGGTAACCCCTTTATATTCCTTTATATTCCTTAGTCTCTATTACCCATGGATCCTTTCTTTGCTCTCCTTATGTCTGCCAGCATCCCCTCCCCCTACTCACAGCTCTTCCCCGCTCCTCTCTCTTTCTTCTGGCCAAGTCTTCCCCTTTAGTGACTAATGGCCCAGGAAAACCCTTCACCCTGAGTCTTGTCTGGGCAGACCTGGAGCAGAAACCTGAAGGCTCCCCCAGCTCTTGCCCTGTGGTCATCAGAGCAGAAATTGTGCTCCTGGTGCTGCTCATGTCCTCCTGCCTCAGTTCACACAAGCCTTGCCAGGTCCCTCTGAAGCCCTCCCTTTTACTAGTTCTCAAGTCAAGGCAGTGAGCATTTAGAAAGGCCCTAGATATACAACCCCAAAATTTCTTGTACAGACTGCTCTGGGGCGATCCTGCTGCTCCTGGGTTCCTAAGACCTACCCTGGCACAGTGATTACGTGATGGATGACGTCTCTGCTGTTTTAAAGAGGATCCTGGGATTCTCATCCTTGCCTCTGTTGGTCCTGGGCTCCAGGACCAGCTTCACCACATACCATCTTACTGTACAGATTGGCTTCCTGATGGGATAATTTGGTCTTCCGGTGCAGAGTGTCTCAGGCACTAGCAGAGACCATGAGAGCAACAAGGAGAAAAGGGAGGATAGACAGAGTCAAGTAAGTGTGTCAAGGTACCTCAGACAGCTTTTTGGAAAATCTTAATCTCCCATAGGCCGGAGCAGGTCCTAGATTGACCTTGGAAGGGAGTAATGCATGGGACTGACTCAAGCCAATACTCAGTTTAGATGTTAAACAAAAATCAGACACCCCTATGTCATTCAACAAGCAAAAGGAACTTTATTTAAGTAGAGCATAAAAAGGGCATTCAATAGGGATGTTAGTGTTCTTTATCTTGAGTAGATAAGACTCCCCTCACCTCTATGTGGGAGCCCATGTGGTTAGCAGAGCATGTGTGCCATCAGGGGAAATCTGTCATGTCTGAAGGGTCCTGATTTCACAAGGGTAGGCTTTTATGCCTTTGTGGGTCCAGGCAGCCACACTAATTATCCAGAGACCCTTAGAATACTGCTTGAAGGGAGGCACATGGAGCCTTTGCCCACTAGGTAAGTCAGGACCTCGGGACACCTTTATCATCTTTCTGGGAGAGACAAAATGAAATGGCCTAACCTTGTTACAGGGAACTCCAGGAGATAGTGGCCCTTTCCCAAATGGGGAGGGTGCTTTGACACCCATCGAGTAAGTGGTCAGTCTGATTTGAAGACTGGCTGAAGGAAGAAAACCAGCATTTATTATCAGGTACCATACTGTGTGCCAGGCACTGAGTTAAGCTCCTTACTAAAATTTCACTTGACCCTCACAATCAGCCTTGGAAGACAGTCATCATTATCCCCATCTTATTTTTAATTATGTAGTCTAGAATGTAAGTTCAGATTTTTTTGCATCAGAAATTAGCATCTCTCCCTTCCCTTCCTGCCATGCCCCCTGACCCCCCATTGAGAAAGCAAGAAAAACTAGCCATTATTACAAGAATGAAGGTAGTCAAGCCAGTCAAAATTTCTTCATGGTTATAGCTAAAGAAAATTACATCAGCTGGCTCTTTGAGTGTCACCTTTCTATCAAGATGTAAGCAACATGTCATCATGACTCCTCAAGAACTGATTGATCATTGCCTTGATCAGACTTCCAATGTTTGTGTACACACTTATGAATACATGCGTTTGTATCAGTCAAGGTCCACCTAATCATCCTCCCACCTGCTCCCTCCCCCACACTGAGAATACAAGAAAAACAAAACCCATTATATACAATATATAGTTAATCTTAAAAAAAAAAATCCACAGTGCCTGTGCCCTGAAAAATATATTTTGTTCTCTCCCCGAGTCCTTCCACTCTAGGTGGTAGGTAGTGTGCTTCTTCCACATTGGCCCTCTGGATTCTTGGTTGGTGACTTTGCTAATTCAAAGTCAGTGCAATAGTATCCCATTACATTTGTAAAACTTACTTATTCATCCATACCCCATTTATGAACAATCCCTCAGATTCTCTTTGTTTTTCACCTCAAAAAGAAATGTAAAAATCATAATAATAGAATTTGTTTTGTTTAGGCCTAATCCCTCCCATAATCTTTCTTCTGTTTTCCCTTCTCCTTTCCCTCCTTTTCAGTAGTAAGTAAAATATATTTCTGTACATAACTCTGTTGTATGTGTTGTTCTTTCCTTTGACTAGAGCAGGGCTGTCCAAAATGCAGCTTGCAGGCCTCATGTGGCCCACAGTGTGATTTATGCACCCACCTACAAGCATAGAAATTTACATAAGTACTTTAGTAAAGGAAGCCGAGCTACCACAGAGCTCTCACTAAAATGGCAAATCAAAATATATTTTCTATTGTTAAAATAAAAACCTATGGTTGGACAGCCCTGGACTACAGGACTGAGGTTCAGGCCTGAGATGCTACCACCCACTCCCATCTCCTTGTTTCTATAGATACCTGCTTATGCCCTCTTATGCCAGACAATATCTCCCAACCTTCCTTGCCATCCACCCACATTAGGGTATTCCTCCTCCTTGCTTTCCATCTTTTCCTTAAGATCAAGATATAAGAGAACCTCTCCCAGGCCTTCTGTAATTTGATTCCCTCTATGAGCCCTGAGGGAGAGGACACATATCACCTCCCTGTATTTGAGTAAAAGTAGTTTATCCTTTTTTTTAATTCCCTTAGGCTAGTTCATCCTTCTTACTTTCTTATGTTTCTCTTCAGTTGTGTTTGAACTTCAGAAGCTCTCTGCAGTTATGGTCTTTTCATCAAGAATGCTTGCCATTCCTTTCCTTACGATCATTTTCCCCCTATTTTGTTATATTGAGTTTTGTTGGGTAAATCTAGCACATCCTATTCCAAGCTCTGTACTCTTTCAATGATGGTTATTGCCAAATTGTGTGTGATACTGTGGCTCCTTGATATTTGAATTCTTTTGTTTTCTTTTTTGTTTTCTGATTGCTTGCTGTATTTTTCTCATTCAACTGTTAGCTCTGTGTTTTTGGAAATGGTGTTGCTGGGAGTTTTCATTGAGAGATTTCTTTTAGGAAGTGAGCTGTGGTTTATTTTGACTTTCTGCTCTGGTTGTAAGACATCTGGGCACCTTTAAGATTTCTTGAAATATCATGTCAAGGCTCCTTTTTTAAATGGCATTCAGCTAGTCCAATTTTTTTTAAGTTTTCCCCTGTTCTCTTTTCTATGTGAGTTGTTTTTTACTATGAGATAGCCGACATTATGTTCTGTTTTTTTCCAAACTTTTGAATTTGTTTTAATATCTGTTAAAGCTTTGTTTGTTATATTCAAAGTTTTAGAGGGTTTGTTGCTTGGCCTTGGTTTTGTACCTCTTCTACCAACCTGTCATCTCCTTGATTCTTTCTTCCACACCACTCATTTGTTTTCCATTTCTTTTTCTCCTCAAGCACTCTCATTCCACTTAGAAACATGTTTAACTCTTGCTTCAACGCTTCCAGAAATTCTTGTTGAGTCTGTGCCCAAGCTGTGTTTTTCAGAGGCAGTGCTTGTAGATATGTGTCACTCTTTTGTATCTGTCTCTCCAGTTTTTTTTTGCCACCATAACAATTCATTATGGTGAGGTTCTTTTGTTGGCTCATTCTTTCAGCCTGTTTCCTCTGCAGCACCTTGGAGGGAATGTCTGGGCTGCTCTTGTGGCTGCTTCCTTGGGGTCCTGAAGGTTGTCTTATTTAACGATCTCAAGGTCAGAATTGAGGCCTCTGAGCTCTCAGGGTTCCCAAAGTAGTCTGATCCAAAGTAAAATCAGATTTTTGCCCTCCTGCTCTGAGCTCTGTTTCTGACCTTGGCCAACCACTAAGCTCTGCTAGCTGACTCAGAATGGCAGAATTGTAAGTTTCCCTTTATTTTAGGATTCCTATTCTTGATACTCCACTGCAGGCTTGGCTGGACATTGGAAGGCAGACCCTCTTTGGCATCCCAGGCCTGAGCCACATCCCTGCTTCTGCAGGCTTCTGCTCTTCCTTGCTTCATTCCCAGGGTCTCCCTACCCAGGAATCCAGTTGCAGTTGCCTGAAGTGAGTCTGAATCTTCTTGCCCTGTTACTCAGAATTTCATTGTAGGAATGTTCCTTGTGCAGTGTCTTCCTCACCGGACTTGTTCCAAGGGTCCAGGGACCTCCCCTTTTCCCTGCTGTGCCAACCAGGACCAAGGACTCACAGGTTTTTCTTGTTTTCCCCATCAGGATTTGGTCTGGTACATTGTCCTGATTTCTTAGCTGTTTGTGGAGAGGAGTTCATTGCATTGCTTCCTCACTCTGCCATCTTGACTGTGCCATGTCTAGAGAAATTATCCTCAGTTTACATAAGTTGAGAAGACTGATCCAGATGTTAAGGGATTTGCCCAGCATCACATAGCAATGAGTGTCTGAGGCTTGATGTGAGCCTAGGTCATCCCCAGGATCAGTCTTCTGACTCCTGGACCAATTCTCTTGGCAGAGGAGGAAGATGAAGAGTTCTTGGAAGAAATCTGGCATTAAGATAATTGACCAACAAGCATCATTAAGTGCTTGGGACACACAGAGAGGCAAGAGACAATACAGTTACTCAAGGTCCTCACAGCATATTGGGGAATTGTGTGAAATAGGAACCAATTAAAAGAGAGAAAGCACTAGAATTAGGTTTTGGAAGACGCTTCCTATGGATGAGACTGAAGTTGGGACATAAGACAACTAGTGCAGCCAGTAGGGCAACTACATGGTGCAGTGGATAGACTGCCTGACCTGGAGTCAAGAAACCTGAGTTCAAATCTGGCCTCAGACTCTTACAAGCTGTGTGACCCTGGGCAACTCACTTGACCCTCTTTGCCTCCTCTGTGAAATGAGCTAGAGAAGGCAATGGCCAATTACTCCACCATCTTTGCCAAGGAAACCGCAAAATCATGAAGAAATGGACACAACTGAACAACAAAAACAACATTAGGGAAAGTAGTAGGCAGAGATGAGAAGAAAGAGTGTGATGGTGGAGCTGTCCAATGAAATGGGGCTGGCCACTGAAAATGCGTGGAGCCGAGAGATGGGGGGGTCTTGTTTAGAGAAGAGCCAGGAGGAGAGGGTCACTGGATAGAAGAGTACATATAGGGAGGGACCAAGTCATAACGGGCTTTGCGTGACTTTTGTATTTGTATTTTGTACTGGTGGTTATTGTGTGGAAGGGCAGGGTGTTGACCTGGTCAGAGCCTCCCTTTAGGAAAAATGACTTTAGTGGCTGAATAGAGGACAGATTGGAGGGGGGACAAGCTTGAGGCAGGTAGACCCACCAGCCGGCTAAAGCAATAGCCTAGGTGTGAAGTGATGAGGGCTTGGACCTGGGTTGGGGCAGTATTGGGTAGGGGAGAAGTGATAATTTATGAGAGATATTGCAAAGGTGAAATCAGCAAAGCTGGACAACAGATGGGATGTGGGGGAGAGAGAGTGTGGGGAGCAGAGGATGGAACCTAGCTTGTGAATCCAAGTGATTTGGACCAGGTGCTGACATCTTGGTGACTTACTACCAAGTCCTGGATTGGATAGGTGAGGACCTCGGCTTCCAAGCAGCCTTTCAGGGGTCAGGAGCAGTTGGAGGCTCTGGTGGAATACCTAGAGGGAAGCAGGTTCAGAATCCATCGCTGGTCTGGCTCAGATCCCAGGATGGCAGCAGGGGCTCAATCCCAGCTGTTAGCCCTGCCTGAAGCATGCACAAGAGTCACAGTCACAGGAATCACAGTCTAACGTACATCCTGCAGAGCTTGCCAGCTGGCTGATAGTGGCCAAGTTCAGTAGATTTGCTGTTGCCAAGAAGGCTGAACACCAATCAGGAGCCTGCAGAACTAGGGTCCCATTTCGGGCAAGGGAAGCCTCCATCAACTTTGCCACGGATCAGACCACTTGAGGAGCACTGAAAGCTTGCCGGTCCCCAGGCTGAGCTGTCCTTGAAATTCTGGAGTAAGGCAGCATTAATTATCACCAAGAGAGAAGCAGGACCCAGGAGAACACAAGCTCAGCCCAGACACTCCTCCAGGAAGGCACAGAAACTGGCATTAAGTTAAACACTGAAGTCAGTGGTAATACAGAAATGTGTTGGAGTACTGTTGGGCTGTAAGAAGTGATGAAGGGGTGGTTTTAGAGTAGTCTGGGAAGATGTATATGAACTGATGCATAGCAAAGGGAACAGCACCAGGAACATCGTTTATGTGGAGACAATGCTATAAAGCTCACCCTGTGTGTCATGATCTGCCTCTACCAGAGGACTAATCAAACATGCCACCTGCCTCCGCTTCTGCTATAAGTGAAGGACTCAGTCCAGAATGAAACTTTTGGACATGGCCAATGTGAAATTGGGTTATACATGATTATACATGTTGAAAACAGAGTTTGGTTTTTCAGTTCCTTTTCAATGAGGGTGGGGTTGAGAGCAAAAGAAGGGAGATTTTTTTTTTCCAAATGGAAAAAAAAACCAACTTTATTCTCCATGGGATAGAGCCTATTTCCTCCCCATCTTCCTCAAGGCTTTTGGGAGAATCATTTTGTTTTGTCTCTTGAATTGGCAGCCAAGAACTAGACACATCAAGAAATGGGAGGTTCAGGAGCACACAAAACTAACCCCTGAAGCCCAACCAAGAGCCGTATCCCAGGGGAACATCCTGGGGACTCTGGGAAAGGAGAAGAGAATTTGCATTCATGCAGCAGCTTTGAATTAACCATGTGCCCTGAGAGATCTAAGCTTGGAACTTGGAATGTACTTGTGATGCGGTGTGCCTGCCTTTTTTGGGGATGTGGTGTATTTTTGTCCTTGGTATATTCTAGAGTAAACAGCTTTAAAAAATTAAAAAATATATATAAAAGGAATAAACACTTAGAACTTCACTGGCCTCACCCAAGTTTCTGGAGTTGTAGAGGAGTGCTTAGATCATTTATTTCTCATAAGGAAGCTTTTCTGATGAATTAGCTCAAACAAACCCAAGCTAGTTAAGCATTGTGCTTTTTTTTAAGCAATAAAGGAACTCTCCTTGTTCATCGCTGTTGTTCAGTCATTTCTTTCATATGCAACACTTAGTAAACCCATTAGGGCTTTTCCTGGAGTAGTTTGTCATTTTCTTCTCCAATTCATTTTACAGACCAGGAAATTTAGGTAAATGAGGTTAAGTGACTTGCACAGGATCATACAGCTAGTAAGTTTTTGAGGCCATATTTGAACTCATATACATGTCTCTTCCTGATTCCCAGCCCAGTACTCTATCCACCCTCCCACCTAGCTTGTCTTTATACTAAGTAATTAATTTGGTAATTAAGGAATATGTGTTATAGACAAAGGAAAGCATTCTTAAAGCAAAGGCCTAAGCTGTTTTGAATATGACATCAAGCCCTCAATGTAGTAACAGATAAGGCTCCTTCACTTGCTGGAAACCATCTCATACCACTCAGTGCAGTCCAGATTCCAGTGACTGTCTTTCTAGAGTCCTCTTCATGTTTTCATCCAGATAAGATTTAATTTCAGCCATTCAGGAAGCAAACTAGAGCTTTCCTTTATCTTTATTCGCTTTTCAGTGGTTATTAAATGTTTGTTTTTTCCCCCAGCATGCATGTACCTGCCAGCTTCTCATGGATATCACATCAGTTCTGATAAGGAAGATATTTCATATCACCCTCTCTCTATCTCCTCCATAGATGAACCTGCCTCACAGATAGAACACACACTTTCTCCCTGATTCCATAATGAGACATTCAGCTTTATTACAACTTATGATATTTTTCTCAAATTTGAATATGAATTATCTCAAAATTCTATTGGGTCCTTACTGACTGTGGTTTCAAGAGGTGATTCTGAAATTTCCTCCTCTGAATTGATGAGGATTGGACTATTTAACCTTGAAATGTCCTTCAGCTTTATATCCTATGCTTTTAATGATTTAGGGGTTGGTGACATTCAAGGATGTGGTTGTGGACTTCACCCAGGAGGAGTGGGGCCTCTTGGACCATCCTCAGAAGGAGTTGTGCAGGGAGGTCATGCGGGAAAATGCCTGGAACTTGCTTTCCCTAGGTAAGGACACTTCCCCTGCTGACTGAGAGTCTGCACTCAAAGGGAATATCTTCATTCCCTGGTATGCAGGGTCTAGGGCATCTAACAATTATTAAAGAAAAGTGTATGTCTCCTGTATCCAAGAGACAGACTCCTCATGTTACCTGGTTTTCCTATACAAAGGCTTTGCATTGTGTGATAGGAACCTGAGGGTTTCCTTTGTTGCTCCTGATGCTGTCTCTTACCAGTTCTGTGGAGCTCCAGGTCAATCATTGTGGAAGAATCTCAGATGTGGAACCAGTCTCAGGGGTTATTTGGTCTGACCTCTACCTGGACAAGAATTTTGCTTCAAAATCTCTGAAAGCTGCTCAGGCATCTTTTTGTTGCAGCCCCTTCCTCTTTGGGATGGGCCTAACAGTTGGCATATTCTTCTATTTAACAAGCGTCACTTTGTAGCTCATAGCTCCCATTTGTGTCTGATGTAGCAGGTTTGTCGTCCATTTTCCTTCATGTTGCCCTCAACTTCCAGCACAGATGGTGGGAAAGTAAGGCAAGGGAACAAACATTTACATTCACCTGCTGTTTTCCAGGGGCTGTAACAAGGGCTTTCTTTACAGTATTATGTCACTTCATCCTCATAATAACCTTCCAGGTTAGGTGCTATTATTATGCCAGTTTTCCCTTGAGAAACTGAGGCAAACAGAAGTGACTTTCCTAGGGGCACATAGCTACTAAATGTCTGAGGGTATATATAAACCCAGGTGTTCCTAATTCCAGGCCCAGGGCTCTCTCCACTGCACCACTGGCTGCCTCTGATTTCTAGACAGTGGAACCCTTGCAATGAGTCCATCTTTCTATGAAGAAGGTGCACAAGATCAAATTCTCTGACTCCAAACTGGTTCCATGATTTTCTCCCCCACCTCTCCCTAGAACTCCCCAAAATTAATGATGTGGGATCTGTCCTTCAGGATTCCTGTGAAGCACCCTGGGGTCCTTGCTTGTATGTCCCTATGGAAGCCAGGAATAACTGAGCTTGACTGAGAAATAGAATTTGGACCCACGAAGGAAACTCTCCCCCAAGGAGGCAAAACCCCTGAATAAACAGTACACAAGGTTTATATAGGGGTCAGGGAGTGAGGAGCCAGGTAGGGGGCACAGGCTGATTCCTCAAGGTCCCTGTTGTTTGGGCTTACACAACCACCCTTTTATTCAGTGTTGGGGCTAGGAGTTTCTGCCAGAATGGAGCATAACAGGATGGGGGCAGAGGGTTTGGCTGTTTCTCGGAACAGGGTGTACAACACATCCTACTTTGGGTTACTTGCCTTACAAGCACTGATGCATCAGTACAGACTCCTACATGTGACCTCCTACCTGAAGTGATCCTCAAAATGGAGCAGCTCTGTATCCATACCCCTTTGCCTAAAGAAAAGTAAATTACATGTTTCTCTCCATGCTCATCCCTACCTGTTTGCCCATGCCCAGGGCTGCCAGTTCCCAGAGAAGACGTGGTCTCCTATTTTGAGCAAAGGGAAGCACCATGGATGCTGGTGCAAGAAGGCCTGGGGAGCCTCTGTCCAGGTGAGTGAGGTAAAAGCTGGTAAATGAGAGCTATGATTTTGAGTGCCTGCTGTTTGTTGTGATGAAAGAAGTACTAGATCTGCGGGCAGGAAGGCCTCCCTGGGAATTCTTTTTCAGATTTTTTTATTAGCAGTATTTTCCTGGGCCAGTCACTGAACCATGGAGTCTTAGTTTTCCCATATGTAAAATGAGGGGGTTAGCCTCCGTGGCCTTTCAGCTCCCTTCCACAGATAAATTTATCATCTTAGAAGAAGTTGGAATTTGGGGAATGAAATCTGCTGAAAGTGCCAAAAGGGGTTAGGCGCTCCAACGTGAACTCTCTCTTAGACATTCTTCAAACCCACAAACATTGATTAAGATCTTACTGCATGCCAGGCCCTTTTCTTAGCCCTGGAGTCATAAAGAGTTGCAAGGGGCATCCTCAGCCCTCCTGGATTTCACAGTTTGGTGAACAGTCCAACAGCTGTAGAAAGCCAATATGGACAGGTTAAATTGGAGCTGGGCAAGAGAGGAAAGGCCCTAAAGTGGGGAAGACTGGGGAAGGCTTATTGTGGAAGGTGGGTTCTGGCTGTGGCTTCATGGAAGCCAGGATGAGCATACTAGGCCAAAGGGATAATGAGAAAACCCAGGGTCCTGTTCACAGAACAGAAAGGAGGCCCATACCCCTGGATTATAGCATATATGGGGGGAGATGGGGTGAAAGAAGATAGGAGGGGGAGGTGATGAAGTGTTTAAGCAACCCTAGGGAGGATTTTACATTGGATCCTATTGTTGGAGAGACATTGTAGATTGTTGAGTGGATGGTGACGTGGTCAGGTGAGAATATTAAGAAGATGAACTTGACAGCTGAGGGGAGATGAGGCAGCTAGTACAACCATCAGGCTCTGAAATTCCTCAGGTGTGCGCTGATTGGAGCCTGAACCAAGACATTGAGAGTGTTGGGAGGAAGGGGGTGCATGGGAGAGATGTCACACAAGTGGAATCCCAGGACTTCACTCCACAGTAAATATGGGGCCAGGAGTGTGGATGTGTGAGGGTCAGTAAGGACTGCATGACACTGCCTCTCTGGGCCTGGACTGTTGAGGATGCCTTGGATAGCATTAGGAATGGAGGCAGATGGGAGGGTTGGGGGAAAGACAATGGGTTTCATTTTGCATATGGTAAAAGGAGGAGCAGGAGAGAGTAGTGTCACTAAAGCTTGCAGAGGAGGATATCAGGAAAAAGGGGTGAACTGACAGTGCCAATGCCTGCTGAGAAGTCAAGAAGAAAGAACATCAAGAAATGGCCATCGCATTTAGCAATTTCAGGATTGTTGATAATTTTAGGGAACTAAGTTTCATTAAAACAATAAAGTTGGGAGCCAGACTGCAGAGAGTTTCAAAGTAAGTAAAGGAAAGGAGGTGGAGACACCAGTTGTAACCGGCATTTGGCCATGACATGGAGAAAAAGATAATGGACTGCATGGTTCATTGAGGGTATTTTGAGAGAAAGGGTTTTATTTGTGAGAACAGGAAAGGAGTCCTTAGTGTGGGAGAGAGTGAAGAGTAGTGAAGAGATGCAGATACTGGGGACAGAATGTACCAAGGTAGAAGAGGCTTGGAATGGGATTGTTTGCCCACGTGGTGATTTGCTTTAGCAAGCTGAAGGATGACTTATTTATCTGATAGAGGCCCTAAGAGAAAAGAAGACATCTGAGTAATGTGAGATAAGGAGAAAAAGAGAACTGTTGATAAATGTCCAGTTTTTTCAGTGAACTAGGAGGCCAAGTTCTTAAGTAAGTAGGTGTGGATGGGTGGAGTGGGTGAGAAAGAGAACAAGCCTAAGGGAGGGTTGGGGATGAATTCGAAGATTTGGAACAGCTGCTCTGGTGAGTGGCCTGGGAAGTTAGGGAGATGTCAAAGGATTGCCTTGCCACAATGAGGGTTCAGCTGTGATTGTGCAGCCTACATTTGTACTGGACCCAGGCAGCCTAGTTTCATGGTTGTCTCCCCTCTCACCCAGCAGCACATGAGTAGGAGTGAAGGCTGCTGCCTTACTTGAAAGTAATCCAAGGCTAAGCTTTCCATAGATCATCAGCTCAAGTCCCTTTTCTGATCTCTGTGGCTCAGTTTCTCTCCCATTCCTGGAGAGTCATTGACCAGGTTCATGTAGGTGATGACCACCCCTGTTTAGGGAGCTGGGAGGTAGAGACTTGAAGGTGTCCCCTGGTATGAGACCCTTCAGGAGCCTAGAAAGAAGCCTCTGTGATCTTCAGTGTTGGGTCTGGTCAGGTTCCACCAGGGTTAGAAACTAACAAAGTGACTAGTTAGAGTGAGTGGGTGCAAGAAAGAGAGAGAACCATGATGGAAGCCAGAACATGCATTGGACAACCAGGAGAGAGACCAGAATGCCGGGCTTGAGGCAGAGGCTGGGGCCTGCTGTCAGCTGTGTGCCCAGTCAGGCAATCAGTAAAGATTGATTGAGCACCTTGTGTTTTAGGCACTGTGCTAAGCTCTGAGGGTACAAAGGAAGGCAAAAGAAAGTCTCTACTATCAGGAAGCTTCCAATCTAGTAGAGAAACATGGAGTTAGTTGGAGAAGAAGCAACAGAAAATGAACCTCACTCTTAGTTGATCTACTTGAAAAGAGACTTTTGGAATGGAAATACATTTAGTTCAAAGGGAAATGATAATACAAGGAGTGAGGATAATAACAGTCTGAGAAGGAGAACAGAACTGGGTGGAAATAGCCTAAATCAAAATCATAATGAAAAAATAATAGCTAGGATCTATATTCATATGAAAAAATAATGTAAATCTCCATTGAACAGAGAAATGCAAGTGAAGATAACACTGAGGTACTTCCTCACACTGATCAGAGTGGCTAATATCACAAAAAAGATATATGTTGGATATTGGAGGGGATGTGGGACAACTGCAATACTGATACACTGTTGGTGGAGTTGTGAATTGATCCAGCCAATCTGGAGAGCAATTTTGAGCTTTGCTCAAAGGGCTATAACACTGCATACTCCTTGATCTAGCAATATCACTGCTAGGTCTATGTCTCAAAGACATCAAAAAAAGGGGGACAAGGTCCTATTTATGCAAAAATACTTATAGCATCTCTTTTTGTGGGGAAAAGAATTAGAAATTGAGAGGGTGCTCATCAGTTTGGGAATGGCTAAAGAACCTGTGGCATATGATTGTAATGAAATATTGTGCTATAAGAAATGACAAGCAGGATAATATCAGAAAAACCTGGAAAAACTTGCATGGACTGTTGCATAGTGAAGTGAACAGAGCCAGAAGAACATAGTAGATAGTAACAGCAATATTGTTCGATCACGAACTATGAATGACTTAACTTTTCTCAGCAATGTGGTGATCCAAGACAATCCCAAATGAAGGAAATTCATTTTTTTTTAGATCCCTAACCAGTCAATCAAATGATTGATGTCACTCTTTAAAATATTTTCCTACTTGCTCATGAGAAGTAGTGTATTAAATGATAAATGTACTGGAAAGTTAATTGCACAGATTTTTTTTAACAGTGTTTACATTTAAAACCTCCTTCGTAAGGACAGGATTTCTTCAGACTTAACTTTCTTTTTCCTACCAATGGAAAACCTACTATACTTTCTTTGAAACTCCACTGAATGACTAATCTGTGTTGCCAAACAGTTCCTTTGAGAAGCTGACAGGGAGGTGAATAATAAAAGTTCAAATCAGAAAACAGCCTTGTAACAACAATGTGGCTTGCAACTGCTACTGAGGTGTCAGACCCAACAAAACCAGCACACAGAAGAGCTACCAGCAGAGGTTGTTTGATCTGCTTTCCTAAGAAAAGCAACTTTAAGGGGTTAGCAATCTCACTTTAATAAAACACTTATATATTATTCACTTAGTTCAGGAGGAAAAGCCAGCACCCTGAACTTCAGAGCAAATACAAACAAATCACAACCATACAATATATAAACAGAGCAAATAAACACTAATCAGCAGACAGACTAATAGCAATCTGTCCAAGTAATGCATAGTTACCAGGGAAGCACCAACATCTGGCTTTTCTTCAAGGCTGGGGTGGGGGTGGGGGATGGGGAGTGGGCGTGGGGGGGGGGCGGTGGCGGTGGCGGATTTGGGGTGGGGCTCCGGCAGCTACCCAGAGTCTCCACACCAACACTTCCAGTGAGTGAGAGCCCCTGACAAAATGCTAACCTCTGAGTTTATATACCCTTTTTGGGGCCCAAAGGTTCACAGCTAATCAGCAAAAGGGTGTGAGCCTGGGACTTTATCCCTAGTTAGCAAAAGGGTGTGGGCCTAGGGCTTTCTACCTAGTAAGGCTTAATCAAAGGCACTTGATTACTTTAGCATTCTAAAAGAGAAAATAGTAAAAAAAAAAAAAATAAGTCCCACCTTAATAATATTACAAACCTTAACACTGGAATGAGGGGCACTTTTAGGTTGGTTTTTGTAGAAAGGTTGTAGGGGATACAGGATGGTTTCGTTGTAGCCTCTACTGCGCGTGCATAGCAATCGTGGGTCCAGAGAGCCTGTTATCTCTGCAGCAAGAATGCCAACTTGAGTAACAGCTTCATCTGGTAATGACAGCTTTGATGAGATGTGTTTACAAGGTAACCCAGGAATGAGAGAACTACTCTGGTACAGTGGTTGCCAACCAGTGAGGGTCTGTGCATGCCTGTGACCATTTGCACATGAATGTCCAGCCTTCCTGGGAATTTGGAAACAATTTGATGTTGAGTTGAGAAATGGAAAAAATATGTTGGATGTATTCAGAAGCAGAGTATAATGTTCTCATTGCATGAACCCCAAAAGGATTATATGCTTGGCCATAATGATTTAGAATCACTGCAGAAAGAATCCCATTAAGGTTGAAGTAAGCACGTGCTTGTTGTCCCAGAGAAGAAATTATCTTAGCCACAAAACTGGGTGATTATTTACTGCTTAAGGTGCCAATGACAAATTTTTAGTTTAAATCCTTTGGACCACTGGCTAAGACCTCCAAGGGGTTTGTGAACCCCTAAATGGGGAAGACTAATAGTGAAGCCTGATGTCCAACTCCCTTACAAAAGAATAATAGACCCAAATTTGAGTATGAGACACATGTTTTCAAACATTGGAAATGTGCATTTTTAACATTTTGTTTATTATGAGGATGGTTTTTTTTTACTACAGATTTCTTTACTATGCTATTTTATTTTTGTTTATTAGATATTAAAACAGTTTTTAAAAATTTGTTTAAAATTCCAAGTTCTTTCACTCTTTCCCCTCTCCCATTCCAGAGATGGTGAATAATCTGATACAGGTTCTACATGTGCTATCATCATTACAAGGATGTTATTTCTATTTTAGGGATTAGAGGCATTTAGAGACCATTTTTTTAAAAAAAGTAATCTCTCTCAAAATAATAGGCAAAAGTACAGGTAGGTGTTACAGTTGATAGAGTACCAGCCCTGGAATCAGGAGGATCTGAATTCAGATCCAGCCAGAGACACTTGACATTTACTAGCTGTGTGACCCTGGAGAAGTCTGTTGACCCAAAAATTGAAAAATATTAATAGGCCAGAACAAAATCCTATATGTTATGGCAGATACTGAAAATAGTACTGGTATTCTCTATGTGACCTCAAATACTGCAGCAGAAAAAAACTGAAAGTTGTTTTAAGGGACATTACATTGTATATGCAAATATGAGAGATCATGAAATAATTTGAGTATTTAGTTTGTGTGCACCAAACAGCATAATATCTGAAGAAAGGATTGAAAGTGAAAAGGGGGGGGGGGGAAGGAGCCAAGATGGCAACTGGAAAGCAGGAACTTGCGTGAGCTTCTTGCCAGGTCCCTCCAAAAACCTATAAAAAATGGCTCTGAACAAATTCCAGAGCTGCAGAACCCACAAAATAGCAGAGGGAAGCAAGGATCTGGCCCAGGATACCCTGGATGGTCACTGGATGAGGTCTATCACGCACGGAGCAGAAGGGAGAGGAGCCCAGTGTGGGCGGCGGCAGGACCAACCAGACCAGGAGGCCTGAATCAGGGAGCTGTGGCAGTTACCAGACTTCTCAAACCACAAACACCAAAGACAACAGAGAAGGTTAGTGGGAAAAGCTGCAGGAGACAGAGTGAAAAGAGTTCGTGTTTGGCCACCGCCCCGGAGGCAGCAGGGGTGGTGCAGCTACAGAATTACAGCTGCAGTTGCTTCTGGCCCCAGGCCCACCTGGTGGGAGGAATTAAGTGGCAGATCAGAGCAGGAGTGCAGAGCCTGCTTAAGATCTCAGTCAGGTCCAGGTTGGCGGTTCTTGGGGAAGGAGGAGTGCTGGTGTGGCAGAGCTGGCTGTATAGAAATAGCTCTGAAAACAATGGTGCATCCCCTCAATCTTGGAAAAAAGTACTCTTTACAAGCAGTCATACCCCACTGAAAAAACTCAAGGGTCAAGTAAGTTGCCTGGGAACATGGCCAGGCACCGAAAACGGACCCAGATTCAGTCTCAGATTTTGGAATCTTTCTTTGGTGACAAAGAAGACCAAAACATACAGCCAGAAGAAGTCAACAAAGTCAAAGAACCTACATCAAAAGCCTCCCAAGAAAAACATGAAGTGGTCTCAGGACATGGAAGAGCTCAAAAAGAATTTGGAAAAGCAAATTAGAGAAGTAGAGGAAAAAATGGGACAAGAAATGAGAATGGTGTGAGAAAACCATGAAAAACAAGTCAATGACTTGCTAAAGGAGACTCAAAAAAATACTGAAAAAAATATTTAAGAAAACAACACCTTAAAAAATAGACTAGGTCAAATGGCAAAAGAGCTCCAAAAAGCCAATGAGGAGAAGAATGCCCTGAAAGGCAGAATTAGCCAAATGGAAAAGGAGGTCCAAAAGACCACTGAAGAAAATACTACCTTAAAAATTAGCCTGGAACAAGTGGAAGCTAGCGACTTTATGAGAAATCAAGATATTATAAGACAGAACCAAAGGAATGAAAAAAATGGAAGACAATGTGAAATATCTCATTGGAAAAAGCACTGACCTGGAAAATAGATCCGGGAGAGATAATTTAAAAATTATTGAACTACCTGAAAGCCATGATCAAAAAAAGAGCCTAGATATAATCCTTCAAGAAATTATGAAGGAGAATGGCCCTGATATTCAAGAGCCAGAGGGTAAAATAGAAATTGAAAGAATCCACCCATTGCCTCCTCAAAACGAAAACTACTAGGAATATTGTCACCAAATTCCAGAGCTCCCAGGTCAAGGAGAAAATACTGCAAGTAGCCAGAAAGAAACAATTTGAGTATTGTGGAAAAATAATCACAATAACACAGGATCTAGCAGCTTCCACATTAAGGGACCGAAGGGCTTGGAATACGATATTCCAGAGGTTAATGGAGCTGGAATTAAAACCAAGAATCACCTACCCAGCAAAACTGGGTATCATGGTCCAAGGCAAAATACATGGATTTTCAATAAAATAGAGGACTTCCAGGCTTTCTCAGTGAAAAGACCAGAGCTGAATAGAAAATTTGACTTTCAAACACAAGAATCAAGAGAAGCATGAAAAGGTAAACAAGAAAGAGAAATCATAAAGGACTTACTAAAATTGAACTGTTTTGTTTACATTCCTACATGGAAAGGTGATGTGTATGATTCATGAGGCCTTGGTATCGTACTAGCTTGAATATGCATATACGTGTGTGTGTGTGTGTGTGTATACATATGTGTGTCTATGTATGTATATGTGTAGGTGTGTATATATAAGACAGAGGGCACAGGGAGAGTTGAATATGAAGGGATGATATCTAAAAAAATAAAATCAAATTAAGTGATAAGAGAGGAATATATTGAGAGAGAGAGAGAGAGAAAGGGAGAGATAGAATGGGGTAAATTATCTCGCATAAAAGTGGCAAGAAAAAGCGGTTCTGTAGGAAGGGAAGAGGGGGTTAGGGTTAGGAGGGATGAGTAAATCTTGTTCTCATCGGATTTGACCTGGAGAGAATACCATACACACTCAATAGTGTATCTTACCCCACAGGAAGGAAGGAGGAAGAAGATAAAAAAGGGGGGACGATAGAAGGGAGGGCAGATGGGGAGGAGGTAGTTGTAAACAAACACTTTCGAAAAGGGACAGGGTCAAGGGAGAAAATTCAATAAAGGGGCATAGGTTAGGAAGGAGCAAAACATAGTTAATCTTTAACAACATGAGTGTTGTGGAAGGGTTTTACATAATGATACGCATGTGGTCTATGTTGAATTGCTTACTGCCTTAGGGAGGGTGGGTGGGGAGGGAAGAGGGGAGAGAATTTGGAACTTAAAGTTTTAAAAACAGACATTCAAAAACAAAAGAAAAAAAAAAGTTTTTTGCATGCAACTGGGAATTAAGATACACAGGCAATGGGGCATAGAAATTTATCTTGCCCTACAAGAGAAGAAGGGAAATGTGGTTGGGAAGGGGAGTAGGGTGACAGAAGGGAGGGCTGACTGAGGCACCCAGAACATACGCCATCTTGGAGTGGGCGGGAGGGTAGAAATGGGGAGAAAATTCATAATTCAAACTTCTGAAAATCAATGCTGAAAACTAAATATATTAAATAAAATTTTAAAAAAGGAAAGATTGAATGGAAGAAACCTTTCTAGCACTGTGGACAGAGCAGGCTAAATCACAGGTTTCATTTTGTGTCTTAAATTTTGGATTTTGAGTCAATTCACTCAGCCATCCGGAGCTTATGGCCTGAGTCGTGAATGGGACAAGAATCCTCTGCCTGTCACATGCTTGTTGCGAGCATCCAGTGTAACCGTGTATGACTTTCTTGTAAATTAAATCATCATTGGGATGTGAGCTAATGGCATTTTGAAGTAATTGGTTCTGCCCATTTGAAGACTTTTGAAGTTTGAAGACCTTTCTCTTTGCCTGGGGAAAGAGAATGCAAGGGGTTTATGTTCTGCCAATGAAGGGAAGGGGATATAATCATATATGTGTCTCTGTGTGTGTTTTTGCTTGTTTCTTCCAGAAGGAGAGATCGGACTTGGAATGAAGAAGACTTCTGCAGAACTAAGCCTTTCTGTGGAAGAAACTCAGGAGCCAAGATTTATGGGTGATGTTCCCTATCACTTTACTTGGAGAGAAATCCATGCTCTTCATCAGGGAATCCACACTGGGGAGAAACCTTGTGAATATAATCAATGTGGAAAAGCTTTTACAAAGGGGGCCCATCTTACTGGACATCAGAAAATCCACACTAGAGAGAAACCTTATGAATGTAAGCAGTGTGGAAAGGCTTTTACACGGAGGGACAATCTTAATGTACATAAGAGAGTCCACACTGGAGAGAAACCTTATGAATGTAATCAATGTGGAAAGGGTTTTAGAGACAGCTCCACCCTTACTAAACATCAGAGAATCCACACTGGAGAGAAACCTTATGAATGTAAGCAGTGTGGAAAAGCTTTCAGAGTCAGCTCCTGGCTTGCTGAACATCAGAGAATCCACACTGGAGAAAAACCTTACGAATGTAACCAGTGTGGAAAGGCCTTCAGAGGCAGCTCCAGTCTTGCTCAACATCTGAGAAATCACACTGGGGAGAAACCTTATGCATGTAATCTGTGTGGAAAGGCTTTCAGAGTCAGCTCTAGGCTTGCTGAACACAAGAGAATCCACACTGGGGAGAAACCTTATGAATGTAATCAGTGTGGAAAGGCCTACACAGGCAGCTCTAGCCTTGTTGCACATCAGAGAGTTCACACCGGAGAAAAACCTTATGAATGTAATCAGTGTGGAAAGGCTTTTAGAGTCAGCTCTAGTCTTGCTGAACATCAGAGAACCCACACTGGGGAAAAACCTTTTGAATGTAATCAGTGTGGCAAAGCTTTTACAAAGAGGGCCAACCTTAGAGTACATCAGAAAATCCACACTGGAGAGAAACCTTATGAATGTAATCAGTGTGAAAAGGCTTTTACACAGAGGACTCATCTTAATGAACATCAGAAAATGCACACTGGAGAGAAAATTTATAAATGTAATCAATGTGGAAAGGCTTTTAAACAGAGTGCCAGTCTTAGAGTACATCAGAAAATCCACAATGTTGAAAAACCTTACAAAGTTAATCATTATGGAACAGATTTTACACAGTGTGGTCATCTTGTTGAACATGAGAGAATCCACGCTGGAGAAAAACTTTACGAATGTAATCAGTGTGGTAAAGCTTTTACACAGAGGGCCCATCTTACTGGACATCAGAAAATCCACACTGGAGAGAAACCTTATGAATGCAATCAATGTGGAAAAGCTTTCAGAGACAGCTCCAATCTTGCTGAACATCAGAGAAGCCACACTGGAGAGAAACCTTATGAATGTAATCAGTGTGGAAAAGCTTTTACAAAGGCAGGCAATCTTACTGTACATCAGAGAGTCCATACTGGAGAGAAACCTTATGAATGTAATCAATGTTTAAAGGGTTTTACACGGAGGGATACTCTTACCCTACATCAGAGAATCCACACTGGAGAGAAACCTTATGCATGTAATCAGTGTGGAAAGGCTTTCAGAGACAGCTCCACTTTTACTAAACATCAGAGAGTCCACACTGGAGAGAAACCTTATGAATGTAATCAATGTGGAAAGACTTTTACACAGAGGACTCATCTTAATGAACATCAGAGAATCCATATTGGAGAGAAAATTTATGAATGTAACCAATGTGGAAAGACTTTCAGAGGCAACACCAGTCTTGTTAATCATCAGAGAATCCATACTGGGGGAAAACCTTGTGAATGTAATCAATGTGGAAAAGCTTTTACAAAGGGGCCCCATCTTACTGGACATCAGAAAATCCACGCTGGAGAGAAACTTTATGAATGTAATCAATGGGGAAAGACTTTTACATGGAGGGGCAGTCTTACAATGCATCAGAGAATCCAAGCTAGAGAGAAACATTATGATTGCAATCAGTGTTGGAAAGGCTTTCAGAGACAGCTTTAATCTTGCTAAACATCAGAGGAACCACACTGGAGAGAAACTTTTGAATGGAATCAGTGTGGTAAAGCTTTTACAAAGATGGCCAGCCTTAGAATACATCAGAAAATTCAAACTGGAGAGAAACCTTATGAATGGAATCACTGTGGAAAGGCTTTTAGAGTCAGCTCCAGTCTTGCTGAACATCAGAGAACCCAAACTGGGGAGAAACCTTTTGAATGTAATCAATGTGGTAAAGCTTCTACAAAGAGGGCCAATCTTAGAGTACATCAGAAAATCCACACTGGAGAGAAACCTTATGAATGTAATCAGTGTAAAAAGGCTTTTACACAGAGTACTCATCTTAATGAACATCAGAAAATGCACACTGGAGAGAAAATTTATAAATGTAATCAATGTGGAAAGGCTTTTAAACAGTGTCAGAGTACAGCAGAAAATCCACAATATTGAGAAACCTTATGAATTTAATCATGGAATGGATTTTACATAGTGCAGTCATCTTGTTGAACATCAGAGAATCCACACTGGAGAAAAACTTTACGAATGTAATCAGTGTGGAAAGGCTTTTAGAGTCATCTCCAATCTAGTTAAACATAAGAGAATCCACACTGGAGTAAATACAATCCAAGTGGATAAGCCTTCAGGCAAAAGTTCAGCCCTCTTTTCACATCATTGAATTCCTAGAAGATATAAATCTCATCAGTGACATGATTGAGGAGAGGCATGTAAATGGAGTATAGATCTTTGTAGACAGCAGAAAATTGTGCATACAAGCCATTTATGGCCTCAGTGTGAACAAGGCTTTCAGCCAGAAATTATCTCTCATCAGAGGATTGTTAAAAGGGTTTTTACTGAGCCAGTCTCTAACCTGAGAATGCTTGGAGCCACACCAATCAGGCCTAGAAACAGGAGTGCCAGTAATCAAGTCATTTAAATAATCAGTGTTGGAGTGAGGAATCTTCCCTTAGCTGAAGTAAAAAGATAGGTTTTATACTTAAGTCACAACTCCAGAAGGAGGGGGAAGATGGATTACAAACAGTTTTTTAGCGGTTTCCGAGGAGAAACCCACAAGTCCCACAACACGAAAGTTCTGGAGTCATGTCTTTGTGACCACCTCCCCTAAAGTAGAGCACCAGAGTTCTGTGAGGGAAACAGGTTCTACAGTCTTTGATTTGCTTCAATTAAGGTCCAGTGATTATGCCCCTTCGCAGAGTTTTGTGGCCAGATCAGCCAAAGCAAATAGGGTGAAACTGAACACTTTTCTGCAGAACTTGCAAAGCCTTCAAAAAGACAGTCTCTCCCTCTTTTTTTTTTCCTAGCTAGACAAGTAGGGTAGGCAGACAAAAGACACACAAGAGGGCAACAATTTTTTTTTTCAGTCTGCTGAAATTTATAGTGTCATAAAGTGAACATTAAATGTATGACTCTGAAAAGGAAGTTGGAGCCATGATGACCCAATCATGGCAGAAACTCACCTGAACTCTCCCAAATCCTTCTCAAAATAATACTGTTATGCTTTGAATTGAATTCTGGAGAGGAAGAATGAACAAAAAGTTTGGATGAAACAATTTTCCAAGCCAAGACAAATTTGGAGGCCACAGGAAAAGTGACTGTGGTTGGACCTGGAGAACAGTGTGGTGAAGACCTCTCTTCACCAAGGCGGCAGCAGCAGCTTAGGGAGCTGTCAGCTCCCTGATAGTAAAGGGGTCTGATGAGACAAGTGGTCAGAAGGAGATGATAAGGAACCCTTTGCTGGTATGGGGCATAGGACCATATATACAGACTCATGTCATAATCCCAGAGTAAAGGGAATAGTGAAGGAAAGAATTTGGAGCTCAATTTATTTTTTCACAATGGTTTAAATATTTCTGCATGTAATTGGAAAAAATAAAATGTGAAATAGTGAAAAGCAGAAATATTAAAAGTATCCTTTTTAGATCATAATGCAATAAAATGGTATTTAATAAGGGATTATGGAAACAGATTAAAAACTAATTGAGATTAAAGAACCTAATCTTAAAGAATGAGTAGGTTAAAGAACGAATCATAGAAATAATTAATAATTTCATGAAAGAGAATGACAATAATGAGACATCATATCAGACCCTATGGGATACAGAAAAGGCAGTGACTGAAGGAAAATTTGCATCTCTAAATGTTGGCATCAATAAATAGAGAAAGGGTTGACTAATGAATTGTGCCTGCAATTAAAAAACTAGAAAAAGAAAAATTGTCTTTGTGACGATTCTAGATCATGTGGGTGAGTTGCAGGTGAGACTCACCCTTGACCCTGAAAAAGATATAAAAAAAGGGGTTGGCTTTCTCTTTTTCCAGAGCTCTTGCCCACAGCCATGGTGGCGTGTGTGACTCTGGGCCAGTCCTTGTTATGAGCTCCCGGGCTGAACCTAGATGTTGGAAACTATGAATTGTATTGGGTCTGTCTGTCGATGTTTGTAATTTGTTTGTATTTGTGCCAAAGTTCAGGGTGCTGGCTTTTCCCCCTGAACTAAGTGAATGGTATTTGTATGCTGAATTAAAGTAAGCTTGTCAACCCCTTAACATTGCTTTCCTTACTAAGGCAGATCAAAAAAATCTGGGCTTTGGCAGCATTCTTGTTGTTGGGCTTGCATTGGTCTTTCACCCCCACAACAGCTGCTAGCCAGATTGTTGCAACAGCCACCTATAAAGATTCCCAAGTCCTACCTTCCTGCCCCCAGACCCTACCCTGGATGCAGGAACCAAAGCTCTTTCCTGATCCCCCCCATCTGAATCCTTGGCTCTTGGGCTGGTTCCTTATCAGATCTCAGTCATTTGACTCCCTTGAGTGTCATCCCTTGAGGGATTCGAAGTATGGGGATTAAAATTCTCCAATTTACAAGAAGAGAGACTGTCTTATACCACATTTCCCCATGTATAAGATGCACCTTAATTTGGGGCCCCAAATTTGAAAAAAAAAAAGTGTATTACATAAAGTTGTTGAACTCAAGTTTTATTCATCTGCTCATAGCTTTCATTCATCTTTTGGGCAAGTCTGGTGTGTGTATGCATGCATAGTCCATTCCGTTTCACAAACCCAAAGCACCAATTGTGTCCTCCTTTGAAATCAGTAACTTCTTTTTCATCAGCAATTCTTCTTGGCTCATGCTGAACCATCTTTGTGGACACAGGAGTTCCAATTGCCCTTTGCTCTTCAATCCATGTCTTCAATTCCCTCTCTAAATCAGGACATTTTGCTGACTTGCCTTTTATGGCCTTCTTCTGCCGTGGCGTTTTCAGTAGGGTTTCTTCTTCCCGTAGCCAGTCTCAGATTGTGTTCTCAGTTGGAAAGGGACCAAACTTACATTCAGCAGCACGATTTCCATTCACTTTTGCAAACTGGATCACTTTTAGCTTGAATTCAGCACTGTATGAAAATCTTTTCTGAGCCATTTCTGGGCAAAACGTAGCAAAACATAACCTAATATACCTGTAACAAATGTGAAACAATGAGCGCAAAGACAACAAGTGCAAAAAAGCGGGAAATACAAGTAAAAAAAATCTACAATATTGTACGCAAGGATGAGAATCCCAGGAGCCTTGTTTAAGCACTAGAAAAGCCGTCCATCACTCAATCACTGAACCAGGGTAGGTCTTAGAAACACAGGAGCAGCAGGATGGCCCCAGAGCAGTCTCTACAAGAAATCTTGGGCTTGCATTTCTAGGGCCTTTCTAAATGCTCATTAACTTGACCTGAGAACTGGTAAAGGGGAGGGTTTCAGAGGGACCTGGGAAGGCTTGTGTGAGCTGAGGCAGGAGGACATGAGCAGCACCAGGAGCACAGCTTCTGCACTACAGGGGAGAGCTTGGCCACAAGAAAGAGGAGGTGGAAGAGTTGTGTGTAGGGAGAGGGGGTGCTGGCAAGCATTAAGAGAGCAATGACATGATCTGTGGGTGATAGAAACTAAGGAATGAAAGGGTCACCTTTGTCAGTCAGCTGTAATGAAGGGGGAAGTTAAAACCAAATGTAGAGTGGTAGGTTGAGCAGTTGATAGAGCATTGGCCATGGAGTCATTGGGACCTGAGTTCAAATCTGGCCTCAGGCATTTGAGACTTACTAGCTGTGTGTCTCTGGGCCAGTCACTTAACCCTGATCACCTGACAAAAAGAACCTGGGAAAGCAGCATGGGGCAGGGGTGGAAGGGGTGATGGGGTGCTTGTGCTTGGACCCTAATTCTAACAGTCTCTGCTTGGGTACCTGTGCCTGAACTCCAATTCCAAAATCATATCCAGTTTTAAAAACATATCTCTCTCCCTCTCTCTCTATCTCAATCTCTCTCTCTCTCTCTCTCTCTGTCTCTCTCTGTCTCTCTCTCTCTCTCTCTGTCTCTCTCTCTCTCTCTCTCTGTCTCTCTCTCTCTCTCTCGCTTACTGTCCCAGGCAGTTTCTCTCTAGCTAAAGGGCAGCAAGCCCCAGCAATATATTTATCTCTACTCCTTTCTCAATAGGCAGCTGTGCCTACCTATCAACTGATTCCCAGTGTACTGATAATTCACTATACACTGAGTCATGACCATATTCATTACTTACTGACCTTACTGATATGTATTCTAGACGTAGTATTTTGTCTAACAAGACATTTGATGAGAGCCACCTAGAGATTCCCAGTCAGTTCTGACCACTAGTTAACTTAGTGAAGTTTCACAGTCAAAACTATACCTCCTAATAGCCACCCCCCCCCGCCTTGCACTGTTTCCCAGTGGACTCTGGGAAATACTCCTGCGCAGTAGATACAAAAAGTGCATGTTCATTTAAGAACTGACCACCTCTTAACCACTCCCTAATCCCACCCCAAAACACCTCATTGACATGTTTAATCCCTAAATCTCTTATAAAAACTTTTCCTGTATCCCTTGCCAGCTGTATAGCATAATAAATCTTTGCCACCTTGACTTAAAGAATGCTTGAGGTCGAGAATTCATTCCAGATGGCTCTGACCCTCTCTAGTATTCAGGTCCTTGAGGGCCATTCCCCCTCAAGGACCCCATCTGGGAACTCTAGTCTTGGGGTTTCTGGACCTCGGCTCTCCCATCCCTCTACAGGGGGAGTGTGCCAGACACCAGGGTGCTAAGGAATCAGGTTAAAATGAAGAAGATGGGAGTAGGGAAGTGTTACTTCTACTGTAATCATTTTTATGACTATTTTTTAGAAGAAATGAACCATAAGGCAGGTATCAGAATCTTTATAGTTCTATTTGAGGTGCCAAAGAAAGGGAATCTGAGAAATTACCCATAAATGGAGTATAGATGCCTAAGTAAGGTCCATAAATGTAATGAGATACTACTGCAACGAACTTAAATTAGCATAATGACCAACTAAGACTCCAGAGGGCCAAGGATGATGAAACATACTGCCTATCAGCTGGAGGTGAAGGACTCAGGTAGAGAAAGAAATATTTTTCATAGACCATCCTCTACATCTGAAAGCGATGGACCCTATAGCTTGAGGAGCTGGTAGCAAATGGCTCTGGAAAAAACTGGGATGAGCTATGCAGTTTGTAACTGTAAATCCAGATTGGCTAGGACTGAGTTTCTCCCAGGCAGATGTGTTCTCCCTTAGTAAGTGTGATGTTTGACCCTCTACAGGTAAGCCTCCTTCCTTTACTTTTTTCATTTTTTTTTGTATTCTTGACTTTTTGTTCTTCCAAATGAATTTTGTTATTAGTTTTTCTTGGTAATTTAATTGGGGTGGGATTGCATATATAAATTAGTTTGAGTAAAGTTGTAATTGTTATTGTACTGGCCCTGCCTACTCATGAACAATTTCTATTTCTGTAATTATTTAAATCTGATGTTATTTGTATAGTAAGTTTTTTTTTAATTTTTGTTGGTTTTGGCAGGTATACTCACAGGTGTTTTATATTGTTTAGAATTATTTTAAATGTGGTATTTTTTCTATCTCCTCTAGTAGGTTTTTTTTATGCATACACAAATGCCAATGTGTGTTTATTCTATATCCCACTAGTTTGCTAAAGTAATTTATTTTTTCAGCAAACTTTTTATTTGACTCTTTGGGATTTTCCAAGAATATCAACATCTTGTCTACAGAAAGAGATACTTTTATTACCTCATTTCCTATTCTGATTCCTTCTATTTCTTTTTCTTTTCATATTGCTATTGCTAGAATTTCACTACAACATTGAATAATATTAGTGACAGTGGACATACTTGTTTCACACCTGATCTTCCTGGGAAGGCTTCTAGTTTATCCCCATGACAATTAATGCTGGCTAATAGCTTCAGATAAATGTTTTTTTGTTTTTTTTTATCAATTTGAAGAACAATCCATTTATACCAATTCTTTCAAGTGTTCTCAGTGAAAATAAGTGTTGGACTTTATCAAAAGTTTTTTTTTCTGCATGTCTTGATATAATCCTGTAAACTTATAAAAAACTTTTATCATGGATATAATCAATTATCTTAATAGTCATACTTAAGTTAAACCACCCCTGCATTCGTAGTATAAATTCCAAGTGAAGATAAGGTATAATCTTTGTAATATATTGTTGTAATCTTTTATCTAGTACTTTTTTTTTTAGGATTGTTGCATTCGTAGTCAGTAATGAAATTGGTCTATAATTTTCTTTTCCTGTTTTTGCTCTTCTTGGTTTAGGTGTCAATAACATATTTGTTTCCTAGAAGTAGCTTGGTAAGAATTGCTTCTTTGCCTGTTATTCCAAATAACTTATTTAATACTGGAATTAGTTGATGTTAAAATGTTTAATAGAATTCACTTGTAAATCTCTCTGGTCCTGATGCTCATTTATGGCCTGTTCAGTTTCTTTTTCTAAGATATGCCTATTTAAATATCCTATTTCCTCTTCTCCTATTCTAGGAATTTTATATTTTGGTAAATATTCTTCCATTTATCTTACATTGTTGAATTTATTGGCATAAAATTGGGAAAGTAAGTCCTTATACTTGTTTTAATTTCATCTTTGTTAGTGGCATATTTTCCCTTTTCACTTTTTATACTAGTAATTTGGTTTTCTTCTCCCTTTCTTTAATCAAATTAACCAGTTGTTCATTTTTTCACAGAAAGCCTACTGCTATTTTTATTTAGTAATTCAATGGGTTTTTTTTACTCTTAATTTCATTAATCTCACTTTTAATTCTTAGGATTTTCCATTTAGTGTTTAATTGGGGATTTTTAATTTGTTCTTTTTCTAGTTTTTTTAGTTGCATATCCAATTCATTAGTCTGCTCTTTCTGTATTGTATTGATGTAGACATTTAGAGATGCAAATTTTCCTCCAATCACTGCTTTTTCTATTCCCCTTAGGTTCTGATATGATGTTTCATTATTGTCATTCTCTTTAATGAAATTGTTGATTATTTCTGTGATTTATTCTTTAACCCACTCATTCTTTAAGATTAGGTTCTTTAATCTCAATTTATTTTTAATCTGTGTTTCCTTAGTCTCTTATTAAATACATTTTTATTGCATTTTGATCTGAAAAGTATATTTTTAATATTTCTGCTTTCCTAAAATTTCTATGGACTTATGTGTGGTCATTCTTTGTAAATGTACCATGAACCACTGAGAAAAAGGTGTATTCTTTTCTATATTTGTTCAATCCTCTCTAGATATCTATTATATCTAAAATTTTATTCACTTCTTTAGCTTTTTATTTATTTTTTGGTTAGATTTATCTATTTTTGAGAGAAGAAAATCAACATCCTTTAATATTATAGTACTGCTATCCATCTTCACCTGTAATTTATTTGTTTTTTTTTAATTAGATACAATACTATTGGGTGCATAAAGGTTCACTATTGATATTTCTTCATTGTTTATGGTGCCTTTTATCAAAATGTAGTTACCCTGTTTATCTCTTTTAATTAAATCTATTTTAGTCATAACTTTGTCTGAGATCAAAATTGCTACCCTTGCCTTTTTACATCAGCTAAAGCACAATAAATTCTATTACAACCCTCCACTTTAACTCAGTATGTATCTCTCATCATTGAATATGTTTCTTGTAAACAACATATTGATGGATTCCAATTTAATCCATTCTGCTACCCATTTCTGTTTTATGGGTGAGTAGGTCCCATTCCCATTGGAAGTTACCATTACTATTCATAGCATGTTATTTTTCCTCATTATTTTCCTAATCAGCCTCTCTTTTTACCCTATCCCTGTAACCTTATCTTCTCTCCTTGCCTTTTTTTCCCTTATAATACCCACCCCTCTAAAAATCCATCCCTTATTTTCTCCCACCAATCCTCTTAATCTTAATCTATATACCTGTCTAAAAGGTGATGATGAGGAACATGTTAAGCATTAATCAGACTAGGCAGTATTTTCTATTCTTGGATGATAAGGTAAATTCAATAAAGCAGCCAAGTTATGCTGAGAATATTCTCTTTAAAGGAGACTCAAAAAAAAGTGGGGATGTTGCCATTTAATCTTATTTCCTGGTCTTTAGGATGCTTTGAGATGTGTTCTGTGGCTCTATTTCAAAGCCCTTATCTTGTAGTTTCTCACCTGGTTGAGTGACCCTCCATCACCTTCTAGGCAGTGTAAGACACAAGGGATCTTTGTGTACAGTCAATGTTGGGAGCCAACTTCACCACCTTGAAGTATATCACCTAGGTCAGAATGTCTGCTTTGTCAACAATGAAATCATTTTGCCTGAGAAAATTAAGATCAATCCTCTCTCATTTTCTTATGGATCTTATTTACAAGTAATGGATTTTGTCCTACAACTACTTAAGTCATGGCCTTTTCTATCTGAATTTTGTTCAAAGACTCATTGAGCCTGTAATGAACTGAAAAAAGTGGATACTGATTTGGTATTGTATATTTAATTGTATTATTCCAATCTGTCTTTTATTTTATTCCACTCGGTAAGTGATTGTGTTCCTTTGAAAAGGAATGTTACCCACCTGGCTATAAGGAACAATTGATACTGCATGGTTGGAAAACTGTGAATTATCTGAATTCTAACAGAAGTAAGAATGTTTTATAATGTCATACTTGATATAATCACATCCGTGCTTTATCCTTTTCTACCAAATTTTTATAATCAGAACAAATGGTCAAACATAGGAGAACAATGCAAGCATGTAAGATCTTGCTCTTTTGACATGAATGTGTAGTCAAACAATAATTTAACTTCAACACCTGGGTAAATTAATGCTAAGGCTTGCCATCTGCCTGCCTGCAGTCATGTGAATTATTATCCCCTAGACTATAAGGCTGGGATATTAAAAGGTGTGTTTCAGAAGATAGTGGCTGGAAAGCAGGGACTTGCGTGAACTCCCCACCAAGTCCCTCCAAAAACCTATAAAAAATGGCTCTGAACAAATTCTACAACTGCGGAACCCACAAAATAGCAGAGGGAATAAGGGATCCAGCCCAGGACATCCTGGATGGTCGCTGGGTGAGGTCTACCATGCACAGAGCTCGGAGCAGAAGGGAGCGGAGCAGAGCACCGTGCCGGCGGGGCAGGACCAACCAGACCAGGAGCTGGGTGGAGCGGGCCCTAGCGCCCTGAATCAGTGAGCTGCAGCAGTTACCAGACTTCTCAACCCACAAACACCAAAGACAACAGAGAAGGTTAGTGGGAAAAGCTGCAGGGGAGAGTGGAAAGAGTTCACAGTTTGGCCACCGCCCTGAGGGCAGCGGAGGTGGGGTAGCTAAAGTAACTACAGCTGCAGTTGCTTCTGGCCCCAGGCCCACCTGGTGGGAGGAATGAAGTGGCAGATCAGAGCAGGAGTCAGAGCCTGAATAAGATCTGACTCCAGTACAGGTTGGGGGTTCTTGGAGAAGGAGGAGTGCTGGTGTGGCAGAGCTGGCTGTAATAGCTCTGAAAACAACAGCGCATCCCCTCAAGCTAGAACAAATTACTCTTTACTCTACAAGCAGTCATACCCTGCTGAAAAACTCAAGGGTCAAGTAAGTTGCCTGGGAACATGGCCAGGCAGTGAAAATGCACTCAGATTCAGTCTCAGACTTTGGAATCTTTCTTTGGTGACAAAGAAGACCAAAACATACAGCCAGAAGGAGTCAACAAAGTCAAAAAGCCTACATCAAAAGCCTCCAAGAAAAACATGAACTGGTCTCAGGCCATTGAAGAGCTCAAAAAGGATTTGGAAAGGCAAATTAGAGAAGAAGAGGAAAAATTGGGAGGAGAAATGAGAATGATGCGAGAAAACCACGAAAAACAAGTCAATGACTTGCTAAAGGAAACCCAAAAAAATATTAAAGAAAATAATACCTTAAAAAAGACTAACTCAAATGGCAAAAGAGCTCCAAAAAGCCAATGAGGAGAAGAATGCCTTGAAAGGCAGAACTGGCCAAATGGAAAAGGAGGTCTAAAAGACCACTGAAGAAAATACTACATTAAAAATTAGATTGGAGCAAATGGAAGCTAGTGACTTGATGAGAAATAAAGATTTTATAAAACAGAACCAAAGGAATGAAAAAGTGGAAGACAATATCAAATATCTCATTGGAAAAAGCACTGACCTGGAAAATAGATCCGGGAGAGATAATTTAAAAATTATTGGACTACCTGAAAGCCATGATCAAAAAAAGAGCCTACATATCATCTTCCAAGAAATTATCAAGGAGAACTGCCCTGATATTCTAGAGCCACAGGGCAAAATAGAAATTGAAAGAATCCATCGATCGCCTCCTCAAATACATCCCAAAAAGAAATCTCCTAGGAATATTGTCGCCAAATTCCAGAGCTCCCAGATCAAGGAGAAAATACTGCAAGCAGCCAGAAAGAAACAATTTGAGTATTGTGGAAACATAATCAGAATAATCCAAGATCTAGCAGCTTCTACATAAAGAGATCAAAGGGCTTGGAATACAATATTCTGGAGGTCAGTGGAGCCAGGATTAAAACTAAGAATCACCTATCCAGCAAAACTGAGTATCATGCTCTAAGGCAAAATATGGATTTTCAATATAATAGAGGACTTTCAAGCTTTCTCAGTGAAAAGACCAGAACTGAATAGAAAATCTGACTTTCAAACACAAGATTCAAGAAAAGCATGAAAACGTAATCAAGAAAAAGATCAAGAAAAAGAAATCGCAAGGAACTTACCAAAGTTGAACTGTTTTGTTTACATTCCTACATGGAAAGATAATGTGTATGATTCATGAGACCTCAGTATTAGGGCAGCTGAAGGGAGTATGCATATATATATATATATATATGCATATATATATGTGTGTGTGTGTGTGTGTGTGTGTGTGTGTGTGTGTGTATATAGACAGAGGGCACAGGGAGAGTTGAATATGAAGGGATGATATCTCAAAAAAAATCAAATTAAGGGATGAGAAAGGAATATATTGAGAGAGGGAGAAATGGAGAGATAGAGTGGGGTAAATTATCTCTCATAAAAGTGGCAAGAAAAAGCAATTCTGTAGGAAGGGAAGAGGAGGCAGGTGAGGGGGAATGAGCGAATCTTGCTCTCATCAGATTTGACCTGAGGAGGGAATACCATACACACTCAATGGGGTATCTTACCCCATAGGAAAGAAGGAGGAAGAAGATAAAAAAGGGGGATGATAGAAGGGAGGGCAGATGAAGGAGGAGGTAATCAAAAACAAATGCTTTTGAAAAGGGACATCGTCAAGGGAGAAAATTCAATAAAGGGGGATAAGTTAGGAAGGAGCAAAATATAGTTAGTCTTTCGCAACATGAGTGTTGTGGAAGGGTTTTGCATAGTGATGCACATGTGGCCTATGTTGAGTTGCTTGACTTCTTGGGGAGGGTGGGTGGAAAGGGAGGAGGTGAGAGTATCTGGAACTCAAAGTTTTTAAAAACATATGTTCAAAAACAAAAAAAAAAGTTTTTGCATGCAACTGGGAGGTGAGGTGCACAGGCAATGGGGTGTAGAAATTTATCTTGAAGAGAAGGGAAGAGGGGATGGGAGGGGAGTGGGAAGACAGAAGGGAGGGCTGACTGGGGTATGGGGCAACCAGAATGTTTGCCATCTTGGAGGGGGGGAGGGTAGAAATGGGGAGAAAATTTGTGATTCAAACTTTTGTGAAAATCAATGCTGAAAACTAAATAAATAAATTTTAAAAAAAAAAGATGTATTTCATATTTGAGCTATTCAAGCTAAACTTATATTCCTTTCTATATCTTAAACAACTTAGTAATTAGGTTATCTGTTACCAAAACTAAATCAGAAACATCTTCCCTTTGGTTTGAGGAAGAGAATTTCAGTATGATTTTCTTAAAAAGAGATGTAACCTCATTATTAAGTATCCTCCCAAGTATGTTATAATTAGAATAAAAGTCATTCTCTGGCGAAGTCATTTGTGTAACTATTGAACCCAGGGGTGGAAAACTTCGACCTGCAAAAGTATGGTTACTTCCCAATAGCATCTGATCTTCCTAAAGGAATTGGAATCAGAGTGGAAATTCTAATGGGGTTCTTGCTGTCTGTTTTACCCTATTCTGAAATCACTTTTAATTCCCCCTATATTTGGGCCCTGCACATTGAACATGCTTTTCAGATTTGTCTTCCAGACTATGGGCCATTCATCCATGGTTAATAGCAAACAGTGGGTACCAGCCCATGTTCCCCCCACCCATTGTCCCCTGGATGCAGCCTGTGCTTGGTTCCAGTCAACCTCCTCTCTGGGACCCCTTTGAGGCAGGGACAGATGTATGGCTCTCGCCAGCAGGAAGCAGTTTCAGAAGCGGCAGCTTTGCCTCTTCCCCCAAAAGATATTGGGTCCAATTTGTTAGAGTGGGGAGTAATGTGGTGCTAATGATGGACCCCTAAAAGACCATGTCTTTGAAACCAACCCATCCCTGAATTTTCCCAAAAATTTCAGCAGCCCAGATCACTGGGCTACTTTAGGATTGGGACTTAAACAGATGTTTTCCATCCCAGTGGCCACATGAGGTTTTCAAGTTTCCTTGCATTTTGAGTGCAGCATTTTATTTTTTCTTTTGTGAAAAACTTCATGTTTTATTTTTCCCAATTACATGCAAAAACAATATTTAAACCATTTTGAAAAAAAAATTGAGCTCCAAGGACTCCTGCCTCCAGCTTCGGGGTTCTGGCTTCCGGCTTCCAAGCTCTAGGAGGGGCCTCCTCCTCCCAATAGCCCACCCTACCCAGCCCCCAAGGCCCCAGGATGAACCCTTTCCTCCAATCACACCCTGGGCCACCCTCCTGCCTCTCCTCCCCAAGCCCTGCCCTCTATCACCAGGAATGTCTCAGATCACAGGGAATGCCTTGGCTGCTGGCATGATCAGCCCTGGGCTCTTCCCAGGCCTCCAACTCCAGCCCAGGGCTGTATTCCCCATCGGACTGGTCACCTCTGAGAGCTCCTCCCCCCCAGCTCTCCACCCCCTTCCTCCTTCCCCCTGCTCTAGGACTCGGACCCTCCCCCTTTCGAGCAGAAAGGCTGCCAGGAGAAACGTGGACACCAGACTAACGGAAGGCAGCAGGGATGTACTTCGAGATGCTGGCAGCAAACGGCCCTTGGGAAAACTGCGATTCTACGGACCGTTTGTAACTGTAAATCCTGATTGGATTGAGCTGAGTTTCTCCTAATCTAAATTAGACTGTGGGCTCATTGAAAGTCAGCTGTGTTTTCCCATAGCAATAACTGGGATGTTTGACCCTCTACTGGGAGATCAGACCTTAAAGCAAAATACACTTCAAATTTAGCATTAAGATGATATCTTTAGGAACTGTAAGAAGAAAAATTAAATGTCATTGGATAAGAATTACTCTCAGTGTGTAGATGGATGAAATGATTTGTCCATGTAAGATAATTCAGAAATACTGGGAACTGAATTGATGTCATTTGGCTGGCAATTTTGTTTCATGTTTAAATAGGTAATATTATTTGTGTTATGATTGTGCTTTGATTTTTATTGGGATTTTTCAGAAACCAGTGTAAAAGAGATGGAGTTAATTTGAAAAATTAAAATGATGCAATTGTATCCTTAGAAAATCAATTCCTCCTTTGATCTGGATGCTGTGAGATTATTGGAATCTTCTTTTATAAAATGACTAATATGGGAATGCTATACATAATTTCTCATGTATAACTTATATTTTATTTTTCCCATCTCACAGAGGGAGGAGAGGAGGGAGGGAAGCAGGGATAGAATTTGGAACTCAAAATTTCGAATAAAATAAATAAAAATAATAAAAAAATTAGAATTGATCAAGCTAATAATTATAGGAGACATCAAGAAAGAACAAAACAAAATCAAAAAATGAAAAAAAAGAAGCAAATGTGAAATTTCTCATTGGAAAAACAACACACCTGGAAAATAGATTAAGGAGGCATAATTTAAGAATTATTGGACTCCTTGAAAGCCAGGATCCAAAAAGAGCCAAATTATCAAGGAAAACTGACCTGATATCTAGAACCAGAGGGCCAAACAGAAATGGAAAGAATCCCCCAATCACTACCTAAAAGAGATCCCAAAATGAAAACTCCCAGGAACATCGTGGCCAAATTCCAGAACTCTCAGGTCAAGGAGAAATAACTGCAAACAGTCAGAAGGAAATAATTCTAATATGGTGTAGCCATAGTAATGTTTACATGGTAGCATCTTCTCCATTAAAGATCTGGGAGGACTTGGAATATGATTATCCAGAAGGCAAAGGAATTAGGATTATAACCAAGATTTACCTACCCAGCAAAATTGCGTATAAGTCTCCAGGGGGAAAATGAATATTTAAGGAAACAGAGGACTGCCAAGCATTCCTGATGAAAAGACCAGAGATAAATAAAAATTTTGATCTCCAAATACAAGACTCAAGAGAAATATAAAAAAGTAATTGTAGCAACAATTTGGCTAGCAGCTGCTGCTGAGGTGTAAGACACAGCAAGACCAGCAACAAGAGCTGCTGCTAGCACAGGTTCTTTTGATCTGCTCTTCTAAGGAAAGCAACTTTAAGAGGTTAACAGTCTCACTTTAATCAAACATTCATATATCATTCCCTTAGTTCAGAAGGAAAAGCCAGGCCCCAGAACTTCAGGGAGAATACAAATAGAAATTACAAACAGAAAATATGAACAGATAAATAACAATATTCAACAGACAGGCTTTGTCAAATCAAGACATCACATACATAGTTACCAAAAAGAGAAGCACCCATGGGTCTGGGATAGCAAAGCCAGAGTCTCAACACTCATTCGTACATGCACATACATATCCATACATGTATATGTGTGTGTGTATAACTATCCTAATATTGATAAAGATCTCTCGAGTTATAAATATCGTCTTTCTGTGTAGGAATATAAACAGTTCAACTTAAATCCCTTATGGCTTCTCTTTCCTGTTTACCTTTTAATGTTTCTCTTGTTTCTTGTATTTGAAAGTGAAAATATCCTCCCAAGTCTTTTGTTCTAATTAGAGTCAAGTCAGTCTCTGGCAAATGCATTTGTGTACCTATTGAACCCAGGGGTGGAAAACTTGTACCTGCAAAAGTATTGTTACTTCCCAATAGCATCTGATCCTCCAAAAGGAATAGGAATCAGAGTGGAAATTCTAATGGGGTTCTTGCTGACTTTCTTTGTTTTCTGGAATCACTTTTAATGCCCCCTGACTTTGAACCCTGCACATTGAACCTACTTGTCACTTTTGTGTCTTCCATGCTATAGGCAAACAGTGGATACTAGCCCCTGACCCCCCGTTGTTCCCTGGATGCACCCTGTGCTTGGTTCCAGTCAACCTCCTCTCGGGGACCCCCTCAAGGCAGGGACAGCTGTACAGCCCTTGCCAGCAGGAAGCAGTTTCAGAAGCTGAGACTTTGCCCCTTACCCCAAAAGATATTGGGCCCCATTTGTTTGAGGGGGCAGTAATGTCATGCTAATGATGGGCCCCTAAAAGACCATGTCTTTGAAAGCAACCCCTCCCTGAATTTTCCCATACATATCAGCAGCCCAGATCACTGGCATCTGGCATAGTCATTCTTTAGGATTGGGAGCTAAACTGACATTTTCCCACTAAGTAACCATTTTTGAGGTTTCCAAATTTGCTTGCATATTGAGTGCAGCACTTTATTCTTTTGCGTGTGAAAAATATCACATTTTACTTTTCCCAATTACATGTTAAAACAATATTTAAAGCATGTCGAAAAATTAAATTTTGATTTCCGTATTCTTTCCTTCCCTCTTCCTTTTACTCTGGGATGGTGACATGAAACTGTGTATGCACAATACAAGATGGTCCTGTGCCCAATGCCAGCAAAGGGTTCTTTATAATCTCCTTCTGACCAATTGTCTGACTCCTTCACTGTCAGCGAACTGAGAGCTCTCTAAGCTGCTGCTATTTCATTGCTGAGAAGTGGCCTTTACCACACCTTTCTCCAGGCCCAACCACTGTCACTTTTCCTTTGGCCTCCTGACTTTTTGTTCATTCTTCCTCTCCAGAATTGGATTCAAAGCATCATTTAAACTTGTTTTGAGGAGGATTTGCATTAGTGTTCAAATTTTCCCACATCTTCTCCAGCATTTATCATTTTCCTGTTTTGTCATGTTAGCCAATCTGACAGGTGAGATGTGGTACTGAGAGATGTTTTAATTTGCATTTCTCTGATCAAAAGTGATTTGGAGCATTTTTTTATATGACTATACATATCTTTAATTTCTTCCTCTGAAAACTGCCTGTTCTTATCTTTTGACCATTTATCAATTGGGGAATGACTTTTATTCTTAGAAATTTGAATCAGTCCCCTGTATATTTTAGAGATGAGGCCTTTGTCAGAGACACTAGTTGTAAAAATTCTTTCCCAATTTTCTGGTTCCTTCCTAATATGGTTGCATTGGCTTTGTTTCTGCAAAAACTTTTCAATTTAATGTAATCAAAATGATCAATTTTGCATTTCTTAATGGTCCCTATCTCTTGTTTGGCCATAGATTTTTCCATTCTCCATAAATCTGACAGGTAAACTGTTTCTTGCTGTACCAGATTGCTTATAGTATCAGCCTTTATATGTAAATTGTGAACCCATTTTGACTTTATTTTGGTATATGGTGTAAGACATTGGTCTATGCTCAGTTTCTGCCATACTGTTTTCCAGTTTTCCTAGCAGTTTTTTGTGAAATAGTGAGTTCTTCTCCCATAAGCTGGGTTCTTTGGATTTATCAAACAGTAGATTACAATAGTCATTGACTACTGTGTCTTGCATACCTAACCTATTCCACAGATCCACCACTCTATTTCTTAGTCAGTACTAAGTAGTTTTGATGATTGCTGCTTTATACCAGTCTAAGAACTGCTATGGTTAGACCACCTTCCCTAGCATTTCTTATCATTAATTCCCTTGAAATTCTGGACCTTTTCTTCTTCCAGGTGTATTTTGTTATTATTTTTTCTAGTTCTATAAAATAATATTTTTATTGGTAGTTTGATTGCTATGGCACTAAATAAGTAAATTAATTTAGGTAAAATTGTCATTATTATTATATTAGCTCAGACTAACTATGAGTCTAACTGATGTTTTTCCAATTATTTAGATCTGACTTTATTTGTGTGAAAAGTGTTTTGTAATTGTGTTCATATAGTTTCTGGGTTTGTCTTGGCAGGTAAACTCTCAAATATTTTATAGTATGTACAGTAACTTTAAATGGAATTTCACTTCCTATCTCTAGCCATTGGGCTTTGTTAGTAATATATAGGAATGCCAAAGATTTATGTGGTTTTATTTTATAGCCTGCAACTTTGCTAAAGTTATTTACTATTTCAAATAGCTTTTCACTTGATTCTCCAGGATTCTCCAAGTGTATCATCATATCAACTGCCCAGAGTGATAATTTAGTATCTATTTTGCCTATTTTAATTCCTTCAATATCTTTTTTGTCTCTTATTGCCGAAGCTAAGATTTCTAGTACCAAATTGAATAAGAGGAGTGATAATGGGCATCCTTGTTTCATCCCCCATCTTATTGGAAATGCATGTAGCTAATCCCTATTACATATAATGCACTGCAAATTTAGGCTGCACAAACTCAGCTGGACCCTCATCCTTTGACATCTCCCTAACTAACTCTCCAGGCCACTCACCACAACAGCTTTTCCAAATGTTTGCATTCAACCCCAACCCTCCCTTGTGGCTTGTTCTCTTCTCCCCCAACCCACTCATCCAAACCTTCTTGCTTAAGAACTTGGCCTCCAATTTCATTTAAAAAGCTGGCAATTTATCAAGAGCTATCTTACTCTCCTTATTTCACACTACTCAGATGCCTTCGTTCCTTTTTGGCTTCAGTATCAGGTAAGAAGGTCATCCTTTTGCTTGCTAAAGCAAATCACTTTGTGTGTGCAAATTCCAGCCCTCACAGGTATTTTATATGGTCTAGAATTATTTTAAATGGAGTACTTTTTACTATCTCCTCTAGCACAGTTTTTTTGGATAAGTACAGAAGTGCTGATGATTTATGTGTTCATTTTATGACCCACCCCTTTGCTAAAATGGTTAATTTTTTCAACAAACTTTTTTATTTGAATCTTTGGGATTTTCCAAGAATATCATCATCATGTCTACAAAAAGAGGTAGTTTAATTCCCTATCCTGATTCCTTCTATTTCTTTTTCTTCTCATCTTGCTATGGTAGGATTTCCGCTACAATATTGAATAATATTGGTGACAGTGGGCATCCTTGTTTCACACCTGATCTTACTGGGAAGGTTTCTAGTTTATCCTCATGACAAATAATGCTTGCTAATGGCTTTAGATAAATGCATTTACCAATTTGAGGAACAATCCATGAATACCAATACTTTCAAGTGTTTTCAGTAAAAAATGAGTGTTGGACTTTATCAAAAGCTATTTCTGCATCTCTTGATATAATGATATAAATTTTAAAATTTGTTATAGATATAATCAATTACATTAATAGTTTTCTTTAAGTTAAACCATTCCTGCATTCTTGGTATAAAGCCCAAATGATTATAAGGTATAATCTTTGTAATATATTGTTGTCATCTTTCAGCTAGTATTTTTTTAGGGTTGTTGCATCCATATTCAGTAAGGCTATTGGTCTATAATTTTCTTTTTCTGTTCTTACTCTTCCTGGTTTAGGTATCAATATCATATTTATTTCATAAAAGAGTTTGGTAAAGATCCCTTCTTTGCCTATTACTCCAAATAATTTATTTAATATTGGGAATTAGTTGATCCTAAATGTTTGATAAAATTCACTTGTAAATCCTTCTGGTCCTGGTGCTTTTCTCTTAAGAAACTCATTTATGATCTGTTCAATTTCCCTTTCTAAAATATACCTGTTGAGAGATTCTATTTCCTCTTCTGTTAATCTAGGCAATCTATATTTTAGTAAATGTTCTTCAATTTACCTTAAATTGATAAATTTATTGGCATATAATCGGGGAAATAACTGCTTATAATTGCTTCAATTTCATCTTCATTAGTAGCATATTTGCCCTTTTCATTCTTTGGTTTGGTTTTATTCTCCTTTTTTCAATCAAATTAACCAATTGTTTATTTTTTTTTTCATAAAGACTACTGCTACTTTTATCAATTCAATGTTTTTTTTTCTCTCAATTTCATTAATCTCACCTTTAATTTTGGGATTTTCCATTTAGTGTTTAATTGGGGATTTTTAATTAGTTCTTTCTCTGGTTTTTTTTAAATGCCTAAATATCTTTATAAATATCTAAATATCTTTAAATGCCTATCATATCTAGCTTATTTAAAATTCCATCCACCTCCTTAACTTTTTTCTTATTTATTTTTTGGTTAGATTCATCTGTTTTTGAGAGAAGAAAATTAACATCCCTACTATCATAGTACTACTATCCAGCTTCACCTGTAATTCATTGGTTTTTTTTTTTAATTTAGATTTTATAGTATTTATTTGGTGCATAAAGGTTCAGTATTGATTTACACAGCGTGACCGGTGAAATTGACTAGTGTTCGCTGTATGCTCTTCTCAGGAACCAGCGGAGTAAAAAAGACTGAACAGAATCCACCTCTGTTTCCAACACAGACTCATGTTCAACTTTCACCTGAGAGAAAAAAAAGCTAGGAAAAATTTTATTAATCTTCTTTTAAAAAACAGTTAATATAAAATTATAATAGAAGCAAAAAAAAAACCAAAGCAACACACACACACACACACACACACACAAAAGAGAAACAAAAAAAACCCTCCTGAACTTTAAAGAAGTAGGAGGAACAACCCACTGGACCTGAGGCAGCAGCAGTGGGAGAAGAGATTTAATTTAGTTGATTTTCTGTGGTGGTTGGTTGTTCACTTTTCTCACAGTGATGGAAGCTGCACACTTCTTCCAAGGGACCAAGGAGCTGCTGGAGGTTTGGTTCTCCCAGCAGCCACCAGATGAGGATAAAGGATCTGGGGATCTCCGCATCATCCCAAGGTTTGACTGGGACAAACTTTAGGAAAGTGTGCATTGTTTAATCGTAAGTGTGACAAAAACTGACAAGCAGGAAGCTTATGTACTCAGTGAGAGTAGCATGTTTGTCTCTAAGAGAAATTTCATTTTGAAGACATGTGGTACTACCCTCTTATTGCAAGCACTGGTCCCATGTTGGAGCTTGCTAGGGAGTACAGTGGGTTTGACTCAGTTCAAAGCTTCTTTTATTCTCATGAGAATTGCATGAAGCCTTCCTACCAGGAGTACCCACACAGGAATTTCCAGGAAGAAGTAGAATTCCTTAACAAAAATTTCCCAAATGGAGCAGTATGTTGTATGGGGCCTATGAATTCTAATTGCTGTTACTTGTACACTCTGGATTTTCCAGAGAGTCAGCTTATTAATCAGCCAGATCAGACACTGGAAATTCTGATGAGTGAGCTTGACCCAGAAGTTATGGACGAGTTCTACATGAAAGAGGGTGTTACTGCAAATGATGTTTCTTGTGTGAGTGGAATTTGTGACCTGATACCAGGTTCTGTTACTGATGCTACAGTGTTCAATCCTTGTGGGTATTCAATGAATGGAATGAAATCACATCACTCCAGAACCAGAATTTTCTTATGTTAGCTTTGAAACCAACATAGGTCAGACCTCTTGTTATAACCTGATCAGGAAAGTAAGGGAAGTTTTCAAGCCTGGAAAATTTGTGACAAGCCTCTTTGTAATTCAGAGTTCTAAATGTCTCACAGTGTTTTCCTCAGCCCAAAAGATTGACAGATTTAAACATGGTGACCTCCAGATTGCTCAGTTAATGATTACAATTTTGTTTTTGCCAGTTTTTAGCACATTTTAGGGTTAGGGTTAGCAGAATCAACAGCAACAGCAGAGTTGCTTAAGAAGAATGAAAAAAACCCACAAAAACAGAACACTAATAGAAGGTGGTGGAAGCTTTCGAATTAATGTTACAAGGGGCCATGCTTTCCATACCGACAACCTAGTAGTGGTGGAAAGCCCTAGATGTAATCACAGTGTAATCATTTTGAATTATTTGCATTATTATATCAAGGAGTTAGATCTCTTGCATGACTGCTCTTTTCTCTGTGCTTAGTGAATTTGAAGTGCATGTAGAGAAAAACTTGTACTGCATGAGATTTTACAACATTTGTTTTATTTTCCTTGTTATTTATTTATTTAATATTTTTATTTTTCAGCATTAATTTTCACAAGAGTTTGAATTACAAATTTTCTCCCCATTTCTACCCTCCCCCCACTCCAAGATGACATATATTCTGATTGCCCCATTCCCCAGTCAACCCTCCCTTCTGTCACCCCACTCCCCTACCAATCCCCTTTTCCCTTCCTTTCTTGTAGGGCAAGATAGATTTTTATGCCCCATTGCCTGCATATCTTACTTCCTAGTTACATGCAAAAACATTTTTTTTTGAATATCTGCTTTTAAAACTTTGAGTTCCAAATTCTCTCCCCTCTTCCCTCCCCACCCACCCTCCCTAAGAAGGCAAGCAATTCAACATAGGCCACATGTGTATCATTTTGCAAAACCCTTCCACAATACTCATGTTGTGAAAAACTAACTATATTTCGCTCCTTCCTATCTTATCCCCCTTTATTCAGTTTTCTCCCTTGACCCTGCCCCTTTTCAAGAGTGCTTTTGATTACCTCCTCCCCCTATCTGCCCTCCCTTCTATCATCTCCCCTTTTTTATCCCCTTCCTCTTTCTTTCCTGTGGGGTAAGATGCCCAATTGAGTGTGTATGTTATTCCCTCCTCAGGTCAAATCTGATGAGATCAAGATTCACTCATTCCCCCTCACCTGCCCCCTCTTCCCTTCCTACAGAACTGCTTTTTCTTGCCACTTTTATGCAAGATAATTTACCCCTTTCTATCGCTCCCTTTCTCCCTCTCTCAATATATTCCTCTCTCATCCCTCAATTTGATTTTATTTTTTTTAGATATCATCCCTTCATATTCAACTCACCCTGTGCCCTCTGTCTATATACATATATATATATATATATATATATATATATATATATATATATATATATATATGTTTGTGTGTGTGTGTGTATGTGTGTGCATATTCCCTTCAGCTACCCCAATACTAAGGTGAAAACAGTTCAACTTTAGTAAATCCCTTGTGATTTCTCTTTCTTGTTTACCTTTTCATGCTTCTTTTGATTCTTGTGTTTGAAAGTCAAATTTTCTATTCAGCTCTGGTCTTTTCACTGAGAAAGCTCGAAAGTCCTCTATTTTATTGAAAATCCATATTTTGCCTTGGAGCATGATACTCAGTTTTGCTGAGTAGGTGATTCTTGGTTTTAATCCTAACTCCATTAGCCTCTGGAATATCGTATTCCAAGCTCTTCAATCCTTTAATGTAGAAGCTGCTAGATCTTGGGTTATTCTGATTGTGTTTCCACAATACTCAAATTGTTTCTTTCTGGCTACTTGCAGTATTTTCTCCTTGATCTGGGAGCTCTGGAGTTTGGCAGCAATATTCCTAGGAGTTTTTTGGGGGGAATCTTTTTGAGGAGGCAATTGGTAGATTCTTTCAATTTCTATTTTACCCTCTGGCTCTAGAATATCAGGGCAGTTCTCCTTGATAATTTCTTGAATGATGATATCTAGACTCTTTTTTGATCATGGCTTTCAGGTAGTCCAATAATTTTTAAATTTTCTCTCCTGGATCTATTTTCCAGGTGAGTGTTTTTTCCAATGAGATATTTCACCTTGTCTTCCATTTTTTTCATTCCTTTGGTTCTGTTTTATAATATCTTGATTTCTCATACAGTTACTAGCTTCCACTTGCTCCAGTCTAGTTTTTAAGGTAGTATTTTGTTCAGTGGTCTTTTGGACCTCCTTTTCCCTTTGGCTAATTCTGCCTTTCAAGGCATTCTTCTCCTCATTGACTTTTTGGAGCCCTTTTGCCATTTGAGTTAGTCTATTTTTTTAAGGTGTTGTTTCTTCAGTATTTTGGGGGGGTCTCCTTTAGCAATTCATTGACTTGTTTTTCATGGTTTTCCCACATCACTCTCATTTCTCTTCCCAATTTTTCCTCTACTTCTCTAACATGCTTTTCCAAAACCTTTGTGAGCTCTTCCATGGCCTGAGGCCAGTGCATGTTTTTCTTAGAGGCTTTTGATGTAGGCTCTTGCTAGGGCCTGTTCTGCCTGGCTCCAGGTCTGGTTGGTCATCTCCGCTCCTGGCTCTGTGGGATAGACCTTACCCAGTGACCATCCAGGCTGTCCTGGGCTGGAGCCCTGCTTCCCTCTGCTATTTAGTGGGTTCTGCACCTCTAGAATTTGTTCAGAGCCATTTTCATAGGTTTTTGGAGGGACCTGGGGGGAGCTCACACAAGTCCCTGCTTTGCAGCCTCCATCTTGGCTCTGCCCCCCGATTTTACAACATTTGTAAAAGCAGTTCGATTAGGATTATGCATGGTGTAATTTTTCTCCAGGTGTCATCAAAAATTCCCCACAGACAAGGCTTTTGTCCTCGTTAGGTCTTGGGCTCAGCCTAAATCATCTGGGACTGTTCTGTTAAATTGCTGTCAGATTTTTTTATGGGCAGTTTCTTCCAATTTCAAGACCACATTTTTCTCTATTAATTCTTATGAAACTAATTCCTACTTAAACACAAATGTTTCTTTGCACTTGAGTAGTTAGAAATTTTACCTTCTTAAGGAAATTAATGATTATTACAGCTGATGATTTTGCTTAGTATGTAAAAAAGGTTCAGTTTTGATATTGCATCATTATCCATGACGCCTTTTATCAAAATGCAGTTACCCTGTTTATCTCTTTTAATTAAATTTATTTTAGTCATAACTTTGTCTGAGATCATATTTGCTACCCCTACCTTTTTACATGAGCTGAACCACAATGAATTCTACCCCAACCTTCCATTTTAACTCTGTGTGTATCTCTTATTCTTAAATGTGTTTCTTGTAAACAACATATTGATAGATTCTAATTTCTAATCCATTCCACAATCCATTTCTGTTTTATGGGTAAGTTCATCCCATTCCCATTCAAAGTTATCATCACTATTTGTGAATTTCCCTCCATCTTATTTTTCCTCACAATTTTCCTAATCAGTCTAGCTTTTTACACTGTCCCTGTAACATTATCTTCTCCCCTTGCCTTTTTTTCCCTTATAATACCCACCCCTCTAAAAGTCCCTCCCTTATTTTCTCCTCCCAACCCTCTTAATCTTAATCTACACACCTATCTAAAAGTCCCTTCCCTATCATGCCCCACTTCCCAATTTTCTCACCTCTTTGGAAGTTCAGAAGCCAGCTAAAGCCAGCCCAGCCTCTGAGTCTCTTTCCTTCACTTCCAGATCCCACCCCTGCCTCTGGCTAAGTCTATGAGGTTGAGGAACATGTTCAGCATCAATCGGACTAGGCAATGCTTCCTAGCTTTGGGTGATAAGGTAAATTCAGTAAAGCAGCCAAGTTATGCTGAGAATATTCTCTTTAAAGAAGACTCAAAAAAAAAGTGGGGATGGTGATGTTTAATCTTATTTCCTGGCCTTTAGGCAATGTTTTCTGACACAAACCATGTCCTGTTATAGAAGTCTCAAGAGGTCTCTTTGACTGTCCAGAGCCCGGGATTGTGTGTGACCATCAGCCTAGAAGCCTCTTATGTGATCCATTGTTCCTTTCCATTCCCCTGCTAGACTGGTGGAGCAGAAGGAAGCATGGGAGACTGTTTAGATAGAAATGGCAGGGCCACTTACCAGCCTAGGAGTGACTGCTTTTTCACACGATGGTTACACTCTGCCTCAAGTTCATCAGGGGACTTCCTCACCATTTCCCTTCCTCATCACTGCAATTGTTAGGTCACAAAAATCGAGAGGCAGAAAGTATCTCAAGTAAATGAGAAGTTCCTTGATTATCACACGCAGTACCCAGAACATAGACTGATACATTCATGTAGGTGGCCTGTAGGAGACCACAAAATTCCCCCAATTGCCCCAGTTTTTATACCTTTGATCAAACACCCCTGATTTCTTTCCTTCATGAAACATTTTTTCCCCAATTGACGTGATATTGATGCAAATTCATTTCCTTATTCTGAAGACATTCTGTTTTTGAGAACCTCCAGATGTCTTCCTTCACTCAGTCCTAGACTTTGTGAGCCTGTTTCCTCCTTTTTTTGGTTTTGCAACCTGGTGGGATAGCATGAATTATTTCTTCTTATTTCACCATTCTGTTACAGTCAGATAAAAAATATAATCTTCATCAGTGACCTCCATGTTCCAGAGAAAAGCATGTCCCCATGGAGCACATTCATAAGGTTTCCTCCCAGTATGAATCCTCTGATGAGAGGATAAGAGATGATCTTTCTCTGATAGCCTTCTTAGACTGAGTCCATATACGGCTTGTACCCAGAATTTTTGGCTAAGAAGCTCTGGACTCCATTTACCCACACCTCCTCAATCATGGCAGTGGTAAGATGTATATCTTATATGAATTCTCTGCTGTGAATGGAGGGCTGGCTGACGGCTTTACCACATGGACCGCCTTTTCTCTAGTGTGGATTCTCTGATGTTTAACAAGACTGGAGCTACCTCTGAAAGCCTTTCCACACTGACTACATTCATAAGATTTCTTTCCAGTATAGATTGTCTAATGTTTTGCCAAGTCTGGAGCTTTTTTGAAACCCTTTCCACATTGATTACATTCATAAGGTTTCTCCCCAGTGTGGATTCTGTGGTGTTCATCTGTATCTCTGTGTAAAAGCCTTTCCACACTGATTAGATTCAGGAGTTTTCTCTCCAGTGTGGATTATCTGATGTTCAGTAAGATGAATCCTCCATGAAATGCCTTTCCACGTTGATTACATTCATAAGATTTCTCTCCAGTGTGGATTTTCTAGTGTACTCTAAGACTGGCACTCTGTGTAAAAGCCTTTCCACATTGATCACATTCATAAGGTTTCTCTCTAGTGTGAATGTCCTGATGCACAGCACAGATTTCTCTCCAAATGAGGTCATAGGGACCATCAACCACAAATCTTGGCTCCTGAGTTTCTTCCACAGAAAGGCTTAAAACTGCAGGAGTCTTCTTCACTTCAAGTCTGATCTCTATTTCTGAAAGAAACAAGCAATAAAATATATACACAGACACATATAAAATTATATCACCTGCCTTCCTTTGGCAGAACATAAACTCCTTTACATTCTCTTTCCCCAGCCAACGAGAAAAGACTCCAAATTTCAGAAGTCTTCAAATGGACAGAAACAATTATTTCAAAATGCCATCAGCTCACATCCCAAGGATGATTTTATTTACAAAGAGTTGCACATGATCACACTGGATGCTCACAAGAAACCTGTGACAGGCAGAGGATTCCTGTCACATTCACCACTCAGGCCAGGAGCTCAGAATGGCTGAGTGACTTAACCCACATCTCACTGGCTAAGATAAGAACTCAAACCCCTGGGTGAGCACACTCTGTCCACAGTACTAGACAGATCATTTCCACTTTCAATCTTTCCTTTTTACTTTCACTCTCATCATCTGCACTTTCGATCCCCTCTCCTTCTCCCTCTCCCTCTCTCTCTTCTGCCCAAAGGAAGGTACATTTAGATGGCTAAAGGCTGCCTCCTTAACTTGGGGTTTACTGGCTAGATTTCTTTATGAAAAACCAAGCTTTAAACCCAGTTCACTCTGGAGCTTATAGATTGGATAATAGGTCCCTGCCCTCCTAGCACAAAGGGAATGTAAATACTAAATAGTAACTGTTTCCTTTTTGGCCAGGAACCCTGAGGGTCTTCCCCTCCCAGTTTGATTTTTTGTTTTTGAGTTTTGATTAACTTCTTAAAGAGGCCTATTCGTTAATGGGCTTTACCTCACTCAAAGTGAGAACCTGAAAAGACCTTAGCCTTAAAGGGTCAGGGTCTCCCAATGCATCCTGGGCCATCTCCAGTCATCCTGATGAATATAAGGTCACTGGACCCAGATGGCTCTGGAGCAGAAAGTGAGGCTGCTGACCTTGCAAAGCCCTCCTTCACTCAAATTATAGTCAACTGCAAATCATGTCATCATTTCTCTGATGTCATGGTCCTCTTTAAAAAGGAAGGACAAACACAACACTCTCATAGTTTGCACTTTCAATCCTTTCTTCATATATATTGAGCCATTTGGTGCACACATGCTAAATAATTTTCCTAGTAACAACATTCAATCTTGTATTTTTCTATTGCAGTATTTGAGGTCACATGAAGAATACCAGTACTGTTTTTTATGTTTAACTAAAACATAAACTATTTTGTACTGGTCTATAACATATATATATATATATATATATATATATATATATATATATATATATATATATATATATATATATATATATATATATTTTGCCAGGCAATTAGGGTCATGGACTTCATCAGGGTCACACAGCTAGTAAGTGTCAAGTGTCTCAGGATGGATTTGAACTCAGGTCCTACTGATTCCAGGGTCAGTGCTCTATTTACTGCACCAACCTAGCTGCCCTTGGCCTATTAATTTTTTGGGATAGTGATTACTTATTTCTTTTTTAAAAAAAATTGTCTTTAAATGCCTCTGCTCACTAAACTATAAATAAAATCTTTGTAACAATTATTGCACATGTAGAAACTATATCAGATTGTTTACCATCTCAGAGAAGGGGGGAGGGGAAGGACTGAAAGAGTTTAGAATTTTAAAATTAAATGTTTAAAAATTGTTTTAATATCTGATAGGGGAAAATAAAATATATTAAGAAATAAAATCTGTTTGTACTAAAAGCCATCTTTGCAATAAATATAACATTAGCAATGCACAGTGTGTGGAATGAAAGACCCTCACCAATCAAAAAAATTAATTTTTAATAAGGAGCCATCTCAGGGTGGGAACAGAAATAAGATTTTATTCGATTCTCGTGAGAATAGGGCATCCTCTACCAGAACAGATCTAGCAAGGGAGGCCCAGTACAAGGGGCAAAGGACCAATAATTATACCTAAGGCAAGAGAATTCCCGCCCACCTCTGACCCTTCTCACCATTGGCTGGAAGGCAGGCTTACAATTTGAGTGTGAGAAACCAGACAAAGAGCCAGAAAATCAAGGCACAGAAACTCTAGTTCCCATTCCCTTAGTTAATGATTACAACTGTGGTGACATCTATAAATCTGAAGAAGGAGAATAGGATAATGGGAGGGGGAGACCCTCTCCATTCTTCTACAGTACTTTTGCAGTAAAGTAAAACAGGTCACAGTGACCCTTTTTTTCTTAGCAAATCTTTAAACCAGAACCAGAAGAAAGAACAAAAAGTTTCAGGGTAAAAAAAAAGAAACTTTCCCAGAGGCTGAGCAATCAGGCTCTCATGGCCTCAGAATTTTTCCACTTCCCTACTTCCCTATTTCTTGATTTTTAAACATTTCCAAGTATATATATAATTCCCTGTGAAGTCTTCACCACAATTTGTTTAGCCATTCCCCAATTGATGGGTATCCCCTTGATTTCCAATACTTTGCCACCACAAAAAGAGCTACTATAAATATTTTTGTGCTGATAATCATTTAATATCAATTTAATAACTTCAATAAGGGCCATAGCCTGGACTAATCAACCGGAAGAAAAGCCTGGACCTAACAGCCTCTTTGGTCTCTGAGTAAACTCAGAGAATATCTCTTCTCATGTCAACAAGCCAGATGGGGCTGACTTAAGAGCATTCTATCCTCTGTCTATGACCATTAAGGATGAGACCCTTAACCTGAAACATTATCTTGAAAAATGGGACCTTTTCTTACCTTAATATTTTATGGACATATACTATGTTATGGTATGTTGATGATAAAGAAAATACAAATGTCCTGGATCATAATTTCAATTGTCAACTCTCTTATCTTATTCCATCTACAACCTATCCACTTAAGAAATTACTTTCTTATACTGTGATTAAACATGTTTGTTTAATCATACATGGGGATCATAAATTTTGAGTGACACAGACATGCTGAGTTGGGCCTGTTCTCAAATACATTTAAGCCTTCTCATTCTTTTGTTCAAACAGTCAGATTTCATCTGGCTCCATACATGTATGTATTCTGCAATTTTAAGGGAATAAATAATAATATAAATATATATCACCTAGACTGGTTGCTTCCTTTAACCAAACTTTCAGGTCAACAGTACATAAGGGTCCTTTTCCCCCTTGTATGATTTCTTTAGGCTACAGCCCTAAAAGTGGTATTGCTGGGTCAAAGGGTACACACATTTTTATAGTCTTTTGGGCATAGCTCCAGATTTCTCTCCAGAATGGTTAGATCAGTTCACAACTCCACCAACAATGCAATAGTGCTCTGATTTTTCCCACATTTTCTGTAGCATTTAACATTTTGTTGTCTTGACATGTTAGACAATCTGATAAGAGAGATGTGGTACCTGAGAGTTGTTTTGATTTGCATTTCTCTAATCAATAGTCATTTAGAGCATTTTTATATGACTATAAATAGATTTAATTTCTTCCTCTGAAAACTGCCTGTTCATAACCTTTGACCATTTCTCAATTGGGGAATGACTTGTATTCCTATACATTTGACTCAGTCCCCTGTATATTTTAGAGATAAGGTCCTTATCAGAGACACTGGTTATAAAAATTCTTTCCCAATTTTCTGCTTCCCTCGTAATATTTGTTGCATTGGCTTTGTTTGTACAAGAACTTTTTGATTTTAAATTATTAAAATTATCCATTTCACATTTCTTAATGTTCTATATCTCTTGTTCAGTCATAAATTCCTCCCTTCTCCACAAGCCTGACAGGTAAACTATTTCTTGCTCTCCCAAATTGCTTGTAGTATCAGCCTTTATATCTAAATTGTGAACCCATTTTGACTTTGTTTTGGTGTATGGAGTCAGATATTGGTCTATGACCAATTTCTGCCATACTAGTTTCCAGTTTTCCCAGCAGTTTTTGTCAGACAGTGAATTCTTATCCCAGAAGCTGTACTCTTTGGGTTTATCAAAGAGTAGATTACTATATTCATTGACTACTGCGTGTTGTGTACCTAACTAATTCCACTGATCCACCACTCTATTTCTTAGCCGCTACCAAGTAGTTTTGATCATTGCTGCTTTATAATACAGTTTAAGATCTCGTAAGACTAGGCCACTTTCGCTAACATTTCTTTTCATTAATCCCCTTGATATTCTGGACCTTTTGTTCTTCCAGATGTATTTTGTTATTATTTTATCTAGCCCTATAAAATAATTTTTTGGTAGCTTGATTGGTATGGCACTAAATAAGTAAATTAATTTAGGTAAAATTGTCATTTTTATTATATTAGCTCAGCCTAATAATGAGCAACTGATGTTTTTCCATTTATTTAGAACTGACTTTACTTGTGTGGGAAATGTTTTGTAATTGTGTTCATATAGTTCCTGGGTTTGTTTTGGCAGGTAGACTCCCAAATATTTTCTAGTGTCAACAGTAACTTTAAATGGAATTTCTCTTTCTATCTCTTACTGTTGGGCTTTGTTAGTATTATATAGAAATGCTGAGGATTTATGTGACTTTATTTTATATCCTACAACTTTGCTAAAGTTATTTATTATTTCAAGTAGTTTTTTTTTCCTTGATTCTCTAGGATTCTCTAAGTATATCATTGTATGATCTGCCAAGAGTGATAACTTAGTTTCTTCTTTACCTGTTCTAATTCCTTCAATTTCTATTTCTTCTCTTACTGCTAAAGCTAACATGTCTAGTACCAAATTGAATAGTAGGGGTGATAATGGACATCCTTGTTTCACCCCTGATCTTATTGGAAATGCAACTAGCTTATCTGCATTACATATAATGCTTGCTGATGGTTTTAGGTGGATGCTACTTATCATTTTAAGGAAGACTCTGTATATTCCTATGCTTTCTGGTGTTTTCAATAGGAATGGGTGTTATAGTTTATCAAAAGCTTTTTCTGCATCTATTGAGACAATCATATGGTTTCTGCTAGTTTTGTTGTTGATATGATCAATTATTCTGATAGTTTTCCTAATACTGAATGAGCCCTGCATTCCTGAAACAAATCCCACCTGGTCATCGCATATTATTCTTGTGACAACTTGCTGCAATCTTTTTGCTGATAATTTATTTAAAATTTTTGCATCTATACTCATTAAGGAAATTTGGTCTATAATTTTCCTTCTCTGTTTTGGCCCTTCCTGCTTTAGGAATTAGTACCATATTTGTATCATAAAAATAATTTGGTAGAACTCCATCAGTTTTCCCAAATACTCTCTATGGTATTGGAATTAATTGTTCTTTAAATGTTTGATAGAAGTCATTTGTGAATCCATCTGGCCCTGAAGAATTTTTCTTAAGGAGTTCATTGATGGCTTACTCAATTTCTTTTTCTGAGATGGGGTTATTTAAGTATTTTATTTCATCTTCTGTTAATCTAGGCAATTTATATTTTTGTGAATATTCATCTGTTTCCCTAAGATTATCGAATTTATGAGCATACAATTGGGCAAAATAATTCCTAATTATTGCTTTAATTTCTTCTTCATTGGAGGTGAATTCACCCTTTTCATTTTTGATAATGCTAATTTGGTTTTCTTTTTTTTAAATCAAATTGACCAAAGGTTTATCAATTTTATTGGTTTTTTTCATAAAAGCAACTCTTAGTTTTATTTATTAGTTTAATAGTTTTCTTGATTTCAACTTTTTAATCTCTCCTTTGATTTTCAGTGTTTCTAATTTGGTATTTAATTGGGGATTTTCAATTTGTTCTTTTTCTAATTTTTTCAGTTTCATGCCCAATTGATCGATCTCCTTCTTTATTTTATTCATGTAAGCATTCAGAGACATAAAACTTCCCCTAAGAACTGCTTTTGCTGTATCCCATAAGTTTTGGTATGTTGTCTCATCATTCTCGTGAATGAAGTTATTGATTGTTTCTATGATTTGTTGTTTGACCCACTCATTCTTTAGGATTAGATTATTTAGTTTCCAATTAGTTTTTAATCTATCTTTCCATGGCCCTCAATTACAAATATTTTTTATTACATCATGATCTGAAAAGGATGCATTGACTATTTCTGCCTTTCTGCATTGGATTGTGAGGTTTTTATGCCATAGTACATGGTCAGTTTTTGTGTATGTGCTATATACCACTGAGAAAAAGGTATATTCCTTTCTATCCCCATTCAGTTTTGTCCACAGATCTATCATATCTACCTTTTCTAAAATTCTATTTACCTCCTTAACTTCTTTCTTATTTTGACATTAGATTTATCATGTTCAGAGAGGGGGAGTTTGAGGTTTCCCACTAGTATAGTTTTGCTGTCTATTTCTTCCTGTAACTCCCTTAACTTCTCCTCTAAGAATTTGGATACTATACCACTTAGGGCATATATGTTAAGAAATGATATTACTTTATTGTCTCTGGTGCCTTTTAGCAGGATACAGTTCCCTTCCTTATCTCTTTTAATTAGATCTATCTTTGCTTTTGCTTTTTTGAGATTAGGATTGCTACCCTTGCTTTTTTTTTTTTTTTTACTTTAGCTGAAGCATAATACAGGGTATCCCTAAAGTCTGGACACACAGACAAAAATGTATATTTTCAAGAAATGAAATGAATGAAATTTTTATTTAATTGGAATATTAACAAATAACATCTTCAGTATGATTTCTGTCATTTGTGATGCAAAGGTTGATGCGCTTTGCAAGATTCACATGAACTCGATGCAATAACTCCACATTGCCCTCAATTGCCTATGTGTCCAGACTTTAGGAACACCCTGTATATTCTATTTGAGCCTTTTACATTTTACCCTGTGTATATTCCCCTTTCTCAAATGTGTTTCTTGTAAACAACATACTGTATAATGATAAGTATAGAAATCAAACTTTTCCTACAGGCAGTAGGAAGGGAAAGGGGAAAGAAAAGATGGGTTGGTGGTTAGAAGGAAGGGAAGAAGTGGTAAGGGAAAAGGGTAAGATTAGGGAAGGGGGTTGATAGGGAGGGAAAATTGAGGGAGCCAGTGGTCAAAAGCAAAACTCTTCTGAGGAGGGGAAGGGAGAAGGGAGAAATAAAAACCTAAGCAGGGGAGGGGCAGGGATAGGATGGAGAAAAAGACAGATAGTAATTATAATTGTCAGTGTAAATGAGATGAACTGTCCCACAAAATGGAGGCAGATAGAAGAATGGATTCAAAGAGATACTTTCAAAAGATCAAAAAGAGTGTTATAGCTGGAGAGGGCTGCAGCATTCTATGTCAACTGAGAAATGAAGGTTAACTAGGAAGAACTTATTGGAGAGTGGCAGGAGGAATTCAGTCATAGGTGCAAGTGGGGAATGTTCCTTCAGTGCAAGAGGTATAGCTGGCAGAGGTGAAGTTACAAGGGCACTGATCACAGTGAGCATCTCTACAGGTGATACAAGTCAGTATACCAGCAGGGACATTTACAAGCCTTCCCTTGACAGGGGTTCTTACCTGTAAAATGGCCACAGAACTTGTATCTCAGGCAAAGGAGTAATTCCTCATTGAGAAACAGGGTGCAGAGGTGGATAAATTTGCCCATAATGGAGTAGCCAGTATGAAAGGGGTGGCAAAAACCTCTGAGGAGGTCACATTAGGGAGAGGGGCTCTTACAAAGACTGCCTTTGTGTGAAGGTGAAGATTTTCCTGTGGATGGGGGTGACACAACCAGCAATCTTGGGTCCCCCCTCTGCCCACAGTTTCCTAGTTTGACTAAGGAGTTGTCTTCCCACTTATGAAGGCCAAGGGAGCTCAGGGTATCAGGCAGAAGAAGGAGAAGAGCTCTTGCTATCATTGTTAGCACAGTGGAAATGGTTCCAGGTGGGAGAGAGAAAACAATTGCTCAAAAGGAAAGGAAAGACAATTGTGATAAGGTTAAAACATAGGAGGAGAAGAGCACATATGACTTCGCCTCCTTCCATCCACCTGCATGTTAGAGGGGACCAGGGCCCTTCGAAACAGTTAAGATCAATTATATGTTCACAGGAATACTCTGGAGGCCCTGAGGGGGAAGCAAGGGGTGACACTGGTTTAATTCTAGAGTTATGAGTCCAACTAGGGAGACCTTTAAGTTTCACTGCATTTGGGGTGGTGAGTGTGACTCAGTAGGGTCCCTTACAAGTGACATCTGACTGTTCTCCCTTCTGGGCTTTCCAGGACTTCCAGAATACCCAGTCTCCAGGTCGTACAGGAATAAGGTGATGTACATCATGGCCTGGAGGTTTAGGAAGGTCCTTGTTGGCGCCCTCTGACAATGCATTCCTGGCTGCACAGAGCTGAGTTGCAAATTGGGTAATGAAATGTTCAGGGTCCACTAGGATGTCAGATGTCAGGAAGGGCCTCCCATAGTGAAGTTCAAAAGGGCCCAGCTTAATGTTTTTCTGAGATGTAACAGGAGCTCTGATCAGGGCAACTGGGAAGTTTGCCACCAATCCTCATGAGTCTCTATGCACAACTTAGTCAGGACTCACTTGAAGGTATGAATCATTTTCTCCACTTTCTCTGAGGATTGTGGGTGCCAGGCAGAGTGAAGGTGATAGGTAACTTGAAATGCCTCTGCCACAGCTTGAGTTATTTGTGAAATGAAGGCAGGGCCATTGTCACTCTGCAGAGAGCTGGGCAGGTCAAAGCATGATATAGTTTCCTTTAATGGGAACTTAGATACCTCCTGAGCCTTTTCTGTTCTACAAGGCAAGGAAAGCTTCAACCCAATTTGTAAAGGTGTCAACCAAAAGTGATTTGAATCTCTTGCATGGGGGTGTATGTGTAAAATCTATCTGCCAGTCTTCCCCTTAATAGTACCCCTCCTCTGGACAGGTTTTAAAAGAGGAGGTGGTCTGATTGCTCCGTCAGGAGTTACCCAGGCACAACTTCAGCAGGCTCAACAGACTTGCCAAATGGTTTCACTCAGCTTGTGATCTATGAAAAGGGGATTTAATTAGGGACTGAAGGGCATAATTCCCCAGATGTGTGGCTTGATGTAACCCAGACAGCAATTTCCACTGACTTTCTTCTGGAATAAGAAGTTGGCTTATGGGTGTCTGAAGCCACCCAGAGGGGGAGAGGGTATATCCTCTCTCTTTAGCAAGGACCTTGTCAGATACCCCCTTTCCTTCCATATTGCCCCATGAGCATGTAGGACATGGAAGGCATATTTAGAATCAGTGAAAACATTTACATTTTATTTTCTCCCAGGTCTAAGACTCTGGTGAGTGCTATTAACTCTTGCTTTTGGGCAGTGGTCCCAGCGGGCAGAGGCTTGGCTTCTATGGTGCAGTGTAAGCTAACTACTGTGTACCTTGCCCTCCTCACCAATTGTTCTATAAAGCTAGACCCATCAGTGTACCATTCCTCATCAGGGTTAGGGAGGGGGACATCTTGAAGATCAGACTGACTCGAGTATATCAAGTCCAAAGTGTCCTCACAATCATGGACAAGACCATCTGAGGGCAGTATCTGGTAGAGAGTGTGGCATACTATAAGGGTCAAGTCAGGGGTGTCTAGGAGCAGGGCTTGATATTTAGTGAGCAGACCACTTGCCAGCCACTGGTGACCTTATGCTACCTGAATGCTCTGGACCTGGTGAGGTGTTATGACTTCTAAAGGCTGACCAATTGTGAGCTTAGAAGCTCCCTTGATCAGTACAGCCATTGCTGCTACAGCCCAGAGGCATAAGGGCCATCCATCAGCCATAGAATCAAGTTGTTTTGAAAAGTAAGCAACTGGCCTAGGGTCAGGTCCTGGGGACTGAGTTAAGACACCCAAAGCCTGACCTCTCCTTACATACAAGGCAAAAGGTTTGTCTAAATTGGGCAAATCTAGTGCTGTGGAGGAGGTCAGTTTAGATTTCAAAGTTTCAAAAGCCTTAGTCTGTTCTGGTTCCCATTCTGAAAGAAGGGTATCAGGACTTTCTATAGAATCACAAAGAGCCTTAGCAATAAATCCAAAGTTGGGGGTCCAGAGTCTACAAAACCCAGCCATGCCCAGAAAGGCACATAGTTGTTTCTTAGTGGTTGGGACAGAAATAGACAATTTCACCCATATCCTCTCTGCTGTTAGGGAGAAGAGGTGGGGGTTAACTCATGGCCCAGATATTTAACACTCTGACAAGCTATTTGGACATTGGCCAGACAAACCCGGTAGCCTCGAGTGCCTAAAAAATTAAGAGTCTCTGTGGCAGCACTCAGAGATTCCCCCCAAGTAGGGCTACAGATAAGGATATCATCTATTTATTGAATTAAACTGCTGTTAGGTAACTCCAGATCCCTTACATCTATTCCCAAGGCCTGACCAAATAGGTGGGGGCTTTTCCAGAAGCCTGGGGTGTCCACTCCAATGCAAATATGAATTGGGAGTCCTTGTGGAGTGGTATACAAAAGAAAGTGTCTTTGAGATCCAGAGTGGAGAACCATTGGGTATCCCCCAGGATTTGAGTATGGTAGATGCATTGGGGACTATGGGATGAATAGGAATCAACAGGCTTTGTTGACTGCCCTAAGGTCCTGAGATATGTGAAACTCCCCATTTGGCTTTCTTAAAGGAAGAATAGGGATATCAGGGGGGACCGGTGAGGAACAAGAAGCCTATACTTTAGGAACTTCTCAATCAGGGACTGCAATCCCTCCTAGGCACCAGGTGTGGTTGGGTATTGGCAGAAGTGAGGGCACACCCTAGGATCTCACAAGCAGACAACAGTTGGGGTAACATGAGGAGCAGCCCAGGAATCCCCTGGTCCCAAACACAGGCCCAACCTCTTCCCATGCCTCTGAGGGACTATGGGAGGGCTTGGTGAGCAGGGTTACAAGGGAGAGGGGAATCTTGACTAAGGAGAGTTGACTGCCCTGTTACCTCATCAGATCCCTTCCCAATAGAGGAGCAGGACAGGAAGAGAAGAAGAGGAAGGAATGGTTCAACGACAGATCCCCTGTTGGCAGGGTAAGGGATGTGTCTCAAACAAGCCTTTGCTTTTCCTTCAATGCCCACCACTGTAATGGTAAGCAGGGTGGGACTTTTTTTTACTGTTTCCTCTTTTGGAATGTTAAGGCAATCAAGTGCCTTTAATGAGTCTTGCCTTTGTTTGAATCAAGCAAGTAAAGTGGTAATTTTTGTGGTCTTTTGTTCTGGAATGCTTCATAGCACTGAGGTAATCAAGTGGTTCTGAGTCTTGCCTTTGTTTCAAACAAGAGTCTGCAATTACCTGCTTAAGTTCCAAGAAAGCCATAGGCCCACACCCTTTCACTGATTTAGGATGCAGCCCTCAGGCCCCTAATCAGAGTATATATGTTCGGAGGTTGGCATTTTACTTTTGGGGACACACTCATTGGAAGTGTTGGTGACAAGATTCTGGGTAACTATTGGAGCCCCGGACTTTGAAAACCCAGATGTTGGTGCTTCTATCTCTGGTAACTATGTATGTATTGCTTTGGTCAGACAGAAGCCTGTAGGTTGCTCTGTTTATATTTTCTCCTTTGTAATTTTTGTTTCTATTTGCTCTGAAGTTCAGGCTTCCTGCTTTTCCCCCTGAACTAAGTGAATGATATATGTCTGCTTAATTAAAGTGACATTGTAAACCCCTCCAAGTTGCTTTCCTTAGAAAAGCAGATCAAAGAAACTTTGGTCATCCCAGCCAGAGTCTGCATCCAGGCTGCTGCAGCCTCCCAGGGCACCCGGGGACAAGGCCTAAAGACCCCAACTTCTGGGCTAGATCCTGGACCCTCATGCTCTCCTGGTGGTGTGACTGCTGTAGAGAAGGATCTGAATGACTCCCCAGATAGTCAGGGTGAAATGGGACCACTCCAAAGCCATTTGCACCTGAACCGCCCAGCTTTGCCTTAATCTGGAGAGGTCATTTCTAGAAAAAAGGAACACGCACCCAGATCTTCCCCCAGCGGAATCTGCCACTTCTCAGCGGCCGAGGCCGATAGGAAGTCCCGCCCCTCGCAGGGGAGAGACTAGGGAGAGCGGGATTCTGGGAAACCGAGTCCGGCTGCGTATGTCTGAGAAACTTAGCAATGAGCAATCGAGTCCAGTATGCGCAAGGCCTCCTGGGAAATGGAGTCCGGAAATGCATCTGGCATAAACTCGCAGGAAGTGGAGGTTTAGGGGACCAATGGGCAGGCTTTGCCGGATGGGAGGGGGATGGGACATCCTGTAGGAGTCGGCTAGCTTCCTGGTACCCAGGAAGGGGCGGGGCAGATGCAAAAGTAGGAGGCTGCGGAGGAGCTCCCGGAGCTCGGGGCCCGAACGGAGGGCACCCTGACGAAGGTCGGGTACGTCTGCGTCCCCTTTCCCGCAGTCACTTGGGCTGGGGGCGCCGCGTCGTTCCCGCAGGTCTGGGCCCGGAAGGAGGCTCAGAACTTCCGTCACGGTCCCTCCGGCTCGGGAGCTCCGGCTGTCCGGGAAGGGGGGTGCGGGGGGGGGGGGGCTCTGGTGCCGAGCTCCGGCCCGGGACGCCACCCCTGGGCCCACGGACTGTCCCGGGGCCGGCACAAGGCCCCGAGGCGCGCGTTCTCTGGGTCCTGCAGACCGATCTTGTCCCGGGGAAGGGTCGGGGGCGGGGTACCGGCACAACGGCCAGTCCTTCCCGCCCGGAATCCCGCGTCGCTCCTGGGGTCCGCTCGCCTGACCAGTGTCCTGGAAGAGGAACAGTGACCGGCAGGAGTTTGGGGCGGCCCCGGTCCGGAGGGGATTCTGTGCAGGCTCGACCTGGCGTCGCTGCGAGCCTTCCGAGGGACTGGAGCGAGAACCCGCCTCCGGGGCGAGGGGAAGCTTGGGGGAACCCACTGAGGGGGATCTGCGATGAATTCCCAGACTTAAGCAATCTTCAGGTCAAGGTGGTGAAGGTTTATTGTTACTCAGATATAGTGGCAGAGCCCCTGAGGGAACCTGCCACTTAACCGGAATGATGCTAAAGCTTCTCCAGGAGAAGCCGAGGATCATCGGGCAGATGCGCTGTGACGACCTACAGCCTGGGCACTGGCCTCATTCCCCACTGGAAACGGGGGAAGGGGCTTTTCAGGCTGTACTTTCATTCTCTTCCGTCTGTAGCAAGACAGTGCGGTGAGCTGCCGTCTATAGCTTGGCCTCTGGATTGAATCAGTAGCCGATAATTCTGTGGTTACAAGACAGTTCCAGTTCCTTCAGAGGCCAGCTTGTTCTTGTGGTGGGGAAAGATAGTTTGTTTACTGGGACCCACTCATGAGTAATTGCTGGGCACAGTGTTCTAGGGCTGAGGAGAAATCTGTCAGGGATGGTGTTTTGAGGCTGGGGAGAAATGTGATCTTGGAATTGAGGTCCAAGCACAAGCAGCCAAGCACCCCATCAGGGGCATCTTCATTTCCAAGCCTGACCCTCCCTGCTTCCTCCCTCCCTCTGTAGGGAGGAGTATCACTTTCAGGCAGTCTGGTGCTAGTTTTATCCTGGCAGTCTTTCTGCTCAGGAGGAGAAGAAAGGGAGGAGGGGAGGGGGTGGAGACATTGGAGAGGAGGAGCTGTCAGAGATGTGCAGCCTGGTGGGTGGTGGCCCAGGTGGAGTTTGAGCTCTGGGTAGAGTTTGGAGGCCTTGGTGGAGTTTAAGGCAAAGGAGGGGATCCTAGCACTGGAGAAGGCATTCCATGAAATTGAGGTCAGGGTTTAGGGAGAAGAGGCTGGCAAGGTCTTTTCCAGGCTTAGTGTCCATCTGGACCCCTTCTGTCACTCCAGTGGGTCTGACCTCTCTCCACGTTAGATTTGTCTTGCCTCCCAGACCCCACCCCTGCTCCCCTCCCCCAGGCCTCCTGCCGACGGGGCAGGGGGTGGGGGAGGGGAGAGGGGGCCGGGCGAGGCGCTGAATCCCAAACTAGATTTTGTCTCCCAGCCTCAGGCTTCCCCCATCATTCTCTGGTGGTTCCATTCAAGAGCCCGCCCCCTCCTCAACCTTCCCTAGCTTCCCTCCTATGTCCAGGAGTCAGTCTGTAGTCTGGATAATGTGTCTGTGAGTCAGGAAGAGGGGATGCAGGGAGGGTAGGGGACCATGTAGAGGGAGAGCTCAGGAGCCATTGAGGCAGTGAATGGTCTCATCCCATCTGGGATCCCAAGCCCCCTCTGCCTCTTGGGTCTCTTGTGAGAGAATAGGGAGGGGAGGGGGTAGAAGAAAATAAGTAAGAGAGGGAGGGAAGTAGTCTTCCTGTTGAGACCATCTTCATTTCCAAGCCTGACCCCCCCTGCTTCCTCCCTCCCTCTGTAGGGTGGAGTCTTTCTCCTGAGGGCAGGGCCTGGGCCTTTGTGACTCCTGTGGAGCCTCACTCTTGTAAATCCCTGTAGACTTGCCTGCTGCCTAGGAGGAGAAGAGCAAGACCTCTCCCCCTCTGGGATCCTTCTTCCTGCCCAGCTTAGTCTGCAGAGAACCAAGACCTGGCCCCAGCAGGGAGCCTGGAGCCAGAGGGAATGGCCCCTGGGAGCAGCAGCCCCCCTCTCCAGGTGAGTGCAGTCTGTGCACAGACATCAGCCAATGAGGCCATTGCCGTAGACATAGAGAATGGTCTGTGAAGCTGGCAATGTGGTCCTCGTGGAGCATTTCTTTACAGAAAGAGACATTCAAAGCCCTTTATAACCTACCCCCCACTCCAGCCTTTCCAGGCTTCTGACAGCTTACTCCCCAACATATATCCTTGACCCACTGGACCTGGCCTCCTGGCTTCTCTCAGCTCTACACATTTCCAGTGGCTGTTCCCACTCCTGGAATACTCTCCCTCCCCAGCTCAGACTTCTACACTCACTGTCTTCTTTTTAGTCCTAACCAACAACTGAAGGGTTGCAGGAAGTATTCCCTAGCCCCTGTGAATTCTTACTCCTTCCCTCCTCTAATTATGGCCTATTTGTCCTGGACTTGGCTTGCTTTGTATATGTTGGTTTGCTTGATGTCTCCCCCATTAGATGCTGACCTCCTTGACAGCAGGGACTGCCTTTTGTCTCTTTTTCTATCCCCAGTGCTGAGCATTGTGCCTGGCACATGATGGGTGCTCAATAAATGTGTATGGGATTGAAGTGACAATTTCTAGTCCTCAAGGAGCCTTTGTCATATCACTGTCTTCTTCCCCTGTTGTCTTCTTCTCCTCCCTTTCCTGAATTTTCCCTTGTTGTCATGTAGAGCTACCAAAGGACCTCCTGCAGGCAGGATGTCAGAAGACTCAGTCCATAATCTCTGCTGTCATCCTGTGCACTCTTACCTCCACCAGAGTTCCTCCTTCATCCCTGTCTGCCTGTGGACTTTCAGAAAGAAATGTCTTCTGTCTGTCTGTCTGTTGTCCACAATTATTCACTGCTCCTGCCTTTCTTTAGTGTGGGTGTTTCAAAAGCAAATAATCTCTTCCTTTCTGGTTTTCTTTCTAGAAATGTTTCCAGCTCCTCTTCATTATGAAATATCCACTTTTTGTCCCATGTTGTTAAGCTCCCATCTGCAGGATGGGTCACCCTGGGCTGTTTCCTGGGCTCCGAAGTGCTCTGGAACAGGGCTTCTCAAAGTTTTTCCACTCTTGACCCCTTTGCAACTGAGAAATTTGTACAAGACGCAGGGTCTATATAATAGGCATATAAATCAAAGCATCTACTGATAATAAATCATAAAAAATTTTATTTTAAAAGAATTCTTTGTTATACATACAAATTTACCATTTACCAAAGATGAAAGCCCATTTGCATACTAAGGAGATGAATGTGCTTGTTTACTTTTATATAAAGAATTAAATCTTGGCAGAACTTTGGATATTACAGCACATAGACCATCTTCAACCTTTTTCAGAATGAATTGACCTTTTGATTTCCTAACATCCAGTAGTGTAATACATGAGCTGAGGTGTTTCTGGCAGTGATTGTTGACTTTGCATATGGTGACAGTATGGCAGTGCAAAGTACAATGTGTGTGTTCAGAACCAAGGCCACAGTGAAGATGCGCCATGCAACATGGGCAAGCACTAGCAGCACCTCCTTGGATTCTTTCCCTATTTGATTTTGAATTAATTTTTGCTTTTGGGGGTTCAGAAACCTTTAACTGTTGTCCAATTTTTTTCAACCCTCATATTTAGCTAGGTGACCCCATGTAGGGTCCCAACCTGCTCTTTCAGAAGTGCTTCTCTGGAACACATTCTTCCATTCCCTCCTTCTGTCTAGTGGGTTGGCATTAGTCTTGCATGATTCCAAAGTCCTTCCCTTTGTGTGTGAAAGTCTTTCTCCTGGTGGCTTGGAGGACTTTTTGTGTCTGAGTTGAGTTGGTAAATGTAACTACCACCAGTCTTGGGTTTGTTTTTGTTTTTTTAGTCATCATTAAATTTTAATTTATGGAAGAAAACAAGCATTTCCAAAGCATAGTACAATAAAAAGATGACTGCACCTGAAATGGCAGATTTACTATGCACAACTGGCTGTTCCTTTCCAACATACGACAAAATCATCATGTGTGTTTCTTTTTCCTTCCAACATCCCAAGCCCCTGCCCTAGAGGTAACTGCCATTAGACACAAAGAGGTATATTTGTGTACATAAAATTATTCTATACATGGAATTTCCACGCAATTTCTAGTTCTTTGCCACCACAAAGAGCTGCTACCATCACTTTAGAACATAGAAATTCTTTTCCTTTTTCCCTAATTATCTTTTCTCTTTAACCTGGGAATTTCGAAGGATAGGTATAACATTCCTGTAAGTTTTCTTCCCAGGATTTTTTTTGGGGGCTGATCAGTGGATTCTTTCTATCTCTCCTTGACCTTGTTCTAGAACTGCACGGCGATTTTCCTTAATAATTTCTTTTGGGGGCAGCTAGGTGGTGCAGTGAGTAGAGCACCGGCCCTGGAGTCAGGAGGACCTGAATTAAAATCCGCCCTCAGAAACCTGACACACTTACTAGCTGTATGACCTTGGGCAAGTCACTTAATCCCAATTGCCTTCCCTTCTCCCCTCCAAAAAACAAAAACAAAAAAAATTTCTTTTAAAATAGTATAATAAGATTCTTTTTTTGACCGCAACTTTGAAGTAGTCTGAAAGTTCAGATATTGTCTCTCCTTGATCTGTTCTCCAGATCAGTTGTGTTTCTAGTGAGATGTTTCAGATCTCTTTTATTTTTTTCTAGTTTTATTATATCTTGGTGTCTTAACACGTCATTCAATCCTACTTGCCAAATACTAGTTTTCAGGGAGTTATTTTCTTTAAGATTTTCTATCCCTCTTTCTAATTGGTTATTTTTTTTCATAATTTTCTTGAATTGCTTTTTTTTCCCCTAATTTTTCCTCATTCTCTCTTTTTTGATTTTGAAGTTCTTTTTATAATTTTCTTGAATTTTTTTTCTAATTTTCCTCATTCTCTTTGACTTAGAATTGCTTATTATGATTTTCTTGAGTTTCATTTATTTTTTTCTAATTTTTCCTCATTCTCTCTTACTTGATTTTTTAACTCCTTTGTAAGTTCTTCCAAGACTTCTTTTTGAGCTTGTGCCCAGTTGACATTACTCTTTAGGATAGGAGTGGCTTGTTTTAACCTATCTTCTTCTGAATATGACTCAGATAGATCTTCTTTTATACCCCAGGAGTTATCAGTGGTCAGGTTCTTTTTCCTTTGCTTCCTCATTTTTATGTTTAATTGGTCGTATTTTATTTTTAGCAGCTTGATATTAGTATAATCAAGTTTTAATCCAAGTTTGGTAGGTAATGTTGCCCTGGGCCTCAGGTCCTCCCTTACTCTTGTTTTCTGAATTCTCTCTGGGGGCTCAGCCTCCAGGATTCCTCTCTTCCTCCCTAAGCCCAAGTCACACTGTCCTGAAAATGTTCTTGCTGCCTGTAGTACCACACTCACTGGAAGCATGTTCCTTTCTCCTCACCCACAGCCACAGCACAGGATCATGTGCAGGCAGCACTGCCAGGCTTGACTTTTGGAGACATTAGGGGGGTCTGTCTGTCTTCCCTCACTCAGCATCTGCTCTTCCTTAGATGAAAGTTTGTGAGGTAGAATTTCTGGAGGTGAAAGTTCTTGAGGCTGCGGGTGAAGGGAGAGTGGAGGGGAAATGTCTGGAGGCCTACTCTGCTGCGCTCTGAGACTTCTGTTTGTTGCTGCAGTGGAGTTGGCCCGGAGGTGTCTACACTTCCCTCAGACCAAACCTCAGCCCCTGGAGTCTTCTGTGAGGTCCTTTCCAGTTGTCCTCCAGCTGCTTTCCCTCTTTCTTTTTGCTTCTCTACACTCATTTTATGGTGATTTTCTGTCTTTGTGGAGGAAATCCAGAGAGCCTGGAAATTCCTGACCTATACTGCCATCTTCCCAGAATGTGGCCATTGATTTTTTTTTTCTGCAGGTGATCTGTGAATTCTTTGAATTGGAATGTCATATTCTGTGTTAAGAACTTCTGGCCAATTCCCTTTGAACATTTCTTTAATGGTTGTCTTGTTTTTTTGTTTGTTTGTTTGTTTGTTTTATGCAGTCATGTTGATGAGGTCAGAGTTGGGAGAGCTGGTTCAAATGTGAAGAATTAACTTAGACCTTCTCTGTAGCCATTGGAAGCTCTATTGACTCACAATCAGTGGGCTAGTCCTGGAAGAAGGACTAGCCAGGACTAGCCATTTACAGAGGGACAGAGGCTTGTTTTTATAAGGACAGGATAAGGGAGACAAAGGGAATTTTTATGATGGGGGGAGCGCGGGGGGAGACACGGAATTCCATGGTCCAGGATAAGGGGAAGTTTGGTGGTATTTGGTGGTATAAGGTGTTGACCTGAAAGTTTGGTTAAAGGAGGCAAACAAGCTAGGTGATAAATATTTTATATTACTTATTCATTTATTCCCTTAAAGCTAGCAAATACATACATGTATGGAGCCAGACAAAATCTGACTCTGAACAGAAGAATGAGAAGGTTTAAATGCATTTTAGAACAGTCACAACTCAGCATGTCTTTGTTACTCAAATCTATGATCTCTATGTATGTTTAACTATGATACAAAAAAAAAAGGATTTTCTAAACTGAATAGGTTGTAAATACAGTAAGATAAGAGCGTAGACAAAGGGTCACTCAAAACTGCAACCCAGCATTTCTGTATTTACCATTAACAAGTCATAACATAATATATGCCCATAAAAGAAAAAGTCACATTGTTCAAGATAGTGTCTCGGGTTTAGGGTCTCATCCTTAATGACCAGAGGAAAGAATGCTCTTAAGTCAGCCCCCTTCTGGCTCCATTGACATAGGAAGAGGTATTCTTCGAGTTTACTCAGAGAACAAAGAGGTTGTTAGGTTTAGACTCTTCTTCTGGTTAATCAGCTCAGGCTCTTCCTCTGGTTAATTATTAGTTCAGGCTCTGGCCCTTGTTGAAGTTACTAAATTGATATTAAATGATTATCAAAGGGGAGGAGACTTTAGGGTGCCAGAGAAAGAGCAGCTCAACCCTTAGGGCACCTTTGTATCAAGAAACTTTGGGCATCTTCAGGTTAGAGGATAAACCAGGGAAAGGACAACTCAACCCTTAGGGCACTTTTGTATCCACATCAATGTTTTCTGGGAGACCTATGATCCTTGGGTTGTCTGTGGACCTCCTGTCTTTATATTCAGTATATTTGCTCCCTTAAAGAGGCAGGGTTTCTTTTGATGTTTTTTTTTTACTTCTCTTTTTCTTGGCTGTCCTTCTCTTTTGTTTATTTGTGTTCTCGTTTGTGCTTTTTATTGTTGTTGTCTTTGGAAAGGCTTGCCAGGGCAGATTCCAGGTTTTCGTTTCCCTTAACCTCTAGGTACCAACAACTAACCTAGGAAGACTACAGGGAGAAGTCGCTCAAAAAAGTCCCCAGCAGCAGAGCCAGGTGAGACATGAGGAGATGGCTGAGGTAAGCTTCCTCCTTAACCCCAGGTTTGCATTTCACAGGCCCACCTGGTGCTGGTGAAGGGGCGACTTGGGAGGTGCTGGAGATGGAAGGAGATTTGGAAGAGGTTTTGTGGGGTGTGAGTTAGGGAATCAGTTAGAGAGCAGTTATCCATCAATAAAGGAGTTCCTCCCTCACAATAAGACTACTATGCAGTGAAGAACAGCCACTCCAGAGAGCCCAGAGAAAAGGGAGATTTAGAAATTCTTGGGAATCTCAAAAAGTAGAAAAGAGCCATAAATTTTTCCATAGTTCAGAAGTCTGACAAGAGACTAAAGGAGGTGAAAGGTGAAATGTGGATTCCAAAGAGATCCGAAATCAGATGTTTTAAAGAAGAACTCACAATGATGAAAAGTGAAAGGGCAGTTTTATGCCCAGGAAGGAGAATCGATCCCAAATATCAGAATCTCTAATAATGGGAATACTATGCCCATGATGGGAATAGAAGAAAATGAAATGGAAGGCCATCAGATTCCAAGTACATTGGCCACACCTATGCTGTGCATGTAGCAGGTTGGAAATAGAGATGACCCCTTGTAACAGTGACAGTTAATCATCTACATTGTTCTTATTGCCTACTGTTACACCCCTTCCAAGTATCAAGGAATACCTGATTGTGGGGATTAAAATTGTCCAACCCACAAAAAAAGAGACTGGAGCAGAGTTCTAATCCAATGACCCTTTTTCAAAGGGCTTATGGTCCCCTATAATAAATGGACCTCATATCTTCCCCAGAATCTGAGATTCACCCTTCTTCTAGCAACTGGTTTTTATAGGGTTTGATGCCAGATTTGTTCCCTGGACATTCTAAAGCAACAATACAAAATACAGAATCCCATTGGTTGACATATGACTCTTAAGCTAAAAGAAGTAAAAATGATATGTCAGCAGGGTCACGAGTTGGGTGAAGCAGGAATATCTCCACTGACCAGGTGGTCACAAAATAGATGGGCTCCTCCCTAGGTTAGGCAGGAGGAGATGGTACAATCTATACATACACTGCAAGAATATGTGGCGGGCAGGGAGGGGAGGATTTTCCCTGCCATGTCACTACCTGTGCTTATTTTGGAATTTGAGCAGAAGAGGATGGAGATATCTTTGTCAGCATTTCTGTGGTTGTGCAAGTGAGCTCCACACCTGGAAAACAAGTGATGAACATTGCATTAAAGTTCGAGGCCTATTATGGGGTCCTTCTATTAGAATCCATATTCCTCTGTGACTTATGCAAAGTATGGATTAATACATTGCTTGTTCTTAGACCTAGTACTTGGCGATTGACTAGATGAATATATTAAAAGCATTACAACAATCATTGCCCCTTATAAAGTCATAATGAACTGACTAATGCTATTTTGAGTAGGGATCCTCAATGAATCATTTCTTTCATATTCTCAGACCTGGCCAGCCTCTTGTTTATATGGTCCATCAGTAGGCCTCTTAACTCATCCTCTTGACTCTTGTTCTACTAAGTTTCTACAATTCTCGATGTGTGTTTAAGTCATTTATTTCTCATAAAGAAACTGGCAACATTTTTTTTCTGATGAAATAGCTCAAACAAAACCCAACTTAATTGAATACTGCTCTTTTACTTTTTTCAACCAATATAGGAACCCCCCCCCCCTCCATCATTCTTGTTCTCTCATGTTCAAGAACTATATGAACCATTTGGGACTTTTCTTGTCAAAGATACTAGAGTGGTTTGCCATTTCCTCCTACAGTTTATTTTGCAAGTGAGGAAACCGAGGCAAGCAGGGTTAAGTGATGTGCCCTAGGTAAGTGTCAGCTAGTAAATGTCTGAGGCCAGATTTGAACATATGAAGAGGGTATCTTCCTGATACCAAGCCCAATGCTCTAGCCACTATCCCACCTAGCTTGCCCTTCTCCATCATACTTTTATTTCTAGGCAATTAATTTTATAATTAAGGAATGTATGTCACAGACAAATGAAAGCACTCAGAAAGGAAAGGCGTGAGCTGTATTGGCTATGACACATCATCTCCGGAGTAACTGCAAGCCCTCCATGTAACAATAGATAATGCTCCTTCACGTGACTGGGGACCACCTCTTACAACTCCCAATTCCAAAGAATAGCTCTTTAGAATCCTCTTCCAGATAAGACTTTACATCAGCCATTCAGGAAACAAACTAGATCTTTTCTTTAACTTTGTTCTCTTTTTAAGTGATCACATGAAAGGTTTTTTCCAGCTTCACACAGATTTTCACAGAATTTTCTTTGGAACATAACACTTATTAATTAGAAATTATTCAGGAAAAGTGCCCTAAAGTTCTAGAACAAGAGGGTAAAGTAGAAATAAAAAAAAATATACCGTTCACCACCTGAAAGAGATGCCAAGAGGAAAACTTCTATGAATGTCATAGCCAAGTTTTAAAACTCCCAGGGTAAGGAGAAAATATTGGAAGCAACAAGAGAAGAAATCATTTCAGTCCTGTGAGAATCTAGTTAGGATTTCCCAAGAACTAGCAGATTCCAGTCTCAAAGTCTGAAGGCTTTAGGACATTATATTTTAAAGAACGAAAGAGCTACGGTTGCACTCGAGAATAACTTATCCAGCAAAGTACAGTATAATCCTGAATGGGAAAAAATGACTGTTTGATAAATTGAAAGACTTTTAGGTTTGGAACAGAAAAAAAGCAAAACTCATTGGAGAATTTGACATAAAAAATCTGGAAGAAATATAAGGAAAACATTGAAGTCTAATTATTATGCCACCATTAAGATCAAGCCATTTGTCAGTATTCTTATAACTGTCATTATTACTGAGGTAGTTTGAAAGAAAGGTGGTGACTGAGTTGTGTATGATGGGGTGATGAAAAAAAATGAAGCCTGGTAGGAAAAATTGAAAGGGAGTGTGAAAAGAACTCATAGAGAGGAAGAAAGTAGGGGTGGAGGGCTCTTAATGTTGGAATTTTACTGTCATCTGGGTTGAAAAAGAAACACCTTGTATATGTGAAGGGGTGTAGAAGTCTTCTGAACATGTAGATAGGTGAGAAAATTGGGGAACAGGGTTAGGGAAGCACTTTTCAGAGGGCTATATGGGCTGGGATTTGGGAGGGTCGGGAGAGGATGGGGGGACTTTTGGAGGCCTTGTGGATGAAAATTGGGATAGAAATGGGGGACTTTTGGAGGGGTGGGGGGTAGGAGGGTGGGGGGATAATACAAAGTAAAAGCAATAGGGTTAAAAGAGAGGGCAGAAAAAATCAGAAGTAAAAATAAGATGGAAAGAAATTCACAAATAGTAACTATGACATTGAATGTGATTGAGATGTTGACAGTAACTTACTTTGTGGTGACAAAGAACTGGAAATTGCAGGGCTTCCCATCATTTGAGGAAAGGCTGAATGGATTGTTCTGTGTGGTTTTGATAGAGTGCTACTGGGCTATAAGAAATGATGAGCTCAGTGATCTTAGAAAGGCCTGGAAAGACTTGCACAAAGTGACTAAGAGTAAAGTGAGCAGAACCAAGAACAGCAATATTGTGTTCAGAAGAGTTTGAGCAGATGAGTCATTTTGACTATTCTAAAAACACAAATTAAAAATAAAGGAAATAAAAAGAGTGATGCTATCTGCATGCAGAGAAAGAACTGACAAGCAGTGGTGTGTATGGAATAATTTTACATATATATGTATGTATACCTATACATACAGACATGCACATACACACATATGTATACATATACATATATATTTATACACACATGGCAGCCATCTCTAGGGTTGGGAAGAAAAATTTCCATGGTAACTATTATACGTTTCATGGGAGATTTGCAGTTTCATGAGCAGGCATCTATTTTATTGTACTCTTATGGAAATGCTTGTTGTGTTCCCTGAATTTTAAATAATTTTTTTTAAAAAAGGTAAAACCCAGTTCCTAATTCTAAGGAGCTCACATTCTCATGGAAGAGAGAACATGCAAGGCATTTTGTACGTAGAAGATCCATTTGTTATATTTTGTCATACATTCATGTGCATGTGTGTATATAGACATGTATATGTATATAATATATAAATTTGTTTTGTGGCTTCCCCTTCCTCTGTTCCATTATTTCCCTGCTTTGGTCTCTCTGTGCTTTGGGCTTAATTAAATCTTCCTATAACTACATTCAGTATGAAAGGGAATAAAGTCTAGAATTTACCATGCGTATAGACATAAGAGATTTAAAAATAATATTTAAAAAAAGAATATATCACTTATATCAGTTCCATTAAAGAAGATATTTCTCATCACTCTCATGCTCCCCCAAAGATCCACCTACCTCATAGAGAGAACACAAACTTTGTCACCAATTCTACAGGAGGCACATTGCAAAAGAAAATATTTCTCAACTTTACTCATAGTGATCATATTAAAAGCTTTTCTCAAAATTCAATTGGGCTCTTAACGACTCGGGTTTTAGGAACTGACTAATTCTCATAAAGGGCATGACCTTTGGGCAAATCCCTTCTCTATGCTTCAGTTTTGTTCTGTAAATTAATGAGAGTTGAACTATTAAAATCTGAAGTGTCCTTCAGCTCTACATTCCATGATTTTTAATGATTAGGGGTTGGTGACATTCGAGGATGTGGCTGTCGACTTCACCCAGGAGGAGTGGGGCCTCTTGGACCATGCTCAGAAGGAGTTGTACAAGAGGGTCATGCTGGAGAATGCCCAAAACCTGCTCTCCCTGGGTAAGGACACCTCCTCTGGTAATGCTGAGTCTGCAATCAAAGGAATATCTTCATGCCCTGGTATGCAGGGTTTAGAGCATTGATCAGTTTTAGAGAGAGAAAAGTGTTGGTCTCCTGTCCTGCTGCCTGGAGTTTCCTATAGAAAGTCTGTGCATTGTGTGACAGGAACCTGAGGGTTTCCTTGTTACTCCTTAAGCTGTCTCTTACCTCTTCTAGGCAGCTTCAAATTAGTGTGGAAGAATCTCAGACCTGGAATTAATGTAAGGGGTCATTTGGCCTAACCCCCTCCTGGCCATGAATTCTGTTTGCCAAGTCTCTGAAAACTGCTCAGGTGGCTTTTCCTTACAAACCTGTCCTCTCTGGGATGGGTCTGGGATCTGGAATATTCTTTTTAACAAGCATCAGTTTGCAGCTCCCAACTTTACTTGTCCCTCATATAGCAAGTTTCTCTTTAATCTTTGTTCCTGTTGCCCTCAAATTCTAGCAGAGATGGTGGGAAAGGAAGGGAAAGTATGAAACATTTGTTTTCACTTACTATTTACCAGGTGTTGGGCCAGGGGCTTTCTTTACAATATTATGTCACTTTATCCTCACAATAACCTTCCAAGTAAGGTGATTTTATTTTCTCCATTTGATAGTTGGGGAAACTGAGGTACGTGGAGTTTAAGTGACTTAAGTGTCCAGGGACACACAACTAGTAACTGTCTGAAGCTGGATTCAGACTCTGGCATGCCTCACGCTAGGCCCACAGCACTCTCCGCAGCACTGTCAGCTGCCTCTAATTTCTAGAGAATGGAAAGTGTGCAACAAATCCAACTTTCTATGAAGAAGGTGCACCAAGACCAAATTTTCTGATTTCAGCTGGGTTCCATGATCTTCTCCACCTCCCTCCAAAGCTCAGGAAAGAAATGCTATCAGACTGTCCTCCAAGAGCCCTAGGAACCACGCTGCGGTCCTTGCTCAATAAACTATAGTTTATTGAGTTTGCCAGCAGAAGACTCACCTGAAGAGACACAGAGTCCCCAAGTGAACAGTACACAAGGTTTTTTGTGGGTTTCAGGGAGTGAGGAACAGGGGAGGGGGAAGGGGCAAAAGCTGGCCCATCTGAGTCCCTCTTCTGGGACTCTAGTCTGGTCTTGCATAATAAGCCTTTTTAGTCCACTTTGGAGTTAGGACTTTCCATGAGAATGAGACTTGACAGGATGGAGGAGCAGAGATTTGCTTCTTTCTCAGAATAGATTGTACAACAGGATAATGTGGCACATCTTGTTCTGGGTTACTTGCATCATAAGCACTAATGGGTGAATACAGGCTTATGCATGTGAACATAATAGTGTGAATCTCAAAATGGAGCAGCTCTGGGTTTGAACACCTTTCCCTAAAGAGAACTGAATGACAAGTTTCTCTCCATGCTCATCCCTATCTGACTCCCCATGCCCAGGGCTTCCAGTTTCCAGAGAAGACATGATCTCTTATTTTGAGCAAAGGGAAGCCCCGTGGATGCTGGAGCACAAAGGCCTGAGGAGCTGCTGGCCAGGTGAGTGAGGGGAAAGCGGATATATGAGAGCTGGGATTATAAGAGGCTGCTGTGTTTTGCGGTAAAGCAAGTGCTAGATTTGGGGGCAGAAAGACCTGCTTTGGGATTCTTTTTCAGATACTTCTCAGCAGTGGCTTCATAGATCAGTCACTGAACCAATGATTCTCAGTTTCTCCATCAATAATAAGAGGGGTTTGGACTCCATGGCCTTGTACCTTCCTTCCAGGGATCAATTTATGATCCAAAAAAAAAGTCATGGTTTGGAATTTGGGGGCATGGAATTCTCCTGAACTATAAAAGGGAATTGAGGTATCTTATATGAGCTCTTTCCTAGACTTTCTCCAGGTCAACAATCTTCTAACTGTCTACTCTGTTCCAGATTGACACTGTCTCAGTTATGGGGTGTCAGGGGCCTGAAACGAGAAAGTGACAACATTGAGATATAAAGGGGTATATGGAATGATGTCACAAAGGTGAAATCAACAGGACTTTGGAACAGATCAAACATGGGGTTCAGGAGTGTGAATATGTGAGTTGATGAGGAGTGAATGACATTTCATTTCTGGACCTGGACTATTGGGAAGATGCCTTGTATAGCATTAGGAATGGGAGAAGATGGAAGGCTTGGAGGAAAGGGAATGTGTTTCTTTTTGGAAATGATAGAAGTAGAACCAGGAGAGAGTAATGTCATTAAAAGTTAGAGAGGGGAGTATCAAGAAAAGGGGGAGATTGGCAGTGTCAAAGCCTGCAGAGAAATCAAGCTTAGGATTAAGAAATGGCCATTGAATTTTAGCAATGTTGAGATTGTTGGTAATTTTTGAAAGATGTGTTTCACTTGAACAACAAAATTGGGAGGTAGCATGCAGAAAGTTTCTTTTTTTTTTTTTTTGACTCATAAAGAAAAACGAAGAAAGATGCTATCGACATAGAGGGAAAATGCTGATAAATGGAAATATGTCTAGAAAAATTTTACACAGCTATACCTATTTGTATCTAATGGTGGCCATGTCTTGGGCCACGTAGTAGGGTACCAAAAAAAAAAAAGGAAAAAAAGAAAAAGTTTCAAAGAAAGCCAGGGAAAGGAGTTGGAGACACCAAATGGAAATGGCCGTCTCTAGCTATTTAGCCATATGATGGAGGAAGGATATTGGACACCTTCTCATGGGTTGCATGGATCAAGTGAGAGTATTTTAAAGATTAGAGAGAAATCATTTTATTTGTGGTAATAGGAAAAAGGTCACTAATGTGGGTGCATCAATAAGGCAATGAACACAACATCGATGATAATTGTGAATATGCCTATGTGGTTCTGTATCGGAAATATGAGAGACTCTCCATAAAGAAGGTAGAAGTATAACATTTATTCAGACACCAGAGAACCATATCCCATAAACAAATGTTCAGCTCCCACAGCCAGTTAGCCCACTTTATCATAACAGCAAGGAACTTAAAACACGATATCATAACATGGAGCCTCACCATCCCAAAACCTCTGTGACCTCTTGCTGGGATATTCCCCAAAGCAAACTCAGAACAGCTCTATCGATGGTGGCCATTAGGAGCCATAATTGCCTCCCCCTCCCCATTTCCTGTGACATAACTTCCTTTTCCTGTCAAGAAGCTCCTCCCACCACATGTGACTTAGGCTTCTTGTGCTGTAAGCAGGTCACATGGCCTATTAATGGTGGGGGGGGAAAGATCTTCAAATCTAAATTGGTACTACAATGGAATAGTGTGAAAATTAGTGAAAAAAGGAGATCCTAGAGGAGGAATGTATGGAGGGAGATGGGATTATTTGCAAATGTGGCAGGATTTTCTTTAGCAAGCAGAAGAATAATCTTTCCATGTGATATAGGGAGTCTAAAAGGAGAAGACGACATCCAATTAATGTGAGATGAGGATAAGAAAGTCCTTGATACATGTCTAGTTTTTTTTCAGTGGTTGGGAGGGGGGTAGAAACAAGCCATAATGGAAGGTTGGGGATGAATGAAAAGATTTGCAAGAGCTACTGTGGTGAGTGGCACGGGGAGTCAGGGAGATGGCAAAGAATTGCCTTGCCCCAGTGAGGGCCCAACTGAGATTATGTAGCCTAAATTGGTAGTGAATCTGGCAGCCTGATTTTATGATTTTCTCTCTGTACATTTAGCTGCACATGAGGAATAAAGATGGCTGCTGCCTTACTCAGGAGTCATCCAAAGCTAAACTTTGCATAAATCATCAGGACAAGTCCCTTTCTAAATCTCTATGGCTAATCTCTGCCCCCAGTCTTGGAGAATCATTGGCCAGGTCCCTGTAGGTTCTACCACAGAGCTTTAGGGACCCAAGAGTTAAAGACCCACAGGTGTCCTATAGCAGCAGACCCTACAAGAACTTAGAAAGAAGTCTCTGTAATCTTCAGTACTGGTTCATGTCCAGTTCCATCAGGGTTAGAACCTGACCAAGGTAACTACTTAGAGGTGATTGAGTTTAAGAAAGGGACAGAAAAAGATCTGAGGCCTGAACATGCATTCAACAACCAGGGAAGAAACCTGAATGCAGGGAGTAGAGGTAGAGGCTGGGATCTGCTATCAGCCCTGGACCCAATCAGGGAATCAGTAAACATTGATTAAGTGCCTTCTGTTTTAGGCACTGTGCTAATTCAAGAGGGTACAAAGGAAGGGAAAAGACAGTTTCTGCTGTCACAGAACTCAGAATCTAGTTTACAAACCTACAGGAAAAACAGAGTCTTTTGGAATGGAAATATATTTAGTTTAATAAGGGAATAAAAGGAATGAGGATAATGCACATTTAAGGAGAGTAGAATTGGAGAGGAAACAGTCAAAATCAAATGAAAGTAATAGGTAGCATTTATACAGTAGCTACTATTTGTCATGAAGTCTACAAATATTGTCTCATTTTATCCTCATAAGAACCCTAGGAATTAGATTCTATAATTATGCCCATTTTACAGATTTTTTTTTAAAAAATGAGGCAAACAGAGGTCTTGTGATTTTCCTAGTGTCACAAGACTAGCAAGTTTCTGAGGTGGGATTGAAAATCACCTCTTCCTGTTTCATGGCCAAGCATTCTGTCCACTGTACCAACAGTTGTATTCTCATTTTTTAAACAGAATATGTTGAAAATGTTCACTCATGGATGAGGTGGGAAATGGAAGGCGAATTTGACAAGCTCTTTCCGGGCAATGGAAATTCATTTTTTTTTTAACCAGTCACAATGAATTGCTAATTACTGTTTTAAAATTTTCTTTTTCTATTGGCTCTTGGCAATGCATTAAATGACAAATGTGCTTGAAGGTCAATTGCAAATATTGTTTTGTTGTTTTTATTAAGTTAGTGTTTATATACAAAACAACCTTTGGAAGGATAGAATTTCTTCAGGCATGACTTTGTTATTTTTACCACTGGCAAACTGGCCACACATTCACTGAAACTCTACTGAATGACTGACCCATGTTGCCAAGTAATTCCTCTGAGAAGCTGCCAAATGGAAGAAGAGTAACATGAACAAAGGAGAAGTTCAAATTAGAAAACAACCACAGCATTTCAATGAGTGGCATTTTAAGGTCTGTTTTTCAAGCAAGGTTGTGGTGGTCTATGACGGTTTCATGATGGACTGTACTGTGCAAGCCTGGTGATGATGGCTTTCCAGTAGCCTGCTCTCACTGCTGCAAGAATGTAAACCCAAGTAAGGTCTTGCTCAGGTGATTTCAGGTTTAATAAGATGTGATTACAAGGTAAACCAAGAATGAGAGTGTGACTCCAGTGCAGTGATAGACAACCACCAAGGATCTTTGCATTCCTGTGACCATTTGCACATTAACATCCAGCGTTCCTGGAAGTTTTAAAACAATTTGATGTCAAGTTGAGAAACTGAAAGAATATGTTGCACATAGAAGAAGTCAGAGTTTGAGGTACTCACTGCAAGATCCCCAAAAGCTGTATATTCCTGATCACGATACGGAATCACTGCATGATTGAATCACTGCAAAAAGACAGCTGTTAAGACTGAAACATGCACATGTATCATTTACCTCTTAAGGTGCCACTGACAAATTTTTAGCTCATATCCCTTGGACTGTTTTCTCAATTCTTCACAGAGTTTGTGAACCTTGAAAGGGCAGCGGTGCAAGAGGACCAATAATGAGGCATGCTGGCCACTTCTGTACAAAAGGATGATAAATTCAAATTCTTATATCAGACACAAATTTTTAGACTTGGGCAATCCATGCATTTTTTTAAAGTGGGTTTTATATAAGACTTAATTTTATTTTAGTGAGCAGAGATAAATTTTTAAAAGAAATAAGCAATGACTGTCTCAAAAAATTAATGGATCTGAACAAAATCCCTTATGCCTCAGGTAAATACAAAAAAAAAGTGCAGGTATTCTGCATATAACCTGAGATAATGCAACAGAGAATCTAAGATTGAAAGTGATCCCCAGGGAAATTACATTATGCTTACAGATAGGCTGGATCATGAAATAATTTGAGTATTTAGTATATGTGCAGCAAATGGTATTTTAGTTATGAAGAAAAGATTGAAAGTGGAGATTAATTTGTCTAGTATTCTGGACAGAGCAGGCCCATTCACAAGGTTTGGATTGTAGTCCTAGCTTTTGGGATTTGGGTCAAGTTACTCTTCATTTAGAGCTCTTGGTCTGAGTTGCCAGTGTGAAGAGAATTGGTTGCCCTACCTGTATCACAGGTTTGTTGCAAAGATCCATTATAAATTCATGCATGAAGCTTTTGGGAAATTAAATCATCCTTGGAATGTGAGCTAAGGCCATTTTAAAATTATTTTTTTTTCTGCCCTTTTAAGATATTTCTTTTTGCCTGGGGAAATAGAAAGTAACTGAATTTTTGTTCTGCCTGTGGAGCAAAGGGTATATAAATGTGTCTGTGTCTGTGTCTGTAGTGTCTATATTTGTTTTATTATTGGCTTTTTTTTTCATAAGGAGAGAGCAGTCTTGAAAAGAAGGAAATTACTGAAAAGCTAAGCCTTTCTGTGGAAGAAACTCACAAGCAAAGATTCATGAATGATAGTCCCTGTGACTTCAGTTGGAAAGAAGTATGCACAACACCTGAGAGTATCCACACTGCAGAGAAATATTATGACTGTAAACAGTGTGGAAAGGGTTTTACAAAGAGGAGGTATCTTACTGCACATCAGAGAAGCCACACAGAAGAGAAACCTTACAAATGTTATCAATGTGGAAAGACTTATAAATGGAAGGATGGTCTTCGTCAACATCAGAGGATCCACACAGGAGAGAAACCTTATAAATGCAATCAGTGTGGAAAGACTTTTACATGGAAGGACAATCTTGTAAAACATGAGAGAATCCACACTGGAGAGAAACCTTATGAATGTAATCAATGTGGAAAAATGTTTAGTGAGAAGAGATCTCTTATTTCACATCAGAGAATCCGCACTGGAGAGAAACCTTATGAATGTAATCAATGTGGAAAGACTTTTAGAGAAAAGAGATTTCTTATTGCACATCAGAAAATCCACACTGGAGAGAAACCTTTTGAATGTCATCAATGTGGAAAGGCTTTTATACGGAGGACTCCTCTTATTGAACATCAGAGGATCCACACTGGAGAGAAACCTTATGAATGTCATCAATGTGGAAAGGCTTTTACACAGATCGCTCATCTTATTCATCATCAGAGGATGCACACTGGAGAGAAACCGTATGAATGTAATCAATGTGAAAAGGCTTTTAGAGAGAAGAGATCTCTTATTGCACATCAGAGAATCCACACTGGAGAGAAACCTTATAACTGTAATCAATGTGGAAAGGCTTATATGCAGAAAGACAGTCTTGTTGACCATCAGAGAATACACACTGGAGAGACACCTTATACATGTAATCAATGTGGAAAAACTTTCAGATGTAGGAGGGCTATTGGTGAACATCAGAGGATCCATACTGGAGAGAAACTTTATGAATGTAATGAATGTGGAAAGATTTTTATATGGAAGCGCAGTCTTGTGAGTCATGAAAGAATCCACACTGGAGAAAGACCTTATGAATGTTCCGAGTGTGGAAAGGCTTTTACACAGAGGGGCAGTCTTACCAAACATCAGAGAATCCACACTGGAGAGAAACCTTAAGAATGTAATCATTTAATTTTGATTACATTAAATTGAAGTTTTTGTACAAATAAAGCCAATGGAACCAGGATTAGGAGGGAAACAGAAAATTGGGAAAAAATTGTTACAGCCAGTGTCTCTGACAAAGGCCTAATCTCTAAAATATACAGGGAACTAAGTCAAATTTATAAGAATACTAGTCATTCCCCAGTTGATAAATGGTCAGAGGATATGAATAGGCAGTTTTCAGAGGAAGAAATTAAAGCTATCTATAGTTATATGAAAAAATGTTCTACATCACTGTTGATTAAAGAAATGCAAATCAAAATAACTCTGAGGTACCATGCCTCTCCTGTCAGATTGGCTAACATGACAAAACATGGAAATGATAAATGCTGTGGAAGATGTGGGAAAGTTGGAACACTGTTGCATTGTTGGTGGAGTTCTGAACTGATCCGACCATTCTGGAGGGTAATTTGGAACTATGCCCAAAGAGCTATAAAGCTGTGAATATCCTTTGACCCAGCAATACCATATCTCAGGGCTGTATCTCAAAGAGACCATAAAAGTGGGAAATGGACCCATATATACAAAAATATTTATAGCAGCTCTTTTTGTGGTGGCAAAGAATTGGAAATGAAGGGGATCCCCATCAATTGAGGAGTGGCTAAACAAGTTGTGGTATGTGAATGTAATGTACTTCTTGTAGAATGTAAAATGTAATCTACTCTTGTACTGTAAGAAATGAGGACCAGATGGACTTCATAATAACCTGGAAAGACTTACATGATCTGATGCTGAGCGAGGGGAGCAGAACCAAGAAAACATTATACATGATTACAGACACATGATCTCTGTGATGAGTAACTTTGATAGACTTGGCTCTTCTCAGCAATCCAAGGTTCTAAGACAGCTCCAAAAAGACTCATGATGAAAAAAGCTATCCAAATCCAGAGAAAGAATTATGGAGTCTGAATGCACATTGAGGTGAACTATTTGCTCTCTTTTTTATTTTTTTTGGTTTTGTGTCTTTCTTATGGTTCTTTAAAGTGAAGGTATGTGTAGAACCTCTAGTGGATGTCATGTGGTCATGGAGGGTATGGGGGAAGAGAAGGAGGGGGTGAAAATATGGAACTCAAGAACTTGTGAAACTGAGTGTTGTAAACTAAAAATAAAAGGAAAGAATGGAATCATTGTGGCAGACCCTTCAGGCTAAAATCAGTCCTTTTTTTACCATCAGAGAATTCATGGGAGATAATAGGAGTCTTATATCTGACCTGAATGAGGAAAGACATTGTAATGGAGTACAGAGCTTCTTAGCAGAAAATTCACTCTGAGTACAAGCCATCTATGGAATCAATGTGGGAAGACTTTCAGCCAGAGATCACCTCTTATCCCCTCATCAGAGAATTTAAAATTGAAAAGAAACCTTATAAATGTGCTCAAAGGGGACATGCCTTTCTCTAGAACATGGAAGTCATGGGTGAAGGTTATATTTTGTGTCTGACTATAACAGAAAGGTGAGATAAGGAAAATAATTCATGCCGACCCTCCAGGTTGAAAAACCAGAAAAGAAGGCAATAGGCCTATAAACTGCAAAATTGTGTGAGAGAATCCATCTGGATGTTCTCAGAAATAGAATATCTTCAGAATAAGGAACAGACTTCATGTCAATATTAAGTCAACTGGGGAACAATCTTTGGTGAAGGGAAGGATTCAGATTTGTTTACTCAAGAGTATAAAAATTGAAGCACTTGAGAATTATGTGTTCTCCCACAGGCCACCTATGTGCATGTATTCATCCTACATGGAGGCCACTACATGTGACAGTCCAGAAACTTCTCATTATGTTGAGATCATTTCTGCCTTCTGATTGTGGTTACCCCCAACAATCATGATGATGAGGAAGGGATTCCCCTGATGGACTTGAGGCAGAGCAGAACCATTGTGTGAACAAAGCAGCTCCTAGGCAGGCAAGAGGCCTTGCAGTCTCTATGTACAATGCTTTCCTTGGTTTCTCCTGCCCTGCCAGCCTGGAAAGGAAAGCTAAGGAACTCAGTTCCATATTAAAGGCATCTGGGGTGCTTGTCACATGCGCTCTACAAATCAGTGAAGGACTCAGGTCCTGATGACAGCACCATCGTCAGAGTGATAGTTTCCAGTGCAGAGATCAACAGGTTGGACATGAGGGATTAATTCAACTGGCACTATGGGAAGTCTCTATATTCTGTCATCAAGGCAAGTCAGAAGAGTCTTGCTTTGCCAGAAAGGCAAGCACTGATCAGAAGAAAGGTTTCTAACGAAATTTATTTGTCTGCTAATGAGGACCCAAGGCCACTTCTTGTTTCCTTGTCACTAAATTTATCAGAGAATCTTGAGTTAGAAGGGCCTTCAGAGGACGTCTAGGCCAGACTTCTACCTGCAGAGCCATGTCTTTGAAAAAATTTCTTCTTGAAGACCTGCTAAGAAGACAATCCTTTATTAGGACAGTGTTCATCACATTAAACTGAAATCTGCCTCTTGCGGCTTACACTTATTGGTTCTGAAACTTCCCTCAGGGCTCAAGCGGAACAAGTGTTACTCATTTTAGACATGATAGCCTTTCAACTATTTGAAAAGTATTTCATGTTGTACATCAGTTTTTCTCTTCTTCAGGAAAAGTAGCCTCACTTCTTTCATCTGATTCTCATTTGGCACGGTCCCTAATCCATCATGTTCATAGTCCTTCTTTGGATGTATTTCAACTTGTCAGTGTCATTTGTTGAGTATCTCCAGTTATCATAGATAGATATCTTCTTTGTCCACATTTATTTGTCTGGACAAATAAGGACAAATAAGGAACAGACTTCATGTCAATATTAAGTCAACTGGGGAACAATCTTTGGTGAAGGGAAGTCAAAAGTGCCACCAAACTGGAGTATAAATTACTTTGAAAAATCTTATTAATTGTGTAATCTGTTTTTGCTAACAAGAGTGAAACCATGACATTGGCACCCTAATATCAGTCAGTTGTGGATATGCTTGTGGATTAGCTAGAAATGGGGGGATATCATGACTTGTCTTGACCTATGTCTTGCCACTGGACTCTGATAACTCTGGAGGAGAGCATGAGGTTGATGACTTTGCACAGCTCTGCCTCACTTAAATCCAACTCACTTGCAAACAAAGACCAAGAACAACAATCTGTGGGTAAAGAAGCTCCTGAGTTCAAAAGTTCAGTGTTCCTCTCTCAGTTAAATGCAGAAGTTGTTTTCCTATCAGTCACTTTTAATTGAAGAAAAATTCTGAGCTAAGTTTATAAGTTCAGTGCTCTCTTAAAACACTTTACTTCAAAGGGAATCATTGTCAGCACCAGCTACACATCCCTTCATGTCAAGAAAGCTTGTTATTTTCTATACCTTTAAGTATCCTGATTCAATTTTTGGCCACCTGTTATCTCTACCAGCCAGGACGATGCTATTCCTGGAAATATTGTCTCGAGGTGTTTTTGTAAAATTAAACAAAACTTGTTATCATTAGTTATTTCTGGAACATCTAGGTAGACATCAACATTTTCAAGATACAAAAAGGTTGTTCCCAGCCCACATTTCACACTTTCAGCCAATTCCGTTGTCCCTGCCCACATAATGCTGTCAGTCCTTTAACCATTTCTGTTTCCTCACCTACCAACTTCTCTTCTTTGTTCTATTTTTTTTTTTACTGAAAAAAAGTCACTCATAAATTAGCATACAAAAAAAATGTACAAACACAAGAATAAGTAAGATAATGAGAAAAGACTACTTTTGTGAAAAGTGTGTGGTCTGTTCTTTAAATACCTTTAGAGTTCAGTGCAAAAATGTATCCTTGGTATCTGAACAATCCTACCTTTCCTCCTCCAGGTCTTTGAGCTCCATTGTGAAGCCATTGTCCCACTATTTTAGTAAATTCGTGTTAACAAACTATTAATGCTCAGAGCTTTATACCTCAGTTGACTTGATTTTCCTTCTGACAATTAATTCTTGTGGTCTAGAGACCACCAATATAATCTCTCCTGAAGGAAGGCTTTAACTTATAAAATCTTTGCAGGGAAACCATTGTCATCCAAAAATTAGACCTGATTATCTTGAGGCCATCATAATAGTCTCAGCTGATTTGTTGTTTGGTCATTTCAGTCATATCTGACTCTTGGACCCCATTTTTGGGGGGAGGTGTTTTTTGGCAAAATGGTTTGTCATTTCCTTCTCCAGTTCATTTTACAAATGAGGAAAACTGAGGTAAATAGGGTTAAGTGACCAGGTACACACACCTAGTAAGTGTCTCTGGATAGATTTGAACTCACAAAGTTGAGTCTTCCTGATTCCAAGCCCAGTGCACTATGGCATCAATTAGCTGCCCTTAGTCTCTCCTTTCAGGAGCCTTTAAGCTGATAGAACATCTGCTGTTGATCATTCAGCTGTGTCCAACTCTTTGTGACCCCATGGACTGTAGCAGGCCAGGCCCATCTATGCTTCACTATCCCTCAAAATATGTCCAAGTTCTTGTTCAATTTTTCCATGACACTATCCATCTCATCCTCTGCTTTCCCCTTCTCCTTTTTCCTTCTATTTTTCCCAACATCGGGGTCTCTCCTAATGAATACCATCTTCTCTTTATGTAGCCAAAGAATTTCAGCTTCAGTGTTTGACCTTCCAGTGAATAACCTGAAATAATTTCTTTAAGTATTGCCCAATGTCACCTTTCTGCTGTCCAAGGGACTCTCAAAATTCTTCTCCAGCACCACAATTTAATTTGTTGATTTTGTAGTGCTCAGCTTTCCTTATACTGCAACTTTGACAGCCATAATTCTGGAAGAACCATAGCTTTCACTGTATGGCCTTTTGTTGGCAAGATGATGTCCCTGCTTTTTAGGATGCTGTTCAGATTTTCCATAACTTTCCTTCAAAGGAGGAGGCATCTTTCAATTTCATGACTGTAATCATCATCTGCAATGATCTTTGAGCCCAAGGATATCAACTCTGATGCTGCTTCCATTTCTTCTCCCTCTGGTTTCCAGGAAGTAATGGTAAGAGTTGCCAAGATCTCAGTATACAGGCTTAAAGTGGGAATAACATACACACTGAATTAGGTATAGGAAACTATCGGCCCCTAAAGGAAAGTAGAGGGGAAGGAGAGGGGGGAGTGTTGATAGAAGGGAGGGCAGATTGTGGGAGCAGGTAATCAGAAGCAAACACTTTTGAAGAGGGACAGGGTGAAAGGAGAGAATAGAATATAGAAGGTGCAGCAAGTGGGGTTGGGATAGGATGGAAGGAAATACAATCTTTCACCACATGACTATTTTGGAAGTGTTTTGCATGACTACACTTGTATAACCTATACCAAATTGCTTGCCTTCTCAATAAAGTTTTAAAAACAAATGTTAAAAATTATTTTTACATGTAACTGGTGAAATAAGATATGCAGTCAATGGGGTATAGAAATCTATCTTACCTACAGCAAGATAGGTAAGGGGATAAGAGAATGGGGGAAGTCGTGTAACAACAGTGTTTCTAGTAGCTACTGTGGAGGTGTAAGACCATCAGCACCAGCACATCGGGGGGCTACTAGCACAGGTTCTTTGATCTGCATGTCTAAAAGAAAGCAACTTTAAGGAGTTAACAATCTTACTTTTTATTGCAGATCTGAGTTTTATTACTGAAATAACATTTTAGGTAGAATTGCTGTTTTTAAAAGAGGTCTTAAATATGGCACAATTATTCTCAGAAATGTAGGACCACCAATGCACCAAATGCAGCTCTCAAAGTTGTTTTTTTTCCTAAAGTAATTCAATGTAATAGGATAACAGTGGATTAGATGACAAGTGAAAAGAAAATTCTTGATGATAGACTGTTTCAAGAATAAGGAAAAATGGAAATTTTTTTTTCCTTATAAAAGGAATTAACTATTGTGAGCAAATGGTAAGTACTGTACTTAGTGATGGGATCAGTGAATCTGGAACAACTACACATATATCTGCATTTCCAACTTTTTCCACCATGATTCTAAATCAAGGTTAAAAAAAAGAATTTTGTACTAAGCCAGGAAGGCTCCAGTGTTGGCACCACGATTGCCCTAAAATGGTACAATAAATTAAGAAATACTTTTAAAAGTTGATTGACATAGATATATACTGTATAAAGTAACAGGGCAGATTGGGGAGCAGGAGAGAAAATAATATTTGAAGAAGGAGTCTATAATCTGTGGTTGATCTCTGATACCAAAACTGAGCCCTGAAGTCATCACTACAGGTCATGAAGCCAGGGTTGGTGGGAAAGTGTACTATACTACAAACAATATTATTGTGCCCCAGGCAAAGTAGATTTCTTCATTCATATGTTTGTGAGTCCCAGCAGCATCAATGTGTTGATCTTGAGGGTTGCAAGACACAAAACATTGAAATGTGTTGATATCATAAAGTCGAAGGATTGGTTGTTGGGTTCTAACAAGTATGAAGTCTCCAGAAGGATGAAATGAGATTGAACATTAACATTTCAGCTTCCTGAATATATTTGAAAGCTCTTTGGGCAGATGGTTTGGAATAATCAAATAACTTAAAGAGTATAGTCCCTTGAACCTGATGCTAGAATTTGCGTCATGGGTGGAAAGCTAGACATGTAACTTCATCCACATGATCATATAGAGTTCTGATAACAGGATGATTTTCCATATTCTGCTGAGCAGTCTCATTCATCATGACCTATTGCCATAGCAATTTTTGCTAACATTTGTTCTATATCCAATATCTTTATTGAAGCATCAGCAGATCCAGTAGCTATTAACTCTCCATCTCTACTGTAAATAGCCACATGACCCTTTATGAAATGTGACATAGCAAGTTTCATATTCTGAAGCTTCTGGGGACATGGTCTGCATCTGCATCAAATTCCAGGTCAGTTTCTGTGCCAGGACAACTGTATCTGAGCATCCAGTTGCATACTGAACAGCATTATGATCATTTTCCATTCCTAGTTTGATGAGATAAAGGACCTGTTCAGAAGATGCACACGCAGACTGAGGCTTGATTTCATTGATAACACAATTAGCAATGTTGATATAGCCATCATAGAGCAGTTGACTGATGATCAATTTAAAAAGCTGCTGGTGATCTTTTAAGCTCACTTTTGTCCTGTACATTTTGGTGAAAAATAATTACCACCTTTCATCCCGTCTTTGGAACCTGGTGGCCTCCAGGCTCTTGCAGTGCCAAGACCTGAGCTTGTAAAATGGTGGCAAAAGGCTTGAACGAGCCTCTGAGCCAACAATCTTACTTCAATTAAACATACATACATCATTCACTTAGTTCAGGGGAAAAAGTCAGCACCCTGAACTTCAAAGAGAATACAAATTACAAGCAGAAATTATAAACAAAATAACACAAATCAACAAACAGGCTTCTAACTGTCTGACCATAACAATACATACATAGTTACCAGAGAGGGAAGCACCAACATATGGGTTTTCAAAGCTGGGGTGGGGGGGGGGGGCGTGCTCCTTAATGGCTACCCAGATTCTCATCTGGCTACATTATGCAATCACTCTTCCAATGAATGAGACCCCAAAGCAAAACCTCACCTCAGAGTGTGTATACATATATATATAGAGATAGATAGATATAGATATACTGTATCCAATCAATGACACTTGATTCAAACAAAGGCAAGACTAAATCAAAGGCACAAGCCTTAGTGATGAGAAGCACTCCAAAAGAAAAGAACAGCAAAAGTCCCACTTTGCTTGCCCTTACAGGGCAAGTGAAAGGAGGGAGGGAAGATTGGGGGAGGAGAGTAGTCAGAAACAAAACAATTTTTGAGGATGGACAGGGTAAAAGAGAATAAATGGGGGTAGGGGGAATAGGATGGAAGAAAATAGAGTTAGCAATAGTAACTGTGAAAAAAAATTGAAGCAAGTTTCTCTGAAAAGGGGTTTATTTCTCTGACATAGAGAACTGTGTCAAATTTATAAAAAGAGCCATTCCCCAGCTGATAAATGATTAAAAGATAGGATCAGTGTTCAGATGAAGTAATTAAAGCTATCTATAACCATATGAGAAAACAATTCTAACTCACTATTGATTGGAGAAATGAAATTAAAACAATTCTGAGGTACTACCTCATACCTATTAGATTGGATAATAGGACAGAAAAGGAAAATGACAAATGTTGGAGGGGATGTGGGGAAAATGTAGCATTAAGGTACTGTTGTCAGAGTCATGAACCAATTAAATCATTCTATAGGGTAATTTAGCACTATGCCCAAAGTGCTATAATACCATGCATACCCTTTGATTTTTAGCAATACCACTCCTAGGTCTGTATACCAATATAGATAAAAACACAAAAGCACCTATATGTACAAAATATTTATAGCAGATCCTTTCTAGGGGTAAAGAATTAGAGATTGAGGGGGTGCCCATCAATTGGGGAATGGGTGAACAAGTTGTGGTATATGAGTGTAATGGAGTACTATTATGCTATAAGAAATGATAAAAAGGCAAACTTCAGAAAAACCTAGAAAGGCTTATATGAACTGATGCTGACTGAAGTGAGCAGAACCAGGAGAACACTGTACACAGTAACAGCAGCAGTGTGCAATGACTGACTTTGATAGGCAGCTCTTCTCAGCAATGCAAGGACCTAAAACAGTTCCAAATGACTTATGCTGTAAAATGCCATCCACATCCAGAGAAAGAACTACGGAGTCTGAATGCAGAGTAAAGCAGATGTTTTTGTTTGTTTTGTTTTGCTTTTTTCTTTCTGATGGTTTCTCCCAGTCATTATAATTCTTCCATACAACATCACTAATGTGAAAATGGGAATGTTTAATAGGAATGTATATCTAAAGCCTATATCAGATTGCATGCCATCTTGGGGAGGGAGAAGGAGAGGGGGAGAAAATTTAAAACTTATGGAAGTGAATGTTGAAAAATAAAAATAAATTAATTAACTTTAAAAAAAAGAAATGATGAGCAGGATGCTCTCAGAAAAACATGGAAAGATTTGCATGGGCTGATACAAAGTGAAATGTACTGGGTACAAAGTAACAGCAATATTGTAAGATGATCAGCTGTTAATGACTTAGCTATTGTCAGCAATACAACAATCCATGACAATTCTGAAGGTCTTAAGATGAAAAACGCTGTCAATTCCCAGAGAAAGAACTGGTGGTGTCTGACTACAGATTGAAGCATACTTTTTTCTTTACTTTATGTTTCTTGAGGTTTTTTATCTGTTTTCTTTCACACCATAACTATTATGGATAGGTTTTGCATGACTACATATATATAACCTATGTGGATTTGCTTGCCTTCTCAAAGATGGGGGAGGCGAGGGAGAAAGGGAGAGAAAGTTTTAAAAACAAATATAAGAAAATGTTTTTACATATAACTAAAAAATTAAATACTGAATTTTTCAAAACTTATGATTAAAAAATAGATCTTAGTATACATACATATCTATGTATTAAGCTTCAAGCCACCTTTTAAAAAATTGTTTTTTAATTTTTATGCAATAAAACAAGCATTTTCATAACCTAGTGTAATAAAAAGTTGATTTATATGAATATGCATAAGGTGCTATTCCTTTCAAATATACAACAAAATTATTCAGTAATTTTTTTTCTTTTTTTCTTCTTTCCCCCCCACCCTAGGAATGGCTACCAGTAGGCACAAATAGGGGTATGTCTGTGTGTGTGTGTGTGTGTCTGTGTGTACATGATAGGGTTACGTATATATATATTAATTATTCTATGTATACTTATCTCTAGATACAGATAGCATCTTTATATGTCCTTTATAACTAATTGGGGTATTTATATTAGACAAAATAACTTATTTGCTCAAAGTCATTCTTAAAGCAATATTTGTTACTTTATACAATGTTCTCTTACTTCTCCTCATTTCTCTTTTCATATATTTCCTGTATATCTTTCCATGTTCTTCTAAAATCTTAAGGTCATCATTACTTATTACACAGTAGTATTCCATCGCAATCATATAATGCAATTTGTTCAACCATGCCCCAATTGCATCTGTGCAGTTTCCAGTCCTTTGCCAGCACAAAGAGAGCTGCTATAAACATTTTAGAACTAGTTCTAATCAGTCACCTGACTTACACTCTGCTAAAGCTGGGGCGGGGCGGGGGTGGGGGGAAGGTAAAGAGGGATACTTTGTACTCTATGGAAACAAAACTGCTCCACCCCCCATTTCTTACACAAGAAAACTCACAAGGAAGCAAAGAAAAGATGGACAATTCTCAACACAATGTGTATTATTTATCATACAGCCTTTCTTGAAAATTTATTGTTACATATTTTGAATACTCTCTTAGGTTCTGCTTTGCACATGACATGCTTTTTTTCTTTCTTTGTATTTAAGTTTCAATATTTAAGTTTATGATATATTTTTGTTTATTTTCACTATTCTGTATTTGTGTTCTGGCCCTTGAGTCTAAAATAAAATTGAAAAAAAGGACATGTTTGGCTCATTCTACAATTCAACAATGAATTAATGTCCTAATTTTTCCACATTTTCTCCAATATTTGTGACTTTCTCCTTCTATAACTTTGGCAAATCAGGTAGGTATAAAATAATCTCATGGTTGTGGTAAGCTGCATTTTTCTAATCAATAATGATTTAGAACCTTTTTATATGACTAAATTGTTTTCATTTCTTTGTTGGAAAACTGCCTGTTCCTGTTCTTTATCAATGGGAAATAACTCATCTTCTTAGAAATTTGAGAAGTTCTAGTTGCTATTTGTGAATTTCTCTCTACATTCTTTTTTTTCTCTACATTATTTTCACTCACTATTATCCTTCTCAGTCTCTCTCTTTACACTATCCCTGCTACCTTATCTTTTCCTCTTGCCCTTTTTAAAAATAAGTTTATTTACTTTTATTTTTCAATATTCACTTCCATGAGTTTTAAATTTTCTCTCCTTCCCTTCCCACCCCCTCCCTAAGATGGCATGCAATCCAATGTATGCTTTGCATACACATTCCTGTTAAATATATTTTCATATTAGTCATGTTACATAGAAGAACTAGAATGACTGGGAGTAACCATGAGAAAGAAAAATATAAAACAAAACAAAACAAAAAAAGAAAATAGTCTGCTTCACTCTGCATATTTCTTTTTATGGGTGTGGATGGCATGTTCCATCATGAGTCTTTTCGAGTTGTTTTAGGTCCTTATATTGCTGAGAAGAGCTAAGTATCAAAGTCAGCACACTATGGTTGTTACTGTGTACAATGTTCTCCTGGTTCTGCTCACTTTACTCGGCATCAGTTCATATAAGTCTTTCCAGGTTTTTCTGAAGTTTGCCTGCTCCTCATTTCTTATAGCACGATAGTATTCCATTACATTCATATATCACAACTTCTTCAGCCATTTCCCAATTGATTGGCATCTCCTTAATTTCCAGTTCTTGGCCACCACAAATAGAGCTGCTACAAATATTTTTCTACATGTGGGTCCTTTTCACATTTGCATGATCTCTTTGTGATACAGCCCTAAAAGAGATATTGCTGGATTAAAGGGAACGCACATATTTATAACCCTTTGAGCATAGTTCCAATTTGCTCTCCAGAATGGTTGGAGCAGTTCACAACTCCACCAACAATGAATTAGTGTTCCAATTTTACCACGTTTCCAACATTTATCATTTTCCTGTTTTGTGCCCATCTGATTAGTATGATGTGGTACCTCAGAGTTGTTTCGATTTGCATTTCTCTAATAAATGGTGATTTAGAGCATTTTTTTCATATGACTATAGATAGCTTTAATTTCTTCTGAAAACTGCCTGTTCATATCCTTTGACCATTTATCAATTGGAGAATGCCTTATATTTTGGTAAATTTGACTCAATTCACTATATATTTTAGAAATGAGAACTTTATCAGAGACACTAGTTGTAAAAATTCCCAGTGTTCTGCTTCCATCCTAATCTTGGTTGCATTGGCTTTGTTTGTGCAAAAGCTTTTCAATTTAATGTAAACAAAATTATACAATTTGCATTTCACAATGTACTCTATCTCTTGTTTGATCATAAATTCCTCCATTCTTCATAAATCTGACATATAAAGTATTCCTTCCTTTGCTAATTTGTTTAGAGTATCAGGCTTTATATCTAAATCATTTCCCCATTTGGACTTTATAGTATAGTGTCAGGTGTCTATGCCCAGTTTCTGTTAAATTGTTTTCCCAGCATTTTTTATCAAATAGTGAGTTCTTCTCCCAGAAGCTGGAGTCTTTGGGTTTATCAGACAGTAGATTTCTATAATCATTGACTTCTGTGTCTTCCTAACCTATTCCACTGAACTACCCCTCTATTTCTTAACCAATACCAAGTAGCTTTCATGATTGCTGCTTTATAATACAATTTACAATCTGGTATGGCTAGGCCACCTTCCCTAGCATTTTCATTAATTCCCCTGATATTCTGAACCTTTTGTTCTTCTAGATGAATTTTGATATTATTTTTTCTAGCTTGATAAAATATTTTTTTTGTAATTTGATTGATATGGCACTGAATAAGTAAATTGATTTAGGTAGAATTGTCATTTTTATTATGTTGGCTCCAGCCAACCCATGAGCAACTGATGTTTTTCCAATTATTTGGATTTGACTTTATTTGTGTGAGAAGTGTTTTGTAACTGTGTTCATATAGTTCCTGGGTTTGTGTGTTGTTGTTTTGTTTTGTTTTGCAGGTAGACTCCCAAATATTTTATAATGTCTACAGTAACTTTAAATGGAATTTCTATTTTTATCTCTTGCTGTTGTGCTTTGTTAGTAATATATAGAAATGCCAATGGTTTATGTGGGTTTATTTTATATCTTGCAACTTTGCTAAAGTTGTTCATTATTTCAAGTAGTTTTTTAGTTAATTCTCTAGGATTCTCTGAGCACAGCATCATATCATCTGCAAAGAGTGATAGCTTTGGTTCTTCTTTGGCTATTCTAATTTCTTCAATTTCTTTTTCTTCTCTTATTGCTAAAGCTAACATTTCTAGTACAATATGGAATAACAATGGTGATAATGGACATCCTTGTTTAACCCTCATTCTTATTTTAAGTGCTTCTTAGCTTATCCGCATTGCATCCACCAAGATGGTAGAGTAAGCAGTAAACCCAGAAAATACTGCCCCAGGAAGAATCCTTAGACAATGGAGCCAGCAGAAAGATAGGGTGCAGCAGTTTTTTAGCTCAGGAGGCTAGAGGGATTAACAGGAAAGGTCCCTCTTCTTGTGGCTGAAAGGAAACAGTAAAGAACAGGTATCATCTAGGCAAGCCAGCAGCAAACTCCACTTCAGTGGACCATCAGGAGATCCTGAGCCCCAAGGTGGTGGAGCTGGCAAGTCCCAACACCAGGACCCTCAATGTGCATTTGCACAGCCAGAGGAATCAGCAGACAACACCATGGATAGGTGTCCCTCAGCAGCTGAGCCTACCCACGCTCTAGCACAGCCCTCGGAGGAGGAGACCTCCGGTGGCCAGACCACCCCTCCCCCACACCTCACTCTATGAACTTCAGTGTAATATATGATTATCACAATAGATGCAGAAAAAGCTTTTGTCAAAATACAGCATCCATTCCTATTAAAAACACTAGAGAGCATAGGAATAAATGGGGCCTTCCTTAAAACACTAAGTAGCATCTACCTAAAACCATCAGCAAGCATTTCATGTAGTGGGGATAGGCTAGAAGCATTTCCATTAAGATTGGGGTGAAACAAGGATGTCCATTATCACCACTGTTATTCAACATGGTACTAGAAACATTAGCTTTAGCAATAAGAGAAGAAAAAGAAATCAAAGGAATTAGAACAGGCAAAGAAGAAACTAAGTTATCATTCTTTGCAGATGATATGATGGCACACATAGGGAATTGTCTTACCCTCTTGTTTCTTGTCTTACCCACATCTCTAATATCCTTTTCTGTATCTCCTCCCCCACTCTCCTAATCTCACTACGTACACACTTAAAAAATCCTTCTCCAACCTTATCCCCCAATTTTCTCAAAGTTCAATAGACTTCTAAACTTCTTTGGATGTATACATTGTTTCTTCTTCAACCCAGATGAAAGTAAGTTTCCAACATTACCAGCCTTCCACACACATCTGGTTTCCTCTGTACTGGTTCTTCCTTCCATGCCCTGTTTCTGAGATAATTGTTCCATTTTACTTGTTCCTACCCAAGTTTAATTCTTAGAATCACCACCTCATACACAAGTCAGCCACAACTTTTCTTTCAAACTGCCTTAGTAATGACAACAGTTTTAAGAATACTATTACTAATAATTACTAACATTAATAACATTTTCACATATGGTAAGTTAACAGTTTGACTTTAATCAATGCCTTATAATTAGTCTTTAGTTAATTCCTTGTTTCTTCTGGTTCTATGGGTAGCAATCCAGCTGTTACACTCTCTTCTTTCACCCTCATCAAGAGGCTTCTTAAATCCTCTTTGCTTTCTGCCATCAGAGTGGTAGCACCTGCATGTCTGAGATTATTGATACTTCTCCTGGCAACCTCAGTTCCAGCTTTCGATCCCTCTAGCCTGGCATTTCTCATGATGTACTTTGTATATGAGTTAAATAAAAAAGGTGACAACATACAACCTTGTTGTCTGTCTTTTCCAATCTGAAACCAATTAGTTGTTCCATATTCAGTTGTACCTATCACCTCTTGGCCCTCATACAGGTTCCCCAGGAGACAAGTAAGGTGATTTGGTACTCCCATCTCTTTGAGTACTTGCCACATTATGTTGTGATCCAACCAGTCAAAAGCTTTAGGATGGTCAATGAAGGAGAAGTAGGATTTTTTCTGAAACTCCCTTGATTTCACCATAATTCAAACAATTTAGGGTTACAATTGACAACTTGGTGTCTACTTCCTCTGCTTCTTTGAAAACCAGCCTGTTCTTCTGGTATTTCTCATTTCACATATTGCTGAAGCCTAGTTTACATTATCTTAAACATAACTTTACTGGCATGTGAAACGATATCTCTGATTTTCTTGAAGAGATCTCATCTTTACCATTCTGTTGATTTCTTCTGTTTCTGTTCATTTCACATTTAAGCAAACATTATCTCTCCCTGCTATTCTCTGGAATTCTGCATTCACTTGAGAATATCTTTCCCTTTCTCTTTTCCCTTTCCTTCTTTCCTGAGCTATTTCTAGAGCTTCATCAGATGCCATTTTGGTTTCCTGCTCTTCTTTTTCTTTGGAATTATTTTTTGTTGCTGCCTCTTGTCCATTGTTGAGAACCTCTGTCCCTAGTTCTTCAGCCACTGCATCTACCTGATCTGATCCCTTAAATCTATTCATCACCTCCATATGCCTATTTATAAGGATATTTAGGTCATACCTATATGGTCTGATGATTTCCCCTATTTATAGAACACACTCATGGAAAAATTCTGCCAATATTGTCTTTCAAAGGTTAGTACGATTATATGATCCTGTCAAACGTCATCCTGTCAAGTGCCAGTTCACCATATCAACTCTGCTCAAGGAAGGAGTCCCACTTGGAATCAAGGCCAGGGTCTGCTGAGACTAAAGTGGCTCGAAGGGTAACTTCCATACACACTTCCTGATTCAGTTTTATAATTTTCATCATCGGTGGTCAATCTATCAGATAAATATTGTTTCTATGTTAGAAATAAACTTCTAAACACCACCACCTCCCCTTGGATACTGAGAGGTCTTACTTAGAATTGGACAACCTTCTTTTAGCAAGATCTTCCCCAGAGCTGATAAGATTTTATGACATTTACCAAAGAGAAGTTCTGAAGGCACCTTTTAAGTCCGCATAGGACTACCCAGAAAAGGAGACTTTACAAGCTCTTTTGTACTTTTCCTAAATGGCAGGTTATCACTATTCATTTTAAAACAAGGCATGCCCAATTAAATACTTAAGTTGTTGAGCATTGTTACCCGTTGTTGAATAGCTTAATTCAGTATTTTTAAAGAAAAGTTAAGGGGCAGAGCCAATATGGGGGAATGAAAACAGGGACATGCCTGAGCTCTCTCAAGTTCTTTCATCAGATACCCCTTAAGAAATGAATCTGAACAGTTTGAGAGAGGTAGAATCCACTAGGAGACAGACTGTGGCAAATTTCCAAGCCAGGAGAATCCAGAAAGAGAGAGATTTGTTGTACCAAGCTGGGAGAGCACTGAGCACATGGAACCACCCTGGACCAGACCACAACACCATATGGGAGCAGAAGAAGATCCAGCCTACTGGCTGTGGTGGTGATACCCAGCCCCCTCGGTGCAGGATGGGTGTCTGTCAGAGCTAGGTGAGACAGAAGTGCACAGCCTGTGGCAGCAGCAGCAGCTACTCCTGGAGCTATCAGCCCACAGTCTAAAGGTTTGAAACTCACCTTCTTGAACTTCTGGGAGCCATGATGACTCAGTATACTCTAAGAACTCTAGTCCCTCCATTGAATAACCCCGAGAATATTGCCCCATGAGAAATGCTGGAATAGAGGAGCCACAAGTGGGGGTTAAGTAGTCTTGCTGTGATGGAAGGAGACAAGTGCAGGAAGGGAGGCATCCCAGCCAGCCCCACCTTAGCAGATCAGTGGGAGTTCCTGAGTCCCAGAGGGGTGGAGCAAGCAAGCACCAACAACAGGACCCCAGGCATGCCTTTGCAAAGCCAGAGGAATTGGCAGACACCAGTGCAGACCTGTGGCTGAGACCACCTGTGTTATATAGTGCAGCCCTAGGGGAAGAGGAGACTTCCAGCATCCAAACCACCCCTCCATCACACCTCATGCTGTGACACCCTGGGGAAACTCAGAAAGACTTCAATGGGCCTCAGTCCTTGGCACACACCAGCCAGCTTCAGGTCAGCATCAGGTGAGCTGCAGCAGTATGTAGCTTCTAGCTGACAAAACCAGAGGCCACAGTACACAAAGCCAATAACCAGGCCCCTAGCTCCCAACACAAGAAGTTTGGGACAGAGCCCTCTGGGCCCCAGAAACAGACACCCATTTAAAAAGCCAGGAAAAAGATAACCACCATGAAAAAACAAGCCTGAAAAGTAAAAAAGACCACTGAATCATAATATGGGGACAGAGAAGATCAAAATATGAATTCAGAAGAGGACAGCTTTGGCACTATACCCACATCTGAAACCTCAAAAGGGACTATGATCTGGTCTCAAGCCCAAAAAGCATTCCTGGAAGAGCTCAAAGAGGATTCCAAAAGCCAAATTAGAGAGGTAAAAGAAAAACTACAGAATCTAACAAGAGAAAATTAATCCTTGAAAAGTAAAATTGGCCAAATGGAAAGAGAGATGCAGAAACTATTTGAAGAAAATAATTCATTAAAAATTAGAATTGGGAAAGTAGAAGCTAATGAATCTATGAGGCATCAAGAATCAGTCAAACAAAATTTAAAGAATGAAAAAATAGAAGAAAACAGAATATGTCATTGGAAAAACAACTGATATGGAAAATAGATCCAGGAGAGATAATATAAGAATTATTGCTCTTCTGGAAAGCCATGATGAAAAAAGGAGACTGGACAGTGTCTTAAAAGAAATCACAAGGAAAACTGCCCCTGGGTCTAGAAGCAGAGGGTAAAGTAGTCATCAAAATAATCCACCAATCACGCCCTGAAAGAGATCCCAAATTGAAAACTGCAGGGAATAGTGTAGCCAAATTCCACAATTATCAGTTCAAGGAGAAAATAATGTAAGCAACCAGAAAGAAACAATTCAAATATAATGGAACTACAGTCAGGATCACACAGGACCTTGTAGCTTCTACATTAAAAGATCAGCATGATTGGAATATGATATTCTGAAAGGCAAAAGAGCTTGGACTACAACCGAGGATCAACTACCCAGCAAAATTGAGCATAATCTTTCAGGCAAGGAGATGGACATTCAATGAAATATGAGAATTCCAGATGTTCCTGATGAAAAGGCCAGAGCTCAATGAAAAATCTGATCTTTGAATACAAGACTCAGGCATAAAACAGTAGACAGGGAAAAAATATAAAAAAGAAAAAAAACTTGTTATTCAACAAGGGCAAACTGTTTACATTCCTATATGGTGGGAAGATATTTGCTAATTTTGAGAATGGTATAGTTACTATCAAATCTAAAAGGGATATACATAGACAGAAGGTGTGGGTATAAATTAACTGAGGTGATGATAAAAAAATCTTAAGGAATGAGAAGGAATTATAATGGGGGAAGAGGTAAGGAGGAGGAAGAAAAGGGTAAATTATATCACGTGAAGTGGTACAAAAATATTGTACTAGAGGGGGAAAAGGGAGGGGGAAGAGCAGTGTTTGAACTTTACTCTCATCGGATTTGTTTCAAGGAGGGAATAGCATACTCTGTTAAGTATAGAAATCAAACTTGCTCTATAGGTAGTAGGAGCAGAAAGGGGAAAGACAATTGTGGGGGGCGGGTTAGAAGGGAAACAAGTAGTAATGGAAAAGGGTAAGATAAGGGGGGTGCTGAAAGGGAGGGAATATGGAGGGAGGCAGTGGTCAAAAGCAAAACTTTTGAGGAAGGGAAGGGAGAAATAAAAACCTAAACGGGGGAAATGGGATGAAAAAAAAGACATAGATAGTAATCATAACTGTGAATGTGAATGGAATGAACTCTCCCATAAAACAGAGGGGGCTAACAGACTGGATTAAAAACCAAAATCCTACAATATGTTGTTTACATGAAACACATTTTAAACAGGGGAATACACACAGTGTAAAGGTAAAAAGCTGGAGTAGACTACATTATGCTTCCGCTGAAGAAAAAAAGAGGGGGGCAGCAATCCTAATCTCAGAAAAAGCAAAAGCAAAGATCTAAATAAAGAGATAAAGGAAACTATATCCTGTTAAAAGCCACCATAGATAACACACTATGATCAGGTAGGATTTATTCCAGGAATGCAAGGCTGGTTCAATATTAGGAAAACTATCAGCATAATTGATCATATCACCAACAAAACTAGCAGTAACCATATGATCATCTCAATAGATGCAGAAAAGGCCCTTGACAGAATACAATACCCATTCCTATTGAAAACATTCCAAAGCATAGGAATAAATGGAGCCTTCCTTAAAATTATAAATAGCATCTACCTAAAACCATCAACAAGCATTATTTGTAAAGGGGATAAGCTAGGTGCATTCCTAATAAGATCAGGGGTGAAACAAGGACGTCCATTGTTGCCCCTTCTATTCAATTTGGTACTAGAAATGATAGCTGTAGCTATAAGAGAAGATAAAGAAATTGGAAGAATTAGAATAGGCAAAGAAGAAACTAAATTATCACTTTTTGCAGATGATATGATGATTTACTTAGAGAATCAAGTAAAAAAACTACTTGAAATAATAAACAACTTTAGCAAAGTTGCAGGATATAAAATAAACCCACATAAATCCTTAGCATTTCTATACATTACTAACAAAGCCCAACAGCAAGAGATAGAAAGGGAAATTCCGTTCAAAGTTACTGTAGACACTATAAAATATTTGAGAGCCTATCTGCCAAGACAAACCCAGGGCCTATGTGAACATAATTATGAAACACTTCCCACACGAATAAAGCCAGATCTAAGTAAATGGAAAAATATCAGTTGCTCATGGTTAGGCTGAGCTAATATGATAAAAATGACAAGTTTACCTAAATTAATCTATCTATTCAGTGACATACTAATCGAACTACCAAAAATTATTTTACAGAGCTGGATAAAATAATAACAAAATTCATCTAGAAGAACAAGAGGTCTAGAATATCTAGGGAATTAATGAAAAGAAATGCTAGGGAAGGTGGCCTAGCCATACCAGATATTAAACTGTACTACAAAGCAGCAGTCATCAAAACTACCTGGTACTGGCTAAGAAGCAAAGTCATGGATTAGTAGAATAGGATAGGTACACAAAATGGAGAAGTCAACAACTATAGCAATCTACTCTTTGATAAACCCTAAGAATCCAGCTTCTGGGCTAAGAACTCACTATTTCACAAAAACTGCTGGGAAAATTGGAAAATGGTAGGGCAGAAACTGGGCATAGACCAGCATCTTATGCCATATACCAAAATAAAGTCAAAATGGGTTCATGATTTAGGAAGAAAGGCTGAAACTATAAGCAATTTGGGAGAGCAAGGAACAGTTTACCTATCAGATATATGGGAAAGCAAACATGACACAACAAGAGATAGAGAGCATTACAAAATGCAAAATGGATAATTTTGGTTATGTTAAATTGAAATGTTTTCGTATAAAAAAGCCAATGCAACAAAGATTAGGAGGGAAGCAAAAAACTGGGCGAAAATCTTTACAACCAGTGTCTCTGATAAAGACCTCATCTCTAAAATATACAGGGAGCCAAATTTATAGGAATACAAGTCATTCCCCAACTAAGAAATGGTCAAAGGATGTGAACAGGCAGTTTTCAGAGGAAGAAATTAAAGATATCTATAGGCATATGAAAAACTGTTCCAAGTCACTACTGATTAGAGAAATGCAAATCAAAACAACTCCTAGGTACCACATCTCTCCTGTCAGATTGGCTAAAATGACAAAACAGGAAAATGATAAATGCTAGAGAAGATGTGGGAAAATTGGAACGCTGTTACATTGCTGGAGAGCAATTTATAGCCCCAAAGGGCTATAAAAATGTTCGTACACTTTGACCCAGCAATACCACTTCTAGGGTTGTATCCCCAAAGAGATCACAAAAGTGGGAAAAGGACCCATATGTACAAAAATATTTATAGCGGTTCTTTTTGTGGTAGCAAAGAATTGGAAATGAAGGGAATGCCCATCATTGAGGAATGGCTGAACAAGTTGTGGTATATGAATGGAATGGAATACTATTGTGCTATAAGAAATGGGCAAGATATGGACTTCATAATAACCTGGAAAAACCTACACAATATAATATTGAGTGAGTGGAGCAGAACCAGCAGAACATTATACACAACCACAGATATATGGATTCTGTGATGACTAACCCTGATAGACTTCACTCTTCTCAGCAATACAAGGTGTAAAGACAACTCCAAAGGACTCATGATGGAGAGAGCTATCTACACCCAGAGAAAGAATTATGGAGTCTGAACGAAAATTGAAGCACTGTTTGCTCTCCTTTTTTTTCCTTTGTTTTTTTTTCTTTTATTTTTGATTTTGTTTTTTTGGGGGGGGGGGTGTTTTTGGTTTTGTTTCTTCTTTCTCATGATTCATCTCATTGGTCATAATTCTTCTTTACAACTTAACTATTGTGTAAATAAGTTCAATGTGAAGTTATGTGTAGACGATGTATCGGATTCCATGCCATCTTGGGGAGGGGGGGGAGAAAATCTGGAACTCAAAATCATGTGGAACTGAGTGTTGTAAACTAACAATAAAAAAATCTTACTTAAAAAAATAAAAGGCACGATAGACAATGGAGTAATATCATTACTCAACAAATATGCAACAAGTGGTATAGCATCCAAATTCTTAGAGGGTTAGTTACAGGAAGAAATAGACAGCAAAACTATACTAGTGGGGGACCTCAACCTCACCCTCTCCAAACTTCTTAAATCTAACCTCAGAATAAACAAGAAAGAAGTTAAGGAGGTGAATAGAATTTTAGAAAAGGTAGATATGATAGAGCTCTGGAGAGAAAACTGAATGGGGATAGAAAGGAATATACTTTTTTCTCAGCCATACATGAAACATACACAAAAACTGACCATGTACTAGGGCATAAAAACCTCACAATCCAGTGCAGAAAGGCAGAAATAGTCAATGCATCCTTTTCAGATCATGATGCAATAAAAATTTGTTGCCCTGTTCCCCAGACGGCCCTCCCTTCTGTCACCACACTCCCCTCCTAGCCCTTCCTTTCTTGTAGGGCAAGAAAAATTTCTACGCCCCATTGCCTGTGTATCTTATTTTCTAGTTGCATGCAAAAACTTCTTTTTTTTTTTTTTTGTTTGCGAACATCTGTTTTTAAAACTTTGAGTTCCAAATTCTTTCCCCTCTTCTCTTCCCACCCACCCTCCCTGAGAAGTCAAGCAATTCAACATGGGGCACATGTGTATCATTGTGTATAACCCTTCCACAATACTCATGTTGTGAAAGACTAACTATATTTTGCTCCTTCCTAACCTATCCCCCTTTATCCAATTTTCTCACTTGACCCTGTCCCTTTTCAAAAGTGTTTGTTTTTGATTACCTCCACCCCCATCTGCCTCCCTTCTATCATCCCCCCTTTTTTATCTCACTGATTCAGGGTGCTAGGGCACGCTCCGCCCAGCTCCTGGTCTGGTTGGTCCGTGCCACCCACACTGGGCTCTGCTCCGCTTCCAGCTCCGTGCAAGAAAGACCTCACCCAGAGACCATCCAGGCTGTCCTGGGCTAGAACCCTGCTTCCCTCCACTATTTTATGGGTTCTGCAGTTCTTCTCTGTTGTCTTTGGTATTTGTGAGTTGAGAAGTCTGGCAACTGCCACAGCTCACTGATTCAGGGCGCTAGGGCCTGCTCTGCCTGGCTCCCAGCTCCTGGATCCTCTAAGGATCCCCCAATTCTGCCTGCCCTGGTGACCCCACCTTGGACACAGTTACTTTCCTGGTCTCTGTTTCAACAATCCAGCTGGGTGTAAAGCCAACAACAACCAGCTCATAGAACGCTGCAAGCCCAGGTCCCTTTCATCTGCTTTACAAATACAATTCGTAGTTATCAACATCTGAGTTTTCAGCTGGGGAGCTCACAATGGCTGGCCCAGAGTCACGCCCCACTCCTGCTATGGCTCAGAGCTAAGAAAAGAAAGCTAACCGCTGTGCTTATATATCCTTTTCAGGGCCCCAAGGGCCCAGACCTCACCCAGGCTGGCCCTGGAAAAGTTCTCCACCCCCAATATCACATCAGATACAAATCAATGACTCCCAATTGTCTCAGTGCTGAGAAATACAAAAACATCCCACTTTATCTACTCCATTCAAACAAAGGCCCCAATCATTAAAGGTCAACAGCAAAAAGTCCCACCTTAATTAGTATTACAGTCTCCCTTCTCTGCACCCATGGCTCTGGGGCTGGCTCCTTTTAAGATCCCAGGCGTGTGGCTCCTTGTCTCCACTTTCCCTTTAGGGATTCCAAGTCTAAGCTCTCCCAGAGGGTCCCAACAGTCCTCCCCAGCTCCTAGTTAGACCTCAGGACACAGTCATCCTGTTTCCCCAGGCTCAGTGTGCCCATGGAGCCCTTCTGTCACTCCATTGTCCCTGACCTCCCTCCATGAGCTATGTTAGATTGTCTTGGCTCCCAGACCATACCCCTGCTCCCCTTACACAAGCTGACCGGTTTCCTGCACCCCCTGCACACCCCATGCCAGAGAGCTGAATCCCAGACTCGCTTTTGTCTCCCAACATCAGGCTTCCCCTGGTCATTGCCAAGAGCCCTCCCCAACTGCTTTCCCTAGCTTCCCTCCCTCCTAGATAAAGCAATCAGTCTGTTGTCTATTCCTTGGGGACAGGACAATTTGGATGGAGAGCTCTGACTCCTAGGTCATTGAGGCTATGACTGGTCTCACCCCACCTGGGATCTCAAACCGCTTCTGCCTCTTGGGTCTCCATTGTTCATTCTTCTTTCCCTAAGAGGACCAATGACATGAAGAGGGTGATGTCTTGATTTGCAAGTGAATTGGATTTGAGTGGGGCAGGACAGTACAAAGTCATCAACTTCACCCTCTCCCCCAGAGTCATTCAGAGTCCAGTGGCAAGACATAGGTCAGGACAACTGGTGATGGCCCTGAAGGCAGTGGGATACCTTGGTCTTTTTAAGCTAAGGTCTTTCCCAGGTCTCGGTTTGTCTGAGGCAATACCCATTCAGAGACTGAAGGCTAGGTAAGAAATGAGGCTAAAGATCTGCCTTCTCCAAAGAAAGGGGAAGACCCTCAGGGTTTCTAACTCACACAGGAAAAAATTGCTATTTACACTCACTGTGAACCATCAATACCCAAAAATTTAGTAAGTGAGGCTTGGGCCAGGACCTATTATTGGCCAGGGTGGTTTGGGTGTAATGGCATCATCATGTAGCTCCTTTTGAATCCCAGATGGCTTTAACAAAGCCTGGCTGGTCAGAGCTAGATTCCAAGAAATCATAAAAGAAGGCTACATGAGGTGAGAGTTAATTGTCCCAGTTTTCAAACATGATAGTATAAATAAGTAGAGAATAAAAAATCTAGCCCCCAAATCCAAGATATCTTGGGAGGTTTAATCAATCACAATTTATATTCCTTTGGAGAGAACACCCACACATGTGGGTATGACTTCCCATCAGGGAGGGAGAAAGGGAGGAATGAAGGAAGGAAGGAAAGGAGGAAGGAAGGGAGGGAGGGAGGGAGGAAAGGAGGGAAGGAGGGAAGGAAAGAATGAAGGAAGGACAGAAGAGGAAGGGAAGGAGGGAGGGAAGGAAGGAAGGAAGGAAAATAACAGCAGTTTTGCCCAACTGCAACTGGCCAGTTGGTCCCCAATGGGGCAGCTACTACTACTTACAGAATGTTGTTCATCCTTGGTTCTCAGTGCACAGAGGGCAGAGTACCAGTTGGAGGAGCAGCTCTGACTCTGGGGCCACTGAGTCTCTGACTAGTCTCATCCCACCTGGGATTCCAAAACCCCCTCTGCCTCTTGGGTCTCTACAGAAGGATGGGAAGGGGAGGCAGACAGAAGAGAAGGAGGAAGAGAAGGAGGGAAGTAGTCTTCCTGTTCACACTATCTCCATTTCCAAGCCTGGCCCTCCCTCTGTAGGTTGGAGCATCACTTTCAGGTACTCTTGGGCTATAGTTTAATCCTGGCAGTCTGAGTCTAGGAGGTAGGGGGGAGGGGAAGGGATGGAGACACTGGAGAGGAGGAGCTCTCAGAGATGGACAGCCTGGTGGGTGGTGGCCCAGGGGGAGTTTGAGCTCTGGGTGGAGTTTGGAGGCCTGGTAGGAGTATAGGGCAGAAGTGGGGATCACTGCACTGGAGAAGGCATTCCATGTGATGGAGTGCAGGGCTTAGCAGGGAGAGGCAGTCTGGGTCTCTGAGTCCTAGCCCTGGGTGTGATTGGAGGAAAGAGTCCAGCTCTCTTGGGGGCCTCAGGGGCTAGATCAGGTGCTCTTGGAAGAGGAAGACCCTCCCAGAGTGGGCTGGACAGAAGCAGGAAGTCTTTGAGCCCAGACTGCTCTGGCTTCCCTCCACCTCAAATTTCTTTCCTTTCTTCCCTAGGATCTGAGATTGCTCCACCTTCTAGACACCAGCTCTGTGCTTACTGGTTCCAGGTAGGTCTGATCCAGAGCACAACCACCCCCACACACATACCCCACCCCCACCTTTCCTGGTTCTGCAGATTGCCCCAGCAATTCAGTCTCATTCTCCACATCTGACCTCATGGTGAGTGTCCTCCAGGTCTGCCAGGTGCACACCTTCCTCCCAAGCCTGGCTACTGGATGAGCTCCCTGCCCCTAAATCTTTTCCAGACCCCCCCATCCCTTCCTAAATTCCTGGCTCACCTTCCCCAGATTTATCATTGGATAACACTTTTCCAGACTTCACTTTGACGATAGTGTGTAAGGTAAAGAAAATGTGAAGACTTCATGGAGAAGATATGTATAAATATATATCTATATCTATACTGAGAAATGTTAAAAAATCAAGAAACAGGGAAATAGGTAAGTGGAAAAATTCTGAAGCTGTGAGAGTCTGATGGCTCAGCCTCTGGGAAAGTTTACCCTGAAACTTTTTGTTCTTTCTTCTGGTTCTGGTTTAAAGATTTGCTCAGTAAGAATAGGGTCACTGTGACCTGCTTTCTTTTACTGTAAAAGTACTGTAAAAGAATGGAGAGGGTCTCCTCCTCCCCTTATCCTATTCTCCTTCTTTAGATTTATAGATGTCACCTCAGTTGTAATCATTAACTAAGGGAATCGGAATTGGAGTTTCTATGCCTGAATTTCCTGGTTCTTTGTCTAGCTTCCGTGCTCAGATTATAAGCCTGTCTCCCAGCCGACGGTGAGAAGAGTCAGAGGTGGGTGGGAATTCTCTTGTGTTAGGTATAATTATTGGTGCTTTGCCCCTTGTAAAGCACCTCTTTTGCTGGTTCTGCTCTGTGCTAGCAGGGGATGCCCTATTCTCAAGAATGGAATAAAATTTATTTCTGTTCCCACCCTGAGATGGCTCCTTATTATAAATTAACTTTTAATTGGAGAGGGTCTTTCATCCCACACAATAGGATTCCTGGAGTCCTGATTTCAGTCTTTCTATCAGGACACAGCTGTCCTGTCTCCCTGTCCCCTAAACTCTAACCTCCTGGTTAGAAATTCCATCATCTTGCCTTCAGATCCAGCCCCTTTGGAGATCCAAGAATCCTACCTTCCTACCTGCCTACCCAGGCTTGAACACAGCTACCAAAACTCTCTCCTGGTCCCCCTTATCCACACCCAAAGTTCTGGGGCTGGTTCCTTGTCAGATCCCAGACACGTGGCACCCCGTCTCCAGTTTCCCTTCCAGTTTCTCTAGGGATTCCAAGCCTAAGCAGAGGGTCCCAGCAGTCCTCCCTAGCTCCTAGTTAGGCCTCAAGACACAGTCATCCTGCTTCCCCAGGCTCAGTGTCCCCCTGGAGCCCTTCTGTCACTCCATTGTCCCTAATCTCCTTCCATGAGCTATATTAGATTGTCTTGCCTCCCAGACCCCACCTCTGTCCCCTTTACCCAGGCCCCCTGCTCCCCTGACTCAGGCCCCCTACCAGGGGGCTGAATCCCAGGCTGGATTTTGTCTCCCAGCCTTAGGCTTCCCCTGATCATTTCCTGGTGGCTCCATTCAAGAGCCCTCCCCCCAAGCAACCTTCCCTAGCTTCACTCCTAGATCAAGGAGTCAGTCTGTAGTCTATACAATGTGTATCTGAGTCAGGGAGAGGGGATGCAAGGAGGGCAGAGGACCATGTGGAGGGAGAGCTCAGGAGCAATCAAGGCTCTGAATGGTCTTATCCCATCTGGGATCCGAAGCGCCCTCTGCCTCTTGGGTCTCTGTGGGAGAATGGGGGGTGGGGGGAGAAGAAAATAAGTAAGAAAGGGAGGGAAGTAGTCTTCCTGTTGAAACCACCTTCATTTCCAAGCCTGCTTCCTCCCTCCCTCTGTAGTGTAGAGTCTCTCTCCTTAGGGCAGGGCCTGGGCCTTTGTGACTCCTGTGGGTCCTCACCCTTTCAAATTCCTGTAGACTTGCCTGCTGCCTAGGAAGAGAAGAGCAAGACCTCTCCCCCTCTGGGATCCTTCTACCTGCCCAGCTCAGTCTGCAGAGGACCAAGGCCTGGCCCCAGCAGAGAGCCTGGAGCCAGAGGGAATGGCCCCTGGGAGCAGCAGCCCCCCTCCCCAGGTGAGTGCAGTCTGTGCACAGATATCAGCCATTGAGGCCATTGCCACAGACATAGAGGGTGGTCTGTGAAGCTGGCAATGTGGAGCATTTCTTTACAAAAAGAGGCATTCAAAGCCCTTTATAACCTACCCCTCACACCAACCTTTCCAGTCTTCTGACAGCTTACTCCCCAACATATATCCTTGACCTAGTGGCCCTGCCCTCCTGACTTCTCTCAGCTCTAGGTATTTTCAATGGCTGTCCCCACTCCTGGAATACTCTCCTTCCCCAGCCCGGACTCCTAGCCTCACTGCCTTCCTTTAAGTCCCAACAAACAACTGAAAACTGCAGGAAGTATTCCCTAACCCCTGTGAATTCTTACTCCTTCCCTCCTCTGATTATGGCCTATTTGTCCTGGACTTGGCTTGCTTTGTATATATTGGTTTGCTTGATGTCTCCCCGGTTAGATGCTGACCTCCTTGAGGGCAGGGGCTGCCTTTTGCCTCTTTTTCTATCCCCGGTGCTAAGCATTGTGCCTGGCACATGATGGGTGCTGAATAAATGCATATGGGATTGAAGTGACAATTTCTAGTCCTTGAGGAGCCCTTGGCACATCACTCTCTTCTTCCCCTGCTGTCTTCTCCTGTATCTGCCCTAGTTGTCATGTAGCACCACCAAAGGACCTTCTCCTGAAAGCAGGATGTCAGAAGACTCTGTCCATAATCCCCCCTGTCATCCTGTTCACTCTTACCTCCCCCAGAGTGACTCCTTCAAACCCATCTGCTTCTGAAGTTTCACAAAGAAATGTCTTACTTAGAGAACAGGAGGATTTAGAAGTTCTGAGGAACCTCAAAAAGTGTAAAAGAGCTATAAATTCCTCAGTTGTCCAAAAGTCAAACAATTCACTAGACTGAGAGGTGAAATGTAGATTCCAAAGAGATCAGAAATCAAGTATTTCAAAGAAGAAATCAAATCACAGTGATAAAAAATGGAATGGTGATTTTATGCCAAGGATGGAGAATTGTTCCCAAATATCAGAATCTCTGATAAAGTGAATACTGTGCTTATAATAGAAATAAAAGAAAATGAATTGGGAGACCATCAGATTTCAAGCTCATTGGCCACACACATAGTGGACATGTGGCAGGTTGGAAATAGAGATGACCCCTACCAAGTATCAGGGTATTTGTGGGGATGAAAATTGTTCAACTTACAAAAAAAAAAAAGGCAGAGCTCTGAGCCTGTGGCTCTTTATTCCGGGGCCCATGGTCCCTTCTAATAAGTGGACCTCAGATCTTCCTTCTGATCTGAGATGCATCCTTCTTCTGGGACCTTGTTTCTATAAGGTCTTATACCAGACATTAGAAAGACTTGCACAAAATGATTAAGAGAACCACGTGAACATCGTATACAGTAACAGCAATATTGTGTTCAGAAGAGTTTGAGCAAATGAGTCATTTTGACTATTATAAGACACAAATTGAAAATAAAGGGCATATAAAGAGTGACGCTATCTGCCTTCAGAGAAAGAACTGACCAACAGTGGTATGTATGGAATGATCTAACATTTATATACAAATAGGTATATGTGCATTTGTGTGTGTGTAGTTGTACTTAATGGGAGCCTTCTCTAGGGCTGGTGGGGAATGGAGAGGAAAAAAAAGAAATTTCCATGATAACTTTGTTGTATATTGGGAGGGAATAAGTTGTACCTGAGAGATTGCAGTTCCATGTGCGATCAGCTTTTTTATTGTATTCTTCTGGAAAAGCTTCTGTTGCCTGAATTGAAAGTAAAATATTTTTTAAAGGTAAAACCCAGTTTCTAATCCTAATGAGCTCACATTCTAATAGAGGAGACAACACGCAAATAATTTTGTACATATAAGATATATTTGCTATCTACAGTATACGGTATATATGCACGTATACATGTGCGTTTATACCCATATGTATATGCATATGTTCTATACATTTGGTCTGTGGCTTCCCCTTCCTCTAATCCATAAATTCTCTACTTTATTTGATCATTATATCCTTTGGATTTAAGTAAATCTTCCTTTAACTCTATTCAATATGAAAGGAATAAGATTCTAAAGTTTTCCATGCATTTGCACATAAGAGATTAAAATTTTTTTTTAAAAGAATATATCATTTATATGAGTTCTGATGAGGAAGATATTTCCTATCACCCTCTCTCATGCTCCACCACACATCCACCTACCTCACATGTAGAACACAAACTTTCTCCCTGATTCCACGGAGGGATGCACTTGTGAGAAAAATACTTCTCAGTTTTACTCTACCTTATCATAGAAAAAGCTTTTCTCAAAATTCAGTTGGGCTCTTAATGACTCTGATTCTCATAAAATGTCTGACTATTCAGCAAATCCCTTCTCTGCACTTCAGTATTGTTCTGTAAATTAATGAGAGTTGGACTATTAAAATCTGAAGTGTCCTTCAGCTCTACATTCTGTGACTTTTAATGATTTAGGGGTTGGTGACATTCGAGGATGTGGCTGTGGACTTCACCCAGGAGGAGTGGGGCCTCTTGGACCATGCTCAGAAGGAGTTGTACAAGGAGGTCATGCTGGAGAATGCCCAGAACCTGCTCTCCCTGGGTAAGGACACATCCTCTAGTAATGCTGAGTCTGCAGTCAAAGGAATATCTTCATGCCCTGGTGTGTAGGGTTAGGAGCACTGATCAGTTGTTAGAGAGAGAAAAGTGTTGCACTCCTGTCCTGCTGCCTGGAGTTTCCTATAGAAAGTCTGTGCATTGTGTGACAGGAACCTGAGGGTTTCCTTGTTGCTTCTGAAGCTGTCTCTAACCTCTTCTAGGCAGCTTCAAATTAGTGTGGAAGAATCTCAGACCTGGAACTAATGTCAGGGGTCATTTGGCCTAACCCCCACCTGGCCATGAATTGTGTCTGCCAAGGCTCTGAAAGCTGCTCAGGAGGCTTTTCCTTACAAGCCTGTCCTCTCTGGGATGGGTCTGGGATCTGGGATATTCTTCTTTTTAACAAACATCAATCTGTAGCTCCCAGCTTCTACTTGTCCCTTGTATAATGAGTTTGTCCTTAATATTCCTTCCTGTTGCCCTGGAATTCCAGCACAGATGGTGGGAAAGGAAGGGAAGGGAAGAAGCATTTATTCTCACTTAGTACTTGCCATGTGCTGGGCCTGGGGATTTCTTTACAATATTATGTCTCTCCATCCTCACAGTAACCTTCCAAGTTAGGGGATATTATTCTCCCCATTTGACAGTTGAAGAAACTGAGGCAAATGTAGGCTAAGTGACTTGTCCAGGGACATACAACTAGTAACTGTCTGAGGCTGGATCCAGACCCTTGCATGCCTCACTCTAGGCCCAGGGCTGTCTCCACTGCACCACCAGCTGCCTCTGATTTCTAGAGAATGGAAAGTGTGCAATGAGTCCAACCTTCTATGAAGAAGGTGCACCAAGACCAGATTTTCTGATTCCAACCTGGTTCCCTGATCTTCTCCCCCACTTTTCCCCAAAACTCGGAAAAGAAATCCTATCAGACATTCCTTCAGGAGTCCTTGAAACCACCCTGGGGTCCTTGCTTACGTGACCCTGTGTTTCAACAATCCGGCTAGCAGCTTCGGTGGGGGTATAAGATCCACCCACAGCCAACACCCAGAAAGCTGCCAACAGCACAGGTTCTTTTCATCTGCTTAACTAAGGAAAGCAAGGTGAAGGGGTTTGACAAGCTTTCTTTAATTCAGCATACAAATATCATTCACTTAGTTCAGGGAAAAAAGCCAGCACCCTGAACTTCAGAGCAAATTACAAAGTAGAAACATCAACAGACAGACCCAATACAGATTCACAGTTACCAACATGTAGGTTCAGTCCGGGAGCTCAGAACAAGGCCTGGCCCAGAGTCACTTGCACTACCACTGCTGTAGGTAGGAGCTCCAAGGAAGAGGAGGCCAACCCCTGGTTTTATATCTTTTTCAGCATCAGGGGTGAGTCGCACATGCGACTCACCCACATGACCTAAAATCGTCACAAAGAGGCAATTTAAACCTACATGGTCTAAAAGCCTCTGCTGTCCCAGACATGTAAACTAGGCCCTCCTTGGAGTTAGCCCCACCTTGGGCCCCACCTTAGTTGCCAATCCACACCCACATAGGTTTTACACCTAATAGGGGTTTGGGCCTGGGGCTTAGCACTTAGTAAGACTCAATGGAATACGCTGAATTACTCAAAGCAAACAAAAGCCAAACTCTTCAAGGGCACTTGTTGAACTAAGTGCTAAGGAGCCCATTTTGCTTACCAACACACCCTGGCATTGCCAGGAATAAGAGACTGGCCTAGAAATAGACTTTGGACCAACTAGGGATTATTGAGTTTGCCAGCAGAAGACTCTCACCTAAAGAAGCAGATAAACCCCAAATGAGCAGCACACAAGGTTTTTACAGGTTTCAGGGAGTTAAGAAAAGCGTATGGGGACCATGCAAAAGGGGGTTGGTCAAGGTTCCTGTTCTGGGGCTTGAGGGTCGTCTTGCATAATGAGCCTTTAGAATTAAGAGTTTCTATCAGAATGGGACTTGACAGGATGAGTGGCAGAGGTTTGGCTCTTTCTCACAGCTGGTTGTACCACAGGATAATGTGGCACACCCTGTTTTGGGTTACTTGCATTACAAGCACTAATGGATGAGTACAGACTCATATATGGGAACATAATAGTGTGAATCTCAGAATGGAGCAGCTCTGGGTCTAAATGCCTTTCCCTAAACAGAACTGAATGACAAGTTTCTCTCCATGTTGAATGGGATGAATAATTGTGAAGACTTCACAGGCTCTGTCTAATGGAGAGGTTTTGGGATTTGATTTGGCTTTGTGACTTTGGAAGGTGAGGGCCTGGAACTGTGGGTGTGCCCTTCCCCCCCCCCCCAGATGTTAGAAGATAATGAACTTGCTGTGAGCTATTTGTTCTCTGCTCCAGAAAGGGTCTCTCCTCCCCTCCACACACCATTTCTTCTCCTAGACTTTCAGACACTACCCTGGCAGTTGAGTTCTGATAGGGAAAAACCTGAATGGACCAGATCAACTTGGTCCTCTGTGCAGTTTTCCCGCCTAGACTGTAAGCCCACCTCCCAGCCAATGGTGAGAAGGGATAGAGGTGGTTGGGAATCTTTACATTAAAGAGTATAAATTAAGACAGGTTCCCTTTTACCTTGCCTCCTCCATTATGGAGGTGTGCCCAAATCTTGCAAGGTTTGTAGAATAAATTTACTTTGTTTCTCTTAAAGATGTCTCTCCTATTATTTAAAAATTCTGTCCCATACAATGTTCATCCCTATCTGACTCCCCATGCCTAGGGCTGCCAGTTCCCAGAGAAGACATGATCTCTTACTTTGAACAAAGGGAAGCCCCGTGGATGCTGGAGCAAGAAGGCCTGAGGAGCTGCTGTCCAGGTGAGTGAGGTGAAGGCAGACATATGAGAGCTTTGGGGCAGGAAGGCCTGCCTTGAAATTCTTTTTCAGATATTTCTCAGTAGCAGCTTCATGGGTCAGTCACTGAACCACTGAGTCTCACTTTCTCCATCTGTAATAAGAGGGCTTTGGACTCCATGGCCTTTCACCTTCCTTCCAGGGATCAATCTATGATCCAAAAAAAGACATTGTTTGGAATTTGGGGCATGGAATTCTCCTGAAAGTATAAAAGAGGATTGAGGTATCTTATATGAGTTCTTTTCTAGACCTTCTTCAAGTCAACCAACTTCTAAGTGCCTGCTCTGTTCCAGACCCTGTACAAAGGACATAAATCAATACAAGAGACATCCCCTGCTCCCATGGAGCTCACAGTCTGGTGGGGCAGAGAGCATGCCAACAACTATGTAGAAACCCCCTATGGACAGGATAAATTGGAACTAGTCAATAGAGGGAAGGCCCTGAATTTAAGGTGGACTGGGAAAGGCTTATTGTGGGAGGTGGGCTCTAGCTGGGGACTCAGGGAAGCCAGCAAGAACATTCTAGGCAACAGTGACGGCAACAAAACTCCACAGAGTCTGAAGGGGGAATGACCCATCTTTGGAACAGAAAGGAGGCCCAAACAAATGGATTATAACATATATGGAGGAGGAGAGGGGGGAAGGGAGAAAGAAGACTGGAAGAGTAGGTGAGGGGTAGGTGATATAGTGCTTTCACAGCCCTAGAGAGGGTTGTATATTTCTTATTTTTGCTGGGGAGCCACTGGGGGCTGTTGAGTACATGGTAACATGGTGAGTTGAAAGCTGAAGGAAGATGAATTTTATAACTGGATAGAGGATTAGACTGGACTGAAGGGAGAATTGAGGCAGCTGAACCAACCAGCAGGGTCTGACCCTACGTCAGGTATGGGGTGACGGGCCTGAACCAAGAAAGTGACAGTATTGAGATATAAAGGGGTCTATGGAATGGTGTCACAAAGGTGGAATCATCAGGACTTAGGACAGTTTGAACATGGGTGTCAGGAGTGTGAATGTATGAGAGTTGATGAGGAGGGCATAGCATTTCATTTCTGAGCCTGGACTATCGGGAGGATGCCTTGGATAGCATTAGGAATGGAAGAAGATGGGAGGGTTGGAGGAAAGAGAATAAATTTCCTTTTGGATATAGTAGAACTAGAACTTAGAGAGAATAATGTTGCTAAAATCTAGGGAGGGGAGGATCATAAAAAGGGGGAGACTGACAGTGTAAATGCCTGCAGAAAAGTCTGAAAGGATTAGGATTAATAAATGGCCACTGAATTTTAGCAATTTTTAGATTATTGGTTACTTTGGAGAGATGTTTCACTTGAACAATAAATTTGGGAGGTAACTTGCAGAGTTTTTTTTCTTTTGACTATTAAAAATACCCAAATTAACTATAAAGGACAAATGAGGAAAGATGCTATCCATATAAAGAACTGATAAATTAAAATATACATAGAATAATTTTACATAGATGTATCTATTTGTGTCTAATGGTGGCCATATCTTGGGTAGTGTGGTGGGTTAAAAAAAAAAAGGAAAAAACGAGTTTCAAAGAAAGCCAGGGAAAGGAGTTGGAGACATGAAATGGAAGAAAGATATTGGACACCATCTCATGGGGTGCATGGATCAAGTGAGAATGTTTTAAGGTTTAGAGAGAAATGATTTAAGTTGTGGTTATAGGGAAAGAGTCATCAGTGTGGGAGTGAAAATTGGTGACAAAAAAGGAGATCCTAGAGGACGAATGTACTGAGGGACATGAGGGTGTGGAGTGAGATTATTTGCACGTGTATGAGGATTTTCTTTAGCAAGGAAAAGAATAATCTTTCCATGTGATATGGGGGTCAAAAAGGAGAAGAAGACATTTGATTTATGTGAGATGAGGAGGATGAGAAGGCCCTTGATAAATGACTAGTTTGTTGGGTTTTTTTTTCAGTGATTGGGAGGGTGGAAGCAAGCCATGATATAAGGTTGGGGATGAATGAAAAGATTTGGAAGAGCTGCTGTGGTGGGTGGCACAGGGAATCAGTCAGGGAGATGGCAAAGAATTGCCTTGCCCCAGTGAGGGCCCAGCTGAGATTACATAGCCTAAATTGGTAGTGGATCTGGCAGCCTGGTTTCGTGATTTTCTCTGTACATTTAGCAGCACATGAGGAGGAGAGAAGACTGCTGCCTTACTCAGGAGTCTTCCAAGGCTAAACTTTGCATAAATCATCAGCCCAAGTCTCTTTCCTAATATCTATGGTTAATCTCTGTTCCAAATCTTGAAGAATCATTGGCCAGGTTCATGTAGATGACCACCATATCACTTTAGGGAGCTGGGAGTTAGAGACCCACAGGTGTCCTATAGCACAAAACCCTTCAGGAGCCTAGAAAGAAGCCTCTAATCGGGCAGCTAGGTGGCACAGTGAGTAGAGCACCGGCCCTGGAGTCAGGAGGACCTGAGTTCAAATCCGGCCTCAGACACTTGTTACATGTACTAGCTGTGGCACCTTGGGCAAGTCTCTTAACCCCAATTGCTGTGTCAAAAAAAAAAAAGAAGCCTCTAATCTTCAGTATTTGTTCTCTTCCAGTTTCATCAGGGTTAGAACCTAACTAAGGTAACTCCTTAGGGGTGATTGAGTATTAGAAAGTCACAGAAATAGGTCTGAGACCTGAATATGCATTCAACAAATAAGCAGAGACCAGAATGCAGGGAGTAGAGATAGAGGCTGGGGACTGCTATCAGCCCTGGGCCCAGGCAGGGAATCAATAAACATTGATTAAGTGCCTTCTGTTTTAGGCATGTGCTAATCCAAGAGGAAACAAAGGAAGGCAAAAGACAGTGTCTGCTGTCACAGAGCTCAGAATCTAGTTTACAAACTAATGCTGATATGGGGGAAAGTGAGTGGTTTGGAATGGAAATACATTTAGTTCAACAAGGACATAAGGAAATAAAAAGAGTGAGGATAATACTGGTTTAAGAAGGAGAGCAGAATTGGGGAGGAAACAGTCAAAATCAAATGAAAGTAGTAGGGAGCATTTATACAGCAACAACCATGTGTCATGCAATGTGCAAATAGTCTCATTTTATTGTCATAAGAACCCTAGGGATTAGAGGCTATCATTATGACCATTTTACAGATTGAAAATCTAACTAATCCATGTTGCCAACCAAGTCCTTTGAGAAGCTGCCAAATAAAGAAGAGTAACATGAACAGAGGAAAAGTTTGAATTAGGAAACAACCTTACCATTTCAATGATTGGAATTTTAAGGTCTGTTTTTCTAGCAAGGTTGTGGTGGTCCATAATGGCTTCATGATGGACTCTACTGTGCATGCCTGGTGATGATAGCCTGCTCTCACTGCTGCAAGAATGCAAATCCAAGTAAGATCTTGATCTGGTGATTTCAGGTTTGATGAAATATGATTGCAAGGTAGATCCAGAAGGAGGGAACTCCTCCAGTGCAGTGATAGACAGCCACCAAGGGTCTTTGCATGCCAGTGACCATTTGCACATGAATGTGTAACCTTCCTGGAAGTTTGGAAACAATTTGATGTCAAGTTGAGAAACTGAAATAATATGTTGCACTTGGTTAGAAACACTTCATGATCCCAACAGCAGTGCATTCCTAACCATGATAGTTTGGAATCATTGCAAAAAGGGAATTGTTAACGTTGAAATATGCATATACCTCTTGTGCCAGCAGATAAATATCTTTGTAGCCAAATTTAAGGTGCCACTGACAAATTTTTAGCTCACATCCTTTGGACAATGATCTCAATCCTTCAAGGGGTTTGTGGACCTTTAAAGGGAAAGGGGTACAAGAAAACCAATAGTGAAGCATGCTGCCCACTTCCATACCAAAGGAAGATAGGACTCTAATTCCTGTGTCAGACAGATGTTTTCAGACATGGGCAATGCCATGCATTTTTTAAAATTGTATTTTATAGAAGGATTTTAATTTTGATTTAGTAAGCAGAGGCATTTGAGATAATTTTTAAAAAGAAATAAGCAATGGCTATCTCAAAAAATTAATGAGTCAGAATAAAATCCCTTATGCCTCAGGTAGATAAACACACAAAAAAATTTTTGTATTCTGCATATGATTTGAGATAATGCAATAGAAAACCTAAGATTAAAAGTGATCCCCAGGTAAATGAGGTTTTGGTTACTGGTGGAAGAGATCATGAAATAATTTGAATGTTAACATATGTGCACCAAATGGCATTGTATCTATGAAGAAAAGATTGAAAATGCTGACCATGAAAGGGAAAGAGAAAAAGAAAATTGAAAGTGGAGATAATTTGTCAAGTACTATGGACAGAGCAGGTTCATTCATAGGGTTCGGATTCTAGTCCCAGCTGCTAGGATTTGGGTCAAGTCACTTTGCCATTCTCAGCTCATGGTCTGAGATGTGAATGTTATGAGAATGATGGCCCTACCTGTGTCACAGGTTTTTTGTGAGGATCCAATGTAACTTCATGCATGAAGCTCTTTGGAAATTAAATCATCCTTGGGATGTGAGCTAACAGCATTTTAAAATTATTGTATTTCTGCCCTTTTAAGGTGTTACTCTTTGCCTGGGGAAATAGAAAGTAACTGAGTTTTGGTTCTCCCTGTAGAGCAAAGGGTATATAAATGTGTGTGTGTGTGTGTGTATGTATAGTGTGTATATGTTTTATTGTTGGCTTTTTTTTTCAGAAGGAGAGATAGGGGATATAGATATATATGTGTGTACATATAGTGACTGTTTTACTGTTGGCTTTTTTTCTTTTTTTTTCAGGAGAGATCAGACTGGAAATGAAGGAAACTGCTGCAGAGCTAGCCCTTTCTGGGAAGGAAATGCACCAGCAAAGATTCATGAATGATGGTCCCTCTGACTTCAGTTGGAAAGAAGTCTGCACAACACCTCAGAATATCCACATTACAGAGAAATATTATGACTGTAAACAAAGTGAAAAGGGTTTTACTGACAGGAAGTATCTTATTGCACATCTCTCCACCCTGGAGAGAAACTTCATGAATGTACTCAGTGTGGAAAAGCATTTTGAGAGAAGAGATGTCTTATTGCACATCAGGGAATACATACTGGAGAGAAACCTTATGAAAGCAATCAATGTGGAAAAGCTTTGAAGTGGTGGAACAGTCTTACCCTACATCAGAGAATCAATACTGGAAAGAAAATGTATGAATGTAAGCAACGCAGAAAGACTTATACATGGAAAGACAGTCTTGTTGAACACCATAGGATCTACACTGGAGAGAAACCTTGTAAATGTAATCAATGTGGAAAGACTTTCAAAACTAGGAGGACTATTCATGAACATAAGAAGATCCATACTGGAGAGAAACCATATGAGTGTAATCAATGTGAAAAGGCTTTTATACAGATGGCTTGTCTTATTCAACATCACAGAATACACACTGGAGAGAAACCTTATGAGTATAATCAATGTGGGAAGACTTTTACTTGGAAGAGTGGTCTTCTAAAACATCAGAGGATCCACACTAGAGAGAAACCTTATAACTGCAGTCAATGTGGAAAGATTTTCACATGGAAGGGCAAACTTGTTCAACATCGGAGGATACACACTGGAGAGAAACCTTATAAATGCAATCAATCTGGAAAGACTTACACAAGGAAGGGGAGTCCTGTTGAGCATCAGAGAATCCACACTGGAGAGAAACCTTACAAATGTATTCAATGTGGAAAGACTTTCAGAGATAGGAAGCCTATTGTTGAACATCAGAGAATCCACACTGCAAAGAAACAGTACAATTGCAATCAAAGTGGAAAGACTTTTACATATAAGAATGATCTTGTTAGACATGAGAAAATCCACACTGTAGAGAAACTTTATGAATGTACCCAGTGTAGAATAGCTTTTAAATGGAGGAATAGCCTTATTCAACATCAGAAAACCCACACTGGAGAGACTCCTTAAGATTGCAAACATTGCAGTAAAACCTTCAGGAAAAAAATCAGTCCTTGTTTACCATCAGGGAATTCATGGGAGACATAGAAATTTTATAACTGACCTGAATGCGTAAACACATTGAAATGGAGTACAGAGATTCTTAGCAAAACATTCCCTCTGGGTATAAGGCATCTATATACTCAATGTGGGAAGGCTTTCAGTCAGAGATCATCTCTTATTCTCTCATCAGAGGATTTATAATGAAAAGAAACCTTATATTCTCAGCAGGTACATGCCTTTCTGTAGACCATGGAAGTCACTAATGAAGGTTATATTTTGTGTCTGACTATGACAGAAAGGTGAGATAAGGAAAATAATTTGTGCCACCCCTCCAGGTTGGAAAACCAAAAAAGGAGGCGATAGGCTGATAAGCTGCAGAACTAAGGGAGAGAATCCATCTGGATGTTCTCCGAAATAGAATGCCTTCAGAATAAGAAAAGACTGTGTCAGTATTATCTCACCTGGGGAACAGTCATTGATGAAGGGAAGAAATCAGATATTTTTTGATCAAGCATATAAAAATTGGAGAAATTTAGGGAAATTTTGTATTCTCCCATAGAGTATCTACATGTATGTATTCATCCTACACTGAGGCCTCTGCATGTGACAGCCAAGAAGCTTCTCATTAAGTTGAGGTCATTTCTGCCTCCTGATTTTGGTGACCCAACAATCATGAGGCAGGGATTCCCCTGATGGACTTGAGGCAGAGCAGGGCCATTGTGTAAACAAAGCAGCTGCTCCTAGGCAGGCAAGAGGCCTTGCAATTTCTATCTACAAAGCTTCCCATGGTTGTTCCTGCTCTGTCAGCCTGGAAGGGAAAGCTAAAAGAACTCAGTTCCATATCAGAGGCATCTGAGCTTCTTATCACATGCTCTCTACAAATCAATGAAGGGTTTAGGTCCTGATGACAGCACCCTCATCAGAGTGATGGTTTCCAGTGCAGAGACCAATAGGTTGGACATGAGGGAGCAATTCAAGAGGCATTATGAGAAGTCTCTATGTTCTCTCATCAAGGCAAGTCAGAAGGTCTTGCTTTGCCAGAAAAGGCAAGCACCAATAGGTAGGAATGTTTCTGATTAAATTCATTTGGATGTTAATGAGGACTCAAGCCTACTTCTTCTCATCATTAAATTTATAAGAGAATCTTGAGTTGGAAGGGCCTTCAGAAGCCATCTAGGCCAGACTTATGCCTGCAGAGGCATCTCTTTGAAATCATTTCTGCTTGAAGACCAGCTAGGAAGACAGCCCATTGTTAGGGCACCATTCATCATGTCAGGCTGAAATCTGCATCTTGCAGCTTATACTCATTGGTTCTAGGCTTTCCCTCTGGAGTCAAGCAGAAGAAGTATGATTCATCTTAGACATGATAGCCTTTCAGGTTTTTGAACAGTATTTCATGTTGCCCACCAAGTTTTCTCTTCTGGATAAGTTGCCTCAGTTCTTTCAACTCATTTGCATGGTCTCTAATCCATCATATTCATACCCCTTCTTTGGATGTATTTCAACTTGTCAGTGCCACTTGTTGATTATCTCCAGTTTATCACAGGTAACTTGTTTGTCCATTTTTATTGGTCAGGAGGTAGCTGCCAAAAGTGCCACCAAACTGGAGTATAAATTACTTGGAAAAATCTTGTAATTGTGTAATCTGATTTTGTTAACAATAGTGGAACCATGACTTTGGCACCCTACAATCTGTCATTTGTGGCCATGTTTATAGATTAGTTAGAAATGGGGGGGGGGATATCATGAGTTGTCTTGACCTATATCTTGGCACTAGACTCTGATAAGTCTGGAGGAGAGAGTGAGGTTGATGACTTTGCACAGCTCTGCCTCACTTAAATACAACTCACTTGCAAACAAAGAACCAACAATCTGTGAATGAAGAAGCACATGAGTTTAAAAGTTCAGTCTTCCTCTCTCAGATAAATGCAAAAGTTCAGTTTTCCCATCAGTCACTTTTAATTGAAGAAAAATTCTGAGCTAAGTTTATAAGTACAGTATTCTTTTAAAACACTTTACTTCAAAAGGAATTATTATCTCAGCACCAGCAGCAAATCACTTCATGTCAATGAAACTTGTTAGACCATCTGTTGTAATCTCTACCGGCCAGGATGATGCTGTTCCTGGAAATACTGTCTCTAAGTGTTTTTGTAGAATTAGAGTAAATTTGTTATCTATTATTAGTTATTTCTGCAAGATACAGGTGGAAAGTATTAACATTTTCAAGATGAAAAGAGGGGCTATTCCCAGCCCACATTTCAGACTTTCTACCAATCACATTGTCCCTGCCCCTATAATGCTGTCAGTCCTTTAACCATTCATATTTTTCCCCACCTACCAACTTCTATTCTTCATTCTTTTTTTTCTTGAATATGTATTCTTTACTGAAAGAAATCATTTATAAATTAACATACAAAGAATGTACAAACACATGAATAAATGAGGTAATGACAAAGGACTACTTTTGTGAAAAGTATGTGGTCTGTTGTTTGTTATCTTTAGAGTTCAATGCAAACTGTACCCCTGGCACCTCTTAAAAAGGTAAAAGGGAAGTGCAAAAAACCTAGTGATGGACAAAACTGCCTCTCCCCCAGGTCTTTGAGCTCAATTATGAAGCCATTGGCCCTCTATTTAGTAAATTCATGTTAACAAATAAACTGCTAGTGCTCAGAGCTTTGTACCTCAGTTGACTTAATTTTCCTTGTGACAATTAATTCTTGTGGTCTAGAGATCACCAATATAATCTCTCCTGAAGGAAGGCTTTAGCTTCTAGACTCTTTGCATGGAAACCATTGTCATCAAATTAGACCTGATCATGTCATCATGACAGTCTCAGCTGATTTTTTGTTCAGTCATTTCAGTCGTATCTGACTCTTCATGACCCTATTTTTGTGGGGAGGTGGTTCTTGGCAAAGATGTTGGAGTAGTTTGTCATTTCCTTCTTCAGTTAATTTTACAGATAAGGAAAACTGAGGCAAACAGAGTTAAGTGACTTGGTCAGGTTCACACCCCTAGTGTCTGTGGATGGATTTGAACTCATGAAGTTGAGTTCCTGATTCCAAGCCCAGTGCTCTATGCACTATGGCACCAATTAGTTGCTGAGCCTTTAAGCTGAAAGAACATTTGTTGTTGTTGAGTCATTCAGTTGTGTACAACTCTTTATGACCCCAGGGACTATAGCAGGCCAGGCCCATCTATCTTCTATCTTTCAAAGTCTGTCCAAGTTCATGTTCAATTTTTTCCATGACACTATCCATCTCATCCCCTGCTTTCTCCTATTCCTTTGTCCTATCTTTCCCAACATCAGGGTCTTTCCTAATGAATCCCATCTTCTCTTTATGTGGCTAAAGTATTTCAGCTTCAGTGTTTGATCCTCCAGTAAATAGCCTGAATTAATTTCTTTCAGTATTGCCTAATATGTCCTTGTTGCTGTTCAGGTGACTCTCAAAAGTCTTCTCCAGCAACACAATTTAATTTGTTGATTCTGTAGTGCTCAACTTTCCTTATACTGCAACTATGACAGCCAGAGTACTGAAAGACCCCTAGCTTTCACTATATGGCCTTTTGTTGGCAAGGTGATGTCCATGCTTTTTAGGATGCTGTTCAAATTTGTCACAGCTTTCCTTTGAAGGAGGAAGCATCTTTCAGTTCCATGGCTGCAGTCACCATCTGCAGTGACCTTTGAGCCTAAGCATATCAGCTCTGACAGTGCTTCCATTTCTTCTCCCTCTGGTTTCCAGGAAGTGATGGGACAAGTTGCCAAGATCTTAGCATACAGGCTTAAAGCAGGAATAACATATACACTCAATTAAGTATAGAAAACTACAGTATCCTACAGAAAAGTAGAGGGGAAGGGGACAATCAAAGCAGGATGGGGTGAGAGAAAGGAGGGAAGAATGGGGCAGGGGGGCAATCAGAAGCAAACCCTTTTGAGGAGGGATAGGGTGAAAGGAGAGAATAGAATGAACAGGTACGGCAAGTGGGGGTGGGGTAGGAGAGAAATATAGTTAGTCTTTCACAACATGTGTTTTGGAAGTGTTTTGCATGACTACACATGTATAACCTATACCAAAATGCTTGCCTTCTCAATGAAGCGGGGTTGGGAGGTTGGAAGGGACAGAATTTGGAACTCAAAGTTTTAAAAATGAATGTTAAAAATTATTTTTACATGTAACTGGTGAAATAAGATACACAGGCAATGTGGTATATAAATCTGTCTAACCCTACAGCAAAATAAAAGGGAAGGGGTTAAGAGAAGGTGGGGGTGAAAGAAAAGAGGGAAGAGTGGAGGGGGTGGGGTAGTGTAAGGTTAATGGGATATATGATCTTCCATGCCCATTAATAGGCCCCACATAGAGCCTTGGGGCAGAGACAATTAGGCTCTGGGCTACAGGGACTCCCACACCTTCCCAATTAAGTGCTGATTTCCAAGCTTCTCCAAGCCAATCAAGTGCCCAGTCTTTGATTGGAAACCGTATATATTGTATTGCTTGGAGGGAAAGGTGTGGGAGGAGAAAGAAGTCAGAGGGAAGAGCTTGCCTAGGGGAACTTGCTTGCCAGGAGCTGGACAGAAAGAAATGTCAGGGCTCCCTGGATTGGTGATGAGTACCTTACTAAATCTTGCCTTCTGGTATCCTAATAGTCATGTTCCAAATAAACATTTTGGTTTTATCTTGGAGGAGGAGAGTTTATTATATTTTGCAAATAAACCCTGGGAATACATATGCATATTCATAGCAGCTTCTATGGGTATTGCATTGGCATTATAGGTAGTCAGAATGAAAACATTTTTGAAGATTAACAGGGTGAAAGGAGAGAGAGAATAAAATAAATGGGGGTAGGGGGAATAGGATGGAGGGAAATAGAGTTACGTGAAAAAAAATATTGAAGCAAGTTTCTTCGAAAAAGGGTTCATTTCTCTGACATATAGAGAACTGTGTCAAATTTATGAAAATAAAAGCCATTCCACAATTCATAAATGATCAAAAGATAGGATCAGTTTTAAGATGAAGTAATTAAAATTTTCTATAACCATAAGAAAAAAATATTTTAACTAACTATATTGATTGGAGAAATGCAAATTAAAACAATTCTGAAGTACTACCTCTTACCTATTGGATTGGCTAATAAGACAGAAAAGGAAAATGACAAATGTTGAGGGAGATAAATTTAATAATTAATTGACCCTCCCACAGATAGACCCTTTCCAGCCCCACACCTATCACTCAGAAGATTCCCAAATCTTCTGAAGTAAGGCAAGGAAGAACACATGGGCCAGAGGGCACGTGGACTTGCTGCTGTCCTGCCCCACCCAAATCTTTTGTTTTTTAATTTTACCTTTCCAATCTTCACTCTTCCCTCCTTTACATTTCAAATATATATATAAAAATTATACTTACCAAATTTCATCCAGCTTTTCTGTACCTTTAAAAAGTAGAGTTAATGCCTAACAATTTATACATTAAGAGAACCATGTTTCTCCCCCTAATTTTGTAATTTAAAACACATTGCCTGCTATCAGATACACTGATTCAAACTTAAAATACAAACATTTGCCCTGAGATGTAATTAGACCTGGATTCTAAAAACTGCTAGCTCCACCTTAAAAAAAAAATTCCTTACAGGTTTTTCTAGCTGCTTTTCTTTTAAATCTCTCACCACATGAAACATTTCACAAACACACAGACTACATTTGACAAGAAAGCATGCACAAAAAATTTAAAATTCAAATTTAGATGGGTCAAAAACTCAGAGTTATAATTTACTCTAATTCCTAGCCAGTTTTATAAAAGATATCCTTCCAAGATCTCTGCCTCCCCGAGCACCACGGACATGCTGATATTTCCACACCCTCCACTAAGGGACTGTTTTTGGAGGGGTGATAACCGGATATCTTTAACCCCCTTTCCCTGCTGCTTTCTCTCCTTGTTTCCATCCTACCTTCCTGGACTGAGACCTTTTTATCTTACTATCTCACTGTGGCTTCTCCTTTCTGTTCTCTTTTTATGGGACAGGCCCAGATCAGTCACCCTCCTTCGGTTTGCTCAATTTTGCCAGAACCTCTCTCAGACCTGTAGGATGCCCCAACCATCAAAGTGGCACTTAAACAGTCAATTTTCCCACTTTGACCTATGCATAAGGTCTCCCAGTTGCTGTGGATATGTCTCTTATTATTTTACCCACGCTCCTAGGTTCACAATGACTCCAAAAATATTCTTGCGAATTTAGCAGTCTGAAAATGGAAATTCCCACCTGTGAATATTCGGGCTGCTGGAATTCCAACAGGGTACCTCCTTTTCTCTGTAACAGGGTTCCCCTTTTTCTGATGCTAGAGATCCCAGCTGAGCCCCAAGTTGTCAGAAACATGCTCACTCTAAACACAGAACAATACTCATTGTAAAGCCAGGAAGTCTCATTTTTATTTTGACCAAATTATTCTATATGTGAACAGGTATTGATCACAGAAAAATACTACTGCTCTCAGAATCCCTTTAAACAATGGGAACATCTTGCAGAGAAGACCTATGCATGTGGCCTTCTCCTTCAGAGCAAGCTTAGAGAGAAAAAATGCAGACTACAATGAACCAGTGGAGTTCATTTTAGGAGAAGGGGTAGAGAAGGGACTTACCATCCCAGTCCAGGGTGGGAACTTTTCAGGAGAATAAGATCTTTGGGAGCCCAGTCCAGGGAAGAGTCCAATCTCTAGCAATGACCATTTGAATAAGTGGCACTCTTTACAGTCAACCATTACTAAATTCATTTGGAGAAAGACAAAATTAGTCTGAATATGAGTGTTTATTTCTCTCAAAGCTTGTGAAACATGCATGTAGAGACACTCATGGGAGCTCACCATGAGACAAAGAACTCAACAATGGACAGAGGGTTTTTGTATCTTGAGATAAATTCTGTCTCACTCCTCCCTCCCTTCCAAGCTCAGGATGTCCACATCACCCAGAATTATGATCTCCGTATGGTTAACCATGATATGATAAAGGAATTTCTTAGGTGAATAGGTTGTAAATACAGTAAGACAATTGACAGCATCGATTAAAATTACAGTCCCAGGATATCTATGTTTCCTCTACCATTAACATGACATAACATATGTCCATAAATACTTAAGAAAAATTCCATCATTCAAGTTAGTGTCTGTTCAAGGCTCCTTGTTCTTGGTAGTCATAAACAGAAGAACGCTTTGGTCAGCTTCATCTGGCCTTGTAGTGTTGACACAAAAAGGAACATTTTGAGTTCACTACTATGCCAGAGCATTGCAAAGCATTATGGTAGATTAAACTCAGAGTGGGACACAATGCCTCTCCTGATTGGCCAATCCAAGTTGTAGGCCTTTGTCAGATCATAGGTATTCAAAATGGTTTAGGGAGGGGTCTACATGAGATACTTAGCAGTGGGGAGGGAGTGGGGAATGCTGAGCAATCAGGATTGGGAGGAGGTGTTTTAGCATGGGGTAAGCTCCTGCAGTTACCCCCAATCTCAGGAGTTTTCTCCAGCAAACCCAAAATGAGCCATTTCCAAACTCCTTAATGATTAATCTCAAAACCTCCAGACTCTGCTAAGATGTCTTTAGCTGTATCTAACTTCTCACTGTAGCTCCAGGTTACCCAGACCAGGATCCACAAAGAAAAGAGTCTGACAAGTTCATTTGTTTGTTTTTCCAGATGCAGCCCTTAGAAGTCTCTGGCTGCATCTTAAATCTTACAAGACAATAGATTCATTTACAACACACATGATACAGACAGAAAGACACACACTGACAAAATGACAGGACAAATACAAACAGAATGCACAATTAATGACAGGGAGAGGGGGAGTTAGAGACTTGTTAGAAACCCCCATGACAAATCAACTATTATTATTCCAAGGAAGGAGAGGCTTGTGGAATTTGCAAGAATTCAGGACCTGACAGGGTTGGGGTGGATAGGGATCGGATCCCGCAACCTTTTCTAGGAGCATCACTATGGTCATTGGCGGCGTAACCCTTGGTATTTTATTTTCTGTAACCTTGAGACATGTCCTACATTCAGATTTCCAGTGCCCTGGTCTCTTAAAATAATGACGGTTACCAGGCTTGCCATCCCTTAGGAGTTGCGAGTGGGGGTGGGAAAGAAGCTGTTAGAAGCTCTGTTTTTGTTTAAGGTCCTCCTCAGCCTGTGCTGCTAGGGTATGAAGAGAGTTGGGAGGCAAGCTCAGTGATAAACTGCCGGAAATCCTTACAGGAAGGGGAGGAGGAAGAAGGCAAGGAATAGGGTAGAGGAGGAGCAAATATTGGAGGAGAAAGGCAGCCTGGGGCTGTTAGTCAAGAGGGGAGGGTGGGGTAGAGGGAATTAGCAGGTGCTGGGCAAAGAGGTGGTGATGCTAAGGCAGCTTCATGAGCCTTAAGGGAAGAGGATTCTGCCTCTTGCTCTCACTAACCCTCTGGAAGGATGGTCAGTCTTCAGAAGTGGTATTGTTTCACAAGGAATAATAATCACTTGAACCATTCTATCATTTTTACAAAATTGTATAGGGTCTTCACCCAAATTTTGAAATGTCACAATAATTTCTCTTTGATAATTAGAATCTATTACTCCAGCCAATATACGTATTCCTTGAGGTGCTAATTCTGGTTTAGGTAATATTCATCCAAAATGGTTCTTAGGGATTCTCATACATATTCCAGTAGAGATTTTTCTTATTCCTTTCTGTCCAACCAAAAGTCCTCTAAACAGTGTAAAACATATCCTGCTCAACCAGGTGTTCCTGGATACAATGCTGGGACATCTTCCCTCCCAGTCCAATATTTAGTATTTGAACTCTTATGTGTTTCTGGTTTTCTAATTTGCAGACTTGAGGTCATCACTCTGGCTAGAGGTGTACTTCCTCCCAGTGGGCCATTATTCAAATTATGTAAAGCAGTGAACAAATTATCCTTCCAATGTGGATATGAATTATTAGAACTTAACTTCCTTAACTGTTCTTTCAATAATCCATTCTTTCAATTAACCCAGATGCTTGTGGATAATATGAAATATGATATATTCACTCTATATAGATATATCAATGTGGAGAATCTCACATATGTGTATTTATACATATATATACACATATATGAGATTCTCCATATAGAAGATAGAAGTAAATCATTTATTCAGACACCAGAGGACCAGATCCCAAAACCAATACACAAACTCAATCACAGCAACAAAGAATTCAATACACAACTTCACAGCAGAGGACCACTCCATCCCAAAACCATCCCCTGCCGCTGTGGCCTTCCCCAAAACAAAGTCACTCACAACCACCACAGGTCTGCTCTCTTTCCCTCAGCTCTAATTTTTGCAACTGCTCTCTCAGCATTTCCTGTGACACAATTTCCTTTTCCTCTCAGCGAAGTCCTGCTACCACATGTGACTTAGGCTTCCTGTGACATAAGCAGGTCACATAGCCTATTAATGGATGGGAAAGATCTTCAAATCTGAATTGCTCTAACACCCCTTCCACTACATGTGACTTAAGCTTCCTTCAAAGTAAGCAAGTCACATGGGCCTATTAATGAATGGGAAGATCTTCAAATTTACATTACCATTACAATCATCTGGAATGAATTCATGGACTCAAGCAATCTTTAAGTCAAGTTGGCAAAGGTTTACTGCTACACTATTAGAGTGGGCAGAGCCCCTTAGGGAACTTGCAACTTAACAGGAATGATGCTAAAGCTTATTCAAGTAAAGTAGTGCAGTATCTGTTAGATACGCTAATTAGGTGATAACTTACAACCTTGGTCACTGGAGTCATTTACTACTAGAAACCAGGGCAAGGGGTTTCTCAGAGTTGTATTTTTGGTCTGTTTAGTCTGTAACCAGGTAAGTTTTGAGAGTTAATGTCTATAGCATGAACTCTTGATTGAATATGATAACTTTAGGAATCAATACACAATAATTCAATAGTTACAAGATAAATCTGTTTTTACAAGAGAATTTCTTCAGAGGTCAGCTTGTTCTTGTGATGAGGCAAGATAGTTTGTTTTACTGGGGCCCACTCATGAGTAAATGTGGGTAAAGGTAGTTTCAAAAGCCTTAGTCTGTTCCAGTTCCCATCCCAAAGGAAGTGTATCAGGACCTTGAATAGAATCATAAAGAGGCTTGACAGTAAGTCCAAAGTTGGGGATCCAGAACCTACAAAACCCAGACATGCCCAGAAAGGTACAGAGTTGTTTCTTAGTGGCTGGGACAGGAATAGAAAATATTGTCTGTTTCCTCTATAGTGTTAGGAAGTGAGAGGTGTGGGCTAACTCATGGCCCAGATAGTTAACACTCTGATAAGCTATTTAGACATTAACCAGACAAACCTAGTAGCCTTGAGTGCCTAAAAAACTAAAAATCTCTATGGCAGCCCTCAGAGATTCCTTGCGATTAGAGCTACAGTTAAGGATATCACCCACATATTGCATTAAACTACTATTAGGTAACTTCAGAGCCCTTAAATCTTTTCCCAAAGCCTGACCAAATAAGTGGAGGCTATCCCAGAAGCCTTGTGGCAATGCTGTCGAGGTTCATTAGCATGGGTTTGATTTCCCAGGGGGTGTCCACTTCAATGCAAATATAAATTGGAGGTCCTTTGAGATCCAGAGTGGAGAACCATTGGGTATCCCCCAGGAATTGAGTATGGTACATGGATTAAGGACTACAGGGTGAGTAGCAAGCAATAGGGTTTGTTGACTACTCTAAGGTCCTGAACCATGTGAAACTCCCCATTTGGCTTTCTTACAGGAAGAACAGGGGTGTTAGAGGGGGACTGGTGAGGAAAGGGAAGCCCATACTTTAGGAACTTCTCAATCAGGGACTGCAATCCCTCCCAGGCACCAAGTGTGACTTGGGTATTGGCACAGGTGAGGGTACACCCTAGGATCCAGCAAGCAGACAACAGTTGGGGTGGCATGAGGAGTAGCCTAGGAATCCCCTGGTCCCAGACACGAGCTCAACCTCCTCCCATACCTCTGAGGGAAAATGAGAGGGCTTGGTGAGCAGAGTTAAAAGGGAGAGGAAAGGCTTGACTAAGGAGCATTGGCTGCCCAATTTCCCCATCAGATCCCTTCCCATTAGAGGGGCAGGACAGGAAGAGAGCAAGAGGAAAGAGTCGTTCAACAATAGATCCCCCATTGGCAGGGGAAGGGATGTGTCTCAGACAACCCTTCTTTTCTTTCAGTGCCCACCAACCAGCGCTAGAAAGACAGGTGGGTCCAGAGTGGGGAACATCACAGAGTGGGGGCCCCCATCAATCAGCAAATCAATAGGCTTGGCTGCCATGTGTATCGTGCCCCAGGGCTCAAACAATGACACAGACGGGGCGGGAGCCAAGCGGGCGCAGGGGTCACTGCGAATTTGGAGAGAGCCGGAGGGCAGGACGCTGGCAGGAGGCTGCTCCAGTGGTCTGACCCACCTGGGGGCCCACCCTCCTCCAGGGCTCTGGTGGTCTGCAGACAAGGCAGGGTCTGAGGCTTCCTGCAGGACCCAGGGCCCTTCCTATGGAGTTCGATGTCCAGAGCCCCGGGGCACCCCTGGGTCATCCGCGAGGCTGGGACAGAGCTGAGCACGGACCGAGCCTGCTCTTCACCTCTATCCCCGGCCCCCGTCCTTCTCCTGGGCCACAGTCAGGGCAGCTTATCAAAAACTCCAAAGGCGCTCCCCGGAGTTGGGTCGGAGGCGTTTGGGGTCCTCAGTTCCCCACCCCCCATATGGGTGGAGGGGGACGGACTAATTAATGAGATGCAGCCGAGGATGCCCCGAGAAGGGCAGGGGCTCCTCCACGGGGTGGGGTGGGGGGGCCGGAATCTCCCTGGGGCCATCCCAGCCTCTCTAAGTCCATCTTCACCCTCCAGGGGGCGCAGCGGCGTGTGATACGTCTTCTCCCTGTCTGCTTCCCTTTGCTCATCCCAGCCAGGGTCTGAATCTGGGCGGCCGCAGGCCCCGCAGGCGCCCGGGGGCGAGGACGAGGCTGATCCCCTCCCAACTTCTGGCCTCGATCCCGGATCCTCGTGCTCTCCTGGGTGTGCGACGGGTGGAGAGAAGGATCTGAATGTCTCTCCAGATACTCAGACTGAAGTGGGGCAGCTCCGACGCCCTCTACCGGCTGACGAGGATTGGTACAGGAACGGCCGAACTTTGCCTTCATCAGGAGAGATCATTTCTAGGAAAAGGAACTTGTGCTGGATCCTTCCCCAGTGGAACCTGCTACTTCCCATAGAGAAAACAGTCGAGAGAGAATGGACGAATCGAGGAAGAGGTAGATAGGAAGTTCCGCCCCTTGTAAGGGAGGGACTAGGCAGCGATTGGGGGGGGGGGGGGGGTCTGGGAAACCGGATCCGGCTGCGGAAGCCTAGGAGACCAATGAGCAGCCCGGTCTGGTAGGTGCCAGGGCTGCTGGGAAATGAAGTCCGGAAGTTCCTCTGGTGATGAAGGCCCGGAAGTGGAGGTTTAGTCGACCAATGGGCAGGCTGTGCCGGCGGGTAAGGGGGAGGGATTTCCTATAGGAGTTGGCTAGCGTTCTGGTATAGAAGAAGAGGAAGGAGCAGATGGAGAGGCCGGAGGGATAGGAGTTGCCCCAGGAGCTCAAGGAGCCTAAGCTTGAGGGCCTGAAAGAAGGGGACCCTCAAGAAGGTCGGGCGAGTCTTGGTTCCCTTTTCTGGAGTAAGTTTGGTCAGGAGCGTCCCGCGTTGTTGCCGAGGTTCTGAAGAGCCCGGCGGGGGGAGGGGCTTTCTGTCCGGTTCCTCTCCCGGCGCCCCGGGCCTACCCCGGGCCGCTTGTCTACAGGCCCTCACCCCGAGGTGTCTCCCAGCTAACACCCGGGAGGCCCCGGAGGTTTGGGAGCCCAGGAATCTGATCCGAGGGCTCACGGCCAGCTTTGTTCTAGCCCAGTACGCTCAGGGAGTCCGCCGACAGTGGCCGTACCGGCTCCGGGCAGGGGCCAGCCACGGTAGGGGGTTGGGGGGGAATCAGTGGAGGCAGGAGCGGCTCGCGCCCTCCCCTGAATCCCCTCCAGCTGGGATGGGGGCCGGTCAAGCGCTCCCAGATTGCCCTGCGGCTTCCCCAGGATTTGCCCAGGCACTGACCAGGGGCACCAAAGGCAGGCCGGCAGCTCTCAGCTCGTAGGATAACGTGGTGATGTCGTCCTTCTGCCCGTCCCAGCGTGGTAAATGATGTGACTTCTCTGTCCACTGGGCAGCCTCAGGACCGCCGGTCACTGATTCTGGTAATGGAGGATCCGGGAGCTGTTGTCTGACACAGGCCGCTGCCGGAGCCTGAGAAACCGACCTCTGAAAGGATAGCACAGCGCTCCTCACATGCGGCGTCCCTTCTTGCCTGGGGCCCTCGGGTGCTGCTGTAGCCTCTGGACCAGCGCCCTGGAAGAGGGAGACGATGCCCGGCAGCTGTGCCCCCAGCGAGGCTTCCCCTGCGGTGCAGGATGCTGCCAGAGCCCTCGGCGGGCTCGACCCACCGTCCAGCAAGCCTACCGCAGGGCCTTCCGAGGTGCGTGAGGGGAGAGAGCTGCACAGACCCGGGGAATGCTGGGCGCCGAAGAAGTGATGGACCCCCGAAGACCCGAGCACTGGACAGGTGCGTCAGGAATGAAGTCACAGACTCGGGCAGCCTTCAAGTCAAAGGGGCAAAGGTTTATTGTAACAACAACGTGGTGGGCAGAGCTCCTTAAGGAGTAAAAGCTGTGAATCATTTGGCAGATATGCTAATTAGGGGGTAACCTGCAACCTTGGTCACTGGCCTCATTCCATACTGGAAACTGGGGGAAGGGGTTTCTCAGGGGAGTACTTTTGGTCTGTTATGTTTGTAGCAAGAAAGCTTTGAGAGTTGATGTCCATAGCTTGACCTCAGGATTGAATATGATAACTTTGAAAATCTGTACACAATAATTCTGTGGTTACAAGACGGTCCTGTTTCTTTGCAAGATAATTTCTTCAGCGGTCAGCTTGTTCTGGTGATGGGGAAAGATAGTTTGTTTTACTGGGGCCCACTCATGAGTTATTGCCAGGAATAGTGTCCTTGGCTGGAGAGAAACCTGTCAAGGGTTTTGAGGCTAGGGAGAAATGTGATCTTAGAATTGGGGTCCAAGCATGAGCACCCCATCAGGAGCATCTTCATTTCCAAGCCCGACCATTCCTGCTTCCTCCCACTTTCGGGTAGTCTGATGCTAGTTTTATCTTGGCAGTCTTTCTGCTCAGGAGGAGGAGGGTGTGAGTCTGGGAGGGAGGGAGGAGGGGAGGGGGTGGAAACGCTGGACCAGGTTGACTTTGGACTCCTGGGAGGAGTTTAGGGCATAGGAGGGGATCATTGCACTGGGGATGGCATTCCATGTGATGGAGGCTGTCAGGGTCTCTGAGTCCTAGCCCTGGGTGTGATTGGAGGAAAGGGTCCAGCCCTCCAGGGAGCCTCAGGTGCTAGACAGGGCTCTTGGAATAGGAAGACCCTCCCAGGGTAGGTTGGGCAGAAGCAGGAAGTCTTTGAGCCGTGACTGCTCTGCTTTCCCTGGACCTGAGAACATACCGCCTTCTGGACCCCAGCTCTGTGCATGCAGGTCCCAGGCAGTTCTGAGCCAGAGCCCTGCCAAATTTCTTGGTTCTGCTGGATGCCCATGCCATTGGGTTTCATTCTCTTCATCTGACCTCATGGTGAGTGTCCTCCAGGTCTGCCAGGAGCACACCTCCCTCCCAAGCCTGGCTACTGGATGAGCTCCCTGCCCCTAAAGCTTTTCCAGACCTCCAATCACTTCCTAAATTCCTGGCTCACGTTCCCCAGATTTATCATTGCATAACACTTTTCCAGACTTCAGACTTTGCCCATAGGATTCCTGGAGTCCTGATTTCAGCCTTCCTATCAGGCCCCACGTGTCCTGCCTCCCTGTCCCCTAATCTCTAACCTCCTGGTTAGAAATTCCCTTATCTTGCCTTCAGCCCCAGGTCCTTTGGAGATCCAAGAATCCTACCTTCCTACCTGCCCACCCAGGCTTGGGCCCAGTTACCAAAGCTCTCTCCTGGTCCCCCTTACCTGCACCCATGATTCTAGGGCTGATTCCCCATCAGATCCCAGGCATGTGGCTCCCTGTCTCCAGTTTCCCTTTAGGGATTTCAAGCCTAAGCTCTCCCAGAGCATCCCAGCAGTCCTCCCCAGGTCCTTGTAAGACCTCAGGACACAGTCATCCTGCTTCCCCAGGTTCAGTGTCCCTCTTGTTAGAAATGACTCTTCTCAGCAACACAAGGTACAAAGACAACTCCAAAGGACTCACGATGGAGAACGCTATCTACATCTAGAGAAAGAACTGTGAAGTATGAATGCAGATTGAGGCATACTTCATGCTTGCCTTTTTTTCCTCTCTTTTGTTTTTGTTTTTGGGGTTTTTTTTGGTTCTGTTTCTTCTTTCTCATGATTCATTCCATTGGTCATAATTCTTCTCCACAACTTGACAAGTGTATAAATTAATTCAATGCGAAGTTATTCGTGGTAGTTATATGAGATTCCATGCCATCTTGGGGAGGGAGGGGGGAGGGAGGGGAGAAAATCTGGAACTCAAAATTATGTAGAGCCGTGTGTTGTAAACTAAAAATAAAAAAAATATATAAAAAATATAAAAAAAAAGATTAAAAAAAAAAGAAATGAGGAAAAACAAGTCCTGGACACCGGAGTAGGTGAAAGAAAGCTATTACTATGATTCTCAAGAGAAGCTGATGCCCCAAACTAAAATGCCTCACCTCTCCTCTACAGAAGTCAGCCGTCGTAGAGAGATTTTCGTAACTTCTAAACTGCCCCTCCCCTCCAAACCAGGATTGGACCCAATTCTTCAGGGTTACAGTCTCCCCTTTGTTCTCATTACTCTCCTTGTCTCCTGTAAGGATAATTAGACTCTAATTTTACTCAGAGTCTGTTGGCTACTATTCATGAAGCCATGCCTACTACAGGTCGAACTTAAACTTTGCCCTACTTTAGATTACAAACCCATTTGAAACTGGTTTGCTTCTTTTCTGAGAATTGTTTCTTTTTTTCTAATCGCCTGACTCTCAGATGTTTCTTCCTGTGCAGGACAAATTTTATCTCTTTTCTAACACCCTGGAGCCCTTCTGTCAATCCAGTGTGCCTGACCTCTCTCCATGAGCTGTGTTTGATTGTCTTGCTTCCCAGTTCCCACTCCTGCTTCCCGCCTCAGGTCCCCTTCCAGGGGGCTTCAGCCTAGACTGGATTTTGTCTCCTAGTCTCAAGCTTCCCCTGATCACTCCCTGGTGGCTCCATTCAAGAGCCTTCCCCCTACTCAACCTTCCCTAGCTTGGATCTTAGATGAAGGAGTCAGTCTGTGTTCTAGACAAACTGTCTGTGAGTCATGGAGAGGGCATGCAGGGAGGGCAGAGGAACATTAGGAGGAAGAGCTCAAGAGCCATTGAGTCTGTGAATAGATCCCATCTGAGACCTCAAGCTCCCTCTGGCTCTTGGGTCTCTGTGGGAGAATGCGGATGGGGGAGAGAGAGTAAGAGAGGCAGGAAGTAGTTTTCCTGTTGAGACCATCTTCATTTCAAGTCTGACCCTCCCTACTTCCTCCCTCTGTAGGGTGGAGTCTCTCCCTTGAGGGCAGGGCCAGGGCCTTTGTGACTCCTGTGGAACCTCACCTTTGTAAATCCTTGTGGGCCAGCCTGATGCCTAGGAAGAGAAGAGCAAGACCTCTCCCTGTCTGGGATCCTTCTTCCTGCCCAGCTTAGTCTGCAGAGAACCAAGACCTGGCCCCAGCAGGGAGCCTGGAGCCAGAGGGAATGGCCCCTGGGAGCAGCAGCCCCCCTCCCCAGGTGAGTGCAGTCTATGCACAGACATCAGCCAATGAGGCCATTGCCATAGACACAGAGGATGGTCTATGAAGCCTGAAATGTGGTCCTCATGGAGCATTTTTTTACAAAAATAGGCATGAATTTGAATAAGGTAGTAACAACACTGCCCTGCTCTCTGCTTTCTGGGTTAAACTGATTCATTGGCTCTTTGGCATTTTGAGGACTAACCCCTCCCTCCTCACATTGCTGCCCTCCCCCGTTTGTTTTCCAGTTCTCCCTCATTAGAACAGGTCACACAAGAGTCCCCAGTCTCATGGAATCCCTCCCATTTACCATTTCTGGGGTCTCGTCAGCAAGCATTTGTTATTGTCACTGAGTTGTTTTTAGTCCTGTCCAACTCTTTTGATATTCATGACCCTATTTGGGTTCTTCTTGGCAGAGATCCTGGGGTGTTTGGCCATTTTCTTCTCCAGCTCATTTTATAGGTGAGGAAACTGGGGCACAAGGGGTTAAGCCTGCCTTGCCCAGGGTCACTCACCTAGTGTCTCAGGCCAGCTCTCCATCCACATTGCCACTGAGCTGCCCCAGCAAGTCAGCAGCTTCGTCCAGACAAGCTCTGCACGGTATCAAATGGCTCTAACAATTTGGGTATCAGAAAGTAATTTTTTCAGAAAGTGACATTTTAGCTGAGATTTGAAGGAAGCCCAGAGCAGGCCTTTAGGGCCTGGGTTAGGGTCAGGATTGAGAGCGTTCCAGTCGTTGGAAAGGCATTTGACATTGTCTTCAGTTTTTTCTTTTCTTTGATTGTGTCTTGATATTTTGTACAGTCAGTAGGTTCCACGGTCTCCATTCTATTTTTTAAGGAATTATACTGCACTGAGCTTTTGTACCTCCTTCCCATGTGGCAAATTCTACGTTTTAGGGAGTTCTTTCCTTCAGTACTTTTTTGTTCCTCCTTTGCCAAGCTTTTGATTCTTTTTCTCATGATTTTCTTGCACCTCTGTCGTTTCCAATTTTTTCCCTACGTATCTTAAATGATACTGAAAAACCTTCTTCAGGATTTCCCTCCATGACCTGAGATCAATTCCAATTTGTCTTTCAGGCTTTGGATGTGGGAGTTTGGACTTTGTTGGCATCCTCTCAGCTTGTGTTTTGATCTTCCTTGTCACCATAGTACCTTTCTATAGTCAGAATTTTTCTGTTCTTTGCTCATTTTTCCAGCCCATTCCTTGACTTTAAACTCATTCCTAAAGTGGGGCTCTGCTTTCAGGGTGGAGGGCTCACTGTAAGTTTGCAGTTCTGCCAAGGTGGTAGGAGCTAAGGAGGGGTGTGTTTACTTCTCTCCTGCCTGTGAGTGACCACAGGCACTCTTCTTCCCTGGAGCTATGAGGAGCGGTCCCACATCCTAGCAGTTCCAAGCTCTGGTGTGATCCTCCTCACACTGGGATTGCCATCTAGGACTGGGACCCAGATCCAAGTATGATCAAAGCAACAGTGCCCCCAATGCCAGCAAAAGGACCCCTGTAATCTCCTTCTAACTAGTTATCTGACCTTTTACCACATGTGAGCTGAGAGGTCCACAAGCTGCCTCAGCCACCACTGATTTCTTTCTGGGGCCCAGTCTGGACTGGTGCAGCCTGCGATGGACTATGCTGCCCTCTTGCCCAGGTGTGACACACCTTTCCCCCTCTCACCTTCAAAGTCCCGCCCCCCTCACCTACTCTACTGTGCTCTTCTCTTTTTGAGACCACAGAGGTGACCTCCATCCTCATTCTCCTTGACCTGTGTCCTGCCTCTGACTCTGGTGATCACTCTGTCCTCCATGATACTCTCTTCTCTCTAGGCTTTTAGGACCATATTCTCTTCTGGTTTTCCTCTGACCTAACTGACGACTGATCTGTCTTTTCTGGGCCTTCCTGAGATCAAACCCTCTGACCATAGGTGTCCCTCGGGGGTCTGTACTTGGTCCTCTCCCATTTTCTCTCTATTCTACTTTCCTTGGTGATTTCATCAGTTCTCATCCATGTCATCACTATCTCTGTGCTAATGATTCTCAAATGAACCCTTCCTGGCCCAGTCTCTCTGCTGACCTCCAGTCTTGTATGTCTAATTTCCTAACAGATATCTCAAACTGGATGACCAATAGACATCTGAAATTTAATATATCACAAACAGAGCTTTTGATTTTTACCCCAGACACACACACACACACACACACACACACACACACACACACACACACATACACACTGTCTCACCCCTCCTTTCCTTATTACTGTAGAGGGCATCACCATCTTCCCATCCCCACCCAGGAGTTGTCAAGTCCTGAAATCAATCAAAGGCATGAGTTGAGGAATAAAGTGCCTTTAATTGAGATAACAAGGTAGCAAACCTACTACCTGGGGGATGTCAGGGGTATTTCCCAAACAAAGAAACCCATCAAAAAGTTTTTATAGTTTTAGGAGGACAGAGGGAGAAGGCTATATGAAGTAGCAAACGCTGGTCATGAGACCCCAGTGGCCCTTGGCCATCCAGGCCAGAAAAGCCATCTCATTCCAGCTGCTCTGCCCTTCCTGCCATGAATCCCAGTGTGAGGGAGCAAGTAGAAGCTGAGGTCTAGCTTGGGCTGGGCTTCGCACGAGGAAACTTCCCTAGAGGGGGGATTTAATGTGTGGTTGAGCTCAATTTAATCCAAAATAACTGTCTTAAGAGTAGGAAGGTGAGGACAATACTGAAATGCTGACATTCCGAGGGTCATTTAAGGGAGTGGCAATCCACATTACATCTGGTATTAACAATTTCTGTCACTTTGTGAACAATTTTCTGTCAATCATCCCAGCCTCCTTTGTATCTCTTAGCCCACACATCCAATATGGTGCAATGGCCCATCAGTGTTACCTTTGCACCATCTCTAGACCATACACCTTCTCTCCTCTCCCTGCCACCTTTCTCATGTGTGGCCCCATCACCTCATGTCTGGTCTATTAAGATAGCCTACTGGTGGGTCTGCCTCTCTCAAGACTCTTCCCCCCCTCCAAGTCATTCCCCAATCAGCCACAAGTCATTTCTTGCAATGCAGTTCTGACCAGATCACTGCCCTCTTCAATAAATTCCTGTGGATTCCTTTTTATTGCCTCCAGGATCAAATAGAAAATGGTCTTGTTGCCATTGAAAGCCCTTTAGGAGCTACCCACCCTCCACCCCAATCTTTCCAGACTTCTAACAGCTTACTCCCCAACATATATCCTTGACCTAGTGGCCCTGCCCTCCTGACTTCTCTCAGCTCTAGGCATTTTCAATGGCTGTCCCCACTCCTGGAATACTCTCCTTCCCCAGCCCGGACTCCTAGCCTCACTGCCTTCCTTTAAGTCCCAACAAACAACTGAAAACTGCAGGAAGTATTCCCTAACCCCTGTGAATTCTTACTCCTTCCCTCCTCTGATTATGGCCTATTTGTCCTGGACTTGGCTTGCTTTGTATATATTGGTTTGCTTGATGTCTCCCCGGTTAGATGCTGACCTCCTTGAGGGCAGGGGCTGCCTTTTGCCTCTTTTTCTATCCCCGGTGCTAAGCATTGTGCCTGGCACATGATGGGTGCTGAATAAATGCATATGGGATTGAAGTGACAATTTCTAGTCCTTGAGGAGCCCTTGGCACATCACTCTCTTCTTCCCCTGCTGTCTTCTCCTGTATCTGCCCTAGTTGTCATGTAGCACCACCAAAGGACCTTCTCCTGAAAGCAGGATGTCAGAAGACTCTGTCCATAATCCCCCCTGTCATCCTGTTCACTCTTACCTCCCCCAGAGTGACTCCTTCAAACCCATCTGCTTCTGAAGTTTCACAAAGAAATGTCTTACTTAGAGAACAGGAGGATTTAGAAGTTCTGAGGAACCTCAAAAAGTGTAAAAGAGCTATAAATTCCTCAGTTGTCCAAAAGTCAAACAATTCACTAGACTGAGAGGTGAAATGTAGATTCCAAAGAGATCAGAAATCAAGTATTTCAAAGAAGAAATCAAATCACAGTGATAAAAAATGGAATGGTGATTTTATGCCAAGGATGGAGAATTGTTCCCAAATATCAGAATCTCTGATAAAGTGAATACTGTGCTTATAATAGAAATAAAAGAAAATGAATTGGGAGACCATCAGATTTCAAGCTCATTGGCCACACACATAGTGGACATGTGGCAGGTTGGAAATAGAGATGACCCCTACCAAGTATCAGGGTATTTGTGGGGATGAAAATTGTTCAACTTACAAAAAAAAAAAAGGCAGAGCTCTGAGCCTGTGGCTCTTTATTCCGGGGCCCATGGTCCCTTCTAATAAGTGGACCTCAGATCTTCCTTCTGATCTGAGATGCATCCTTCTTCTGGGACCTTGTTTCTATAAGGTCTTATACCAGACATTAGAAAGACTTGCACAAAATGATTAAGAGAACCACGTGAACATCGTATACAGTAACAGCAATATTGTGTTCAGAAGAGTTTGAGCAAATGAGTCATTTTGACTATTATAAGACACAAATTGAAAATAAAGGGCATATAAAGAGTGACGCTATCTGCCTTCAGAGAAAGAACTGACCAACAGTGGTATGTATGGAATGATCTAACATTTATATACAAATAGGTATATGTGCATTTGTGTGTGTGTAGTTGTACTTAATGGGAGCCTTCTCTAGGGCTGGTGGGGAATGGAGAGGAAAAAAAAGAAATTTCCTTGATAACTTTGTTGTATATTGGGAGGGAATAAGTTGTACCTGAGAGATTGCAGTTCCATGTGCGATCAGCTTTTTTATTGTATTCTTCTGGAAAAGCTTCTGTTGCCTGAATTGAAAGTAAAATATTTTTTAAAGGTAAAACCCAGTTTCTAATCCTAATGAGCTCACATTCTAACAGAGGAGATAACACGCAAATAATTTTGTACATATAAGATATATTTGCTATCTACAGTATACGGTATATATGCACGTATACATGTGCGTTTATACCCATATGTATATGCATATGTTCTATACATTTGGTCTGTGGCTTCCCCTTCCTCTAATCCATAAATTCTCTACTTTATTTGATCATTATATCCTTTGGATTTAAGTAAATCTTCCTTTAACTCTATTCAATATGAAAGGAATAAGATTCTAAAGTTTTCCATGCATTTGCACATAAGAGATTAAAATTTTTTTTAAAAGAATATATCATTTATATGAGTTCTGATGAGGAAGATATTTCCTATCACCCTCTCTCATGCTCCACCACACATCCACCTACCTCACATGTAGAACACAAACTTTCTCCCTGATTCCACGGAGGGATGCATTTGTGAGAAAAATACTTCTCAGTTTTACTCTACCTTATCATAGAAAAAGCTTTTCTCAAAATTCAGTTGGGCTCTTAATGACTCTGATTCTCATAAAATGTCTGACTATTCAGCAAATCCCTTCTCTGCACTTCAGTATTGTTCTGTAAATTAATGAGAGTTGGACTATTAAAATCTGAAGTGTCCTTCAGCTCTACATTCTGTGACTTTTAATGATTTAGGGGTTGGTGACATTCGAGGATGTGGCTGTGGACTTCACCCAGGAGGAGTGGGGCCTCTTGGACCATGCTCAGAAGGAGTTGTACAAGGAGGTCATGCTGGAGAATGCCCAGAACCTGCTCTCCCTGGGTAAGGACACATCCTCTAGTAATGCTGAGTCTGCAGTCAAAGGAATATCTTCATGCCCTGGTGTGTAGGGTTAGGAGCACTGATCAGTTGTTAGAGAGAGAAAAGTGTTGCACTCCTGTCCTGCTGCCTGGAGTTTCCTATAGAAAGTCTGTGCATTGTGTGACAGGAACCTGAGGGTTTCCTTGTTGCTTCTGAAGCTGTCTCTAACCTCTTCTAGGCAGCTTCAAATTAGGGTGGAAGAATCTCAGACCTGGAACTAATGTCAGGGGTCATTTGGCCTAACCCCCACCTGGCCATGAAATCTGTCTGCCAAGGCTCTGAAAGCTGCTCAGGAGGCTTTTCCTTACAAGCCTGTCCTCTCTGGGATGGGTCTGGGATCTGGGATATTCTTCTTTTTAACAAACATCAATCTGTAGCTCCCAGCTTCCACTTGTCCCTTGTATAATGAGTTTGTCCTTAATATTCCTTCCTGTTGCCCTGAAATTCCAGCACAGATGGTGGGAAAGGAAGGGAAGGGAAGAAGCATTTATTCTCACTTAGTACTTGCCATGTGCTGGGCCTGGGAATTTCTTTACAATATTATGTCTCTCCATCCTCACAGTAACCTTCCAAGTTAGGGGATATTATTCTCCCCATTTGACAGTTGAAGAAACTGAGGCAAATGTAGGCTAAGTGACTTGTCCAGGGACATACAACTAGTAACTGTCTGAGGCTGGATCCAGACTCTGGCATGCCTCACTCTAGGCCCAGGGCTGTCTCCACTGCACCACCAGCTGCCTCTGATTTCTAGAGAATGGAAAGTGTGCAATGAGTCCAACCTTCTATGAAGAAGGTGCACCAAGACCAGATTTTCTGATTTCAACCTGGTTGGTTGCATGATCTTCTCCCCTCAGAGAAGAAACCCTATCAGACTATCCTTCAGGAGTCCTGGGAACCACCCTGGGGTCCTTGGTTACAAGTACCTGGCATTTCCAGGAGTAAGAGACTGGCCAAGAAATAGAATTTGGACCAGTTAGGGTTTCTTGAGTTTACCAGCAGAAAACTCTCACCTGAAGAGTCAAAGATGCCCCAAATGAACAGTATACAAGGTTTCTGTAGGTTCTAAGGAGTGAGAAATAGGGGAGGGAGACAGTGCAAAAGCTGGCTCATCTAGGTTCCTATTCTCAGGCTCCAGTCTGGTCTCGCATAATGTCTTTTTAGCCTGCATTGGGTTAGGAGTTTCTATGAGAATGGACTTGACAGGATGAGAGGCAGAGGTTTCTTTCTCACAACAGATGCTACAAAAGGATATTGTGGCATACCCTATTTTGGGGTACTTGCATTACAAGTACTAATGAGTGAGTACAGGGTCATGTGTGTGAACTTAATGGAGTGAATCTCAGACTGGAGCAGCTCTGGAACCATACCCCTTTCCTTAAAGAGAAGTAAATGACAAGTTTCTCTCCATGCTCGTTCCTATCTGACTCCCCGTGCCCAGGGCTGCCAGTTCGCAGAGAAGACATGATCTCTTATTTTGAGCAAAGGGAAGCACCATGGATGCTGAAGCAAGAAGGCCTGAGGAGTCTCTGTCCAGGTGAGTGAGGTGAAAGCACTTCTATGAGAGCTGGCATTACAAGATACTGCTATTTGTTGTGGTGAAGCAGGTGCTCAATTTGGGGGCAGGAAGGCCTGACTTGGAATTCTTTTTCAGATATTTCTCAGCAGTGGCTTCATGGGTCAGTCACTGAACCACTGAAACAGCCTCAGTTTCTCCACCCATAACAAGAGGGGTTTGGACTCCACGGCCTTCTTCCTTCCAGGGATAAATCTATTATCCGAAAAAAGTTATCATTTGGAATTTAAGGACATGGAATTTTCCTGAAAGTATAAAAGGGGTTAGGGAATACCGCATGAGCTCTTTCCTAGACCTTCTTCAAGTCAACTGTCTTCTAAGTGCCTACTCTCTTCCCGACTTTGTACAAAGGGCTGAGTACATAAATCAATTCAAGAGACATCCCCTGCTCCCATGGAGCTCACAGTCTTGTGGGGCAGAGAGCATACCAACAAGTATGTAGAAACCTGTTATGGACAAGATAAATTGGGGCTAGTCAAGAGAGGGAAGGCCTTAAATTTAAGGAGGGCTGGGAAAGGCTTATTGTGATAGGTGGCCTCTAGCTGGGGACTCAGGGAAGCCAGCAAGAACATTCTAGGCAACAGGGATGACAACAGAAACCCACAGAGTCCGAAGTTGGAATGACCTGTCCCTGGAACAGACAGGAGGCTCAAAGAAATGGATTATAACATGAGGAGAGGAGGGTAGAAGGGAGAAAGAAGACTGGAAGAATAGGTGAGGGGTAGGTGATAAAGTGCTTTCACAGCCCTAGATAGGGTTTTATATTTCATGTTTTCCTAGGGAGCCACTGAAGGCTGTTGAATACATGGTGACATGGTGAGGTGAGAGTTGAAGGAAGATGAACTTGATAACTGGATAGAGGATTAGACTAGACTAGGAGGAGAATTGAGGCAGCTGAACCAACCAGCAGGGTCTGACCCTATGTCAGGTATGGGGTGACAAGGGTGGTACCCAATAAAGTGACAATATTGAGATACAAACGGATCTATGGAATTATGCCATAAAAGATGGAATCAACAGGACTTTGGAACAGATTGAACATGGGTGTCAGGAGCGTGAATGTGTGAGAGTTGATGAGGAGGGCATGACAATTCATTTCTGAGCCTGAACTATTGGGAAGGTGCTTTGGATAGCATTAGGAATGGAAGAATATGGAAGGGCTGGAGGAAAGAAAATGAGTTTCCTTTTGGATATGGTAGAAGTAGAACCAGAAGAGAGTAATGTTGCTAAAATCTGGGGAGGGGAGGATCAAAAAAAGGTGGAGACTGACAGTGTCGCAGCCGGCACGGAAGTCAAATAGGCTTAGGATTAAGAAATGGCTATTAAATTTTAACAATTTTGAGATTATTGGTAATTTTTGAGAAATATGTTTCACTTGCACAATAAATTTAGGAGGTACCATGCAGAGAATTTATTTTTTTTTACTTTTATAAATACCCCAATTAACTGGAAAGGACAAATGAAGAAAGATGCTATCTACATAGAGAGAAAGAACTGATAAATAGAAATAGGCCTAGAATAATTTCAGATAGACAAACCTATTTATATCTAATGGTGGCCATGTCTTGTGCGGTGTGGTGGGGTAGAAAAAAGAGAAAAGAAAGGTAAAAAAGAAAAAAGTTTCAAAGAAAGCCAGGGAAATGAGTTGGAGACACCAAATGGAAATGACCATCTCTAGCTGTTTAGCCATAAAATGGAAGAAAGGTATTGGACACCATGTCATGAGGATGCATGGATCACGTGAGAGTGTTTTAATGATGAGAGAGAAATTTTATTTGTGATAATAGGGAAAGAGTCACCATTGTGGCAGAGAGTGAAAATCGGTGAAAAAAAAGAGATCCTACAGGAGGAATACATGGAGACAGATGAGGGGGGCAGAGTGAGATCATTTCCATGTGTGAGTGGATTTTCTTTAGGAAGCAGACAAATTTTTCCATGTGACGTGGGGGTCAAGAAGAAGAAGAAAACATCTGATTTATATGAGATGAGGAGGATAAAAAAGCCCTTGTTGAATGTCTAGTTTTTTTTCAGTGATTGGGAAAGGAGGGGAAACAAGCCATAATGGAGGGTTGGGGATGAATTAAAAGATTTGGAAGAGCTGCTGTGGTGAGTGGCACAGGGAGTCAGTTAGGAAAATGGCAAAGGATTGCCTTGCTCCAGTGAGTGCCAAGATTATGTAGCCTAAATTGATAGTGAATCTGGCAGCCTGGTTTCATGATTTTCTCTCTGTACATTTAGCAGCACCAGAGGAGTAGAGATGGCTGCTGCCTTACTCAGAAGTCTTCCAAGGCTAAACTTTGCATAGATTATCAGCCCAAGTCCCTTTCCTAATCTCTATGGCTAATCTGTATACCCATTTTTGGACAATCATTGGCGAGGTTCATGTAGGTGACCACCACATCAGTTTAGGGAGCCAGGAGTTAGAAACCCACAGGTGTCCTACAGCACAAAACCCTTCAGAAGCCTCTGTAATCTTCAGTATTGGTTCTCTTCCAGTTCCATCAGGGTTTGATGCTAAGGTAACTACTTAGCGGTAATTGAGTATTAGAAAGGCAGAGAAACAGGGCTGATGCCTGAACGTGCATTCAACAAATAGGCAGAGACCAGAATGCATGGAGTAGAGATAGAGGCTGGGATCTGCTATCAGCCCTGGGCTCAGGCAGGGAATCAGTAAACATTAAGTGCCTTCTGTTTTAGGCACTGGGCTAAGCCATGAGGATCCAAAGGAAGGCAAAAGACAGTGTCTGCTGTCACAGAGCTCAGAATCTAGTTTATGAACAAATGCTTATACAGAGAAAGTGAGTGTTTTGGAATTGAAATATATTTAATTCAACAAGGAAACAAGGGAGTAAAAGGAGTGAGGATAATACAGGTTTGAGAAGGAGAGCAGAACGGGGGAGGAAATAGTCAAAATCAAATGAAAGTAATAGGTAGCATTTATACAGGAGCCACTATGTGTCATGCACTGTACAAATATTGTCTCATTTTATCTTCATAAGAACCCTAGCAATTAGATGCTATAATTATGCCCATTTTACAGATTTTAAAAAAAACTGATGCAAACAGAGTTCTTGTGACTTCCCTAGGGTCACAGGACTAGCAAGTTTCTGCAGTGGGATTGAAACTCAGGTCTTCCTGATTCATGGCCCAGCATTCACTCCACTGCCCTACCAGTTGTATTCTCATTTTTTGAACAGAATATATTGAAAATACTCACTGAAGCATAAGGTGGGAAATGGAAGGCGAATTTCACAAGCTCCTTCCAGGATATGTAGATTCAGCTTTTTTTTTTTTTTAAGCTCTCCAACTAGTCACAATGCTTTGCTAATCATTTTTAAAATTTCTTTTTCTATTGGCTCTTGGCAGGTACCACGTTAAATGACAAATGTGTTTGAAGATCAATTGCAAATATTACTATATTATTGTTTTTAATTTGTATTTATATCTAAAACAATCTTTGGAAGGATAGAATTTCTTCAGGCATGACTTTGTTATTTCTACCACTGGTAAACTGGCTGTACTTTTGCTGAAACTCTACTGAATGACTAACCCATGTTGCCAACCAAGTCCTTCAAGAAGCTGCCAGATATAGGAAGAATAACATGAACAGAGGAAAAATTCAAATTAGAAAACAACCTTATCAAACTTACCATTTCAATGAATGGCATTTTAAGGTCTGTTTTTGTACCAAGGTTATGGCGGTTCGTGATGGTTTCATGGTGGATTCTACTGTGCATGCTTGGTAATGATGATTTTCCTATAGCCTCCCCTCACTGCTGCAACAATGTAAACCAAAGTGAGATCTTGATCTGGTGATTTCTGGTTTGATGAGATGCAATTACAAGGTAGACCAAGAACGAGACGATGACTCCAGTGTAGTGATAGACAACTATCAAAGGATTGCTGCATGCCATGTGACCATTTGCACATGAATGTTGAACCTTCCTGCAAGTTTGGAAACAATTTGATGTCAAGTTGACAAACTGAAAGAATATGTTCCACTTGGACAGAAGCAGTCAGAGTTTGGGGTACTCACTGCACAATCCCCAAAAGCAGTGCTTTTCTGATCACTATAGTTTGGAATCACTGCAAAAAAGACAGCTGTTAAGGTTGAAACATGTGCATACCTCTCATCCCAGAAGATAAAAAATATCTATGTAACCAAATTGGATGATTATTTACCACTGACAAATTTTTAGCTCAAATCCCTTAGACATTGGTCTGAATCCTTCAAGGAGTTTGTGAACATTTAAAGAGGAAGGGATTCAAGAAGACCAATAGTGAAGCATACTGTCCACTTCTGTACCAAAGGATGACAGACTCCACTTGCTAGATCAGACACATATTTTCAGATGTGGGCAATGCTGTGCTTTTGGGGGCAGGGGGAAGGCAGGGCAATTAGGGTTTAGTGACTTGCCCAAGGTCACACAGTTACTGAGTGTGCCAAGTCTCTGATGTTGGATTTGAACTCAGGTCCTCCTGAGTCCAGGGCTAATGCTCTATTCACTGTGCCACCTAGCTGCCCCTGTGCATTTTTTTAAATTGTGTTTTATAAAAGGCTTTTAATTTTATTTTAGTGAGCCAGAGGTATTTAAAGATAATTTTTAAAAAGAAATAAGTAATGACTATCTCAAAAACTTAATGGGTCGGAACAAAATCTCTTATGCCTCAGGTAAATAGACACACAAAAAAAGTGTCGGTACTCTGCATGTAAGCTGATGTAATGCAGCAGAAAACCTAAGATTGAAAGTGATCCTCAGGGAAATTAGGTTATGGTTACTGGTAGAATAGATCATGAAATAATTTGAATATTTAGTATATGTTCACCAAATGGAATTGTATCTATGAATAAATGTAGACAACGAAATGGACAGAGAAAGATTGAAAGTGGAGATAATTTGTCAAGTACTGTGGTCAGAGCATACCCCTTCACAGGGTTCAGATTCTAGTCCCAACTACTGGGATTTGAGTTAAGTCACTTAGCCATTCTGAGCTCATGGTCTGAGTTGCGATTCTGAGCTCATGGTCTGAGTTGCGAATATGATGAGAATAATGGCCCTACCTGTTGCACAGGTTTTTGTGAGGATCCAATGTAAATTCATGCATGAAGCTCTTTGGAAATTAACTCATCCTTCAGATGTGAGCTAAAGGCATTTTAAAATGATTATTTCTGCCCCTTTAAGATGTTTCTCTTTGCCTGGGGAAATAGCAAGAAACTGAGTTTTTGTTCTGTCCATGGAGCGAAGGGGATATACATATACATATATATATATATATATATATATATATATATATATATATATATACACACATATATGTATGTGTGTGTGTGTGTGTGTGTATACGTATAGTGACTGTTTTACTGTTGGCTTTTTTTCTTTTTTTTTTTTCAGGAGAGATCAGACTGGAAATGAAGGGAACTGCAGCAGAGGTCACCCTTCCTGTGGAAAAAATGCATAAGCAAAGATTCATGAGTGATAGTACCTCTGATTTCTTTTGGAGAGAAGTCTGCACAACACCTGAGAATATCCACACTGCAGAGAAATATTATGACTGTAAACAACGTCGAAAGGGTTTTATTGAGAGAAAGTATCTTATTGCACATCAGAAAATCCTCCCTGGAGAAAAACTTAGTGAATGTACTGAGTGTGGAAAAGCTTTTAGACAGAAGAGATGTCTTATTGCACATCAGGGAATACATACTGGAGAGAAACCTTATGAATGTAATCGATGTGGAAGGGCTTTTATACAGAGGGCTTATCTTACTGTACATCAGAGAACACACAGTGGAGAGAAACCTTATAAATGTAATCAATGTGGAAAAGCTTTTAAATGGTGGAACAGTCTTAGTGTACATCAGAGAATCCACACTGGAGAGAAACCTTATAAATGTAATGAATGTGGAAAGACTTACACATGGAAGGACAGTCTTGTTGAACACCAGAGAATCCACACTGGAGAGAAACCTTATAAATGTAATGAATGTGGAAAGACTTTGAGATGCAGGAAGAGTATTCGTGAACATGAGAGAATCCACACTGGAGAAAAGCCATATGAGTGTAATCAGTGTGGGAAGGCTTTTATACAGAGGGCTCGTCTTGTTGTGCATCAGAGAACACACACTGGAGAGAAACCTTATGAATGTAATCAATGTAGAAAGACTTTTACATGGAAGAATGGTCTTACTAAACATCAAAGAATCCACACTGGAGAGAAACCCTATGAATGTAAACAATGTGGAAAGGCTTTTAAATGGTGGAACAGTTTAACTCTACATCAGAGAATTCACACTGGAGAGAAACCTTATAAATGTAATGAATGTGGAAAGACTTACACATGGAAGGACAGTCTTGTTGAACACCAGAGGATCCACACTGGAGAGAAACCTTATAAAGGTAATGAATGTGGAAATGCTTTCAGATGTAGACAGAGTATTCGTGAATATCAGAGGATCCACAGTGGAGAGAAAACTTATGAATGTAATCAATGTGGAAAGACTTTTAAATGGTGGAACATTCTTACTCGACATCAGAGAATCCACACTGGAGAGAAACCTTATGAATGTAATCAATGTGGAAAGACTTTTAGAGAGAAGAGTTATCTTATTTTACATCGGAGAATACATACTGGAGAGAAATCTTATGAGTGTCATCAGTGTGGAAAGTCTTTTAAACACAGGGCTCATGTTATTGTACATCAGAGAACGCACACTGGAGAGAAACCTTATGAATGTAATCAATGTGGAAAGACTTACACAAGGAAGGAGAGTCTTGTTGAACATAAGAGAATCCACACTGGAGAGAAACCTTATAAATGTAATCAGTGTGGAAAGACTTTCAGATGTAGGAAGACTATTGGTGAACATCAGAGGATCCACACTAGAGAGAAACAGTATGAATGCAATCAATGTGGAAAGACTTTTACATGCAAGGGAAGTCTTGTTCTTCATCAGAGAATCCACAATGGAGAGAAGCCTTATGAATGTAATCAATGTGGAAAGACTTTTAAATGGCGTGCTAGTCTTACTTCACATCAGAGAATCCACACTGGAGAGAAGCCTTATGAATGTACCCAGTGCAGAAAGGCTTTCACACAGAAGTCCTCGCTTACTGTCCATCTTAGAATCCACATTGGAGAGAAACCTTATGAATGTACCCAATGTGGAAAGGCCTTTAAATGGAGGAGTCATCTTAAGCGACATCAGAGAATCCACATTGGAAAGAAAGCTTAATAATGTAATCATTGTGGTAAAACATTCAGGCTAAAGTCAGTCCTTGTTTACCATCAGTGAATTCATGGGAGATAGAGGAATCCTATAACTGACTTGAATGAGGAAAGACATTGAAATGGAGTAGAGATCTTCTTAACAAAACTCTAGGTATAAGCCATCTATACACTCAGTGTGGGAAGGCTTTCAGCTAGAGGTCATCTCTTATCCTCTCATCAGAGGATTTACAATGAAAAGAAACCTTATGAATGTGCTCAGTGGGTACATGTCTTCCTCTATATCATGGAGGTCATGGGTCAAGATTATATTTTCTGTCTGACTATAACAAAAAGGTTAGATACAAAAAATAATTCATGTCAACCCTCCAGGTTGAAAAATCAAAAACGGAGGCAATAGGCTGGTAATCCACAAACCTGTGTGAGAGAATCCATCTGGATGTTCTCAGAAATAGATTGCCTTCAGAATAGGGAAAAGAGTTTGTGTTGATATTATCTCAACTGGGGAACAGTCATTGATGAAGGGAAGAAATCAGATTTTTTTTTATTAAGGATATAAAAATTGGAGAAATTTAGGGGAGTTTTGTATTCTCCCACAGGCCACCTTGCATATATTCAGACTACAGCCAGGGCATTGCATGTGACAGACAATCAAGAAACTTCTCATTAAATTGAGCTCATTTCTGCCTGCTGATTTTGGTGACCGAACAATCTTGATGATAAAGCAGGGATTCCCATGATAGACTTAAGGCAGAGCAGAACCGCTGTGTAAAGAAAGTAGGTGCTCTTGGGCAGGGAAGAGTTCTTGCAACCTGTATCTACAAAGCTTCTTATGATTGTTCCTACACTGCCAGCCTGGAAAGGAAAGCTAAAGGAATTCAGTTGCATATTAGACGCATCTGGGTTGCTTGCCACATGTTCTCTACAAATCAGTGAAGGGTTCAGGTCCTGATGACAGCACACTCATTGGAGTGATGGTTTCTAGTGCTGAGACCAATATATTGAACATGAGGGAGCAATTCAACAGGCATTATGGAAGTCTCTGTATTCTCTCATCAAGGCAAGTCAGAAGAGTCTTGCTTTGCTAGAAAAAGCTAGCACTGATAGGAAAAAAGGTTTCTAATGAAATTCATTTGGATTCTAACGAGGACCCAAGCCCACTTCTTATTCCCTTACTGAATTTATCAGAGAAACTTGAGTTGGAAAGGCCTTCAGATGCCATCTAGGCCAGACTCATACCTGCAGAGGTATCTCCTTGAAATAATTTCTGCTTGAAGACCAGCTAGGAAGGCAGCCCATTATTAAAGCACTGTCCATCATGCCAGGCTGAAATCTGCCTTTTGTGGCTTACAATAGTTGGTTCTAGGTCTTCCCTCTGGAGTCAAGCAGAATGAGTGGGATTCATCATAGACATGATAGCCTTTCAACTATTTGAAGAGTATTTCATGTTACTCACCAAGTTTTCTCTTCTGGATAAGTTGCCTCGGTCCTTTCAACTCATTTGATATGGTCTCTAATCCATCATATTCACATTTCTTTGGATATATTCCAACTCTTCAGTGTCATTTGTTGATTATCTCCATTTTATCATAGCTAGATAGAGATAAATATCTTCTTTGTCCACATTTATTTGTCTGGACATACCAGCCAAAAGTGCCACCAAATTGGAATATAAATTACCTTGTAAAATCTTACTATTGTGTAATCTGTTTTTGCTAACAATGGTGGGACCACGATTCTTGATAATTCTAGAGGAGAGAGTGAAGTTGATGACTTTGCACAGCTGTGCCTCACTTAAATACAACTGACTTGCCAACAAAGGACCAACAACAAAAATCTGTGGGTAAAGAAGCTCATGAGTTCAAAAGTTAAGTGTTCCTCTCTCAGTTAAATGAAAAAGTTCAGTTCTCCTATCAGTCACTTTTAATTGAAGAAAAATTCTGAGCTAAGTTTATAAGTGCTATGCTCTCTTAAAACACTTTACTTCAAAAGGAATTATCATCTCAGCACCAGTTGCAAATTATTTTGTGTCAGGGAAACTTCTTGTCTTTACCTTTAAGCATCCTGATTCAATCCTAGTCCATCTGTTATCTCTACCAGCCAGGATGATGCCATTCCTGGAAATATTGTCTCTAGGTGTTTTTTTACAATTAGAGTTAGTTTGTTGTCTGTCATTATTTCTGCAAGATCCAAGTGGACAGTATCAATTTCTTCAAGATGAAAAGAAGGGCTGTTTCCAGCCCACATTTCAGACTTTCAGCCAATCACATTGTCCCTGCCCCCATAATGCTGTCAGTCCTTTAACCATTTATATTGTTTTCCCCACCTACCAACTTCTATTTTTTTTCTTGAATATGTAGTTTTTACTGAAAAAAAAAATCATTTTTAAGTTAACATAAAAATGTACAAAGACAGGAGTAAGATATGGACTTCTTTTGTGAAAAATGTGTGGTCTGTTGTTCTTTAAATATTTTTAGAGTTCAGGGCAAAAATGTACCCCTGGAGCCTCTTAATAAGGTAAAGGGCAAGTTCAAAAAACCAAGTGATGGACAAAACTGCCTCTCCTCCTCCAGGACTTTGAGATCCATGGGGAAACCTTTGGGTGAATTTATGTAACAAATAAACTGCTAGTGCTCAGAGCTTTGTGTCTCAGTTGACTTGATTTTCCTTGTGACAATTAATTCTTATGGTCCAGAGACCACCAATATACAATCACTTTTTGGGGGGCGGGGGAAGGCAGGGCAGTTGGGGTTAAATGACTTGCCCAAGGTCACACAGCTAGTAAATGTGTTAAGTGTCTGAGGCTGGATTCGAACTCAGGTCCTCCTGACTCCAGGGCCAGTACTGTACTCACTTTGCCACCTAGGTGCCCCAATACAATCACTCTTGAAGGAAGATTTTAGTGTATAGAACCTTAGCATGGAAACCCTTGTTATCAAATTAGACCTGATTATCTTGAGGCCATCATGACAGCCTCGGCTGATTTGTTTGGTCACTTCAGTCATATTTGACTCTTTGTGACCCCATTTTCCAGGGGAGGTGGTTCTTGGCAAAGATGTTGGAGTAGTTTATCATTTCCTTCTATAGTTCATTTTACAGATGAGGAAAACTGAGGCAAACAGGGTTAAGTGACTTGACCAGGTTCACACACCTAGTAAGTGTCTGTGGATGGATTTGAACTCATGAAGTTGAGTTCCTGATTCCAAGCCCAGTGCTCTATGCACTGTGGCATCAATTAGCTGCCTTTAGTCTCACCTTAGAGGAACCCTTAAGCTGAAAGAACATTTGTTGTTGAGTCATTCAGTTGTGTCTAACTCTTTGTGACCTCATGGACCATAACAGGCCAGGTCTATCTATCCTCCACTGTCTCTCAAAGTCTGTCCATGTTCATGTTCAATTTTTTCCATGACACAATCCATCTCATCCTCTGCTTTCCCCTTCTGTTCTTCCTTGTATCTTTCTCAACATCAGGGTCTTTCCTAATGAATCTCATTTTTCCTTTGTATGGCCAAAGTATTTCAGCTTCAGTGTTTGACCCTCCAGTGAATTAATTTAAGTATTGCCTGATGTCACCTTTTTGCTGTCCCAGGGACTCTCAAAAGCCTTCTCCAGCAACACGATTTAATTTGTTGATTCTGTAGTGCTTGACTTTCTTTATACTACAACTCTGTGTATTAGCAAGACAGTAACCACAACATCGACAGTAATTCTGTATTGCAAAACAGGACTCTCCATATAGAAGGTAGAAGTAGTAAAATGGCAGCTAGGTGGCACAGCGAGTAGAGCACAGGCCCTGGAGTCAGGAGTACCCAAGTTCAAATATGGCCTCAGCTGTGTGACCTTGGGCAAGTCACTTAACCCAAAATGCCCTGCCTTCCCCCCTGCAAAAAAAAAAAATAGTAAAACATTTATTCAGACACCAGAGAACCAGAACCCATAACCAATAAGTCCAGCCCATCCAACAAGCAACTCCCCAAACCAGTAAGCCTACTTTATCATAATAGCGAGGAACGTAGCACACAGTATCATAGCATGGAGCCTCGCCATCCGAGAACCATCCGCCCCGCGGCTGAGGCCTCTCTACAGATACACCAACAGCCACCATGTCTGCTCTCTCCCTCAGTTCTAATTGCACTCTGCATATCCTGTGACACACTTTTCCTCTCAGCAAGCTCCTCCCACCATGTATGTCTTAGGCTTCCTGTGACATAAACAGGTCAAATGGCCTATTAATGGGAAAGATCTTGAAATCTAAATTGTTAATACATTTGGCCCCAAGATCTTTCTGATCCATTACATAGGTCAATGGGTCAATCAATGGGAGTTTTGGGATAACTGGTGTCAACAGAACTTTACAACAGTGTAACAGGGATAAGACAAAATAAGCATATAAAACAATGTCATTCCCCCCTCGAACGAATGGGGCTTAAAATCTTAGGGTAAGGGTTGAAGGTCTGATCCTCCCTAGCTTCTTCCTGCTGAAATTGGACATAGAGCTGTCCCTGGCACAAGAAGTAAAGAGTCCTAATGGAGAGGTCAGTTCTTTAACAAGCTGCCATCTGGAACTCGGTCAACACCAGGTTCAGGGATGACACTTCACAGTCTTGGACAGGTCCTGGGGTGATGCATCACAGTCATGGAACGATCCAGAGGTGACATCCGAACGCATCAGAGGGTGAGAACTGGCTTAAGTGATCAGACATCTGCAGGTGGGGTGGTACTAAGCCTGCAGGAAACAAATTTTAACACAAAAGCCAAAAAGAAAGAAGGAAACAATCATAGTCTCGTTCATGATAGAATGCATGAGTCAAGGATACAGTTTCATAATCATTTTCTCCTCACTAAACAATAGTTACAGTATTATCTTTCCCATGTGCTATAATTTCTGCAGCCTTTGGAACATGGTCAAGGTTCCATTTTACCCATACTTTAATTCCTAATTTTATCCTGTCAGTAGAATGAAACTCTTCCTTTCCTCTGATAGTTGTTTTGGAAGGAGGGTCAGTTTTCACAAGGGGTATTGTTTCACAAGAAATAATAATCAATTGAACTAGTCTATCATTTTTACAAAACTATGCGTTATTTGCCCAAATTCTGGAATGTCACAATAGTTTCTCCTTGATAATTAGAATCTATCAAACCAGCCAATACATGTATTCCTCGAGCTGCTAATGCTAATTTAGGTAATATCCATCCAAAAAGATTCTTGGGGATTCTCATACATATTCCAGTAGTGATTTCTTATCTCTTTTCTGTCCAACCAAAAGTCCTCTAAACAGTCCAAATCCCATCCTGCTCAACCAGGTTTTCCTGGAAATGATGATGGGACATCTTGCCTCACAGTCCAATTTTCAGTATTTGAGATCTCATGTGTTTGCTGTTTTCTAACAGATCTGGGGTCATCATTCTGGCTAGAGGTGTACTTCCTCCTAATGGTCTATTATTCAAATTACGTAAAGCAGTGAACAAATTATCCTTCCGATGTTGATACAAACTATTAGAACTTAACTTTCTTAACTATTCTTTCAATAATCCATTCTTTCAATTAATCCATGTGCTTGTGGATAATATGGAATATGATATATCCACTCCATATTATTTAACATACAATATCTCTTCATTACCTTTGAAATGTGACCCGTTGTCACTTTGAATCTGCATTAGGGTTCCATAATATAGACATGATATCTAGAGTTTTACAAGTGTTCTTCTGAGTTGCATTCTTAAAAGGATAAGCCACTAGTGCACCTGAATAGGTATCAACACAAGTGCATATAAATTTACATCCTTTATCTTGGGGTAGTGGTCCAATATAATCTTATCTGCCAAATCTGGTCTGGAACTTTTCCCCTTGCTATTTCTCCAGTTACTACCCTAGGAACAGTTTGTTCCTTTTCCAATTAACATATGTAACATTCCTCTGCTACTTGTTTTAACAATGAATGAGAGATACTAATACCTCAATCTTGTGCCCACCAGTGTGTGTGGCCTGCACCCCTAAATGGATAGTCATTTGGTGGACCCATTTTGCTAGTACCAGATCATCAGCTGTTAAGCGTACGGACAATAAGTTCAGTAGCAATCTTTGCTAGTCAATCAGCATGTGCATTGTACTCACATTCTGGTATAATGAGGGCCATATGAGAATCTACAAGAAAAACTGACAAATTAGTAAGCAAAGACATGGCCCATATATCTTCCCATAATTCCTTGCTCCAAACTTGTTTACCATTAATTTCTCAATTCAGATTTTTCTACATGGGCATCCATGTAGCTATTGGCTACCACCCATGAATCAGGGAATGCATGCCACTTGATATACTACCATCAGTTCATCATTTCTACCCATTCCAGTACTTTCCAAAGTTCACTTAGTACATGGGTTATAGGCTACCACTTTCCAATGTCTTTTATGGCCCAAATACTTTGCCATCCTATCAGAAAACCTTGCATGTTTCTTCTGTGTTTCAGTTAATCCATCAAATTAATCATTCCATTTTACCAGGTATTGTAACCAACTGTTGCTTTGGTTCAGAGGGTTTCTCATTTCCCTCAGTGTCTATCCTTGCTATAGATTCATGTAAAGCAGAAAATCCAATTTTGCCTGTTTTTGATCTATTTTGAATATACCATTTCCATTTAATTATGCTAGCCCTTTTTGCATGTCCCATTCTGTGAGATGCTGGGGTACTCATTACCCAAGTCACAAGCGGGATTCCAGGCCATAATATCACTTCATTGCCCACACTCAATATTCAGCTAACAATTGCTTTTCAAAAGCAGATGTTTTGAACTCCAGATGTATTGAACTCCAAATGAAGGAAGTTTCCTAGACCAAAATCCCAAGGGTACATTTTGGCTTTGTTATTTTCTGCCATAAACTCCAGTTTGCATAGTCATCTTATACAGTCACATGTAATTCACTGGGCCACTTTGCATAGGCCGTAAATCCAGAGCCAATTGTATACCAGCTTTGGCTTCTTCAAAAGCTTTGCTCTGCTCAAGTCCCCAGTCAAATTCATACTTTTTCCTAGTAACTTTATACAAGGGTTTCAAAATCTGTCCTAAATGTGGAATGTGATATCTCCAATATCCAAATAGTCCTATAAACTTTTGGGCCCCCCTTCTTAGTGGTAGGGATTGGAAAATATTGAATCTTTTATTGAGTTTCTGGGAGGATTTCTTGTAGTCCTTTATTCCATTGTATACCCCAAAATTTTACAGTGTGAGCTGGTCCTTGAATCTTTACAGGGTTAATTTCCCATCCTTTGCTTTTCGTATGCTCAATTAATAGTGATAAACTCTTCTCCACTTCTTTTACATTTTCTCCATGTCATGATATCACCTATGTAGTGCGTAAGCTGTACACCAGTTAACTTCAAATCATCCAAATGTTTTCTGGACTCCAGCTCTGTGCTTGTAGGTCCTAGGTAGGTCTGAACCAGAGTGTTGTGCTCTCACCCTCTACACCCCACCATTTCCTGGTTCTACTGGCTGCCCATTTAATTCAGTCTCATTCTCCTTATCTGACCTCATGGTGAGTGTCCTCCAAGTCTGTCAGGAGCATTCCTCTCAAACCTGGCTGCTGGCGGAGCTCCCTGCCCCTAAATCTTTTTCAGACTCCCCATCACTTCCTAAATTCCTGGCTCACCTTCCCCAGATTTATCATTGGATTACACTTTTCCAGACTTCACACTTTGCCCTCGAGATTCCTGAAGTCCTGATTTCAGCCTTCCTGTCAGGCCCCATGTATCCTGTCTTCCTGTAAATAAACACTCACCAATCCTAACTCTCTGCTCAGCACTCTCTCCATCAGCTCTGCTGACTCCACGTTCCTTGATCTTCACCACTCTCTCTTGTTCTGCACACTCCGCTCTGCAGTCTCTCTCAGTGCTGGCTTTCCCTCGGTGTCTGCTGCTTCAATGTCTTCATGTCTGCTTCTGAATCCTGCTGCTCTCAGTCCCAATGCTCCCAGTTCTGCTGCTCTAAGTTCTGTGCTCTCCTTTTGTACAGTCCTAGCTGACATCTAATTGACTAGAACTCAGTGCACATACCATTGGCTCTGGTCTTAGCAACTCCCCTTAGGGCCCCCGAGGGCTTCATGCCTCTCACAGCCTAACTACCAAAAGGGGTTAGGCCTGGGGCCTCATACCTAGCTAGTGAAAAGGTGGGGGCCTGCCTCTAATCAGGCCTCCCTTTGTTGGCACCATCTGAAGCCTATTCAATTGGCAGGAAAGATCTTTCACTTACTGATTGGCCTTACATCTATTCAGTCTTGGACACAGTTACCAAAGCTCTTTCCTGGTCCCCTTATCTGCACCTATGATTCTAGGGCTGATTCCCTTTCAGATCCGAGGCCCGCGGCTCCTTGTCTCCAGTTTCCTTTTAGAGATTCCAAGTCTAAGCTCTACCAGAGGATCCCAACATTCCTCCCCAGCTCCTAGTGAGACCTCAGGACACAGTCATCCTGCTTCTCCAGGCTCAGCGTCTCCCTGGAGCTCTTCTGTCCCTCCAGTGTCTCTGACCTCCCTCCATGAGCTATATTAGATTGTCTTGCTTCCCAGACTCTACCCCTATTCTCCTTCCCCAGGCCTCCTGCTCCCCTACCTCAGGTCTCATGCCAGGGGGTTGAATCCCAGACTAGATTTTGTCTCCCAGCCTCAGGCTATCCCTGGTCATTTCCTGGTGCCTGCATTTAAGAGTCGTCCCCATTCTCAATCTTTCCTAGCTTGCCTCCTACATCAAGGAGCCAGTCTATAGTCTAGGTAATGTGGGTCAGGGAGAGGGGCTGCAGGGAGGGCAGAGGACCATTTGGAGGGAGAGCTCTTATTGAGGAGCCATTTGAGGCTCTGAATGGTCTCATCCCATCTGGGATCCCAAACCCCCTCTGCCTCTTGGGTCTTTGTGGGAGTCTGGGGGTGGGGGGGGTGGGGCGCAGAAGAGAAGGAGTAAGAGAGGGAGGGAAGTAGTCTTCCTGTTCAGACCTTCTTCATTTCAAGCCTGACCCTCCCTGCTTCCTCCCTCTGTAGGGTGGAATCTCTCCCCTGAGGGCAGGGCTAGGGCCTTTGTGACTCCTGTGGAGCCTCACTCTTGTAAATCACAGCCAGCCTGCTGCCTAGGAAGAGAAGAGCAAGACCTCCCCCCTTCTGGGATCCTTCTCCCTGCCCAGCTCAGTCTGCAGGAGACCAAGGCCTGGCCCCACCAGAGAGCCTAGAGCAAGAGGGAATGGCCCCTGGGAGCAGCAGCCCCCCTCCCCAGGTGAGTGCAGTCTGTGCACAGACATCAGCCAATGAGGCCGTTGCCATAGACATAGTGAATGGTCTATGTGCTGTACCAAAAGCGAGTGAGACACACCACAGAGTATAAGTTTTAAATGGAGAATTTATTAGCCAGCAACCATTCGGGGTTTGCTATCCAAATCAAAATGGCCCCGAGTTGGGGGTTGAGGAGTAGCTTAAATAGAAAATACAGGGTACAGAGGTTAATTATCTCTTGGAACTTACAGGCCAGGTCACAGGGTGGGGTGTGGCACAGGGACAGATCAAGGATTCTGACAGGTTATCATTAAGTGGGATAATCTTATTGACATTCCTTGGTGGAGTCATGGAGCCCCAGGGACATTTGCTAAATGCCAAAAGGTCTGAGTCCATTCTTTATTATGCAAACTGGGGTTTCTCAGGGGTTTCCTTAGCGATAACTGATTTTTCCAGTACCACACTCCCTACTTCTTTTTATGGAGCTATTCAAACCTTTGAAAGAGGAAAGACCTGATGGGGCATAGCAATAAAATGAGGGGGGCCAACCAAAACGCTAAGCAGGGGTGAGCCTGGGGAAGGCATGCATTTTCATAGTAACAATAAAGGCAAGGCTCAGGCAGAGATCCTGGCCCAATGATAATGCTAGTCCGATGGCCCCAGGGGAAGGCCAGACCTAGTTGGAAGACCAAGGAGCCTTCCGGGGACTGCACTCCAGATTCAAGGGGGATCCCAGAGACCGTGCCCTCATCATACTCCCCCAAACAAATAGGACCCAAATTCTTTTGGGGTCAGGGACGAAGGTCTTGGCTTCTGAAACTGCTCCCTGCTGGCAAGGGGTGTAGAGCTGTCCCTGCATTGATGGGTTCAGTTCAGGGGCTACACAGTCTGCGCAAAGAAGCCCAGGTCCTGGATCTTCTTCCAGTTACTCACTAATTCAGGATCTGAGTCTGGTTGAAATTAAAAATGATACAAAATGGTATAAAATGTTCCACATTTCCCCCTTTTGGTCAAAGGCAAACTGAAGGTTTCACCTGAAGACCAACTAAGGTATGGAAAAACCTCTATCTTCCTCAGGGGTGAAGTTCTAAAAATCCTTATCTAGGTGGAGTCAGGTTTTTCCCTTTTCTGTGTCTGGACATCCCCAGGGATGGGCAGAAATTGTAAACTAATTGTAAGCACGCAGAGGGAACATAATTGCTAAAAATACTAAAAATTCAGGAAAACAGTCTTGGGAACACAAGGACTCAGAAAGGGAAAAAGCAGGTCCTTGCTCAGGTTCTGGTTCTGGATCCTGTGAGAAAGCCATCTGCATCTGATGCTGTCCCTCTCAGGCTCTTTGGAACCGCAGGGCAAGCTCTCCTATAGGCTCAGATGTCCACCCGGGAGCAGGGGCAGTCCTCAGATGCGACACACATATGATTTGATGATTGAGAGAAAAAAAGTGCAACATAGGTCCCAGCCACGCAGGGCTGAGTTCAAACAATTACAATAAATTTTTTTTTCCATAATTCACAAAACTGCACAATTACATTGAGTCAGGTACAGACCAAACTACTTAGATGGTGCACAATAGAGGGGGAAATTTGCATGTCACATGTTTTACATTTACACATTAGATAACCAAGAAAACTTAAACATGAACCATACAAAACATTATTAACAATGTTGACTAGCATTAAATCCCTCGTATCCCAGTAGCACAGTACATATAACATCATAAACTCTTTAGCCATGCCATGTCTCTTTGATGGAATTAACAAATAATCCACAAACCATTCTTAGCAAAACTAAAAATGTATCTAATTTAATTCCAGCACTTAATTGCACATTTTGTATACGAAGTAACTTTAAATTACAGTTACATATTCACAATGTCCATTTAAAGCAGCACTTTTAAATCCCAGATGCCTGATTGTAGTTATCTGGTCCCTTGATAGTAAAAGAGAGTTCTGCTTCTCTGGTTCAGATCTAGAAATTCTCAGACAATTCTAACTTAATATAACTTACAGATACTTTACAGAGGAGATATATTTTCACTTGTACCACTATCCTATACAATTTTCTTGTGCTAGCATCCAAATTTAAGATCTTATTACCAAAACACACTTATCAGCCCGAATTTTCCAGAATTGATAAATTTTGGAGCCAATCATACACATCCGTATGTAATTCTTAGGGGAATCAATCTGATCCTATTGCCTCTTTCAAAATTCGCTATTCCCTTTCCTGTTATTACACATTGATCACATTACATCTTTGCTTATTACTTTGTCTAATCATTTCCTCCTTTTGGAGGATGTTATCTCTATATCCTTCTGATCTTTATTTGGTCATGAACATAGGTTAAAATTGTAAGCTATTCATACCTGTATCCTATTATAATAACTCAGAGATATTTCAATATTCAGCTATTACCTAACAGATTTAGCATTGTGCTTACAAAACTTCTTGATAATATAAATTTGCTATGAAAGAAACGAGGGACAATGTCATATATCTTAACAGAAGGAAAGAATTTCCTTAGCTCTGTTTGATTCCAGGCACGAGTCATATCTGATAGCCAATCTTACAGTCACCAGGTGCCAAAAGCAGGGCTTAGGAGTAATCAGGTGGGCATTTCCTTTTCAGAAAGGAAATAGCAGAATTGGAAAATAGAGTCAGGAAGATCCTACCTAGGTTGTGTACAAGGTCATCTTCAAAACTGTTTCCCAGGCACAGACATGTACCTTTCAAGTTCTCAGCTTGTAATGCCTGCCATATTACTACTGGCTTCATGTGACCTATTCCTGTAATCAGAGCTTAAAACAATATTAAATTATAGTCCCATAAAATCTTAAATAGCAAATTATAGGGAGTTAGTGCCGACCCCGGGGCTGCTTGAACTCTAGCGCTTGGCCTGTTTCCTGGTAATACCAGACAGGCTTAGTAGGAGTTGGAACGGTAGGCACCCGGAGGAAAGACTTCCATCCCTAGCAGCCCCCCTAACAGCCCCCCTCCTGCTTTGATAGCCATCCTTTCTCATTCAGGCAGAGTCCATTCACCAAGGACTCACAAGCCCAGTTAGGAGGAACACAGCTGGCCACTACCTAATGCTCTTGAACCAGTGCCTAACACAAACATGCTTTAATTAACGGGAACTTCTTGGATACTTTACAAGGGCATCCTGCCCCGTGCCTCACATAGCTCATACAGTATTGATACCAGTTTGTATCCTGCCCGAGCCTTCCCATGTCTCTTTAGATACTGTAGAAACAGCACTCCCCTCCTGTTCCCAGCCTTCCCTGTCACTGTAGAATAGCACTCCCCTCCTGTTCCCATACTCCTATGGAAACCACCTTACCACAGCCCTAGTTTTCCCATACGCTTGTAGGCAATATAGTTTACAATAATCCAGATTCTTCCCACCAGATATCGCTACTTACATCTAATCTAAGTGCAACAATACATTACTGAAGCACATCTCTTTTTTCCCATGCCTTCATCCCCTTGAACACCTGCTTCTGCTTATGTAGTGCAAAAACCTATAAAAATGGATAATGACTTCCAATAAATCAGAGTTATATCCATCTTGGCTCCCGCCTCATCACTGTGTACTGAGATAGGGCAACTTGCTGGTCAAGACCCTAACAGCAAATAAATATCCTTCAGATGAGACTGCCCAAATTTCATTGAGCTAATAATTATCAAATTAAGCTACATAACTTTTTCATCTTCTAAATACTTCCTCACACTCATTCCCAACTTACTTAAACCTTCTGAAACTATCATTCTCGGGACAGGAGAGGCTTAGCTGACTCCCATTTGTCCCCAAACTTTCTTATCTGCCTTTCCTATTTTCCCTCAAACCTTAATTTACCTTTCCAAATCTTTCAAAATCCATTACTCAGTCTTCCTTTACACTGCAACCATAAGACAAAACAACTCATAAGTTAGTACTTTTTACTGTCATAACTGTGTATACTGGAATCCCATTCCAGCTTCTTAAACAAACCAAAGAGGTTAATGACTGACCTCAACAGGTTGATGGATTTGTGTTCCATGTTAACTCATTCTGGAGGAAAAGGGACACTTATTAAAGAGATCTGCCATCTCATCTCCCCCCAAGGGTGAGTTCTTCTCCATCAGATGGCAGACTTCACTAATAAAACTACCAAACCAAACCCATCTCAAGTCTGAGTCTAATCTTATCAGTTCTGTTGACTTTAAGAAGCCAGGTTTGGAGGCTTCTGACCCCTACAGTTTTCTTATTTTCAGTAAAACTCAAATCCAAGTAATTGCTGCCTCTCCCCCTTCCTTTCCTTCTGACAGGTGGGCTAAGGTGAAATTCTTTCTTCTTATCTAAACTGAGGGCAGGGAGGAGTTTGGAATGCAGGCTGCCATTTCGAACCTCCTTACAAGATTTTACAGAACATTTTTTCAAAAGTATTTTCCCTTCTTTAAAACAGTTTAAAATTTTATCCTGATGTTAAAAGGAATACTCACTAAACCTTTCTGACGAGAATTATTTAGGTTTTAGAATGATAGACATCTCCTTCTCTTTCCTTAAAGCAAATTAACCCTTAAAAACTGGAATTCTTTATCGAAGTTGGTGGAAAATGTCCCCATTCTCAAATATTGCACAGAATTCCTAGATATTATGAAGTTCCTTAGTCAAAAGTTGTTGTAATGTAGGGGACACTTAATTTCTATAATTGCATGCCCAATTAAATTTACCTTATCACAATAACAAAGTTTATGAGGACTTTAAAAACTTTTCATACAATTCCTCTACACAGAAAGCTTTACACAAGTTTGATAAGAATTCATGACTAGATGGTTAACAACCTCAATTTCTTAATTAAGTACAATTCTTAATCTAAAAACATCCAGATCATAAGAGAAATTATTTTCTAACAGCATAGGTAATGTGATGTTAGCCAATTTGCATGACCTAACAAAGTTAGAAATAAGTACACCACAAGTAATTATCATGTATTTAAAACCTGAAACAGAATCTAATTAATTTCCAATCTAGTGATCATAACTGAGTTGGATATAAGCAAATCAAATCTGATTCATAACCACTAGTGGTAACATTTTAATTTCTAAGGCCCAATACTTAGCATTGTAAAGGATTATTACCTATAAAACCACATGTTAACAGTTCACAATGTATCCTGAATTGACAGAGATTATTTGAACTACTCATTTCAGTCTAGGTAACTACATTTCTAAACCAAATATGACAGTTTAAAATTACCAAATTTTCATCACATCCTTTAAAAGCATCCAATTCACATATATCAAACCCAGATTAAAATCACATAATGGTCTTCTCAAATTACACGATCTAAGAGAATTTTAGAAATACAATATAATTTTGGAAATACAGAAACAATAAATTTCAGATGACATCAATTGCATTTCCAGATTATCACATATAGGAATTGTTGATCCTATTACTTCTGGTATTCCTATATTAATACATTAATATATAAATACATGCATAACATATATCAATACATTAATATCTTTAATACACTTTATTTTTAGCTGTATATTCTTCAGCACCAACTACCTCTGGCCCAAGTATTAGGAACATTTGCCTGGCCATGAATGAACTTATAAAAGAAAGAGAAACTTTATTTGCACCCCACTTTCTCCAAGCTTCATCTTATACATACTGGTAATTAACAAAATGCCTAAAAGGATTTTTTTTGAAGGGGGAAGGGGTGCGGGCACTTCTCTTCCAAAAAACTTTTGGACTCCTAAGGAAGATAAGAGGGAGTGTTCCGTAAGAGCACATGGGTTTTGCAACTCCCCCACTCATTCTTTATATTAAGCTAAATATTTCTCAGTTTCCCCTTCAGCCTGCTGTCTCAGATAAAGGGAAAAATCCCTTTCAGTTTTCTAAGGGTTCCTCCCTAGGTGGGGCCTGGCAGGCCCTTGAGGGCAAAGGAGCCTACCTTTCCAAGCACTAACTAACCAGCCCTATTTCTTTACAAGTTTCTTTTAGTTTCAGCTCCCGTAGTCTTTCAATGTGGAGGGTGGGAGGAAGGGTGTGGCCAGGAGCACATGGCAGCTAAGAGCAGCACATGGACTCCTGGCTAGCCAGGTGGTCTCAAGCTGCTATTCTACAACCCCTCTAAATTCCTTTATACAAGTTTCTATCTCTCTCTTTCCCAAATTTTACTTTTTTTTAAACTTTGCCAAAGGATGGGCTACAAAGGTACCCAGGGGCACAGGACTGACTGCCAGTCTGTGAATTTCTGTCCTTCTCCTCCTTTTGTCCAGTGGGGAGGGTGATTTAAGTTTTCCCTACAGTTTTGCATTCTCTTCTAATCTGATCTGGGAGGAGAAGAGTGTGTTTTAACTGCTCTAACTTTTACTGCAGCCCTGGACAACAAAAGTGAAAAGATCTCAATGATTGTAATTTAGGCAAACTTCACCTTTTGCTCACTCCTAAAAACCTTTTTACACTTAAATCTAAGGGATAAGATTCCCTCCTAACTTTGGGACAAAGACAAAGGCAAGAGTCCCGACCAAAAACCTTTTACCAGACTCGATATTTACGGATAAACAGAGGTTTTTAGCCAGAAGGCATTCATTGGGAGGAGGTGTTTCAGCAAGAGTGAGCTCCTGGAATGACTTTACAATTTCAGTTCTTTTTCCCCAAATCCGACTAACCAATTTCCAAACTTTTTAACAATTAAAACCCAGAATTTGCCAAAATTTTAACCCTATTTCCATTGTAATTCCAAGTTTGGCCAGACAAGGAATCACAAGGAAAGGAGTCTTTGTTTCTCTCGTTGCAGCCTGAAATCTCTGGCTGCCTGCGTTTCAGATTTTTTTTCTTTTTTTTAACCAAAATATAGACATTTCACAATTTGACATAGACACATGGACACGGACAAATTCAAAACATGACAGAGAACCAAGAGTGTAGGTGAAATTGAAGGCTAAACGAGTCCCCTCAGAGGAAAGAAAAATAAACCAAGTTTCCTCCTCAGGGATAAGGCCTCCAATCCCTCTCATACCCCAATGCAGAACAGAGAACCAAACAGTGTGAGTGAAACTGAAGGCTAAACAAGTCCCCTCAGAGGAAAGAAAAATAAACCAAGTTTCCTCCTCAGGGATAAGGCCTCCAATCCCTCTCACACCCAAAACAGAACAGAGAACCATACAGTGTGGGTGAAATCAAAGGCTAAACTAGTCCCCTCAGAGGAAAGAAAAATAAACCAAGTTTCCTCCTCTGGGATAAGGCCTCCAATCCCTCTCACACCCCAAACACAAAACAGAAAACCAACAGCGTGGGTTAATTGAAGACTAAACAAATTCCCCTCAGAGGAAAGAAAGTAAACCAGGTTTCCTCCTTAAGGATAACGACCTCCAATCTTCCCACACCCCAACAGGGAGAAGCCAGTGTCCTGCGCTCTCCCCCCAACTCTGCACACCCCTCGTTAGGGTTATCGTGTTAACAGAGACCAGATGGCTAGTGTGAACCTGGATGTTGGTTAAAGGAAGCAACGGACTAGATAATAAAAAAATTGTATTATTTATATATATTAATTCCCATAAGCATAGCCAACAGACATGCATGTATGAGATTGAGCCAGAGAATGTCTGACTGACTTGTACAGAAACATGAACAGGTTTTATATTCTTTAGAACAATCACAATTCAGCATGTTACTTAAATTTATGATTCTCAGGTATGTTTGACCATAAGACAAGGATTTCTCTTAATTGAATAGAGTTGTAAAGGATGTTGACAAAAGTCAGTTGAAACTACAACCCAGCGCCTCTGTGTCTCATTACATTCCATAACATAGTATATACTTGTAGAATACTAATCAAGGCGATCTCTCTTGGGATTAGAGTCTCATCCTTGATGACTAACAAGGGTCAGCCTAGTCTGGCTTTGTTGACAGAGATAAGGGTATTTCCTGAGCAAATTTTTAGAGAGAACAAAGAAGCCTAGGTCCTGGATCTTCATCTAGTTACTCATTAATACAGGTTCTGGGTCTAGTTGAAATTAAAAATGATATAAAATAGTATAATATTTCCCACACTAGCCCAGAACAGAAACTTTACCTCTAGAGGTCTGAAAACCAGAATTCTCCATGGGTCGAAAAGGGACAAGTCAGCAAAAAGCCCATTCTCCAAGACCATCACCCCACATCAGAGTACTAGGAAAAGAAATCCCCAGGAGCCAGCTCTCTGAAGTGAGAGGAGGTGGATCGGGGGCAAAGACTCTCTGCTGAGGTCCAAAATCCTGTGTGTGTCTCCGGGGCGGTAACACGAAATACCACCTTATCTCACTGGGGCCTCCAAAATGTTGGACCAAAAGTGAGTGAGACATACCACAGAGTATAAGTTTTAAATGGAGAATTTATTAGCCGGCGACCATTCGGGGTTTGTTATCCAAATCAAAATGGCCCTGAGTTGAGGGTTGAGGAGTAGCTTAAATAGAAAATACAGGGTACAGAGGTTAATTATCTCTTGGAACTTACAGGCCAGGTCACAGGGTGGGGTGTGGCACAGGGACAGATCAAGGATTCTGACAGGTTATTGTTAAGTGGGATAATCTTATTGACATTCCTTGGTGGAGTCATGGAGCCCCAGGGACATTTGCTAAATGCCAAAAGGTCTGAGTCCATTCTTTATTATGCAAACTGGGTTTCTCAGGGGTTTCCTTAGCAATAACTGATTTTTCCAGTAACACATTTGAAGCCGGCAATCTGGTCTTCATGGAGCATTTCTTTTCAAAAATAGGCATGAAATTGAATAAGTTAGTAGAAACACTGCCCTCCTCTCTGCTACTCTGGATTAAACTGACTCACTGGCATTTTGGTATGTGGAGCACTAAGTCCTCATGTGCAGTGTTCTTAGCAAGTCCAGTGGAGTTGTTTGCCATTTCCTTCTCCAGCTCATTTTACAGATGAGGAAACTGAGGCAAGCAAGGGTGACTTGTCCAGGATCACACAGTTAGTATCTGAGTCAAGATTCAAGCTCAGGTACTCCTGAGTCCAAGGCCAGCACTCTATCCACAGTGCCGGTTAGCTTCCCAAACAACTCAGCAGCATTGTACAAACAAGCTTTGCATAGTATAAACTGGTGTTGACTCTGAGAGGGAAGGCTCTAACAATTTTGGGGACCAGGAAAATAATTTTTTCGGAAAATGAAATTTTAGCTGAAACTTAAAGGAAGCCCAAAGCAGGCATTTAAGATCTGGATTAAGGTCAGGGTTGAGAACTTTCCAATCATAGTGAAGAAGTTTGGGTTTGACGGGTGCTCGACACTCCAAAGTACCGACATACTGGGTCCTGCCAAAAGAATTCGACTCAAGCCTTCTCAGCCAAGGGGAAAAGACAAAGTTTATTGGGGATTCACCATAATGGGTTGTCTTAAGAAATCACAGCCTTTGTGATGCCTGTTTCCACAAGCGGGCCAGATTCAACCTACTGGATTAGATTGAATCTGAGTACCTTCATGGAGGCAAGATGGAGATTATATACACAACGATTGTGGGAGGGATTGAGGGGTGGTCTAGGGTGACCAGAGGAGGGGTTTAGGGAGGGACTTGAGGAGTCTAAGGAGGAACTTGATGGGACCGAGATGAGGTCAGACTCCTGGGTGGGAAATAGCTGAAGGCTACATGGAGACATACAGACAATAGAGGGCTGGGGTAACAGAGCTAGGGTATAGATATTTTGATCAGGATTAAGTGCAGGGAAACAGCTGGACAATAGAGGGCTAGGCTAGGCTAGGCAGAGACTTGGGCCCAATGATAATGCAAGGCCCATGGCTTTGGGGAGGGCCAGATCTAGTTGGAAGACTCAAGGAGAGTTTAAGGGGGGGGGTTCCCGGAGATTGTGACCTCATCAATAGGAGAGAGCCATCGGAAAGGCATTTCACATTGCCTTCTACTTTTTCTTTTTTTTTTTTCATTTTATTTCATCATTTCTTGATGTTTTGTACTGTCGGTAGCTTCCACTTGTTCAATTCTGATTTTTAAAGAATTACTTTCTTCCCTGAGTTTTTCTACCTCTTCCTTTCAGCAAATTCTATATTTTAAGGAGTTCATTCCTTCAGGATTTTTTTGTGCCTCCTTTACCCAACTTTGACTGTTTTTTTCATGATTCTCTTCCATCTCTCTCATTTCTTTTCCAATTTTTTCTCTGCATGATTTTGAAAATTCTTTTTCAGCTCTTCCATGTTTTGAGACCATTTCCAATTTGTCTTTGAGGCTTCGGATGTGGAAGTTTGGACTTTGTTGTCATCCTCTCAAGCTTGTGTTTTGATCTTCCTTGTCACCATAGTAACGTTCTATACTGACAATTTTTTTTTTCTGTTCTTTGCTCATTTTTCCAGCCTATTCCTTGACATTAAACTCATTCCTAAAGTGGGGCTCTGCTTTCAGGGTGGAGGACTCACTGTAAGTTTGCAGTTCTGCCAAGGTGGTAGGAGCTAAGGAGGGGTGTGTTGACTTCTCTCCTGGCCTGTGAGTGACCACAAGCATTCTTTTCTGCCCTGGAGCTATGAGGAGGGGTCCCACTCTCTAGCAGTTCCAAGCTCTCCTCACACTGAGATTGCCATCCAGGACTGAGACCCAGATCTGAGTATGGTCAAAGCAACAATGACCCCAGTGCCAGCAAATGGACCCCTGTAATCTCCTTCTAACCAGTTATCTGACCCTTTACCATGTGTGGGCTGAGAGGTCCACAAGCTGCCTCAGCCACCACTGATTTCTTTCTGGGGCCCAGTCTGGACTGGTGCAGCCTGCGATGGACTACGCTCCCCTCTTGCCCAGGTGTAATGCACCTTTCCCCCTCTCCCTCACTCTTCTGTGCTCTTCTCTTTTTGAGACCACAGAGGTGACCTCCATCCTCATTCTCCTTGACCTCTCTCCAGCCTCTGACCCTGGTGATCACTCCTCCATGATACTCTCTTCCCTCTAGGCTTTTAGGACCCTACTGTCTCCTGGTTTTCCTCTGACCTATCTGATGACTTGTCTATCTTTTCTGGGTCTTCCTGAGATCAAACCCTCTGTTCATAGGTGTCCCTTGGGGGTCTGTCCCTGGTCCTCTTCCCTTTTCCTTCTATACTACTTTCCTTGGTGGTTTCATCAGCTCCCACCCATGTCATCACTGTCTCTGTGCTGATGATTCTCAAATAGACCCTTCCTGGCCCAGTCTCTCTGCTGACCTCCAATCTTGTATATCTAATTTCCTAATAGATATTTCAAACTGGATAACCAGTAGACATCTGAAATTCGATGTATCCAAAACAGAGCTTGTTGTCAGGTGTATTTCCCAACCACAGAAATTCATGACAAAGTTTTTATAGTTTTAGGAGGACAGAAGGAGGAGGTGATATGAAGTAGCAAGCCCTGGTCATGAGACCCCAGTGGCCCTTGGCCATCTAGGCCAGAAAAGCCATCTCATTCCAGCTGCTCTGCCCTTCCTGCCATGAATCCCAGTGTGAGGGAGCAAGGACACTAGAAGCTGAGATTTAGCTTGGGCTGGGCTCCCCACAAGGCAACTTCCCTGGAGGGAGGAACTTAATGTATGGTTCAACTCAACCTAATCCCAAGCAAATGTCTTAAGAGTTAAGACATCACTGAAATGCTGACATTCCAATGATCGTCTAAGGGAGTAGCAACCCACATTACATCTGGTATTAACAATTTCTGTCATTTTGTGAACAATTTTCTGTCAGTCATCCCGGCCTTCTTTGTATGTCTTAGCCTACATATCCAATATGGTGCAAAGGCCCGTCAGTGTCACCTTTTCACCATCTCTAGACTATGCCCCTTCTCTCCTCTCCCTACCACCATTCTCATGCATGGCCCTGTCACATTAAGCCTGGTCCATTAAGATAGCTTCCTGGTGGGTCTGCCTCCCTCAAGACTCTTCCCCCTCCAAGCCATTCTCCATTCAGCCATTAGTCATTTCCTGCAATGCAGTTCTGATCAAGTCACTGCTCTCCAAAATAAATTCTTATGGCTCCCTATTGATTGCCAGGATCAAATTGAAAATGCTCTCATTGCCATTCAAAGCCCTTTAGGAGCTACCCATCCCCCCCACCAACCTTTCCAGTCTTCTGACAGCTTACTCCCCAACATATACCTATGACCTAGTGGCCCTGCCCTCCTAGCTTCTCTTAGCTCTAGGCATTTTCAATGGCTGTCCCCACTCCTGGAATACTCTCCCTCCCCAGCTCAGACTCCTAACCTCACTGTCTTTCTTTAAGTCCCAACCAAGAACTAAAAAGCTGCAGGAAGTATTCCCTCACCCCTCTGAATTCTTACTCCTTTCGTTCTCTAATTATGGCCTATTTGTCCTGGACTTGGCTTGCTTTGTATATATTGGTTTGCTTGATGTCTCCCCGGTTAGATGCTGACCTCCTTGAGGGCAGCGGCTGCCTTTTGCCTTTTTTTCTATCCCCGGTGCTAAGCATTGTGCCTGGCACATGATGGGTGCTCAATAAATGTGTATGGGATTGAAGTGACAATTTCTAGTCCTCAGGGAGCCCTTGTCACATCACTCTCTTCTTCCTCTGCTGTCTTCTCCTCTTCCCTTTCCTGAATCTTCCCTTGTTGTCATGTAGAGCCACCAAAGGACCTTCTCCTGCGGGCAGGACAGGATGTCAGAAGACCATGTCATTAATGCCCCCTGTCATCCTGTGCACTCTTACCTCCCCCAGAGTTCCTCCTTCATCCCTGTCTGCCTGTGGACTTTCAGAAAGAAATGTCTTCCTGGTCTGTCTGTTGTCCTCCACATTTATTCACTGCTCCTGCCTTTCTTTAGTGTGGGTGTTTCAGAAGCAAATAATCTCTTCCTTTCTGGTTTCCTTTCTAGAAATGTTTCCAGCTCCTCTTCATTGTTGAACATCCACTTACCATGTGGTTAAGATTCCAGTCTACAGGATGGGTCACCCTTGACTGGACCCTGAGCTCCATAGTGCTCTCGAACAGGGCTTCTTAAACTTTTCCCACTCTTGACCCCTTTCCCACCCAAGAAATTTTAAGAGACCCTGGCTATATAAGTATATAAATCAAAATAATAAACCCTAAAGAAATTATTTTAAAACAGTTCTTCGGTATACATATAATTTTACCATTTACCAAAGATGAAAGCCAATTTGCATACTAAGCAGATGGATATTTTTACATGAAGAATTAAATCTTGACAGAATATTGGATATTGCAGGACACAGAGCATCCTCAGCGTTTTTCAGAGTAGATTGCCATTTTGATTTCATAACATCCAATAGTCTTGTATTTGAGCTGAGGTGTTTCTGGTGGTGTTCATTGGCTTTGCATATCATGACAGCATGCACAATGCAAAGTGCACATGTTATGTCTTCAGAACCAAGAACAGTGAAGGTGAGAGATGTAACATGGGCAAGTCCTGCCAGAAATTCATTGTTTGATTTTGAATTAACTTTTGCTTGTTGGGCATTCAGAAATTCTTAACTCTTGTCAAATTTTTCACAACCCCCATATTTAGTTACGTGACTCCATGTGGGGTTCTAACTCACAGTTTCAGAAGTGCTGCTCTGGAACACATTCTTCCATTCCTTCCTCCTTTCTCATGGGTTTACATTTGTCTTGCATGATTCCAAAGTCCTTTCCTTTGTGTGTAAAAGTCTTTCTCCCAGCGGCTTGTAAGACTTTTTGTTTTTAAATTGAATTGGTAAATGTAACTAATACCAGTCTTGGGGGTTGCAGGCTTGGGTTTGTTTTTGTTTTTTTAATCATTATTAAATTTTAATTTATTGAAGAAAACATAGCACAATAAAAGGATGACTGCACATGAAACTGCAGATCTACTATGCACAACTTGTTATTCCTTTTCAATATACAACAAAATTATCATGTACATTTCTTTTTTCTTCCCAAATCCCAAGCCCCTGCCCTAGAGGTGGCTGCCATTAGACATGAAGTATATAAGTATATGTAAAATTATTGTATATATGTAATTTTCATCTAATTTCTAGTTCTTTGCCATCACAAAGAAAACTGCTACTATCACTTTAGAAAACAGAAGTTCTTTTCCTTTTCCCCTAGTTATCTTTTCTCTTTAACCTGGGAATTTTGAAACTTAGCTGTAACATTCCTGTAAGTTTTCTTCCTCGGATCTTTTTTGGGTGCTGATCAGTGGATTCTTTCTATCTCTACTTTACCTCCTTGTTCTAGAACTGCAGGGCAATTTTCCTTAATAACTTCTAGTAATACTTTATTGAGATTCTTTTTTTGACCACAACTTTCAGGTAGCCTGAAAATTCGTTTATTGTCTCTCAATTTGTTCTCCAGATCAATTGTTTTTCTAATGATATGTTTCAGATTCTCTTCTGTTTTGTCTAGTTTTATTACATCTTAGTGTGTTATCACGTCATTAGGGTCATGTCATTCAATCCTACTTGCCAAATTTTACTTTTCAAAGAGTTATTTTCTTCTTTAAGATTTCGTATGCCTTTATCTAATTGGATATATTTCTTTTCATAATTTTGTTGAATTGCTTTTTTTTTCTAATTTTTCCTCATTCTCTTTTTTATTTTATTTTTTTTATTTTTTTTTATTTTTTTTTTGCTTTTTGGCAGGGCAATTGGGGGTTAAGTGACTTGCCCAAGGTCACACAACTAGTACATGTGTCAAGTGTCTGAGGCCGGATTTGAACTCAGGTCCTCCTGACTCCAGGGCCGCTGCTCTACTCACTGCGCCACCTAGCTGCCCCATTCTCTTTTTTATTTTGAAGTCCTTTTTATAATTTTCTTGAATTGTTTTTGTTTTTTCTAACTTTTCCTTATTCTCTTTTATTTGATTTTTGAAATCCTTTTATTTTCTGACTTATGATTTTGTATCTCTCTTCACAATTAACTTTCTTTTTTTCATAATTTTCTTGATTTTCTTTTTTTTCTAATTTTTCCTTGTTCTCTCTTATTTGATTTTTTATCATTTTTTAAGTTCTTCCAAGATTTCTTTATGAGCTTGTGCCCAACTGACATTACTCTTTAGGTTAGGAGTGGCTTCTTTTAACCTCAGTATCCTCTTCTGAATATGACCCAGATCTTTTTGTGAGAAACAAAAGAAGGAATTCTATTTCCACAGGATTAAAACTACTCCCAGCTTTGAGTGATAACAGAATGTGAGTCAGAGGTAACTGGTTCTAATCAGAGCTGTAACCTAGCAGAACCAGGCTTCTGATCAGGTATAAGGTCAGAAGCTTGATGCATATTTAACAAGCTGTTTGAGGGGAGACATATCAAGTAAGAGAATATGAAATGGGCAATTCAGGAAATTGCATCTAGCCAATGAAGAGCAAGGGGGAAATTCGAATTGGGAACAGCATAAAAAGACTTGCATTTATCTGAGCAAACATACTCCATTAGTGAGCTACTCATTTGTTATGAATGTAAAATAAAACGAAAACTTTCCTGGCTTCACAATGAGTGTTGTTCTTTCTGAAGTGAGCGCATTTCTCACAATTATACCCAAGGAGTTACCAATGGTCTAGTTCTTTTTCCTTTGCTTACTCATTTTTATGTTTAATTTGTCTTATTTTGTTTTAGCAGTTTGATATTATTATAATCAAGTTTTAATCCAAATTTGGTGGCTAATGTTGCCCTGGGCCTCAGGTCCTCCTTACTCTTGTTTTCTGAATTCTCTCTGGCAGCTCAGCCTCTAGGATTCCTCTCTTCCTCCACTAAGCCCAAGTCACACTGTCCTGAAAATGTTCTTGCTCCCTGTGGTACCACACTCACCAGACATGCTCACTCACACTCACCCACAGCCACAGCCCAGGATCCTGTGTAGGCAGCACTGCCAGGCATGACTTCTAGATACATTAGGGAGTCTGTCTGTCTTCCCTCAGTCAGCATCTGCTCTTCCTTAGATGAAAGTTTGTGAGGTAGAATTTCTGGAGGTGAAAGTTCTTGAGGCTGTGAGTGAGGTGAAAGTGGAGGGGAAATTTCCGGAGGTCCAGTCTGCTGCTCTCTGGGAATACTGTTTGTTGATTCAGTAGAGTTGGCCTGGGGGTGTCTACACTTCCCTCAGACCAAACCTCAGCCCCTGGAGTCTTCTATGAGGTCCTCTCAAGCTGTCCTCTAACTGCTTTGCCCCATTATTTTTGCTTCTCTATATTCATTTTGTGGTGATTTTCTCTCTGTTTATGGAGGAAATCTAATTAGTTTAAAAAGTTGGACTATTGCTGTAACCTAAGAAATTATAAACTTCCAAGTTTTATCTTTATTTAAAAGGAAGTTCAATTGAAATTGTTTTTGTTATAAGTCAGGAATTTGTGCAGAGGCCCTTTGGGGTTCTCTTGTGATCTCTGTCAGTTCAGGATACATTGTGAACTGTTAAACTGTGGCTTTGTAGACAATGATCGTTTCTTTACAATCCTAAGTTTTGGGCCTTAAAAATTAAAAGGAACTAGACAGAGAACTAGAAAAGAACAGTTCATGCTTTCCTCAAGTAGCTTCCAAAAGTCTAGGGAAGACGCAAAAAGAGGGAGGAGGAAGGGGCCAATTCTTTCATCCTTGTTGAATGCAAATCCAGGTGATCTTTCCCTTGAGTTATCATGCTAATTCTGAGAAGGCTGCAGGAAGGAGACTGATAGCAATTTGGCCCTCACATACCTTATCTATAATCCCTTAGCTTTTACAAATTCGTTTGGGAGGGGAAGAAATACATAGTTTTTATGTGTTTCTTCTTTTCTGCTAAGTCTTCACCTACCATCTCTCATCTGTCCCATTTAAGAGGAATTCTTATGAACAAGTTTTTTTTAAAGGTCCTGGTAAACTCTGTTATTATAATAAAAGCTAATTTAATTGGGTACCCATTACAACATCTTTTTGACTAAAGAATTTTGTGATATCTAGAAATTCAGTAAAAACAAAAAATTTAGTTGTTATAATACTTTGAAAATATAGGAGTGTGATTTTCAAACCAGTATCATCTAAAGATGTATTTATGTAATACAAGGAAAATTAGGAACCCCTGAGAAACCCCTAGCTACTGACAAGCATCCCCAGAAAGAATGGACTCAGATATCTTTGGCATTTAGCAAACCCCCTGGGACTCCATGGCTCCTCCAAGGAATGTCAATAGATAGGACCATCCCACTGAGAGATAACTTGACAGATCCTTCCTGGGAGATATCCCTGGGACTCCCTGACTCCACCAAGGAATGTAAATGAGATTATCCCACTAGTACGATAACCTGACTGAATCTTTTGATCACCCAGGACCTTTGTTCCTGTTTCTTCCCCCACTCTGTACCCCCATATCCTATATAAGCCAAGCCATCACCCCAACACATTTGCCATTGATTTGTGGTGCCATACCCCAATGGCTGCCGGCTAATAAATTCTCCACTTAAAACTTATACTCTGGTGTGTCTCGCTCACTTCTGGTACAACATTTATGTATGTTAATCTGGAGGTTTATGGATTAATTGGTGATGGCACTTTGGGAATATGAATGAATCCAAATGTTTAAAGGTTATTTTGCTTTAAGAAGGGAAAATACTTTAAAATGCTCTGTAAAATCTTTTTGAATGATTTTCAGAAGGCCTGCTGAATTTCCACCTGTAAGCTAATTGGTTGCAGTTCAAACTACTGTGAGGTTTCCAAGTTCTGGGTGAGAACCTTATACTTGGGGAGTTAATGCTTATCTATAGAAGCCTTGGGAGCGTGGTTAAAGCATGTGTTTTATGTACCCAAAGAAAGGCCTATTCAATGTCTTATTCCACATTTTTGAGTAAGGAGGCAGTCTGCATTCCTTATTCATTGCCCCCCCACCCCCTTAGTTTAAATAAGAAGAAAGAGTAATAGTTCTGCCCACCTGTCAGAAGGGAAGGAAGGAGGAGGGGCAACAATTACTGGGATTTGAGTTTTTACTGAAAGAAAGAATGGTAGGGGTCAGAAGGCTCCAAACCTGGCTTTTTAAAGTCAGCAAAAGTGATGGGTTTTTAGAATAAGATTAGGTTTTGAGAATGTGGGTCTTAAGGATACAGTTTTTATTAGTGAAACTTGCCATCTGATGGGAAAGAACCCTCCCTCAGGGGGAGATGATGTGGCAGATCTCTTTAATCAAAAATAAGCCAGTAGTGACAAAAGGGAAGTTATCTGCCAGAATCTGTTACCATTTATGGGGGAAAAATGAAAAAAAAATAGACAAATGCAAATATGTGAAAAATCTTTTTGTTTTTAATCAAATGACTGGTTATATTGGTACTCTTGCATAGCCGAATGAAAGATAATATGGTTTCTAAAGTATTAATGGGAATAATTTGAGGAAAAGAGAAGTTTTATGAGATAATATTGGTTTACAAATGTAAGGTTAAACCATTATCCCATAGACTAAGGCTGGGATTTTAAAGTTATATTGTATCTATGTGAGAAAGAGTTCTTAGATGTTTTAAAGTGATAAGAGCAATTAGGTATTCATACAAATAGTGTAATTAATCACTGGAACTAAATCAGAGACATCTTCAGTTTAGGGAAAAGAATTTCAATGTAAGTCTCTTTAGGAGAGAAATTGTAGAATACTTCTGTATTGATGGGAAAAGTTAAATGTGTATTTATATTCATTCCATCCTCTAAAACATAAAGATAAAGTCATATGGTTCAATTCTTTCAGATCAGGCATAATTAGAGAAGAATAGGAAAATAGAAGAGAAACTGATGCAAATGTGTCAGAGCAATAACTTATGATCTTAATAGGAAGACTTTATGAATAAGGGAGGAAAAGCATACAAGCTATTTAGAGCTAGTTTTAAGGATGTTTCTGAAGCAATGTGAGATTATATTCATTCAATCTTGCCATTCAAAGACAATGGGACTGTTAACTGACAGTTTTTCTGAGCCTAACTCCAGTTGTGAGTACCCAAGATGCCAGCAGCCCTGTGGGAGGGCAGGCATGAGCTGCAGGTATGATTTCTTGGCTAAGTTGAGAGGGCAACTGTTCAGCATGTGCTGAGGTGGGACCCTTTTGACTTGATTCTTTTAACCGAAGCCTGGCAGACAAGGCCTGGCTCAATGCAGCTTGCAGTTTGACATAACTTCTGCCTGGAGTTGATATGAATCTGGGGAAAATATGGTCCCCTTACTCTGAGTCCCTGCTCTCTTGGTGGCAAATTTCTATAATCAGAAGGTTTTGTAAGTACAGTAAAAAAAATCTATTAGAATATTGATTATGGAACATATTAGATTACTATAGGACTGGGAGACATTTTTGCATAGGTCCGTATATGAGTTAGATTTTCTTTCAGTAATGGTATAGAGACAATTAGGTCAAGGGCTTGTGAGAATACTATTTTGCTATTTGGTTAATATCAGGCTTGTCTAAAGCTTTGTTACAATTAGTAATCTTAAAAGAAGAATGGCTTGTGGATTATTCTGTAAATGCCATCAAAGAAACATGGCATGACAAAAAGTTTATGATATTGTATGTACTGTGATAAAAATTGGTTATTTAATGTGTTTATGTATGTACTGGAGTCTGTTAACTCCTTAAGTGAGGTATCATCCTCCTGGTGAGGAAATTAATGACTGAATGTAAAATGTAAGAAACTGGGTTCTGATATGAATTTCTTAAACAGAACAATTGGTCAAGGTTCCAATTTTGAATTTGTAAAATGATTAGGGTTATAAGGATTAGAAATGGTAACTTAAAATTGTGCTAAGGTGACTTTTGTAGGAGAATGGACAGAAAGCTGGTTCCTATAAGAAGACAAGAGGAAGGTGCTGGGATGCTGTGCTGAGAGCAAATGCCAAGGACCAGAAGCAGAAGACTCGATGCTCCCTGCTGGACAGCTATACAGGAAAAGACTTTTTGAATCTTAAAGGGACAACTGCATCATCGTTTTCCTTTGGGTCTCTGTATCTGTATTTACAAAGGGGACTGCCCCGTTTGATTTGTCAATGCATCGGAGATTTTGAGGAATAGAAACCTTAGAAAAGGGTAATGGGGATGCAACTTATATAAGCAATGACGTGTGAAGTCTTCAGATTAGTATAAAGAAGAGGGGGGACTATATGGGGTGGATAATTGTGAAGACTTCACAGGGTATGTCTAATGGAGAGGTTTTGGGATTTGGCCTTGTAATTTTGGGAAGGCATGTCCTTCCCTCTCTCTCTCTCAGATGTTAGAAGATAATGAACTTCCTGTGAGCTATTTGTTCTCTGCTCTGGGAAGGGTCTCTCCTTCCCCTATCCCATTTCTCCTCCTAGACTTTCAGACGCCACCCTGGCAGTTGAGTTCTGATAGGGAAAAACCTGAACGAACCAGATCAATCTTGGTCCTCTGTGTAGTTTTCGCGCCTAGAGTGTAAGCCCGCCTCTCAGCCAATGGTGAGAAGGGATAGAGGTGGGTGGGAATCTTTTTCATTAAGAGTATAAATTAAGGCAGGTTCCCTTTTACCTCGCCTCCTCCCTTATGGAGGTGTGCCCAAGTCTTGCAAGGTTTGTATAATAAATTTACTTTGTTTCTCTTAAAGATGTCTCTCCTATTATTTAAAAATTCTGTCCCATACACTAGCTTCTGCTCTAGGTAACTTCACACTTCTTTGTTCCAATTGCAAAACTGTATTTTAATCTCTGTTTGATCTGTTTCCTGATTTGTAAAGAGAAAATAATAATGATGGTTGTTATGGGATCAAAATGATAATGATTGTAAAATGCTTAGCATAAAGTCTGGTATGTGTTAGATACAACATTATTATTATCTCTCTCTGATTTAATGTAATTGTTAACTTATGAAGTGGTTTTTAAATACCAAAAGTAATAAGCTGAATAATTTCTATATGTGGTAATCTGGAAATGCAATAGATGTCATCTGAAAATTATTGTTTCTGTATTTCTAAACTTGCATTGTGTTCCCAAAAATTCTCTTAGATTGTGAAATTTGAGAAGACCATTGTGTGGTAAGAAATGATATTATAGCAATTTTAATCTGATTTTGATATATGTGAATTGGGTTTTCAAATGGATGTGATAAAATTTGGAACTGTTATATGTGGTTATAACAAGTAAATAATTAATAATACTGATATCTAACCATGAGAACAGACTTACTGTGTGAAAAAGTTTTCTATTATGAGAATATATCTGGTGATTTAAAGTTATAGTTTCAAATGATGAGATGAAAGATTCTCTGTGCATGGATATTTAGAAATGTGTTCACCTAAATTGATAAATGGGGTGTTTCAAGTTTTAAAATGCATAATTATTTTTAGGGCACTGTTACATTTCTAAATTCTGTAATTTGACAAACAGATGTATCAGCAATATTGAAAAATGTGGTAATCTTTTACAATGCTAAGAGTATTGGGCCTTAGAAATTAAAATGTTACCACTAGTGATTAAAATAATTCCTCTTATAATAAGCAAAAGTTAGAGCTTATCAATGTGTGTAAGATTTGATTCCTGAGGTGTCCCTTTCCTCAACCTGTGAGGTTGGTCATTAACCTCTTTGCTTTGTTTAAGCTGGAATAGATTCCAGTACAGACAGTTATGTCAGTAAAAATCACTAATTTATGAGCTATTTTGTCTTATGGTTGAAATGTAAAGAAAGACTGAATAATGGGTTTGAAAGATTTGGAAAGGTAAATAAAGGTTTGATTGGAAATACAAAAGGCAGATAAGAAGGTTTAGGGACAAATAGGAGTTAGCTAAGCCTCTCCTGTCCCAAGAATCCTAGTTTCAAATGGTTTAAGTTGAGAGTGTGAGAAAGTATTCTAGAAGGCCAAAAAGTTATGTAGCTTGATTTGATAATTATTAGCTCAATGAAATTTGGGACAGTCCTATCTGAAGGATATTTATTTGCTATTTAAGATTTTATGGGACTACAATTTAATATTGTTTTAAGCTCTGATTACAGGGATAGGTCACATGAAGCCAGTAGTGGAATGGCAGGCATTACAGACTGAGTATTTTTAAAAGTGGATGTCTATGCCTGGGAAAAAGTCTTGAAGATGACCTTGTACACAACCTAGGTAGGATCTTCCTGACTCTATTTTCCAATTCTGCTATTTCCTTTCTGAAAAGGAAATCCCCACCTGATTACTCCTAAGCCCTGCTTTCAGCACCTGGTGACTATATGATTGGCTATCAGATATGACTCATGCATGGAATCAAACAGAGCTAAGGAAGTTCTTTCCTTCTGTTAAGATATATGACATTGTCCCTCTTTTCTTCATAGCAAATTTATATTATCAAGAAGTTTTGTAAGCACAATGCTAAATCTATTAGGTAATAGATGAATATTGGAATATCTCTGAGTTATTGTAATGGGATGCAGGAATGAATACCTTACAATTTTAACCTATGTTCATGACCAAATAAAGATCAGAAGGATATAGAGATAACATCCTCCAAAAGGAGGAAATGATTAGACAAAGTAATAAGACAAAGATGTAATGTGATAAATGTCTAATTAAATATAAATAGCAAATTTTGAGAAAAAGCAATAGGATCAGATTGATTCCTCTAAGAATTATATACAGATGTGTATGATTGGCTCCAAAAATTTATCAGTCATGGAAATTCAAGCTAATAAGTGAGTTTTGGTAATAAGATCTTAAATTCGGATTTTTGCACAAGGAAATTGTATCTCCTTTATTAAGGTATCTGTCTGATGATTTTAAAAGGAAGATGAGTTCAATTTATGGTTGGACCTTCACACTTCAAAGGACTCTTATACCAGGTACAGAATTTAGGTAAGGTTAGAAACAGTAGATGATATATGAACTGAAATACTCTGAAGTTAAAAAAACAAAAAAGGAGAGCCAAATTTAAGTGATTGTACTAAGTTATATTAAGTCAGAATTGTTTGAGAATTTCTAGATCTGAACCAGAGAAGCAGAATTCTCTTTTACTATCTAGGGACCAGATAACTACAATCAGACATCTGAAAAAGAAAAACATGCTGCTTTAAATGGACATTGGGAATATGTAACTGTGATTTAAAGCTACTTTGTATAAAAATTGTGCAATTAATTGCTGGAATTAAATCGGAAACATTGTAAGTTTTGTTAAGAATGGTTTGTGGATTATTTTGTAAATGCCATCAAAGAGACATGGCATGACTAAAAGTTTATGATGGTATATGTACTGGGATACAAGGAATTTAATGTTAGTCGACGTTGTTAATAATGATTGCATTACTCTGTATGGTTCATGTTTAAGTTTTCTTGGCTATCTAATGTGTTAATGTAAAACATGTGACATGCAATTTTCCCCCTCTATTGTGAACCAAGTGGTTTGGTCTGTACTTAATGTAATTGTGTAGTTTTGTGAATTATGAGAAAAACTTTATTGCAATTGTTCAAACTCAGCCCTGTGTGGCTGGGATACTGAACCATTTATTGCACTGTTTGAACTTAGCCCTGCATGGCTGGGACCTATGTTGTGCTATTTTTCTCTCAATTATCAAATCATATGTGTTCTGGGAGTTCCTGTCAGATCTGACTACTTCTACAGCTGCCAACTTGTGGATATGGACTCCTTCATCCTCCTATCACATCTGAGGATTGCCCCTGCTCCCAAGTGGACATCTGAGCCCATAGGAGACCTTGCCCTCCGGTTTCAAAGAGCCTGAAGGGGACAGCATCAGACACAGGCAACCTTCCCAAGAGCCCGGACAAGAACTAAACGAAGAACTGCTCTTTCGCTTTCTGAGTCCCTTGCATTCCCAAGACTGTTTATTTGTACCTTTGGTGTCTTTAGCTTATTGCCCCTTGCAACTTGCTCCCTCTGCTTGTTTACAATTAGTTTACAATTACTGTCCATCTCTGGGGATGTCCAACCACAGAAAGGAAAAAAAAAACCTGAATCCACCTAGATAAGGATTTTTAGAACTTTACCCCTGAGGAAGATAGAGATTTTTCCATACCTTAATTGGTCTTCAGGTGAAGCTTTCAGCTTACCTTTGACCAAAAGGAGGAAATGTGGAAAATATTATACTATTTTATATCATTTTTAATTTCAACTAGACCCAGAGCCTGAATTAATGAGTAACTGGATGAAGATCCAGGACCTGGGCTTCTTTGTTCTCTCGAAAAGTTTTCTCAGGAAATACCCTTACCACTGTCAACAAGGCCAGATACCTGTTGGCCATTAAGGGATGAGACCCTAAACCCCAGAGAGACTACCTTGCTTAATATTAATTGACCTTTGTCAACATTCTTTCCATTAAGGAAAATCCTCTTCTTGTATCATGGTTAAACATACATGGGGGCCATAAACGTGAGGTAATACAGGTTTGCTAGGTCTGCTAAGATAACGTATATAAGTTTTCTCATTCCTTTGTTCAGACAGCCAGAGCCTATGCTCTGACTCCTTGTACGTACAAGTAAGCTAGCCCAGCTATGCTTTAAGGGAAAATGATAAACAACATGGATTTTTCTATCACCTAGCTCTGTTGTTTCCTTCAACCAAATTTTCAGGTTTGACAGGTGTGAGTTAGGGAACCAGTTAGAGAACAGTTATCCATCAATAAAAGGGCTGCCTCCCCCACATTGAGACTACTATGCTGTGAAGAAGAGTGACTCCAGAGAACCTAGAGAAAAGGGAGATTTAGAAATTCTTGGGAACCTCAAAAAGTGGAAACACAATAAACTCCTCAGTTGTTCAGAAGTCAAACAGTAGCCTAAAGGAAGTGAAAAGTGCAATGTGGATTCCAAAGAACCCCTAAATCATGTGTTTTAAAGAAGAAATCACAATGACAAAAAATGAAATGGTGATTTTATACCCAGGACAGAGAATTGTTCCCAAATATTAGAATGTCTGATAAAGTGGGTCCTATACTTACGATAGAAATAAAGTGAGTCCTATACTCATAATAGAAATAAAAGTAAATGAAATGGAAGACCACCAGATTTCAAGCTCATTGGTCACACACATGCTGTAGATGTAGCAGGTGGGAAATAGAGATGACACTTCCAAGTATCAGGGTATTTGTGGGGATTAGATAATATAATATTAGAGGAAACATAATATTATAATAGAGGAAAACTTACCACTGCAAGGCAACTGCAAGCAACCAGAAGGAGCAGGCTGCAAGGTAGATCAAGGTGGGGTGGGTGAGGAGCATAATAGAAGCCAGTCTTGGGTGTGTAAGGGGCTCAGGTAGGGAGGGAGCTTTGCTTCCTGAAGGCCTGGTCCAGACTCTTGGGAAAGCTGTCTACATCTGATGTCTTTTTCAGGCCCCTTTCAAACTGGAGGGCAAGGTCTCCTATGGGCTCAGATGTCCACTTGGGAGCAGGGTTATCTTTAGTTGTCACAGATGGATCCAGGAGTCCACATCAAAAGTTGGCAGCTATGGGAATAGTCAGACAGACCTGACAGGGGCTCCCAGAAGACATATGAGTTGATAATGGAGAGGAAACAGCACAACATAGGTCCTTGGCTAAAGGCACATGGGAATGGTTCAGTTTCCCAGACACACAGAACTAGGTTCAAACTGTACAACAAAGTTTTTCCCACAATTCACAAAATTGCATAATGACATTAAGACAGATACAGATTAAACTACTCAAATGGCTCATAATAGACTAGTTTCAAGAAGGGAGATTTACATGTCACCAAGAAAACCAAGAAAACTTAAACGTGAACCATACAAATCAATGCAATCATTCTTACCAATGTTGACTAACATCAAGTCTCCTTGTATCCCAATAACCCATTCCTAATGTCTATTCAAGCAGCACGTTTTGAGTCCCAGATGTCTCATGTAGTTATCTGGTCCCTAGATATCTTTTCTTGGATAATATGTTTTATTGTCAGGATGGTTCTAAAAGGGAGTTTTGTTTCTCTGGTTCAGATCTAGAAGTTCCCAGAAATTAGCACAATCCCCTAAATTTGGTTCTCCATTTTTAAAATTTTAGAGAATTTTAGTTTAGTTCAGTTAAGCTAAGTTAGGTTCAGATTCGGATTCAAGCTGGCAATAAAGCGCACTCCCGAGAGAACATGGTTTTTGTTGAAAGACAGGGGAAATACTCTAACAAACACAGTTAACACAACAAAGACAAAGACACAAACAACATAGATTCATCACCTCTTGGGAGAACTCCAGCACTTGATCCTCTCAAAGCTGGGGGGGGGGGGAGGTTCTGGTTTACACAGCCCAGCTCGACCAAGGCCCAAGACGGAAACTGATCCCAGGAAGCTTCCTCTCCATAAGTGAGATCCCACTCATTTGTGGGACTTTTATAGCTTCCTGAACAAGGAGGGCCTACTGCTAACTGTCCCAGATGTTCCCTCCAGAAGGGGTAGCTATTCCCCTCGGGAAGGGAAGATCTTGTCAATCATTTTGTTTTTGAGAACTGGCTAGGTCCTCAAAAAGCAGTTTCAGAATTTCCTGTCATTTGTTCAAGGCCTGTCTCCTAGTGGGAGTGTATTCAACTCTTTTGTTTTGGGCCAGAGAGGAATGTCTGAGAGGTCCATTCTTAAGGTTTATCAGTTGGAGAGGAATGTCTGATTCTTTATTTCAAGCTGGAAAGTCTAAAGATCTTGCAGGAGCTGGAGGATGGGGAGAAGGAAGAAAAGCCTGGCTTACACTATAATATGGAAGATCTTCTATAATGATTTATCATTCAACATATTATTTACCATTTCTTTCTTTACCTAAATCCTGTACCTGGTATGAAAATCCTTTAAAATATGAGAGCCCAACCATAAAATGAACTCTTCTATCTTTCAAAATTATCAGACAGATATTTTAATAAAGGAGAAATAATTTCACTTACTTCTAGCACTATCCTATACAATTTTTGTGTAAAAATCCAAATCTGAGATCTTATTACCAAAACATTCTTAAAGCTTGAATTTCTGTGATAGATAAATTTGGGGAGCCAATCGTGTACATCTATGTATAATTCTTAGATGAATTAGTTTGATCCTATTGCTTTTCTCAAAATATGCTATTCTTTTTAGTTAGACATCTATCACATTACATCTTTGTCTTATTACTTGGTCTAATCATTTCCTCCTGGGGAGGTTGTTATCCCTATATTATGTGTATTTGGCAACGAATATTGGTTAAAATTGTAAATTGCATCCTATCGTATTAACTCAGAGATGTTCCAGGTGCCATCTATTATTTAATAGATTTGGTATTTGTATTTACAGAACTTCTTGATTATAGAAATTTGCTACAAACAAAAAAAGGGACAATGTCATATGTCATAACAGAAGGAAACAACTTCCTTAGCTCTGTTTGATTCCAGGCATGAGTCATATCTGACAGCCAATCTCGTAGTCACTAGATGCTGAAAGCTGGGCTCAGGATTAGTCAAGTGGGGAATTTTCCATTTCAGAAAGGAAATAACACAATCGGGAAATAGTCAGGAAGATCGTACCTAGGCTGCGTCCAAAGTTGTCCTCAAAACTCTTCCCAGGCATAGACATCCACCTTTACAATTCTCAGCCTGCAGTCCATGCTATTCTACTTTTGGCTTCATGACAACTCAGACAACTATCCCTGTAATCAAAGCTGAAAACAATAGTAAATTTCAGTCCCATAAAGTCTTGAATAGCAAGTGCCAATAATCAGGGCTTCAGGTGAGTCGGGCTCTCAAGGATCACACATCCTAGATAATAAGAATTTAATCCCACACTGGCAACAGTAAGATTGATCACAGAAAAATACTACTGCTTCCAGAATCCCTTTAAACAATGGGAACATCTTAAGGTGAGTCTTAAGCAGTTTGCATAAATTTCTGCACATTTTCTAATTCCAGATTAAAAATAATGTTAGATTTCCCATTAAGATAACACAAAAGAGCTCATGAATTACTGCTCTTCACTAACATAATTGTCTGTACTGGAATTCCATTCCTTAAACAAAACAAGAGGCTCCTAACTTGTACCTCAGAGGTTCATGGATTTATGGCCTTGTTTCACAGGCTTGGTCATCCTTCTCTAATGTACTCAGTCTGGAAGAATGAGGCACCTCAGGGTTTGAATCTTTCTTGCTTAGGCCATGGAATGACTACAAACCAGATCAAAACAGCAAGACCTCTTCTGCTTTACAACTCATTACATTAATTTAGCCATAAATTATCTTGCAAATGAAATTTAGAAGACCTTCTAAAAGTCACACGAGATATTTTCTCAAAACATTTATTCTAAAATATTTCCCCTTTTAAAAAAAAGTTTAAAATGTATTATTTTAAGAGGAAACTAAACCTTTCATGGAGGAAAATTAATTGGAAACTTTTGAAGTGATAGCTCTCTTTTCCACCTTAAAGCACAAATAAACCTTTAAAGGTGAAACTAGGTTGGTGTAAAATGTCCTTAAATAACATGAATAAATTCCCAAGGTATTATGACAAACTAAATTTCTAGTTATTACTGAATTCCTGGACATCACAAAGTTCCTTAGTCAAAAAGGTGTTTGTAATGGACAGGAAATTAGTTTTTATAAGCCAAGAGGAACATGCCCAGTTAAGTTAGCCTTATCAGGATAACACAGTTTACCAGGCCTTTGAAAATTTACTCAGCACGTTTTCTTTCCTTTCTCTTCAAATATGTCACTAGAAAATAATTACATTCTGGAATCTCACATAGATAGTGAATGTGGTAGTCCATAAATCTCCAAATTAACATAAATATAAATATATATCCTTGGATGAAGCAGGCTTGCAAATCACACCCCTATATATTTTTCAACAACATAGCTGATAAAATTGTTTTACCAAATCACACAATTTAGAAATGTAACAATACCCCAAACATTATTATCTATTTTAGAATTTGAAACAACCCATTATCAATTTAGGTGAATGCATTTCTAACTCACCTTGCACAGAGAATCATTCATCTCGTCATTAATATGTTGAAACTATACCTTTAAACCACATCATACATTTTCATAAAAACCAAGATTTCAAATGAAATATCTACAGCATTATTATCAGTTAATAACCAAATATACCTCATTAAATATTAACATTTTCAAATGATCTAATTTTATCACATCCTTTTTAAAGACCAATTCATATACAACAAAATCCAGATTAAAAGTTGCTTTAACACCATTTCTACCACACAATGGTCTCTCAAATTTCACAATCTAAGAGAATTTTAGAAATACAATACATTTTAGAAAAACAATAGTAACACAAACAATAAACTTTAGATGACATTGATTGCATTTTCAGATTATCACATGTAGAAATTATTGGTTTTATTACTTTTATTACTTTCGGTATTTAAAAACGACTTCAAAGTTATCAGGAATGGAACAATTAAATTAAATTCGAGAGACAATAATAATGTTGTGTCTAACATATGCCTCTCATCGTGTTAAGCACTTTACAATCATTATGTCATTTTGATCCCATAACAACAACCATCCCATAACAACAGGGCAAACAGAGATAAAATAGCTTGCCAAGAGTTGATACATTTTGCAATTGGAACAGAGAAGTATGGAGTTTACTAAAGGCAAAGACTGGCTTTCCAGAGGTTATAATTGTCGAAGGCAGGGCTTAGGAAATGCTTGCCACAGGCTGGATCCATCCATCTCTCCCTTCCCCCACAGGCATGAGAAAACTCTACTCTTCTTCAGAGAGTGAGAAGAGATATCCACTTGGAGCAGGTGTCTCCAGATGATCCAGGAGTCCACATCCACAAGTTGGCAGCTGTAGGAGTAGTCAGAAAGACCTGATAGGGGCTCTTAGAAGACATGATAATTGAAAGATAACAGCATGACATAGGTCTTCGATTGAAGGCATGTAGAGATGGTTCATTTTCCCAGCCATGCATGGCTAGGTTTAAATAATACAATAAAGTTTTTCTCACAATTCACAAAATTGTATAATTACATTGTCAGGTACAGATGAAACTACTCAGATGGCTCACAATAGACTAGTTTGGAGAAGTGAGATCTACATGTCACCAAGATAATCAAGAAAATTTAAATATGAACCATACAAATCAATGCAATCGTTATTACTAATATTAAGTTCCTTGTGTCCCAGTAACCCATTTCCAATGTCCATTTAAGAATCCCAGATCTCTCATGTAGTTATCTGGTCCCCAGATATCCATTCTTTGACAATAGGTCTTATTCTTAGGACAGTTCTGCAAGGAAATTCTGCTTCTCTGGTTCAGATCTAGATGTTCCCACATAATTCTTACTTAATATAAATTAGTACATTCACTTAAATTTGGTTTTCCATTTTCGAAGCTTCAGAGAATTTCAGTTTATATATCATCTGCTGCTTCTGTCCTTACCTAAATCCTGTACCTGGTATAAGAATCTTTTAAAATGTGAGGGTCCAACCATAAAATGAGCTCTTCTGCCTGGTAAGACTATCACAGATACTTTAATAAAGGAAGAATAATTTCACTTCTGCATGCCATTATCCTAAATAATTTTTGTGTAAAAATCCAAATCTGATATCTTATTGCCAAAACTTGCTTAAAGCTTGAATTTCCATGATATATAAATTTTGGGAGCCAATCATATACATCTGTATATAATTTCTAGAGGAATCAGTCTAATCCTCTTGCTTTTCCCAAAAATTTCTATCCTATTTAGTTAGATATCTATCACATTACATCTTTGTCTTATTACTTGGTCTAATCATTTCCTCCTTAGGAGGATGTTATCCCTATATTATTGTTCTTTGGCCAGGAATATAGGTTAAAAGTATAAACTATTTGTTCTTGCATTCTATCATAGTAACTCAGAGATGTTCCAGTTTCCATCTATTATTTAATAGATTTAGTATTGTGAGTGTAATACTGAAATAGTGAAGCCCCCTCAGCATGGTGCTGAATGGAAATTGAAAGAGTGAAGTCCCCCCACACCCCACTCAGCATGGGAAAAGATCTTGTCTCTCTAACCATTCACCCCACCCCCCCCCCCCCCCCCGCACCCACCCAGACCCCTTCTATACTTTTAGAAACTGCTCTGCTGAGAAAGTAGAGATAAGAAATTACATCAGTAGACAGACAGCTGCAAGGTCCTGTTTTATCTAGCTTTTACTCCCTTTTCCCTGGTCTCATGCCTATCTGTTCTTTGTTCTCTGTTGCTGGGAAACAATTCCGCGTTTAGAATGTGAGCTCCAAGTCCAGCCAATGGGAAGAGAAGCCAGTAGGGAGTGGGGGAACTCTGCATTAGGGTCTATATAACTTGCTTTAAGCTGTATGCAACATACACACATGTGCTGGCATCATCTTGGGTTACACTGAGGTGTGTCCTTTCTCATGAGAAAGTAATAAACACCTTTTCGCCTTTTCTCAAGAGCTGGTTCTGTATATTTTTAATGTGAGTAGTGATCTCTGACCCACACAGTTTCGGTGCATTGGCCAGGAAGCTTCTTTTTGGGAGGGGTCTTTGCATACCAAATCCCAAGGCAGGCACTTGCTGGTGATTGCTGGTGGCTTGGGGCTTTGGTTAGTGAAAACCTCCCTCCTGATTAGATAAAGACCAGAAGAGAAACTATCTCCAGAGGCAAAAAGGAAACTGGAACCAAGCTCTTGATAGTGTTAGGGAAGTTCACCCAGAGGAACAACCAAATTGATCTGGTCATGTAAGTCGTGTGCATGATCCCAGGTAAGTGAGATCCACGAGTCCTCTAGAGGGCAAGACCAGTGAGCAATTCCTGGGCAACCTGGGGTTGGGGTAAGATCAGTGAGCCTTCCTTTTTTTTGTTAGAAAAGGAAAAGCAAGAACTTTTGAACCTCAGCCTGGGGTTGGGGCGAGATCAGTGAGCTTTTAGAAAGCAAAAACTGGTGAGCCTCAGCCTGCTCCCCTTGGCAAGATCGGTGAGCCCCCAGTTTTAGAAAGGGGGGCATGAGAACTTGTGAGCCATGGAAGAAACAACTCAGTCTAAGATGAGTGGGGCAAGATCAGTTAGCTTTCCCTTTTTTTTTTTTTAAGAAAGGGAGAGCAAGAACTCGTGAGCCTCAGCCTGATGGGTGGCAATAACCCTCTAGGGGGTAGACTAGCTAATCGGGAGTTACCAAAGTAGAAAGGGAAAGACAAGAGAAAATTAAAATGCCAGCAATGTCTAATTTGTATAGTGGATTTCTAAGAATCCTTTCTGAGCTCTGTGTCATTTTCTGTCCATTTCTGTTGTGTGTCTGTGTGGAGCGAGTGCGTAATCTGACGCCCTGTAAGGTCCACTATCCCTTTCTTTCTCTCCCTGACTCCAGTCTCTTCAGAGGAATGGGTGGGCAGGAGAGAGAAGGAGAGAGAAAAGCATTTTATTGCTTAAATTATATGATGAAAAAGGCAAATTGAAGAGGGAAATAAGGTATATGCAGTTTTAAAGGGGCTTTAATCAAAGTCCACCAGAAGGGATAAGTGTAAGGAAGGTATAATCTGTTTTAGTAGAGGTTTTGAAAGTAAGGTTTGGAAACTCTTGAAGAGTTGTTGGAAAATATTCTCTTCCTCCCTCCAGCATTCTAACTTTGGCCAAATTGTTGAATGTAGAAGACAGAAAGATAAGGAGGAAAGGAGGGTGAATATTTTCCCCAAAGATCAAAAGGAGGCAAGCTAAATAAGCCTTTAACCATTCCCTGCCTTACCTAAAAGAGAAAAAAATTTGTGTAACAGGACCCAACTGGAAAAAAATTGAATTTATTCTGGTCGTATTTAAAAATATGAAAAGTGTAATGTGTCACTCCTAATTTAATGCTTAAGATAGATTAGAATTTATTGTACTATTTGGCACTAAAATAAGATTGGTAAACAAAAATCTTAAGCATGCAGCTTAGAGTGAAAGGCTGATAGCCTAATTTAAAAACCAATAGATAAAGTTCTGGAGAGATAAAAGGAATTATGTCCATCTTTCAGGCTAGATCCATGGGTGGGCTCTATTAAATCTAATATGGATATTGGCTATGGTAAAGATATTGGTTATTGTGAATTATTATTATTACTGTTCAGTTAATTATCAAACTCCTCTGCATGGAGGGGGAACTGACTATATCTTGTCAGCAATGATTCAAATTCCTTAGGCTTCCTTTTTACCTGGGCCAGAAGAAGTAGTTTGAATACTGGCCCAGCACATTTTAAACTGACCTGATTATAATAGGTGATTCCAATCTGTTTGTAAAACTTTTCCAAGAAAAATGTGAATGTGAATGGGGAACTGAAATATTGAGGAAATATATGAATTTGTGGATGATATTCCTTTATAAAGGGCCAACTTAGAAATGTATATTAGTATAATTTTAAAAGTAAATATTGTTATTTAGCATTAGGAAATTTATTAGCTATATAGCCCCAAGAAAGTTTTATTTACTTTATTTTACTGTTCAGTAAGGAGATGATGGTGGAATTCATTCCTAGGGATGTCACAAAGATCACATGATTATTAAGGTGCTTGGCACAATGCTTGGCATAAAATAAATGCTATCTGAATGTAGACTGTTTTAAGTTGAATATAATTGCCTCATATTTGTTATCTTTATTTGGATTTTCTTAGATGTGAAATTTACGTCAATGATGATGAGATGAATCTGGAAATACATCCAACCCAGATTGGTAATTAATTGGTTTTGGTTTTAAAGTTTAAATAGATGTAATTATTTATGGTATTGTTGTATTTCTCAATTTTCCTTTATTGCATAACTTGGTAAACAACTGTATCATCTGTGTTGTCAAAAAAGCAATTTCTATTATAATCTAAATGTTGTTAGTTGAGAATTGTACTGTAAAAAAATGGTAAAATGAGTTAGGAAACTTTTAAGTCACTCTATTTGACCATGTATTATAATATTTTGAAGTATTGTAATTTAAGAAATCATAAATTACCAAATTCTGTCTTTATTTAAAGGGATTTTCAGTTAAAATTGTTTTGCTTTCATTTAGGAATTTGTGAGCTTGTTAACTAAGCTATTGGGGTTATTGCTTAAATCAAGTATTTACAAAAGTATGTTTAGTTTTCTTTTTTTTCTTCAATTATGTGTAAAAGGTTTGGTGATAAAATTTAAGAATTGTTTAGTACTTAGGAATTAATAATAATATCGGGATAAATTGTAAGCTGTTTCTGAGAAAGGGAAATATTTTTGTGAAGAAATGTTTTGTAAAATCCTTTGCATGATTTTTAGAAGGCTTACTAAATTTCTATTTGTAAGCTAATCTGTTGCAGCAATTTGATATTGATGACAATTATGTCCAAACCTACTAAGAATTTTTTACAAATTTTATTTTTAAGTTTCATTCCCAGGTTTGTTGTGTCTTTGGATTGACCTTGAATACGTGTGCTCAGAGAAACAGCAAAGGATAGCAAACGGGTCCAAGGCTTTTCTATTAACCCCTCTCATCCCAGATCAGATTAAAGACAGATTTATTTTCCCTCACCTGGCAAATGGATGAAAATTTTCAAAAAAGGAATGGGGGGGGGGCGGAATGTAAGTCAGTGGTGTTCCTCCCCAAAGTATTAGACTCAGTGTCACATGTGGCTGACCAGAATGTGTACAGGCAGTGGCAGCTAGTCCCATTCTGGTAGAAGAAAGTAGAAAGTAGAGGAAGAGGCCAAAGGTAGAGAAGCCTGCTAGTCAGTGTCTATACTTAGGGTAAGACAGCCAATCCTTTTATAAATAATTATCATTATTTTTTAATGATCTAGAAATGTATTTGATGTCATTGAAATTTATTACAGTTAAGAGCAGTTTGGTTATTTTGTTGACTGTTGTTTTAATGCTAAAACCAAAAATGGTTAATTGATTACTGTATATAGAAAGAAGGGGATTGTGTAAAGCCTTATTGATTTGGTTCTGGCCATTCAGAACAGTCTTCCTGTATGCATGGGAGTCAAAAGGCAAAGGGCAACAGTATTGACCCCTTCTTGGGGCCCATGTTAATTCTCCTTATTTTGTGAAATTGCCAAGGCCCCTGGAAACTATCTGTATGGGCAAGGTCATCAGCCCCAGGAAAAGAACTTGTTTGATTTGTGTAGGTCCTAAACAATGAACTTAGCTTGCTGAGAAGTTGCAAGTCTATGTACAATAGATATAAAGGATTCTAACAATTGGCTTTTACACCAGGACAAGTTTAAATTTAAGAAGGGAAAGATGTCTAATGGAATCTCTTATACATGTGAGTCCTAGTAAATCTTTATTGCTTATTGCAACTCTATGAAAATAAAAGCAACTGTATCAAGCTCTAAGCTGTGACTAGTGAGACTTGCTGTTTAAGGTGAAAGGTGCTTGGGAACATAACTAATTTGAGTTTGAATTTGAGTATAGTTGCATTAAATCAGTATCTGAAAAACAATGCCACAAGATAAGCTACTCAGAGGGAATGTGATCCTACACTGTTAACAGGTGCAGGTATGCATTTAGGAAAAAAAAAAAAGCTGAGGGGACAATCTCAGCCTCAATCTAGGATGGAATCCTCCTGGCTCAGTTTCCCCATTGTATTCCTTTGGAAAGGAATGTTTCCCACCTGACTATTCCTGAGTCTGGCTATGAGGAGAAACAGATGCTGCAAGATTAGTGACTATCTGAATTTAAACAAAGCTAAGGATGTTTTATACTGTCCTTTCTGGTATGTCACATGTCCCTGCTCTTTTTCCTTCTATAGTAAGTTTCTATGATTAAAGCAAGTAGTCAGTATACAATATGAGTTCTTTTGTGTTATCTTACTGGGAAATCTAATAATATTTTTATCTAGAACTAGAATATATGCAGAAGTTTATGCAAACTACTTAAGACTCACCTTAAGATGTTCCCTTTATTTAAAAGGATTCTAAGAGCAGTAGTATTTTTTCTTGTAATCAGTCTCTTACTATTACCAATGTGAGATTTTATTACAATACCTTTTGACTAGGGAACTTTGTTGCACATGCTCACCACATGTGACTTAGGCTTCCTGTGACGTAAGCAGGTCACATGGGCCTATTAATGGATGGGAAGATCTTCAAGTTTACATTACCATTACAAGGTGGTCCCTATGAAACAGAAAATTGATAGGATTGGCCAATGAGATGGAAAAGGTGGGTGCCCAGCCCATCACTCTGAGTCCGGCTGGAGAGAGCTGGAGGGCAGGACTCTGGGAGGAGGCTGTTCCACCACAGACCCACCTGGGGGCCTGACCCTCCTCCAGTGCCCTGGTGGTCTGCAGACTGGGCAAGGTCCAAGGCTTCCTGTGGAACCCAGGGCTCTTCCTAGGGTGTCAGAGGCAGGCGCTCAGGGCTCTGGGTGCCAGGAGCACTGCTGGGCCATAGGCCAAGGCCGGGCTGGAGCTGAGCCTGGACAGGGCCTGCTCTCCCCCAGCTTTCTCCTGTGCCACAGTCAGGTCTGGTTATTAAAGACTCCAAAGACACCTCGAATAGTGCAGTCCGAGGGGTTTGGGGTTCTGCAGCTACTGTCCTCAGTTTTCTCTGGATGTCAGGGCGGAAGGGTAGATAAAATGCCCCCAAGGACGGCCCCTCCCCCGGGGCACTGGGACCCCGGTTAGTGAACCTCTATGGCTCCGCTGAGCGCCCAGGAGAAGGGCGGGGGCTCCTCCACTGGAGTGGAGTGGGGCGGGGAATCTCCCTGGGGCTATCCCAGCCTCTGTAAAGCCATCTTCACCCTCTAACGGGCGTGATCCCGCTTCTCCCTGTCTGAGTCCCTTTGGTCAGCAGACCAGCCAGGGTCTGCATCAGGGCAGCCGCAGCCCCGCAGGAGCCCAGAGGCGAGGACGAGGCCGATCGCCCCCAACTTCTGGGGTCGGTCCTGGATCCTCGTGCTCTCCTGGGGGTGGAGAGAATCTGAATGTCTCCCCAGATACTCATACTGAAGTGGGGCAGCTCCGAAGCCCTCTACCGGCTGAGTAGGATTTGCACCTGAAAGGCCAAGCTTTGACTTAATCTGGACAGATCATTTCTAGGAAAAGGAACTTGAGGCCATCACTCCCCAGCGGCATCCGCCACTTCCCGTAAAGGAAGTAGTCCTATAAGAACCCACGAATCAGGAACCGAGGCCAATAGGAAGTCCCGCCCCTGGAGGGGGAGGGACTAGAGAGAGCGGGATTCTGGGAAACCGAGTCCGGCTGCGTAAGTCTGAGAAACTAATGAGCAGGCGCGTCCCGTATGCGCAAGGCCTCCTGGGAAATGGAATCCGGAAATGCCGCTAGCATAAACTTGCAGGAAGTGGAGGTTTAGGGGACCAATGGGCAGGCGTTGCTGTCTTGGAAGGGGGCAGGACATCCTGTAGGAGTCTGCTAGCTTCCTGGTACCCAGGAAGGGGCGGGGCAGATGCAGGGGTAAGAGGCTGCGGAGGAGCTTCCTGAGCTCGGTGCCTGAAGGGAGGGTGTCCTCCCGAAGGTCCGGTATGTCTGCGTCCCCTTTCCTGCAGTCACTTGGGGTGGGGGCGCCCACGTCGTTCCCGCAGGTCTGCACCCGGGAGGAGGCTCGGAACTTCCGTCACAGTCCCTTGGGCCCGGGAGCTCCGGCTGTCGCGTGGGGGGGGGGGGGGGGACGGGGACGGGGACGGGGACGGCGGGGCCCTAGTGCCGAGCTCCGGCCCGGGCCGCCCCTTCTGGGCCCTCGGACTGCCCCGGGGCCGGCACAAGGCCCCGAGGTGCGTGTTCTCTGGGTCCTGCAGACCGAACTTGTCCCAGGGGAAGCTGAGGTGGGGTACCGGGACATCGTCCCGTCCTTCCCGCCCGGAATCCCGCGTCGCCCCTGGGGTCCGCTCTCTTGACCAGTGTCCTGGAAGAGAGACAGTGACCGCCAGGAGTTCGGGGCGGCCCCGGTCCACAGGGGATCCTGCGGAGCCTGTGCAGGCTCGACCTAGCGTCGCTGCGAGCCTTCCGAGGGGCTGGAGGGAGAACCCGCCTCCGGGGCGAGGGGAAGCTTGGGGGGCCCCTCGAGGGGGAGGGGAAGCTTGGGGAACCCACTGAGGGGGATCTGCAGTGAATTCACAGACTTGAGTAATCTTCAGGTCAAGGTGGCAGAGGTTTGTTGTTTCTCGGATATAGCGGGCAGAGCCCCTGAGGGAACCTGCCACTTAACCGGAATGATGCTGAAGCTTCTCTAGGAGAAGCTGAGGATCATCGGGCAGTTGTGCTGATAAGGTGATGCGGTACAGCCTGGGTCACTGGCCTCATTCCCCACTGGAAACGGGGGAAGGGGCTTTTCAGGCTGTACTTTCAGTCTCTTCGGTCTGTAGCAGGACAGTGCGGTGAGCTGCCCTCTATAGCTTGGCCTCTGGATTGAATCAGTAGCCGATAATTCTGTGGTTACAAGACAGTTCCAGTTTCTCCATAGGCCAGCTTGTTCTTGTGATGTGGTGTAACATCAGCTAACTTGGGTGTCGTTGATTGAGTTTTACTAGGTGCTAAGCCCCAGGCCTAAAGCCCTGTCTATTAGGTGCTAAGCCTGTGGGGGTGTGAAGCCCTCAGGGTCCTAAGGGGAGGTGCTAACTCCAGAGCCCATAGTAAGAGCTTAAGTCCTGGTCACTCAGATGACGTTTGATGATGGCTAAAGAGTGCATAAAAAGAGAGCACAGAGCTGTTTGCTTAGGGCTCTTGGTGGTGTGCTGATGTGGAGACTCTGGGCAGCTGTAGTTAAGAGCCTTCCAGCTTGTAAACCTGGATGAGCGGACTTTGTTAAACCCTGGTAACTATGAATTGAGATTTGACTCAGACAAGGTCTGTCTGTTGATGTTTGTAATTTGTTTGTATTTCCTCTAAAGTTCAGGGTACTGGTTTTTCCCCTGAACTAAGTTAATGATATTTGTATGCTGAATTAAAGTTAAATTGTTAACTCCTTAATGTTGCTTTTCTTAGTAAAGCAGACCAAAAGAATCTGTGCTTGCAGCATTCTGTGTGTTGGTTGTTGTTGGTTTTACACAGCCACAGTAGCTGCTATCCAGATTGTTGAAACATGGGGAAAGGTCATTTACTCGGACCCACTCGTAAATACTGCTGGGCACAGTGTTCTAGGGCTGGGGAGAAACCTGTCAGGGATGGTGTTCTGAGGCTAGGGAGAAATCTGATCTTGGAATTGGGGTCCAAGCACAAGCAGCCAAGCACCCCATCAAGGGCATCTTCATTTCCAAGCCTGGCCCTCCCTGCTTGCTGCCTCCCACTGTAGGGTAAAGTATAATTTTCAGGCAGTCTGGTGCTAGTTTTATCCTGGCAGTCTGTTTTAACAACCCAGCTGGCAGCTTCTGTGGGGGCATAAGATCCCCCCCACAGCCGGCACCCAGGAGGCTGCCGGGACACTGGGAAAGCACAGTTTCTTTTTATCTGCTTAAACAAGGAAAGCAAAAAGGGGTTGACCAGCTTACTTTAATCCAGCATTCAGTTAGCATACAGACAACATTCATTTAGTTCAGGGGAAAAACACCAGCATTCAGTTAGCATTCAGTTAGTTCAGGGAAGCAAAAAGAGACAAGCATCAAGAGACAGACCAAATACAGATTCACTTACTTCAGGGGAAAAAGCCAGCACCCTGAGGTTCAGAACATTCATTTAGTTCAGGGGGAAAAGAACCAGCACCCAAACCTCAAAACCAAAATACAAACAAATTACAAATATCAACAGACAGACCCAATACCATTCATAGTTACCAACATCTGGGCTCAGCCCGAGGGCAAGGGCTGGCCCAGAGTCACACTCACTCGCCACTGCCCCTGAGCTAACCGGAAAAGGAAAGAGGGCTCTTCAAGCTGTCCTCTCCCCTCTTATAGAGTTTTTGACATCATCAAGCACCACCTGAATGACCAGGGCCGATTGGTTCTTGAGTTGGCCCCTTCCCCTAGGTTAACACCCAATAGGGCGTGGCTCTGGAGTCAACACCTCCCCTCAGCCAGCCCCATGACTCATCACACAGGAAGCTCTCTGCTTCCAGGCATGGTTTCTGGGCTTCCTGCCCCAGAAGAGAAGCCCCAGCACCCAGCAAGGCTCAATGAGGTAAGCTGAGTCATTCAAAGAAAACAAAGGCCATTCTGGTTACACAGTCTTTCTGCTCAAGAGAAGGGGGGAGGGGGAAGGGAAAGGGGTGGAGACATTGGAGAGGAAGAGTTCTCAGAGATGAGCAGCCTCGTGGATGGTGGCCCAGGTGGAGTTTGAGCTCTGGGTGGAGTTTGGAGAATTGGTAGGAGTTTAGGGCAGAGGAGGGGATCATTGCACTGGAGAAGGCATTTCATGTGATGAAGGGCAGGGTGGAGAAGCAGAGTCTCTGAGTCCTAGCCCTGGGTATGATTGGAGGTGATGGGATACTTGTGCTTGAACCCTAATTCTGATAGCCTCTGCTAGGGTGCCTGCACCAGAACTCCAATTCCAAAACACATGTAGTTCTCAAAATATATTCTCTCTCAGGCAGTCTTTCTCTAGCTAAAGGGCAGCATGCCCCAACTTATCTCCGCTTCTTCCTTAGTACACTGAGTCATAACCATATTTACTATTTACTGACCTTTCTAACATGTATCCCAGACAGTATTTGTCTAACAAGATACTACATGAGAAACAATATAGAGACTCCCCTTAGCCCGCATGGGTAGTGAACTCAGCAAGATTTCACAGTAAAAACCACACCCCTAGTAACTCCACTGTAGGCTATTTCCTAGAGAACTCTGAGTAATATGCCTGCACAGTAGATACTAAATGTGCATGTTCCTTTAAAAACCAACCATTCCTTAAGGACACCTTAACCACTCACTAATCACCCCAAACACCTAACTGACATGCTCCCCCTTTACCCCCCTAGAGGCTTCCATAAAAATTCCGCCTGTACCTCTTTATGGTAGCAGGTTCCCTAAGAACCCTTGTCCACTGTAAAGTGTAATAAATCTTTGCCTCCTTGACTTAAAGAATACTTGGGTCCATGAATTCATTCCAGGTGACCTGGGAACTGGTTTGGGATCCTTGCATCCCTGAGTTTCCTCTCTCCCTCAACGGAGGAAAAGGCCCAGCCTCCTGGGGGCCTCAAGGGCTAGACAGGGTGGTCCTCTTGGAATGGGAACACCCTCCCAGGGTGGGCTGCCCAGAACGGTTAAGTCTAAGAGCCAAGAATAATCTGCTTTCCCTAGACTTCAAATCTCTTTCCTTTCTTCCCCTAGATCTGAGATCTCTCTGCCTGCCTTAGGAGCCGAGATCTCTCTCCTTCCCTGGAGCTGAGATTGCTCTGCGTTCTGGAAGCCATCTCTGTGCATGCAGGTCCCAGGTACTTGTAAACCAAAACCCCACCATTTCCTGGTTGTGCTGGCTGCCCATGCAATTCAGTCTCATTCTCCTCTTCTGACCTTATATCCTCCAGGTCTGAGAGGAGCACACCTTCCTCCCAAGCTTGGATACTGAATGAGCTCCTGGCTCCTAAATCTTGTCCAGATTCCTAATCATTTCGAAAACTTCCTGACTCACCCTCCCCATATCTACCATTCGATAGCACTTTTCCAGACTTCAGACTTTGCCCATAGGATTCCAGGAATCCTTATTTCAGCCTTCCTATCAGGACCCAATCTCTAACCTCCTAGTTAGAAATTCCCTTGTCTTGCCTTCAGATCCAGCCCCTTTGGAGATCCAAGAATCCTACCTTCCTACCCAGGCTTGGACACAGTTACTGAAGCTCTCTCCTGGTCCCCCTTATCTGCACTCCTAGCCCTGGGGCTGGTTTCCTGTTCCCAGTTTCCCTTTAGGGATTCCAAGCCTAACCTCTACTGGAGGATCCTAACAGTTCTCCCCAGCTCCTAGTTAGACCTCTGGACACAGTCATCCTGCTTCCCCAGGCTCAGCCTCCCCCTGTAGCCCTTCTGTCTCTCCTGTGTTCCTGACCTCCCTCCATGAGCTACGTTATCTTGCCTCCCAGACCCCACCCCTGCTCCTCTTCCCCAAGCCTCCTGCTCCCCTGCCTCAGGCACCCCACCTGAGGGGGCTGAATTCCAGACTGGATTTTGCCTCCTAGCTTCAGGCTTCCCCTGATGTTCCCCAGTGGCTCCATTCAAGAGCTACCCCCTCCTCAACCTTCTTTAGCTTCCCTCCTAGATCCAAGAGTCAGTCAGTAGTGTAGATAATGTGTGAGTCAGGGAGAGGGGATGCAGGGAGGGCAGAGGACCATGTGGAGGGAGAGCTCTGACTGAGGAGCCATTGAGGCCCTGACTGGTCTTATCCCATCTGGGATCCCAAGCTCCCTTTGCCTCTTGGGTCTCTGTGGGAGAATGGGGAGGGAGGGGCAGAAAAGAAGGAGTAAGAGAGGGAGGAAGTAGTCTTCCTGTTGAGACCATCTTCATTTCCAAGCCTGACCCTCCCTGCTTCCTCCCTCCCTCTGTAGTGTGGAGTCTATCCCCCGAGGGCAGGGACTGAGCCTTTGTGACTCCTGTGGGGCCTCACCCTGTAAATCCCTGCAGACCTGCCTGCTGCCTAGGAGGAGAAGAGCAAGATCTGTCCCCCATTGGTATCCTTGTCCCTGCCCAACTCAGTCTGCAGAGGACCAAGGCATGGCCCCAGCAGGGAGCTTGGAGCCAGAGGGAATGGCCCCTGGGAACAGCAGCCCCCCTCCCCAGGTGAGTGCAGTCTGTTTCACAGACATCAGCCAATGAGGCCGTTGCCATAGACGTAGAGGATGGTCTATGAACCCGGCAAAAGTGAGGAATGATATTGGAAAAAGGGGGTGTGAAAAGAAGAACTCAGAGAGAGAAAGCAAGTACAGGTGGAGGCTGCGTTGAAAAAGAAACATGCACATGTGAAAGGATGTAGAAGTCTTCTGAACATGTAGAGAGGTGAGAAAATTGGGGAACAGGATCAGGGAGGGACTTTTCAGAAGGGTGTGGACTGGGATTTAGGAGGCTCAGGGAGAGGTGGGGGACTTTCGGAGACCTCGTGGGCTGAAATTGGGGGGAAGGAAATGGGGTGCTTTTGGGGGTTTGGGTAAATTGGGGGGCGGGAAGGTGGAGGAAGAAGATAAAGTAAAAGCAATAGGGTAAAAACAGAGGACAGAAAAGAAAAATCATGAATAAAAATGAGATGGAAAGAAATTCACAGACAGCAATTGTGACTTTGAATGTGATTGAGATGTTGACAGCAACTTGCTTAGTGGTGACAAAGACCTGGAAAGTGCAGGGATCCCCATCATTAGTGGAAAGGCTGAATGGGTTGTGGTGCGTGGTTGTGATGGAATGCTACTGTACTGTAAGAAAGGATGAGCTCAGTGGTCTTAGAATGGCCTGGAAAGACTTGCACAAAGTGACTAAGAGCAAAGTGAGCAGAACCAAGAGAACATCATATACAGTAACAGCAGTATTGTGTTCAGAAGGGTTTGAGGAAATGAGTCATTTTGACTATTATAAAGAAACAATTTAAAAATAAAGGACATGTAGCATAGCGCTATCTGCATCCAGAGAAAGAACTGACAAATAGTGGTATGTATGGAATAATTTTATATACATATATGTGTGTGTGTGCATATACAGGGTTGGGGGGGGGGAAGAAATTTCCATGGTAACTATTGTATATTTTGAGGAATACCAAGTTGTACATGGGATAGTTACAGTTTCCTGTGCAATCAGTTTTTTCATTGTTCTTTTACGGAAATGCTTGATTTGCTCCCTGAATTTTAAATAAAATGTGTTTTTTAAAAAGGTAAAACCCAGTTCCTAATCCTAAGGAGCTCACATTCTGGTGGAGATAACATGGAATCAATATGTACATATAAGATCTGTTTGTTATATAAAGTATTGTCGTACATTCATGTGCATGTGTGTGTGTAGACATATGTATGTACATATAATATCTAAATTTGTTCTGTGGCTTCCCCTTCCTCTGATCTACAAGTTCTCTGCTTTGGTCTCTCTGGCCTTTGAATTTAATTAAATCTTCCTATAACTCCATTCAGTATGAAAGAGAATAAAGTCTAGAGTTTACCACGGATATACACATAAGAGATCTAAAAATAATAAATAAAAAAGAAGATATGATTTATATCAGTTCTGATAAAGAAGATATTTCCCATCACCCTCTCTCATGCTCCCCCACACATCTACCTACTTCACAGATAGAACACCAGCTTTCTTCGTGATTCCACAGAGAGATGTATTTCAGAGGAAAATGTGTCAGCTTTACTCATAGTGATCATATAGAAAGTTTTTCTCAAAATTCAATTGGGCTCTTAATAACTGTGGTTTTAGGGGTTGATTTTGATTCTCATAAAAGGTGTGACCTTTGGGCAAATCCCTTCCTTGTGTTTCAGTTTTTTTCTATAAATTAATGACAGTTGGAGTATTAAAATTTGAAGTTTTCCTTCAGCTCTGCATTCTATGTCTTTTATTGATTTAGGGGTTGGTGACATTCAAGGATGTAGCTGTGGACTTCACCCAGGAGGAGTGGGGCCTCTTGGACCATGCTCAGAAGGAGTTGTACAAGGGGGTCATGATGGAGAATGCCTGGAACCTGCTCTCCCTGGGTAAGGATACTTCCTCTGGTAATGCTAAGTCTGCAGTCAAAGGAATATCTTCATGCCCCGGTGTGCAGGGTTTGGCACATTGATCAGTGCTGCCTGGAGTTTCCTATAGTCTGTGCACCGTATGACAGGAATCTAAGGGTTTTCCTGTTGTTCCTGAAACTGTCTCTTACCTCTTCTAGGCAGCTTCAAACTAGTGTGGAAGAATCTCAGACCTGGAACTAATGTCAGGGGTCATTTGGTCTAACCTCCACCGGGACATGAATTGTGTCTGCCAAGTCTCTGAAAGCTACTCAGATGGCTTTTCCTTACAAGCCTGTCCTCTCTGGGATGGGTCTAGTATGTGGAATATTCTTTCTAACCAGCATCAGTTTGTAGCTCCTAACTTGTAATTGTCTCTCATATAGAAAGTTTCTTCTTAATCTTCCTTTCTATTGCCCTCAAATTCTAGCAGAGATGGTAGGAAAGGAAGAAGCATTTGTTTTCACCTACTATTGGCCAGGTGCTTGGCCAAGTGCTTTCTTTACAATATTATGTCATTTTATCCTGATAATAACCTTCCAGGTTAGGTGATATCCTGTTTTGAAAATTGAGAAAACTGAGTTTAATGGAGTGTAAGTGATTTGTCCTTGGGCAGACAGCTACTAACTGAGGATGGATTTAAACTCTGGTATGCCTCACTCTAGGCCCAGGGCTCTCTCCACTGCACCATCAGCTGCCTCTAATTTCTAGAGAATGGAAAGTGTGCAATGGATCTGTCCTTCTATGAGGAAGGTGAACCAAGACTAAATTTTCTGATTCCAACCTGGTTCCCTAATCTTCTCCTTCACCTCTCCCCAAAGCTCAGAAAAGTAATACTATCAGACTATCCTTCAGGAGTCCTGGGAACCACCCTGGGGTCCTTGCTTACATGACCCAGGCATTGCTAGGAATAAAAGACTGGCCTAGAAATAGAATTTGGACCATTTAGGGTTTGTTGAATTTGCCAGGAGGAGGCTGTCACCTGAAGAGGCAAAGATGCCTCATATGAGCAGTACACAAGTTTTCTATAGATTGCAGGGAGTGAGGAAAAGCATATGGAGATGGTGTAAAATGTGGTTGGTCAAGGTTGCCATTTATGGGGCTTGAGGCTGGTCTTGCACAATAATCCTTTTTAGAATTTAATTTTAGGGGCAGCTAGGTGGCGTGGTGAGTAGAGCATGGGCCCTGGAGTCAGGAGGACCTGAGTTCAAATGCAGCCTCAGACACTTGACACGTGTACTAGCTGTGTGACCTTGGGCAAGTCACTTAACCCCAATTGCCCTGCCCCCCCAGAAAAAGAATTTAATTTTAATTTAATTAGTTTATTAATCATTATATTTATATAATTTGTATATTTTATTTTATTTGTTTTGTATTTTTACATACTTATTTTTATTAAATTTCCATAATTAATATAGGTATTAAATATATACAATTTAATTAAAATTCAGTTTTTTAATTAAGTGTTTCTACAACCATGGAACTTGACAGGATGGGGTACAGAGATTTGACTCTTTCTCAGAACAGGTTATACAACAGGATAATGTGGCACATCCTGTTCTGGGTTACTTGCATTACAAACACTAATTGGTGAGAACAGACTAATATGTGTGAACTTAATGGAGTGGATCTCAAAATAGAGCATCTCTGGGTCTGAACACCTTTCCCTAAAGAGAACTAAATGACAAGTTTCTCTCCATGCTCCTCCCTATCTGACTCCCCATGCACAGGGCTGCCAGTTCCCAGAGAAAACGTGATCTCTTATCTGAAGCAAAGGGAAGCCCCAAGGATGTTGGAGCAAGAAGGCCTGGGGAGCTGCTGTCCAGGTGAGTGAGGTGAAAGGAGGTATAGGAGAACTGGGATTACAAGAGGCTGCTTTGTGTTGCAGTGAGGGAAGTGCTAGATTTGAGGGCAGGAAGGCCTGCCTTGGAATTCTTTTTCAGATATTTCTCAGCAGTGGTTTCATGGGATGGTCACTGAATCACAGAACCTCAGTTTCTCCACCTGTAATGAGAGGGATTTGGACTCCATTACTTTTCAGCTCCCTTCCAGGGATCAATCTATGATCCCAAAAGAATTCATTATTTAGGATTTGGGGGTATGAAAGTACAAAAAGGGGTTAGTGTATCCTATGTGAGCTCTTTCCTAGACATCCTTCAAGTCTACAAATACCTAAGGGCCCGCTCTGTTGCAGACCCTATTCAAAGCACTGCACTGTTGCAACAATTAGGCTAGCAGCTGCTGTGGGGGTGAAAGACCAACACAAGCCCAATGACAAGAATGCTGCCAGCACAGGTTCTTTTGATCTGCTTTACTAAAGAAAGCAACGTTAAGGGGTTGACAGTCTTACTTTAGTGCGACATATACATATAAACTCACTTAGTTCATGAGGAAAAGCCAGTAACCTGAACTTCAGAGCAAATACAAACAAGTTACAAATATACGCAACACAAACAGACCAGATCACAATTCATAGTTACCAAGAAACAATCAATATCTGGGTTGACTAGCCAGGTGGCTCTTAGAGCAGCTGCCCAGAGTCTCCACATCAACACTCCTCCAGGATTGAGAGCCTCAAGCAAACAGCTCTGTTCTCTCTTTTTATCCAGTCTTTAGACATCATCAAATGTCATCTGAGTGACCAGCACTTAGGCTCCTACTATTTGCTGTGGTCTTAGGAACTCCCCTTAGGACCCTGTGGGCTTCATACCCACATGGGCTTAGCACCTAGTAATTAGGGGTTTGGGCTTGAGGCCTTGCACCTAGTAAGGCTCAAAGACACTTAATAAATTTAGCATTCTAAAACAGTAAAAAAGTCCCAACTTAATTAATGTTACATGGACAAATAAATCAATGCAAGGGATGTCCCCTGTTTCCATGGAAATCACAGTCTAGTGGGGCAGACTACATGCCAACAAGTATGTAGAAACCTAGTACGGACAGGGTGAATTGGAGGTAGTCAAGAAGGGGAAGGCCCCAAATTTAAGAACTGCCAAAAGCTTACTGTGGGCGGTGGCCTTGAGCTAGAGCTTCAGGGAAGCCAGGGAGAACATTTTGGGCAACAGGGATGGCAAGAAAAACCCAGTGAGTCCAGAGCTGAAAGGTCCTGTCCCCAGAACAGAAAGGAGGCCCAAATGAATGGATTATGATATGGATTATATGGATTATATTATATGGGAGAAGGGGAGGTGACAGGTGAAAGAAGACTGGAAGAGTAGGTGAGGAAGAGGTAATGAAGTGCTTTCACCATCCTAGAGAGGGATGCAGGGGAGCCACTACAGGCTGTTAGTACATGGTGACATGGTGAGGTGAGAGCTGAAGGAAGATGAACTTGATGACTAGATGGAGGATTGACTGGACTGAAGGAAGAATTGAGGCAACTGGACCAACCAGCAGGCTCTAACCCTGTGTCAGGTATGGGGTGACAGGGGTCTGAACCAAGAACGTGACGATATTGAGATATAAAGGGGCCTATGGAATGATGCCACAAAGGTAGAATCGAGAGGACTCTACAAGAGACTGCACATGGGCGTCAGGAGTGTGAGTGTGTGAGCTGATGTGGAGGGCATTTCATTTCTGAGCCTGGACTGTTGGGAGGATGCCTTGGATAGCGTTAGGAATGGAAGAAGATGGGAAGGTTGGAGGAAAGACAATGAGTTTCCTTTTGAATATGCTAGAAGTAGGACCAGGAGAGAGTAATGTCATTAAAATCTAGAGAGGAGAGTATCAAGAAAAGGGGAGATTGACAGTGTTGAAGCCTGCAGAGAAGTCAAGAAGGATTAGGATTAAGAAATGGCCATTAAATTTTAGCGATTTTGAGATTGTTAGTAATTTTCAAAAGATGTATTTCACTTGAACAATAAACTTGGGAGGTAGCGTGCAGACAGTTTTTTTTCTTTTGATTCTTCTAAATACTCAAATTAACTATAAAGACAAAAGAAAGATTCTGTCCACATAGAAAGAACTGATAAATGGAAATATGTCTAGAATAATTTTCATAGATATACCTCTTTGTGTCTAATTGTGGCCATGTTTTAGACAGTGTTGTGGGTAAAAAAGAAAAAGAAAAGAAAGGAAAGAAAGGTTTCAAAGAAAGCCTGGGAAAGGAGTTGGAGACGCCAAATGGAATGGCTCTCTCTAGTTGTTTAGCCATAAAATGGAGGAAAGATATTGGACGATATCTCATGGGCACGCATGGGTCAAGTGAGAGTATTTTAAGGATTTTAGAGAAGTCACTTTTCTTTTTGTAATAGGAAGAAGGTCACTAGTGTGGGATAGGATGAAAATTAGTGAAAAAAGGAGATCCTAGAGGAGGAATATATGGAAGTAGATGAGGGGGTAGAGTGAGATCATTTCCATGTGCATGTAGATTTTCTTTAGCAAGCAGAAAATCATTCCATGTGATATTGGGGTCAAAAAGGAGAAGACATCCGATTTATGTGAGAGGAGGAGGATGAGAAAGCCCTTGATAAATGTCTAGTTTTTTCCAGTGGTTGGGAGTGGGGTGGAAGCAAGCTTTGATGGAGGGTTGGGACTGAGTGAAAAGATTTGGAAGAGCTCCTGTGGTGAGTGGCGCAGGGAGTCAGTCAGGGAGATGGCAAAGGTTTGCCTTGCCCCAGTGAGGGCCCAGCCAAGATTATGTAGCCTAAATTGGTAGTGGATCTGGCAGCCTGGTTTCGTGATTTTCTCCCTGTACATTTAGCAGCACCTGAGGAGGAGAGATGGCTGCTGCCTTATTCAGGAGTCTTCCAAGGCTAAACAATTGCATAAATCATCAGCCCAAGTCCCTTTCTTAATCTCTATGGCTAATCTCTGTCCCCATTCTTGGAGAATCATTGGCCAGGTACATGTAGGTGACCATCACATCAGTTGAGGGAGCTGGGAGTTAGAGACCCAGAGGTGTCTTATAGCAGGAGATCCAGACCCTTCAGGAGCCTAGAAAGAAGCCTCTGTGATCGTCAATGTTAGTTCTAGTCTGGTTCCATCAGGGTTACAACCTAAGATAGCTGCTTAGAGGGGATTGGGTACAAGAAAGGGACAGACACTGGGCTGAGGCCTGAACATGCATTCAGCGACTAGGGGAGAGACCAGAATGGAGGGAGAAGAGGTGGAGGCTGGGATCTGCTATCAGCCCTGCACCCAGCCAGGTAATCAATAAACCTTCTGTTTTAGGCACTGTGCTAAGCCTTGAGTATCCAACAGAAGGCAAAAGACAGTGTCTGCTGTCACAGAGCTCACAGTCTAGTTTACAAACAAACGCTGATACAGGGAAAAGAGTGTTTTGGAATGGGAATACGTTTAATTCAACAAGGAAATAAGGGAATTAAAGGATTGGGGTTAATAATGGTTTAAAAAGGAGAGCAGAACTGGGGAGGAAACAATCAAAATCAAAGGAAAGTAATAGATAGCATTTATACAGTAGCTACTATATGTCATGCACTGTACAAATATTGTCTCATTTTATCCTCAGCATAACCCTAGCAATTAGGTGCTATAATTATGCCCACTTTACAGATTAAAAAAAAACAGCTGAGGCAAACAGAGATCTCATGACTTCCCTAGTGTCACTGAACTAGAAAGTTCCTGAGATGGGATTGGAACTCAGGAATTCTGATTCAAGGCCCACTGCACCACCAGCTGTATTCTGATTTTGTCATGGAGTATGTTGCAAATGCTCACTCATGAATGAGGTAGAAAATGGAAGGTGAATTTGAGAAGTCTCTAGGTGATGGAAATTCATTTTTTAACTCTCCAAGCAATCATGATAAATTGCTATTTACTATTTTAAAATTTTCTTTTTCTATAGTCTCTTGGCAAGTACTGCATTAAATGATAAATGTGCTTGAAGGTCAGTTGCAAGTATTGCTTTATTGTTTGTTTTTTTAAATTAGTGTTTAGATACAAAACAACCTTAGGAAGGATAGAATTTCTTCAGAAGACTTTGTTATTTTTACCCCTGGTAAAGTGGCCATACTTTTCCTGAAATTCTACTGAATGATTAACCCATATTGCCAGCCAATAACTTTGAGAAGCTGCCAGATAGAGCAGAGGTGAAATTCAGCGTTTCAATGAGTAGCATTGTAAGGTCTGTTTTTGTAGCAAGGTGGTGGTGGCCTATGATGTTTTCATGATGGACTCCACTCTGCACGCCTGGTGAGGATGGTTTTCCATAGCTTGCTCTCACTGTTGGAAAAATGCAAACTGAAGTAAGATCTTGATCTGGTGATTTCTGGTTTGATCACACATGATTACAAGGTAGTCCCAGAACGAGAGGATGACTCCAGTGCAGTGAGAGAGCGAGGGTCTTTATATGCCTGTGACCATTTGCACATGAATGTCCAGCCTTCCTCAAAGTTTGGAAATAATATGATGTCAAGTTGAGAAACTGAAAGAATACGTTGCTCTTGGTCAGAAACAGTCAGAACTTGAGGTACTCACTGTGTGATCCCCAAAAGCAGCACTTTCCTGATCACGGTAGTTTGGAATCACTGCAAAAAGACAGCTGTTAAGGTTGAAAAGTACATATCTCTTATCCCAGAAGATAAATATCTTTGTAACCAAATTGGATGATTATTTATGTTTAAGATGCCACTGACAAATTTTTATCTCAGATCCGTTGGACAATGGTCTCGATTCTTCAAGGGGTCTGTGAACCTTTAAATGGGAAAGGGTGCAAGAAGACCAGTAGTGAAGCTTGTGGTCCACTGCTTTACCAATGGATAATAGACTGCAGTTCCTGTTGCAGACACGGGCAATGCCATGCATTTTTTTAAATTGTGTTTTATAAAAGGCTTTTACTTGTATTTTAGTGAACAGAGACATTTAAAGATAATATTTAAAAAGAAATAAGTAATGGCTCTCTCAAAAAATGAATGGTTCAGAACACAATCACTTATGCCTCAGTTAAATACAAAAAAAAAGTGTTGGTATTCTACATGTGACCTGAAATAATGCAACAGAAAACCTAAGATTGAAATTGATCCCCAGTGAAATTACATTATGCTTACAGGTAGGCTAGATCATGAAATAATTTGAGTATTTAGTATATGTGCACCAAATGGCATTGTAGCTATGAAGAAAGGATTGAAGGTGGAGATAATTTGTCTAGTACTCTGGACAGACCAGGCCCATTCACAGGGTTTGGATTGTAGTCTCAGCTGCTGGGATTTGGGTCAAGTTACTCTGCATTCTAAGCTCATGGTCTGAGTTATGAATGAAAGGAGACTGATGGCCCTACCTGTATCACAGGTTTGTTGTGAGGATTCAATGTAAATTCTTGCATGAAGTTCTTTGGAAATTAAATGATCTTTGGAATGTAAGCTAAGTGCATTTTACAGTGATTGTTTCTGCCCTTTTAAGATGTTTTTGTTTGCCTGGGGAGATAGAAAGTAACTGAGTTTTTCTTCTGCCTGTGGAGCAAAGGGGATATAAATGTGTGTGTGTGTGTGTGTGTGTGTGTGCGTGTGTGTGTGTAGGTGTAGTGTCTATATTTGTTTTATTGTTGGCTTTTTTTTTTTTGTCAGAAGGAGAGATCAGCCTGGAAATGAAGGAAATAACTGAAGAGCTAAGCCTTTCTGTGGAAGAAACTCACAAGCAAAGATTCATGAGTTCCCCGGACTTCAGTTGGAAGGAATTGTGTACAACACCTGAGGGTATCCACATTGCAGAGAAATATTACGACTGTAAACAATGTGGAAAGAGTTTTACAAAGAGGAAGTATCTTATTGCACATCAGAGAATCCACACTGCAGAGAAACCTTATAAATGTTGTCAATGTGGAAAGACTTTTAAATGGAAGGATGGTCTTCATCAACATCAGAGGATCCACACTGGAGAGAAACCTTATAAATGCAATCAGTGTGGAAAGGCTTTTACATGGAAGCTCAGTCTTGTTAAACATGAGAGTATCCACACTGGAGAGAAACCTTATGAGTGTCATGAATGTGGAAAGGCTTTTATACAGAGGGCTTATCTTACTATACATCAAAGAGGACACACTGGAGAGAAACCTTACAAATGTAATCAATGTGAAAAGGCTTTTAGAGAGAAGAAATCTCTTATTGCACATCAGAGAATCCACACTGGAGAGAAACTGTATGTATGTAATCAGTGTGGAAAGACTTATATACAGAAGGACAGTCTTGTTGAACATCAGAGAATCCACACAGGAGAGAAACCTTATGCATGTAATCAATGTGGAAAGACTTTCAGATGTAGGAGGAGTATTGGTGAACATCACAGAACCCACAATGAAGAGAAACCATATGAGTGTCATCAATGTGGAAAGACTTTTAGGGAAAGAAGAGGTCTTGCTCTGCATCAGACATTCCACACTGGAGAGAAACCTTATGAATGCAGTCAATGTGGAAAAGCTTTTACACGGAGAGATGGTTTTATTGTTCATCAGAGAATCCACACTGGAGAGAAACCTTATGAATGTAATCTATGTGGAAAGGCTTTTAAATGGTGTGCCAGTCTTATTCTACATCAGAGAATCCACACTGGAGAGAAACTTTATGAATGTACCCAATGCAGAAAGGCTTTTACACAGAGAGCCCATCTTACCAAACATCAGAGAATCCACACTGGCGAGAAACCTTATGAATGTACTGAATGTGGAAAGGCTTTTACACAGAAGTCCTCTCTTACTGTACATCAGAGAATCCACACTGGAGAGAAACCATATGAATGTACCCAGTGTAAGAAGGCTTTTACACAGAGGAACAGCCTCACCCAACATCAGAGAGTACACACTGGAGAGAAACCTTAAGAATGTAATCATTCTGGTAAAGCGTTCTGGCTAAAGTCAGTCCTGGTTTCCCATCAGAGAGTTCATGGGAGATAGAGGAATCTTCTAACCAACCTCAATGAGGAAAGGCATTGAAATGGAGTACAGAGTTTCTTAGCAGAAAATTCACTCTGGGTACAAGCTGTCTATGGAATCAATTGTGGGAAGGTTTTCAGCCAGAGGTCATCGCTTTATCCTCTCATCAGAGGATTTATAATTGAAAAGAAACCTTATGACTGTACTCAAAGCGGACATGCCTTTCTCCCAAACATGGAGGTCACTGGTGAAGGTTAAATTTTGTGTCTGACTATGACAGAAAGGTGAGATAAGGAAAATAATTCATGCCGACCCTCCAGGTGGCAAAAACAAAAAGGAGGCAGTAGGCTGATAAACTGCAGAACTATGTCAGAGAATCCATCTGGATGTTCTCAGAATTAGAATGTCTTCAGAATAAAGAAAAGCCCTCATGTCAACATTATGTCAACTGGGAAACAATCTTTGGTGAAGGGAAGGATTCAAATTTGTTTAATCAGGGGTGTGAAAATTAGGACACTTTAGGGAATTTTGTGTTCTCCTACAGGCTGCCTACATGCATGTAATCAGCCTATATTGAGGCCACTGCATGTAACAGTCAAGAAACTTCTCATTAAATTGAAATTGTTTCTGCCTCCTGATTTGGTGACCCAACAATCATGATGATGAGGCAGGGATTCCCCTGATGGACTTGAGGCAGAACAGATCCATTGTATGAACAAAGCAGATGTTCCTAGACAAGCAAGAGGCCTTGCAATTTCTATCTACAAAGCTTCCCATGATTGCTCCTTCTCTGCCAACCTGGAAATGAAATCTAAAGGAACTCAGTTCCATATTAGAGACATCTGGACTGCTTGTCACATGCTCTATAGAAGTCAGTGAAGGGCTCAGGTCCTGATGATAGCATCCTCTCGGAGTGATGCTTTCCAGTGCAGAGACCAACAGACTGGACATGAGGGAGCAATTCAAGAGGCATTATGAGAAGTCTCTATATTCTCATCAAGGCAAGTCAGAAGACTCTTGGCTTTGCCAGAAAAGGCAAGTACTGATATGAAGAAAGGTTTCTGATGAAATTCATTTGGATGCTAATGAGGACCCAGGGCCACTTCTTCCCTTGTCACTAAATTTATCAGAGAATCTTGAATTGGAAAGTCCTTCAAAAGCCATCTAGGTCAGACTCATACCTGCATAGGCATCACTTTGAAAAAATTTCTGCTCGAAGACCAGCTAAGAAGGCAGCCCATTGTTAGGGCACTGTTCATCACATAAAGCTGAAATCTGCCTTTTGTGGGTTACAATCATTGGTTCTAGGTCTTCCCTCTGGGGTCAAGAGAACAAGTGGAATTCATCGTAGACATGATAGCATTTCAGGTATTTGAAGAGCATTTCATGTTGCCCACCAAGTTTTCTTCTGGATAAATTGACTCAGTCCTTTCAACTCATTTGGCATGGTCTTTAATCCATCATATTCATAGTCCTTCTTTGGATGTATTCCAACTAGTGAATGCATCTTGTTGATTATCTCCAGTTTATCATAAATAATAAAAATCAGTATGTTTGTCCATATTTATTTGTCTCGAGATAGCTGCCAAAAGTACAACCAAACAAGTATAAATTACTTTGTAGAATGTTATAATTGTATAATTTGTTTTTGCTAACAATGGTGGAACCACAACCTTGGCCTCCTAAAATCTCTCAGTTGTGTTTATGTTTATGGATTAGTTAGAAATGGGGGGATATCATGACCTTCTTGACCTATGTTGTACCACTAGACTGATAACTCTGGAGGAGTGAGGTTGATGACTTTTCACAGCTCTGCCTCACTTAAATCCAACCCACTCGCAAACAAAGACCAACAACAACAATCTGTGGTTAAAGCAGCACATGAGTTCAAAAGTTCGGTGTTCCTCTCTCAGTTAAATGCAGAAGTTCAGTTTTCCTATCAGTCACTTTTAATTGAAAAATTCTGAACTAAGTTTATAATTCCAGTGCTCTCTTAAAACAAGTTACCTCAAAAGGAATTATCTCAGCACCAGCTGCAAATCATTTCATATCAAGGAAACTTGTTATTTTCTATACTTTAAGCATTCTGATTCCATTCCAGGCCATCTGTTGGAATCCCTGCCAGCCAGGATGATGCCATTCCTGGAAATACTGTCTCTAGGTGTTTTTGTAGAGTTAGAGGAAATTTTTTATCTATCATTGGTTATTTCTGAAAGATCCAGGTGGACAGTATAAGCATTTTCAAGATGAAAAGAGGGGCTGTTCCCAGGCCACATTTCAGACTTTCAACCAAGTAATCACATTGTCCCTGCCTCCATAATGCTGTCAGTCCTTTAACCTTTTATATTGTTTTTCCCACCTACCAACTTCATTTCTTTGTTCTATTTTTTTCTTAAATATGTATTTTTTTACTGAAAAAAGTCATTTATAAATTAAGATTCAAAAAATGGACGGACACAGGAGTAAATAAGACAATGGCAAAGAACTACTTTTGTGAAAAGTGTGTGGTCTGGTTTTTTTTATTCTTTAAATATCTTTAAATTTCAGTGTAAAAATGTATCCATGGCACCTCTTAAAAAGGTAAAGTCAAGTTCAAAAAACCTAGTGAAGGACAAAATTGCCTCTCCTCCTCCAGGACTTTGAGCTCCATTGGGAAGCCATTGGCCCTCTTCATGTTAACAAATAAATTTCTGGTACTCAGAGCTTTGTATCTCAGTTGACTTGATTTTCCTTGTGGAAATTAATTCTTGTGGTCTAGAGGCCACCAATACAATCTGTCTTGAAGAAAGGCTTTAGCTTGTAGAATCTATCTGTTTTGCAGAAAATAACAGCAAGACGAGACCTGGGTTCAAGGTAAATTTAAGTGTGGATTTATTGGCCAAGCGTGCGACTACCTGGAGTATACACTCAAATCAGGGGGCCCTGAACTGGGGCACTTACATGCTTGTAAAGGCAAAAACCACAATGACACAATTAGGGAGGATCACTAGTGAAGGCAATGACTTACAGAAGCAAAGATCAGCCATTGGTTGGGCTTATCAGTTCAGAGCTAATTTGGGAATATGGTTAGATTCAGTGGTTCGAGGACCATCCTGTGACTCAGGGTGGTTCACTTCCTAGAATGGGTGGCCCTCAGGGGCATGACTGTCCTGTGACACAGGGTGGTCCGTTTCTTAGAATGGGTGGAATTTCCCAGGAAGTAACCCCTACTTGATCTTTGGTCTGGGGGGGCGGGGCTAGCTTGGTCAGCAGAATAGCTGCACCATAACCCAGGGTGTGGGGCTACTTGGTAACAGGGGGGTCCTCCCAAAATAAACCCACACCTTACCCTAACAACTGATCCTTGCACATAATGCTGATATAGAGAGTACATACAGAATGCTGAATCATGAGGAAGTGGGAGTCAGGGGACTAGCCTTGGGCAATACCCAGAGTTATGTCTTAAGCATTTTCAAGCCATTTCAGGGTATAGGGCAGAGACAAAGACAAGAACATAAAGGCGATTAATGGTGGGGCTTCAATTTCGGTGTAACATATCCATGGAACCCATAGTCATCAGATTAGACCTGATTATCTTGAGGCCATCATGTAGTCTTGACTAATTTATTGTTCAGTCATTTCAGTCACATCTGACTCTGTGATCCCATTTTGGGAAGGTTCTTGGCAAGCATCTTGGAGTGGTTTGTCATTTCCTTTTACAATTCATTTTATAGATGAGGAAAACCGAGGCAAACAGGGTTAAGTGAATTGGCCAGGTTCAGATACCTCCCAAGTGTCTTTGGATGGATTTGAACTCATGAAGTTGAGTCTTCCTGATTCCAAGCCCAGTGCTCTGTGCACAATGGCATCAATTAGGCTTTAAGCTGATAGAACATTTGTTTTTGTTGAGCCATTTAGTAATCCAATTCTTTGTGACCCCATGATCATAACAGGCCAGGGCCATTTATCCTCCACTATCTCTCCGAGTCTCTCCATGTTCATGTTCAATTTTTCTGTGACGTTATCCATCTCATCCTCTGCTTTCCCCTTCTCCCTCTATGTTTCCCAGCATCAGTGTCTTTCCTAATGAATCCCGTGTTCTCTTTATGTAGCCAAACTATTTGAGCTTCAGTGTTTGACACTCCAGTAAATAGCTTGAATTAATTTCTTTTGGTACTGCCTGATGTCACCTTTTTGCTGTCCAAGGGACTCTCAAAAGTCTTCTGTAGTAACACAATTTAATTTGTTGATTCTGTGGTGCTCACCTTTCTTTATACTACTGACAGCCGTGCTGCTGGAAGACCCATAACTTCTACTATGGACTTTAGTTGGCAAGGTGATGTCCCTGCTTTTTAGGATGCTGTTCAGATTTGCCATAGCTTTTCTTTGAAGGAGGAGGCATCTTTCAGTTTCGTGGCTGCAGTCACCATCTCCAGTGGTCTTTCAACCCAAGGATATCAACTCTGACACTGCTTCCATTTCTTCTCCCTCTGGTTTCCAGGAGGTAATGGGACCAGTTGCCAAGATCTTAGTATACAGGCTTGAAGCGGGAATAACATACATACTCAATTTGGTATAGAAAACTATGGTACTGTTACACCAACCCACGCAGAGAACAAGACACGTCACAGAGTATAAGTTTTAATTGGAGAATTTATTAGCCAGCGGCCGTCTGGGGCACAAGCAACCCAAATCAGAGTGGCCCCGAACAGAGCTCAAGGGGAGACATTTATACTGAACATATTAATGGTTGAGTAAGCAAAAGGGTACAAAAGCCAAGGTGCAGTGGTTAATTATTTCTTGAAATTTATGGGTCATGTTACAAGGTCCGGGGGAACAGGAACAAAGACCCTGACAGGTGTTTTTGGTGGGATAATTCTATTTATAGACATTTCTTGGAACAACCACGGGACCCCAGGGACATTTGTCAAATGTTTACTGGTAAGTTCCAAGTCCATTCTCCCTTTTGCAATCTGGGGGGTTTTATCAGGAGCTGAGGGGCAGGGGTCTTCTGTCAAGGGCTGGTAGTCAGCAATAACTGGTTTCTCAAGTATCACAGTACCCTACAATAAAGTAGAGGGGAAGGGGATAAAAGAAGGGAGGTATGATAGAATGGAGGCCCAATTAGGGGAGAGGGTAATCAGAAGCAAACACTTCTGAGGAGGGACAGGGTGAAAAAGAATAGAAATAAACAGGTGGGGATGGGATAGGATGGAGGGAAATAACAATTAGTCTTTCACAACATGAATATTATGTGTTTTTCATGACTACATATGTATACCCTATACCAAATTGCTTGCCTTCTCAATGAAGGGGGGCTGGGAGGTTGGAAGGGAAAGGAATTTGGAACTCAAAGTTTTAAAAATAAATGTTAATTTTCTTTACATGTGACTGGTGAAATAAGATACCCACTCAATGTTGTATAGAAATCTATATTACCCTACAGGAAAATAGAAGAGGAGGGGAATAAAAGGGGGGAGGGATAAAAGAAGGGAGGGAAGATTGGTGGAGAGGGGTAATCAGAAGCAAAACATTTTTTGAGGGTAGATAGGGTGAAAGAAAACAGAATAAATGGAGGTAGAGGAAATAGGATTGAAGGAAACAGAGTTACAAATATTTATTGTGAAAAAAATTGAAGCAAGTTTCTCTGTAAAAGGGTTCATTTCTCTGACAAACAGAACTGTGTCAATTTTATAAAAATAAGAGCCATTCCCCAATTGATAAATTAAAAGGTAGGATCAGTTTTCAGAGGAAGTAATTAAAGCTGCCTGTAAACATATGAAAAAATAATTCCAACTCACTGTTGATTGGAGAAATGCAAATTAAAACAATTCTGAGGTACTACCTCATTCCTAATAGATTGGCTAATAAGATAGGAAAGGTAAACGACAAGCATTGGAAGAGAAGTGGGAAAAATGAGACATTAATGCACTCTTGTCAGAGTTGTGAACTAATTAAACGATTCTATGAAGCAATTTGGAACTATGCCCAAAGGGCTATAAAACTCTTTGACTTAGCAATATCACTACTGGATCTGTATCTCAAAACAGATAAAAACAAAAAAGAAAAAGACCTATATGAACAAAAATATAGCATCTTCTTTCTAGGGTTAAAGAATTAGAAATTGAGGGGATGCCTATCAATTGGGAAACAGCTTTACAAATTGTAGTATATGGATGTAATGGAATACTATTGTGCTATAAGAAATGATAAACAGACTTCAGAAAAACCTAAAAAGACTTCTATGAACTTATGCTGAGTGAAGTGAGCAGAACCAGAAGACCATTGTACAGAACAACAGCCATTACATTCATATACCACTACTTTTTTTTTTTGGAAGGGGGAAGGCGGAGCAATTGGGGTTAAGTGACTTGCCCAAGGTCACATAGCCAGTAAGTGTGTCAAATGTCTGAGGCCAGATTTGAACTCAAGTCCTCCTGACTCCAGGGTCAGTGCTCTGCTCACTACAACACCTAGCTGCCCCTCATATACCACTACTTGTTCATTCCCTGATTGATGGGCACCCCCTCAATTTCCAGTTCTTGGTCACCACAAAAAGAGCTGCTACAAATATTCTTGTACATATGAGTCCTTTCCCCATTTGTATGATCTCTTTGGGATACAGCTCTAGAAGTGGTTATTGCTGGGTCAAAGATATGCATATTTTATAGCCCTTTGGGCATAGTTCCAAATTGCTCTCCAGAATAGTTGAATCAGTTCACAACTCTACCGACAATGAATTAGTATCCCAGTTTTCCCACATCTTCAACATTTATCATTTTCCTTTTTTCTCATGTTAGCCAATCTGATAAGTGTGATGCCTCAGAGTTGTTTTGATTTGAATTTCTCTAATGAACAGTGATTTAGAACATTTTTTTTCATATGACTATAGATAACTGTAATTTCTTCCTCTGAAAACTGGCTGTTTAAATGCTTTGATCATTTATCAGTTGGGGAATGACTGTATTGTAAATTTGACTCAATTCTCTCTATATATCTAGAAATAAGGCCTTTATCAGAGACACTAGTTGTAAAAATCTTTTTCCCAGTTTTCTGATTCCCTCCTAATCTTGGTTGTGTTGGCTTTGCTGTGCAAAAGCTGTTTAATTTAATGTAATAAAAAATTATCCATTTTGCATTTAATAATGTTCTCCATCTCTTTGTTTGGTCACAGATTCCTCCATTGTCCATAAATCTGACAGATAACCTATTCCTTGCTCCCCTAATTTGTTTTTACCTAAATTGTGTACCTATTTATACTTTATTTTGTTATGTGGTGTCAGATGTTGGTCTATGCCCAGTTTCTGCCATACTGTTTTCCAGTATTGCCAGCAGTTTTTGTCAGATAGTGAGTTCTTATGCTAGAAGCTGGGGTCTTTTGGTTTATCAATCAGTAGATTACTATAATCATTGACTATTGTGTCTTGTGTACCTAACCTATTGTAACCGCAATTTAGATTTGAAGATCTTTCCCACTCACTAATGGGCCATGTGACCTGCTTATGTCACAGGAAACCTAAGTCACGTGTGGTGGGAGGAGCTTGCTGAGAGGAAAAGGAAGTGATGTCACGGGAAATGCAGAGAGAGCAGTTGTGGCAGTTAAGGACAATTAAGGCTGAGGGATAGAGAGTATACCTGTTGTGGAAAATATTATACTATTTTATATCATTTCTAATTCTCAACCAGACCCAGAGCCTGAATTAATGAGTAACTGGATGAAGATCCAGGACCTGGGCTTCTTTGTTCTCTCTAAAAGTTTGCTCAGGCAATACCCTTACCTCTGTCAACAAGGCCGGATCATTAAGGACATTACCCTAACCCCAAGAGAGATTACCTTGCTTAATATTCTGCAGGTATATACTGTGTTATGGAATGTAATGAGACACAGAGACGCTGGGCTGTAGTTTCAACTGACTTTTGTCAACATCCTTTACAACTCTATTCCATTAAGGAAAATCCTCTTGTTGTATCATGGTTAAACATACATGGGGGTCATAAAAATGAGGTCATACAGGCTTGCTAGCTCTGCTAAAATAACGTATATAAGTTTTCTCATTGCTTTGTTCAGGCAGCCAGAGTTTATACTCTGACTCCTTGTACGTACAAGTAAGCTAGCTCCGCTATGCTTTAAGGGAAAATAATAAACAACGTGGATTTTTCTATCACCTAGCTCTGTTGTTTCCTTCAACCAAATTTTCAGGTTTAACAGTTATGGTGCCGTGACTTTCGGATGGAAATGATGGAGACGGAACAAGCAGCCCAACCTTGCCAACGCTTTTGGGCGCCACAGGATTAATTTTTCCTGGAATTTTGGCCTTGACAAGGTGGGGTAAGTTGTCTCTCTTCCCAGCTTCCAAAAAGAACTCCCACAAAATTGGTTGAAGTCTGAAAATTCCCTTTAAGCTAGCTCTGGGGGCAGGGATCAGATCTGCAGGCAAACGCACATAGATCCCCTGGAAACATTGATTGATCTAGAAAATTAACTATGGATCAGTCAGGAACTAGAATTAGAAGTCCAACCGTTCCTCCACTCCCTCCCTTCCTTCCCTTGGAGGCCCAGATCCAGGGAAAGAAAAACTGCACTTTGCTTTTTCCCTCCCCTTCTGCCTCCCAGGAAGGGCTCTATGATCCTGAGGGAGGTAACTCTGTTCTGCTACCATTGCCTCCTCTCTCTCTTCCCTCCCCGCCCCTTTCCCCCTTCCCTTAAGGGCTCTGTTTTTGCCTTCTGCCCTATTCCTGCTTCCTTCCCTTGAAGGCTCTGATTATGGGGAGGATAAATGCATTTTATCCTTACTCCTCGCCTTCCTTTACCTGTCCTAGTCCTCCTCCATCTCCCCTTTCCCCCTTCCTAAGGGATAGGATATGGAGAGTCAGAAAAATCAGGAACGCCAAGGCTTCCCCAAAGACCATGGGGTGCTAATAGCTAACTCATGAAATCTTCTAATTCTCTGTTGTTTGAACTCTGAGCTCAGTCTGTATTTGTTCTGTATTTGTTTTGTTAACTGTCTGTGTGAGAGCGTGTGCTGTGAAATGTGTATACTTTGGTAAAATCTGAAACGCAGGTAGCCAGAGAATTCTAAGGCTGCAGTTAGGGAAACAGAGACTCTATTTCCTTTTTCAATGTTTGGCCTGGCCAGCCGAACTTGAAGAAAAAAATAGAGCTGAAACATTTTAGCATATTCTGGGATTGATTATTCATTAAAAGTTTGGAAATTGGTTAGTTGGATTTTGGGACAGAACTCCTGAGACTGTAGAATCCCTCCAGGAGCTCACTCTTGCTAAAACACCCTCCCAATGCTGATCACTTAGGTGAAGTTTACTTGAGTTACAATCATTGAGATCTTTCACCATTGTCTTGTCTCTGGCCAAGCCAGAGTTTATACTCTGACTCCTTGTACGTACAAGTAAGCTAGCTCCGCTATGCTTTAAGGGAAAATAGTAAACAACATGGATTTTTCTATCACCTAGCTCTGTTGTTTCCTTCAACCAAATTTTCAGGTTTAACACTGTGATAGTTGCACTGTGAGTTTTTGGGAAGGCCCCAGCAGGGGGATGGAGAGGTTTTGGCATGGCCAGGCTCCATACTGTGATATTATGCATCGAATTCTTTGCTGCTGTGATGGATTGGGCAGATAGCTTACGAGATATGGTCCTCTGGTGTCTGAATAAATGGTTTACTTCTATGTAGAGAGTTTCCTATATTTTGCAATACAGAACCGCATAGGCATTTTGACAACTATCATCTATATTGTTATTGTCGCCTTGCTGATACACCTTCCACTGACCTACCCCTTTATTTCTTAGCCAGTACCAAGTAGTTTTGATGATTGCCGCTTTATAATACAATTTAACATCTGGTATGGCTGGGTCACCTTCCCTAGCATTTCTTTTCATTAATTCCCTTGATGTTCTGAACCTTTTGTTCTACATGATTTTTGCTATTATATTTCCTAGCTCCATAAAATAAATTTTTGGTAGTATGATTCATATGTCACTGAATAAGTAAATTAATTTAGGTAGAATTGTCATTTTTACTGATGTTTTTCCAGCTATTTAGATCTGACTTTATTTGTGTGAAAAGTGTTTTGTAATTGTGCTCATATAGTTCCTGGGTTTGTTTTTGCAGGCAGACTCCCAAGTATCGTATAGTGTCTGCAGTAACTTTAAATGGAATTTCTCTTTCTATCTCTTGCTGTTGGGCTTTGTTAGTAATATTGAGAAAGGCAGATGATTTATATGTATTTATTTATTATCCTGCAACTTTGCTAAAGTTGTTTATTATTTCAAGTACTTTTTCACTTGATTCTTTAGGATTCTCTAGGTGTACTATCACATCATCTGCAAAGAGGGATAGCTCTGTTTCTTTGCCTATTCTAATTCCTTCACTTTAGTCTCTTCTCTTATTGCTGAAGCTAGCATTTCTAGTACCATATTGAATAACAGAGGTGATAATGGACATCCTTGTTTAACCCTTGTTCTTATTTGAAATGCCTCCAGCTTATTCCCATTGCATCTGCCAAGTTGTCAGTGTAAGCAGTAAGTTGCTCTTGCTCTCCCTTCCTGAACTTGAAAAACCCAGAAAATGCTGCCCCTGGAAGAATCCTTGAACAGTGGAGCCAGCAAAAAGACGGGGAGCACCATGTGTCTGTGATCGTGTATGATGTTCTCCTGCTTCTGTTTTCCTCACTCAGCATCCAGGTTATAATGAAGCACAATAATGTTCCATTACATTCATATTTTGCAACTTTTTCAGCCATTCTCCAATTGACGGGCATCCCCTTGATTTCCAATTCTTTGCCCCCACATGAAGAGCTGCTATAAATATTTTTGTACATACTGGTCCATTTCATTTTACCCGTAATTTAGCTCCCAGTCTTATATTATCACTAGAACCAAAGCCTTCAGTTCTTCTGCTAGTTATTTTGGAAGGAGGGTCAGTTTTCACAAGGGCTCTTGTTTTACAAGGAATAATAATCACTTAAACTATTCTATCATTTTTACAAAACTGTATGGGTTCTTCACCTAAGTTTTTGAATGTCACAATAATTTCTCCTTGAGAATTTAGAATCTTTTACTCCAGCCAATACATGTGTTCCTCATTCTGGTAATCCTGATTTAGGTAATATCTGTCCAAAATGATTTTTAGCCATTCTCAGACATACTCCAGTAGAGATTTTTCTTATTTCTTTTCTATACAACCAAAAGTCCGCTAAACAATGTAAATCATCATATCTTGCTGAACCAGGTGTTCATGGATACAGTGCTGGGACATCTTCCCTCACAGTCCAATACTCAATATTTGGGATCTTATGTGTTTGTTGTTTTCTGATTTGCAGATTTGGGGTCATCATTCTGGCTAGAGGTGTACTTCCTCCTAATGGTCTATTATTCAAATTCCATAAAGCAGTGAACAAATTATCCTAACAATGTTGATATGAATTATTAGAAATTAACTTCCTTAACTGTTCTTTCAATAATCCATTCATTCTTTCAATTAACCCAGATGCTTGTGGATAATATGGAATATGATATATCCATTCTATATTGTTTAATATACAATATTTCTTCATTTCATTACCTTGGAAATGGGACCCATTATCACTTTGAATCTGCCCTGAGGTTCCATAATATAGACTTGTGATAGCTAGAGTTTTACAGGTCTTCTGAGTTATATTCTTTTGGGGGGGTGTATTAGGAGGGCAGAGTTTATAATCTCAAAGAGGATCATAAACATGTCTGAAAGGTTCGGAACCACCGGATATAAGAAACTCTCAAAGTAGAAGGCAGAAGAATCAAAACACATATTTAGGCTCCACAGTAACCAACCCATGAACCAGCAACCCCATTTTGATATATTGATCAAAAGCTTCCAGGCCCAATAAGTATGCCTTGAAAGAGTAACCAGGAGGCTACAGAGAAGCATGATTGCGTAAAGCAAAATCATGCTTCCCCCTCTATGGTAAAAAGATTACCCACTGGCCTGAAGTCTTTGTTCAGCTTCCTCCCGTAGGTCAGCTCTGCTACTGGCAGCTCCTGCTTCAGCTGTGGCTGTGGCTGTAGCTCTGGCTATAGCTATAGCAGCCTCTGGCTCCAACGGGAGCTGCTTTTAACCATCCAGCTTCTGCGGGGGTGTAAGGTACGCCGGGGAAAGCACAGGTTCTTTCAATCTGCTTAAGCAAGGTGAAGGGGTTGACCAGGAAAGCACAGGTTCTTTCCATCAGCTTAAGCAAGGGAAGCAAGGTGAAGGGGCCGACAAGCTTACTCCAGTCCAACATACAAACAGCATTCAGTTCAGGGGAAAAAGCCAAACTAGTCAAGGGCACTTGTTGACTAAGTGCTAAGGAGCCCATTTTTGGTTGCCAATACACTCCACCCCTTGTTATAGGATACATAATCTAATCAGCCATGTATCCTAGAACATACATTGTGATCCAATTACAAAGGAAACTAAAACATATCATTCATTATAAAGCAAAACATATCATTTGGTGACATTCCTAAATATTGGTTTACGATTCAAATGTGATCCACCCCTAGGTCCCAGCAAGATAATCTCTTCAATCAATCATCCCCAAAATAATTATTAATAATTCAAATGTCCACCCCTAGATCCTTGTATCCATTACATAGGATCAATAATATCATAACAATAAAACAACATAGCAAGGATAACACAAAATAAGTAAACAGAACACTCATCATTATTCCCAACCCCCATGAATGATTGGGGCTCAAAATCTTGGGGTAAGGGGTGAAGATCTCATTTTCCATAGCTTCTTCATGCTGAAATTGGATGTAGAGATGGCCCTGCCCCAAAAAGTCCCATTCCAGAGGTCAGTTCTTTAACGAGCTGGCAGGAATTCCAAGAATGCTATGTGCTTAGGCAGTCACTGGAAAGTGCAGGGTACTTAAGCCTAAAGGAGACAGAACTAGCAACAAAATTAACCAAAACAAAGGACAAAAAGAGTAGACAAGTATGGACTATTATCCTTCAAATAAAATCATCTCAAGTTTGGTTGAGATTTCAGTTATGCAAAGATCCAACATCAGAGCCAAACTCAGGTGGGAAATGTTTCTTTTCAAAAGGAACATAATGAGGAAGCCAAGAGGATCCCACCCTAGATAGAGACTAAGATTGTCCTCTCAGCCTTTCCCCAGATGTACAAGGAAACACAATGGGAAAATTAAACTAAGAGGATCCCATCCTAGATAGAGACTAGGATTGTCCTCCCAGCCTTTCCCCAAATGTACAAGTTTTCATCTGTTAATCACACAAGGTCACCTTCACTCTGAGTGGCTTGTGGGTTTGCAGGAGCAGTTCTTATTTCCCTATCTCTCCTGTTATCAAGTCCTTTATCTCTATACATTCTGTATAATTCATTGGTTGGAATGCCATCTATCATTTCGAAACCTACCCCTGCTCTCAATAGAGCAGTAAACATTTCTTTCCTTGTTACTCTCCTTTGGCGCCAAGTTTGCTGGTTATTCACCCTTCTCTCTCGAGGAGATCTATCCCTTCCCCAGTCACCTAAGTCATGTAACTGTAAAATCTTATTTATCACTGTTGTAAGACGGCTCCCTACTTCTCCAAGTAATAAATTCAAAATTAGTTGTTTATAAGCAGGGGGAGCTGTCCTAATTATTAAATTCCTATGAGGCAGTCCCATTGGATCATTTAATATTTGTCTACGGTTCCTATCATAATGGCAGTCTTCATCACCTCCTCCTTTAGTCTCATGATACAATCTCTAAGTGAATACCAGGGTCTGTGCTCAGTGGGCCACATAGAATCAGTAGCATATCTCTTATTGCATCCCACAGCGGCTAACGCCAACAGAGTAGTCCTGCTATCACCATCTCCTTGCTGATGATGTTCCCTAAAAGCTTGTTGAACTAGAGGATCATGGCTGATACCTATGAATCTCATGCAGTCTGTCCTATCTACTGATATTCCACTGGCCCCTTGATCACTGAGTCTTACCATCCAAGATATTAATGGTTCTCCTATTCTTTGGCTGAATCTACTCAAAATATCTGTGACCTCTTGCGGTGAGAAATCTTCCTGAATTTCCCTTGTAACTGAATCTTCACCTCGGGTTTCTGTCTTCCTCCTTTGTATGGGTCGAGCCCTTGTCTGATCATTTAACCATCTCCTATTCTCTGTGTGAGGGACATCCTGAACCCCAGTAGTGTTTTGTGCCTCAGCCCCTAACGTTGTCTCGTTTTCCCCCCACTCACTTCCTCTGCCACCATGGCTAGGACGAAGCAGGCAGTCAGGCTCTTTCTGGGCTGGGTTGGAATGCACTCTTGGCTTATTTGGTCTCCTGTTGCTCCTAGCCACATTAATAGAAAAGTTCTCATTTGAGTCAGTTTGGTCTCCTGCTATCTGAGATTCCCCTTCTTCCTGTGGGGTAGGAGTGCCCCTATGTCTTTCACTTAATCTCAGTCTTTTGTATACTAGCCGGTAGGCTGATAACACTATCCAGTTTTGCCTAGATAGTGATGCCCCTGACTGAATCCCAACTTCTTGTAAACACTTTTCCAAATCCCTAGGATCTCCTCTCCGTAGCCTTGGTTCCCAGTTTTCACAGGGTCCAGCTTTTTTAGCCAATTCTTTTGCTAGAGAGGAATAAAATGGATCCTCCCATCCTGGGATATTCATCTCTTCCTCTGAAATTGTTCTGCTTCTAAATAGAGATCTTATACCTAGCGATCCCATCCTCGTCGCCAAATGTATTAGGAGGGCAGAGTTTATAATCTCAAAGAGGATCATAAACATGTCTGAAAGGTTCGGAACCACCGGATATAAGAAACTCTCAAAGTAGAAGGCAGAAGAATCAAAACACATATTTAGGCTCCACAGTAACCAACCCATGAACCAGCAACCCCATTTTGATATATTGATCAAAAGCTTCCAGGCCCAATAAGTATGCCTTGAAAGAGTAACCAGGAGGCTACAGAGAAGCATGATTGCGTAAAGCAAAATCATGCTTCCCCCTCTATGGTAAAAAGATTACCCACTGGCCTGAAGTCTTTGTTCAGCTTCCTCCCGTAGGTCAGCTCTGCTACTGGCAGCTCCTGCTTCAGCTGTGGCTGTGGCTGTGACTGTGGCTGTGGCTGCGGCTGTGGCTGTGGCTGTGGCTGTAGCAGCCTCTGGCTCCAACGGGAGCTGCTTTTAACCATCCAGCTTCTGTGGGGGTGTAAGGTACGCCGGGGAAAGCACAGGTTCTTTCAATCTGCTTAAGCAAGGTGAAGGGGTTGACCAGGAAAGCACAGGTTCTTTCCATCAGCTTAAGCAAGGGAAGCAAGGTGAAGGGGCCGACAAGCTTACTCCAGTCCAACATACAAACAGCATTCAGTTCAGGGGAAAAAGCCAAACTAGTCAAGGGCACTTGTTGACTAAGTGCTAAGGAGCCCATTTTTGGTTGCCAATACAGGGGGGGAGGGGAAGGCAGGGAAATTGGTGTTAAGTGACTTACCCAAAGTCACACAGCTAGTAAATATGTGAAGTGTGTGATAATTGTCAATATGCCCATCTGATTCTGTATCACAAAATATGAGACTCTCCATATAGAAGGTAGAAGTATACCATTTATTCAGACACCAGAGAATCAGATTCCAACACCAATAAGCCCAATCCATCACAGCAGCAAAGGATTCAATAGACAACCTCACAGTAGGGAGCCAAGACATCCCACAACCTTCCCACCCCCTGCGGCAGCCTTGCTACCTACAATAACTCACAACACAGCTAGCACATTTGCTCTCTCCCTCAGTTCTAACTGCTCTCTCCACATTTCCTGTGACACACTTTCCTTTTCTTCTCAGCAAGCTCCTGCTACCACATGTGATTTAGGCTTCCTGTTACGTAAGCAGGTCACATGGCCTACTAATGGGTGGGAAAGATCTTCAAATCTAAATTGTCTTTACAGGTGGTAATAGGAGTTCCATGTTTAAACTTATCAGGGTTTCCATATATAAGGGAGGCCTCCACCGCAATATCTATTAATGCCTTAGTAACAGTATTTGATCCATTTTTCCAATATATAGTTGGATTAATCTAGGGTCTGTAATCCCATCTGTGTATTTCTTTAATCTGAACTGGGGCTCAGTCTATTTCCTAATCTCCTGGAATATATGACACATTTGGATACAAGGGTCAAGGAGGATCTGGGGCAGTTCTTAGTTCTCTATTGAGCTCCTTTTCTTGGTATATTTTGTATAGCTCATTATTTGGAATACCATCTATTCTTTCAAAATCTTCCTCTGCTGGCAATAGAGCAGTAAACAATTCTTTTCTCGTCCATCTATTCTGATTTTGAATCCGCTGGCTATTTACTCTTCTCTCTAGAGGGAATTTATCTTTTTCCCCAGTCCCCTAAGTCACTTAACTGAGAAATCTTATCTAGCACCTCAAAGCCTTATCTCCCTAATGAGTAGTGGCAGAACTAGGTAGGAGGAGCAGTCTTCACTATTACATTTCTATGAGAAACTCCTAAGGGGCATCATAGTATGCATCTGCATTTCCCATCATAATAGTCTATTACCTCCTCCTTTAACTTTCTCATACAGTCCCTGAGTGAATACCGGGCGCTATCTGCACCGAGCCACATGGAGTCAGTGGGATGCTCTCTGTTACATCCTCCTGCTGCTAAAGCTAACAGAGTAATCATCTTGTTATCTCCTTGCAGATGGTAATCCCTAAAAGCTTGCTATACAAAGGGATTCTGACTAGTACCTATGAATTTCAAGCAATCCGCACTATCTACCCACACTCCTGCAGCTCTTTCATCACTGATTCTCACCATCCAAGATATTAATGATTCCCCCATTCTTTGGGTTGTAAGAAATGGGAAGAGGAGTTTTGTTTCCACAGAACTAAAGGTGTACTTCCCTCTCCTCCCCCACCCCAGCTTTAGCAAAAACCAGGCCTCAAGGTCGGTCAGGTGAGAGGTCAGAGGCTTGTACCTATGTGAATGCTTTTTGAGAAGGCAGTCTGGGGAATTAGAGAGGCCAAACCCACTTGAACCAGTTCAAGCTTATCTAGGGTCTGGTCTTGGTCAAGAATCCAGGCCTACTGATTTGCATAATTTGCATATGTTAAAGAGGGAAAGTAGGGGAAGTAAAAGAATATAGTTTAATCCTAAACTAAGACAAGGAAAACCTAATTAACTTCACTTTTGCTTCTGTATTCTTATTATCCTATTTATATAAACTGTATAACCTAGGAAAACTATGTAAAAAACAAAGATTGTAAACTAACCATGACTTTAGCAGGAGTGGAGGGAATGGTTACCCCTGCTCCTGCAGCTGTATCAGTGTGAGTGTTCCAGTGAGCACTGCACCCGCTCTCTCAAGGAGTGTAATAAAATGCCTTTCTCTGCCCACTCTGGTCTTGAGTTCTTTGGGTGAGAATGGGCAAATCACATGGAGCTTCCTAAGGTCAAGTGAAGGGAAGCAATAGGCAGTGGAAGCTCGCAGGGCTTACTCCTGGATCTTGCCTTGGGGTGTCCTGTGATCCCCACTGTGGTGTTAAGAGGGCTACCACTCCAGATTCCCTTGGGGAACCCTGTGGTCTGCACAGCCTTCTTAAGGGGACATCACTTGGGACTTCCGGCCCTGTCTCGGGAGCCTTGTGATCTTACTGCTGTCCTAAGGGGCCGTCACTTGGGTCCTCCTTAGGGTCTGACTCCTAGGAGGCCCTGTGATCCCCACAGATTAAGGCGGGGCTACCACTTGGTCTTCCTCTGGGAGTCCTGTGGTCTGTACAGCCTTCCCTAGGGATTATCACAGGGTTCTTCCTCAGGACTTTGGCCCTACCTAGGAAGTCCAATGGCCCCCAAAGCTGCGTGTTCTCACAATTTGGGGAAGTCCAGTGATCCCCAAAACCATGTTTGTCACAGGGTGAACTGACTGAAGATAATCTGTGACCTCCTGCTGAGTGAAGCCTTCAAATACTTCTCTCAATACTGTATTGTTGCCTTGGGTCTCCTGCTTCCTGTATAGTACTGGGTGTGTGTCTGCCTGAGGAGTTTCATCTAATATTGTTTCATTTTCTGCCCACACTCTCCCGGCAGCTGTTGCCAGGGCAATTAGGCTCTCCCTTTGCTAAGGTTGCATGCACCTTCAACCTTTTTGCCCTTAGTTTTTTCTTAACTAAATTAACAGCAAAATCCTCATTCAAACCAGCAGACTCCCAAACAGTAATCTGTTCTTCTGCCACCTGAGATCCGCTCTCTTGCTGGAGCACACAAAGATTCTCCTGCAAACTAGCCAATTTTCTTTCCATCTGAGTTTTCTCCTGTAACAGTTTGTCTTTGCTTTTATATATAATATGTTGACCTATTAGTAAAATCCAACCTCTTTTAGACATACAAGCCAATTCGCTCCCTGCTTTAATTTTAGGTCCTTGCAAATATCTTCTGTAGGCTCTGTTCCCAGTTTTCACAGGGTCCTGTGCCTTTAGCCCATTCCCTTGCTGGGGAGGCATAAAGTAAATCCTCCCATCCTGGGATATCTATTTATTCCTCTAAAGCCCTTCTGCCTCCAAATGGAGATTTTATACCTTGTGATCCTCTTTGTGATGACATGTATTGCCAAGGCAATATTCACAATGGTTGCTATTATTATGAGTATGCCAGCATGGTTCTGAATCGCAAAATATAAAAGACTCTCCATATAGAAGACAGAAGCAGGTTTATTCATACACCAGGAAGCCAAATCCCAACGCCAGAAAGCCCAATCTGTCAACAGCAGCAAAGAAGTTAATACACATTATCACTGCAGGGAGTACCACCATTCCAAAGCCTTCCCCCTCTGCTGGGGCCTTCCCACAAACACTCAGAAATCCTAGCTGACTCATTGCCTGTGTCCATTCCCAGCTGGGGTAGTTCTTGTGCTTGAGATTGGCAACCCTCCTACCTCACTCATGGGTTTGTCACCTTTCAGTAACCCTCAAGCTGGCTTAGCCAGAGGTGGTTTACGAAGTGTGGCTGCTGGGCATGCTACAGCTTCTTGGGGCCACAAGGGAGAATTGGGTGACAGGCGGACACCCAAGAAGTGTGAAAATGACTCAGCAAGGCCTCACACCAGAGGTGCTAGTCCTCCTTAAACAGCCATGTAGCTGAAAAGCAAGAGGCATGGGGCTAAAGATACCCTAGCAGGTCAAACGTGAGCCAGAAGGCCAGGGTCCCTGGGTCAGAGAGCAGGAGGAAGAGGAAGAGCAGTAAGGTATAAGAAGACTGGAAAGGAGGGTGGGGCTGGTTATATGTACCTACTGTCCACCAGGTACCTTGTGTATTTTAGCTCATTAGCTTCTGCTGCCAAAATTGTCAGGGTCCTTGTTAGTGAAATTCTGAATAAGGCACGTGGAAACACACATGCACATGGAAAGAAACACATGCACACACAAATGCATACACAAACATGCATGCACACAGAGACACAGATACAGATCTTGATTCTCTCCTCCTGAGGTGTGAGACTGGCCCAGAGACTGGGGTATGATCATGTAGGGCCCTTAGGTAGAAAAAGGTAGAGAAAGAATGAATTTTTTTAAAAAGTGTTCAAAGTATTAAAGTGATCAAAGGCCCTCAGCATTTGGAGTCAAACCAAGAAAACAATATCTTCTTTTTGAGTCAGTTGTTTAATTAGCATTTGTTAAGCTCCTAGTGGGCAGCTAGGTGGCCTAGTGGATAGAGTCCTGGGCCTAAAACTCTTGCAGAGTTCAGATTAGTCCTCAGATGCTTCCTACTTGGGTGATCCAGGCGAAATCACTCAACTTTGTTTGCCTCAGCTTTCTCATTTATAAAATGAGCTGGAGAAGGAAATGCAAATCATTCCAGTATCTTTGCCAAGAAAACCCCAGATGAGGTCAGGTAGAGCTGGACAGGGCCAAAACTACTGAAGGAATGCAGGGCTTGTGAAGGAGAGGCTGGCTGGGTACTGAGGTCCTGACTTAGGGTGAGATTGGAGGAAAGGGCTCATCCTGGGGCCTCTGGGGCTGGGGACTTGGGGGCCTCTTGGGACTAGGAGGAGCCTCCCTAAGTGTGCTGGCTGGAAGAAGAGCTGAGGTCACTCTGCCTTCCGTGGAGAGGAGATCCTTTTGCCTTCTTCCCTAGACCTGGGATCTTTCAGCCTTCCAGAAGCCAGGTCTGTGGGTGCAGGTCCCAGCTATGAGTGAACCAGGGTCCTACAAAGGTCCTGGCCTCTGCTGGCTGCTTTTGCCACAGGGTCTCATCCTCCTCATCTGAACTTGTGGCAAGTGTCCTCCAGCTCCACCAGGACCATGCCCCACTCCTGGCCTGACTTCTGTTGGAACTCCCTGCCCTTAACTCTTCTCCAGACTCCAGATCATTTACAAATGTCTGGATCACTCTCCCCAGATGGACTATTGGGTCACACTTTCCCTAACTTTAGTCTTGCCCATAGAGACCCAGAAGTCTTATTTTCAGCCTTCCCATTAGGACCCACATGTCCTGTCTCCCTGTCTCTAGCTCCTGCCTTCAGATGGTCCCTGTGAGGATCCCCCAGTTCTGCCTGCCCTGATGACCCCACTTTGGACACAGTTACCAAAGCCCTCTCCTGGTCCCCCTTATCTGCACCCATGGCTCTGGGGCTGGTTCCCTATAAGATCCCAGGCCTGTGCCTCCATGTGTCTCCTTTCCCTTTAGGGATTCCAAGTCTAAGCTCTACCAGAGGATCCCAGCAGTCCTCCCCAGCTCCTAGATAGACCTCAGGACACAGTCATCCTGCTTCCCCAGGCTCAGCATCCCCCTGGAGCCCTTCTGTCACTCCAGTGTCCCTGACCTCCCTCCATGAGCTGTATTAGGTTGTTATGGCTCTCAGACCCTACTCCTGCTCCCCTTCCCCAGGCCTCCTGCTTCCCTGTCTCAGGCCCCATGTCCTGTCTCCCTGTCTCTAACTCCTGCCTTCAGATGGCCCCTGTAAGGATCCCCCAGCTCTTCCTGCCCACTAGACAATGTGTCTATTTGTTGGGGAGAGGATGATTTGGAGGGAGAGCTCTGACTCCTAGGTCACTGAGGCTATGACTGGTCTCACCCCAACTGTGATACCAAACCCTTTCTGCTTCTTGGGTCTCCATTGCTTTCCCTAAGAGGACCAATGACCTGAGGAGGGTGATGTCTTGACTTGCAAGTGAATTGGATTTGAGTGGGGCAGAGCTGTACAAAGTCATCAACTTCGCTCTCTCCCCCAGAGTCCTTCATAGTCTAGAGACAAGACACAGGTCAGGACAACTGGTGATGGCCCTCAAGGCAGTGGGATACCTCGGTCTTTTTAAGCTAAGATCTTTCCCAGGTCTCAGTTTGTCTGAGGCAATACCCATTCAGAGACTGAAGGCTAGGTAAGAAATGAGACTAAAGATCTGCCTTCTCAAAAGAATCAATCTGGAAGGGGAAGACCCACAGGGTTTCTAACTTAAACAGGAAAAAAATTGCTATTTACTCTCACTTTGAACCATCAATACCCAAAAATTTAGTAAGTGAGGGTTGGCCAGGCAGTGACAGCCAGAGAGGTTTGGGTGTAATGGCATCATCATGTAGCTCCTTTTGAATCCCAGGTGCTTTAACAAAGCCTGGCTTCTCAGAGCTAGATTCCAAGAAATTATAAAAGAAGGCTACACAAGATGAGAGTTAATTGGCCCAGTTTTCAAACATGATAGTATAAATAAGTAGAGAATAAAAATTCTAGCCCCCAAATCCAAGATATCTTGGGAGGTTTAATCAATCACAATTTATATTCCTTCGGACAGAACACCCACATGTGAGGGTATGACTCTGCATCAGGGAGGGAGGAAGGGAGGAAGGAAGGAAGGAAGGTAACAGCAGCATTGTCCATCTGGAACTGGCCAGTTGGTCCCCAGTAGGGCAGCTACTATTACCGTATTTCCCCACATATAAGATGCACCCTTTTCGAAAAATTTGGGGTCTAAAAACTGGGTGCGTCTTATACGGTGGTTGTAGATTTTTTTACTTGCATTTCCCACTTTTTTGTGCTTGTTTTCGCGCTCATTGTGTTGTGTAGAAAATAACAGAGAGAAGAGACCTGGGTCCATGGGGAATTTAGGGTGTGAATTTATTGGCCAAGCGTGCGACTACCTGGAGTACGTACCCAAAGTACACTCAAATCAGGCAGTCCGGAAACGAGGGACTTACAGGCTTATAAAGGCAAAAACCACAATGACACAGTTAGGGAGGGTCGTTAGTGGAAGCAATGACTTACAGAAGCAAAGATCAGCCATTGGTTGAGCTTATCAGTTCAGGGCTAATTTGGGAATATGGTTAGATTCAGGGGTGCGACAATCCTGTGACACAGGGTGGTCCGTTTCTTAGATTGGGTGGATGGTATGAGGTGGAATTTCCCAGAAAGTAACCCCTACTTGATCTTTGGTCTGAGTGGGAGGGACCTAGCTTGGTCCCCAGAATAGCTGCACCATAACCCAGAGTGTGGGGCTACTTGGTAACGGGGGGGGGGGGGGGTTTCCTTAAAATAAACTTTATGCCTTACCCTAGCAACTGATGCTTGTACATAATGCTGATGTAGAGAGAATATACAGAATGCTGAATCATAAGGAAAGGGGGGGGGGGTCAGGGGACTAGCCTTGGGCAACACCCAGAATTATGCCTTAAGCAGTTTCAAGCCATTTCAGGGTGTAGGGCAGAGACAAAGACAAGAATATAAAGGGGATTAATGGAGGCCTCAAATGGTGGGCTTCATGGTGGGCTTCAGTTTAGGTGTGACAGTTGTAGAATTTTTTTACTTGCATTTACTGTTTTTTCGTGCTTGTTGTCTTTGTACTCATTGTTTGGCATTTGTTATCAGTATATTAGGTTATGTTTTGCCACGTTCTGCCCAGAAATGGCTCAGAAAAGATTTTCGTACAGTGCTGAATTCAAGTTAAAAGTGATCCAGTTTGCAAAAGTGAATGGAAATTGTGCTGCTGAATGTAAGTTTGGTCCTCCTCCAACTGAGAAAACAATCCGAGACTGGCTATGGGAAGAAACCCTACTGAAAACGCCAGGGGAGAAGAAGGCCATGAGAGGCAAGTCAGCCTGATTTAGAGAGGTAACTGAAGATATGGATTGAAGAGCAAAGGGCAATTGGAATTCCTGTGTCCACAAAGATGGTTCAGCAAGAGGCAAGAAGAATTGCTGATGAAAAAGAAGCTACTGATTTCAAAGGAGGACACAATGGGTGCTTCAGGTTCATGAAACAGAATGGACTGCGCATGCGTACTTTCCCAAAAGATGCCTGAAAGCTATGAGCAGAGGAATAAAACTTGAGTTCAACAACTTTATGTAATACATTTTTTTTTTTCAAATTTTGGGCCCCAAAATTAAGGTGCCTCTTATACATGGGGAAATACGGTACGTAAAGAATGTTGCTCATCCTTGGTTCTCAGTGCAAGGAGGGCAGAGCACCAGGTGGAGGAGCAGCTCTGACTCTGGGTTCACTGAGGCTCTGACTGGTCTCGTCCCTTCTGGGATCCCAAAGCCCCACCCACACTACCCCCCCCCCCACCCCTCAGCACCCCCCTCCCCCTTGCCTTTTGGGTTTCTATAGAAGTATGAGGAGGGGAGGCAGACAGAAGAGAAGGAGGGAGGGGTAGTCTTCCTGTTCAGACCAAGCCTGGCCCTCTCTGCTTCCTCCCTCCCTCTGTATCACTTTAAGGTGTTCTGGTGTTATGCTTTTATGCTGGCAGTCTTTCTGCTCAGAGGGAGGAGGGGGTGAGTCTGGGAGGGAGGGAGGAGGGGAGGGGTGGAGACGCTGGAGAGGCAGAGCTCTCAGAGATGGGCAGCCCGTGGTGGCCCAGGTGGAGTTTGAGCTCTGGGTGGAGTTTAGGGCAGAGAAGGGGATCTTTGCACTGGAGAAGCAATTCCTTGAGATGGAGGGCAGGGCTTAGCCGGGAGAGGCAGTCTGGGTCTCTGAGTCCTAGCCCTGGGTGTCATTGGAGGAAAGAGCCCCGCCCTCCCTGGGGGCCTCAGGGGCTGGTCAGGGCGGTGGGTTGGCCAGAAGCAGGAAGTCTTTGAGCCCAGACCGCTCTGCTTTCCCTGGACTTCAAATCTCTTTCCTTTCTTTCCAGGAATCAGAGATCGCTCTGCTTTCCCGAGCCCAGATCGCTCAGCCTTCTAGACTCCAGCTCTGTGCTGGTAAGGTCCCAGGTAAGTCTGAACCAGAGCCCCCCTGCCCCTCTTTCCTCCTTCTGCTGGCTGCCCGGGCAATTCAGTCTCATTCTTCTCCTCTGACCACATGGTGAGTGTCCGCCAGGTCTGCCAGGAGCACACCTTCCTCCTCAGCCTGGCTGCCAGATGAGCTCCCTGCCCCTAGATCTTTTCCAGACTCCCCCATCACTCCCTAAATTCCTGGCTCACCTTCCCCAGATTTATCATTGCATAACATTTTTCCAGACTTCAGACTTTGCCCATGGGATTCCTGGAGTCCTGATTTCAGCCTTCCTATGAGGCTCCACCGTGTCCTGCCTCCCTGTCTCCTAATCTCTAACCTCCTGGTTAGAAATTCCCTTGTCTTGCCTTCAGATCCAGCCCCTTTGGAGATCCAAGAATCCTACCTTCCTACCTGCCTATCCAGGCTTGGACACAGTTACCAAAGCTGTCTCCTGGTACCCCTTATCTGCATCCAGGGCTCTGGGGCTGGTTCCCTGTCAGATCCCAGGCACGTGGCTCCACTTTCCCTTTAGGGATTCCAAGCCTAAGCTCTCCCAGAGCAGCCCAGCAGTCCTCCTAGTTAAACCTCAGGACACAGTCATCCTGCTTCCTCAGGCTCAGGGCTCCATGAGCTATATTAGATTGTCTTGCCTCCCAGACCCCACCCCTGCTCCTCTTCCCCAAGCCTCCTGCTCTCCTGCCTCAGGTTCCCTGCCAGGCAGCTGAATCCTAGACTGAATTTTGTCTTCCAGCCTCAGGCTTCCCCTGATCATTCCCTGGTGCTCCATTCAAGAGCCCTCACCCTCCTCAACCTTCCCTAGCTTCCCTCCTAGATCCAGGAGTCAGTCTGTAGTTTAGATAACGTGTCTGTGACTCAGGGAGAAGGGATGCAGGGATGGCAGAGGACCATGTGGAGGGAGAGCTCTGACTGGTCTCATCCCATCTGGAATCCCAAGCCCCCTCTGCCTCTTGGGTCTATGTGGGAGAATGGGGGGAGGGGGTGGGGAAGAGGAGTAAGAGACGGAGTACTCTTCCTGTTGAGACCATCTTCCTTTCCAAGCCTGACCCTCCCTGCTTCCTCCCTCCCTCTGTAGGGTGCAGTGTCTCTCCTGAGGGCAGGGCCTGGGCCTTTGGGACTCCTGTGGAGCCTCACTCTTGTAAATCCCTGTAGGCCAGCCTGCTGCCTAGGAGGAGAAGAGCAAGACCTCTCCCCCTCTGGGATCCTTCTCCCTGCCCAGCTCAGTCTGCAGAGGACCAAGGCCCGGCCCCAGCAGGGAGCCTGGAGCCAGAGGGAATGGCCCCTGGGAGCAGCAGCCCCTCTCCCCAGGTGAGTGCAGTCTCTGCATAGACATCAGCCAATGAGGCCATTGCCGTAGGCATAGAGGATGGTTTATGAAGCCGGCATGAAATTGAATCAGATAGTAACAACACTGCCCTGTTCTCTATTTCTCTGCCTTACACGGATTCCCTGGCTCTTTGGTATGTGGAGCACTCACTCCAGCCTTCCTCACTTTGCTGCCCTCCCCCGTTTGTTTTCAAGTTCTCCCTTGTCAGAACAGGTCACCCAAGTGTCCCCAGTCTCCCTGAATCCCTCCCATTTACCATTTCTGGGGTGCCGTAAGTAAGCATTTGTTATGGTCGTTGAGTTGTTTTTTAGTCCTGTCCAGCTCTTTGAATCTTTATGACCCCATTTGGATTGTTCTTGCCAGAGATCCTGGGGTGGTTGGCCATTTTCTTCTCCAGCTCATTTTACCGATGAGGAAACTGAGGTACACAGGGTTAAGCCTAACTTGCCCAGGGTCTCTCAGCTAGCGTCTGAGGCCAGACTCCAGCTCAGATCCTCCCCAATCCAGGGCCAGCTCTCTATCCACAGTGCCACTCAGCCGCCCCAACAAGTCAGCAGCTTTGTCCAAACAAGCTCTGCACAGTATCAGATGGAGGTGACTCAGAGAAAGAAGGCTCTAACAATTTGGGGAACCAGGAAAATAATTTTTTTCAGAAAATGACTTCTTAGCTGAGACTTGAAGGAAGCCCAGAGCAGGCCTTTAGGGTTAGGGTCAGGACTGAGAGCATTCCAATCATTGGAAAGGCATTTGACATTGTCTTCAGTTTTTTCTTTTCTTTGATTGTGCCCTGATGCTTTGTACAGTCAGTGGCTTCCACTGTCTCCATTCTATTGTTTAAGGAATTACTTTCTTCACTGAGCTTTTGTACCTCCTTCACATGTGGCAAATTTTACATTTTAGGGAGTTCTTTCCTTCAGTACTTTTTTGTGCCTCCTTTACCAAGCTTTTGATTCTTTTTCTCATGATTTTCTTATATCTCTCTCATTTCTTTTCTAATTTTTCCTTTACCTCTCTTAGCGATTTTTAAAATCCTTTTTGAGCTCTTCCATGTCCTGAGATCAATTCCAATTTGTCTTTGAGACTTTGGATGTAGGAGTTTGGACTTTGTTATCCTCCTCTCAGCTTGTGTTTTGATCTTCCTTTTCACCATATTGAGAGATGACCCCTTCCAAATATCAGAGTATTTATGGGGATTAAAGTTGTTCAACCTGCAAAAAAAGAGATTGAAGAACTCTGAATCAGTAGCACTTTATTCCGGAGCCCATGGTGCCCTCTAATAAGTGGACCAAAAAAAAAAGCAGCTGTTAATTTAACTCAGAAAAAGAATCGAAAAGTTAGCAAGAGGAACATGAATGTAACCCTTGCACAGGCTGGGCCTTATTGGGACCCAGACACTTGAGAGAAAGATGCATGGGAGGAAAATGAAACAAAGTTGGATGAGGAGGCTTCTAAGAATGCAGGTGTTTGTCTGATACTAAGAAGGAAGCAGGAGAACCGGGGGGACCATACAGTGTTTAGGGAAGTAATTGAGGAGTTTACTCAGCAGGAAATCACAGTTATTTTGAGTTGATTCACCCAAAAAATGGGAGAATTGTTAGTATCTTGAATGGTGAGAATCAGTGAAGACACCAGAGGAGTAGGGATAGATAACATAGATTGTTTGAAATTCATAGATATCAGAGTCCTTTTTTTGGGGGGCAGGGCAATTGGGGTTAAGTGACTTGCCCAAGGTCACACAGGTAGTACATGTGTCAAGTGTCTGAGGCCAGATTTGAACTCAGGTCCTCTTGACTCCAGGGCCGGTGCTCCACTCACTGCACCACCTAGCTGTTAGCTTTAGCTTCAGAAGGTGTTTCAGCCATCCGGCTAGCAGCTGTTGTGGGAGTGAAAGACCAACACAAGCCCAACAACATGCACGCTGCCAGCACACTGCAAAAGCCCAGGTTCTTTTGATCTGCTTTACTAAGGAAAGCAACATTAAAGGGTTGACAAGCTTATTTTAATTCAGCACACAAATATCACTCACTTAGTTCAGGGGAAAAAGCCAGCACCCTCAACCTCAGAGTAAATACAAACAAATTACAAACATCGACAGACAGACTTTGTCTGATTCAAATCTCGATGCACAGCTACCAGAGTTTAACAAAGTCCCAGCATCCAGGTTACAAGCTGGAGGGCTCTTAGCTACAACTGCCTGGGGGTCTCCGCATCAGTGCCACCTCGAGTGAGAGCCCCTTGCAAAATAGCTCTGTCTTCTCTTCTTATGCTGTCTCAGACGTCATCAAACGTCATCTGAATGACCAGAACTTAGGCTGCCACAATTGGCTCTGAGTTAGCACCTCCCCTTAGTACCCTGGGAGCTTCACACCCACATAGGATGCAACAAACTCTATCCCAGGGACTCTGTGTGGCCTAGTGAAGATAGACCCTGGTATTCCCCTAGAGACCATATGATAAAGCTAAAGGAAGAGGTAATGAAGACTGCAGTTATAATTGGAAATGCAGATGAATATCATGGAACTCCCTTGACAGTTTCTCATAGAAATATAGTGAAGATGGCTCCTCCTGCTTATAAGCACCTAATTCTGACTACTAATTGGAGAAATAAGGAACCTTCTTTCAGAGGTGCTAGATAAGATTTCACAGTTAAGTGACTAAGGGGAATGGAGAAAAGATAAATTTTCTCAAGAGAGAAGAGTAAATAGCCAGCAGATTCAAAGTCAAAATAGATTAACAAGAAAAGAATTTTTTACTGCTTTAAGAGCAGGGATAGATCTTGGAAGAATAGATGGTATTCCAACTAACAAACTATATAAGATGTACCTAGAAAAGGAACTTAATATTAGACCGAATAGGGAAGTGAGAACTGCCCCTACAGATCCTCCTGAATCATTGTATCCACATTTGTCACACCTTCAGGGGGAATAAGAAATTGTCCAAGTCCCAGCTCAGATTAAAGAAAGTATACCTTTAGCCAGAATGATGACCCCAAATCTGCACATTGGCAAACAGCAAACACATAAGATCTCATAATATATTTTACCTGAATAAAGCTATGATAGTGGGTTAATGGACTCCAGAAGCGCAGCTAACACTTTATCTGCCCTGCTTCTGGTCATCGTCTCCTTATTTCTTTTTGGTTTTTTGTCTGTTCACCTTGTTTTACTAGCTTTGCTTCCTGCAGGCCTAGTACCCTTAGTGCCCTCTCCCTGCTTAAGCTGTCCAAGACTGTGCTGTGTCACCCCTCGACCTGGCATTGACCAGCTAAAGAACTGACCCCTCAAATGAGATCTCTTGGGGCAGGGACAGCTCTATGTCCAGTTTCTGCAGGAGGTAGCTATAGAGGAAGAGTCCTTCACCCCTCACCCCAAGGAACTTTGGGCCCCATTCATTTAAGGAGGTAATGATGGGGCGCTTGTGCTTAAGCCCCACCCTAAAAATTTTTTTATGTGTTTATTTTGTGTTATTCCTGTTGTATTGTTGTAAAGTTATCTTGGTACCAGCTACCCCTAAAACTCCCACTGACCTATGTCATTGATATGAAAGATCTTGGGGCTGAATGTATGTTAATGGGAATGGGAAGATCTTTCCTATCCAGTAATAGTCTTATGTGACCTGCTTGAGTCACATGGAACTTGTGGTGGGAGGAGCTTGCCAAACAGGTGGAGCAGGACTTGAGACAGAGCAATCAGAGCTGGGAGAGAGAGGGCAGGCAGAGCAGCTAGTGTCAGTGAGAGGAGGGATTTTGCTTAAGGGAGCTTGTTCGACAGAGAGAGGGCTTGGGGATGGCAGTGCTCCCTACATTGATTTCTTGGTTACTATGATGGCTTTCGCTTTTTGGGGTTTGGAAAAATGTTTTGGTTTCATCTTCTATGAAGGGAGTGTGTTCTGTCTTGGGATCCAAACTTGGAAATTCACCAGCGTATGCATAGCAGCCACTGTGGGTATCGCATTGGCAGTGTAATATATTTTATAAATTTTGTTTGAGGCTTCCTCTTCCTCTAACACATAAGTTTTCTGCTTTGTTCTCTCTGTCCTTTGGATTTAAGTACATCTTCCTGTAACCCCATTCAATATGAAAGGAATTAAATTCTAAAGTTTTCCATACATATGCACATGGGAAATTTTAAAAAATATATATTTTTTAAAAAGACATATCACTTATATGAGTTCTGATGAGGAAGATACTTCCCATCACCCTCTCTGATGCTCCCCCACAGATCCACCTTCCACACAGATATAATGCCACCTATCTTCCTGATTCCACAGGCAACACATTTCAGAGTAAACCATTTCTCAGCTTTATTCTAACTGATCATGTAAAAAGCTTTTCTCAAAATTCAGTTGGGCTCTTAATGAATCTGGTTTTAGGAGCTGACTCTGACTTTCATAAAGGGTCTGACCTTTCAGCAAATCCCTTCTGTATGCTTCAGTTTTGTTCTGTAAATTAATGAGGGTTGAACTATTAAAATCTGGAGTGTCCTTCAGCTCTACATTCTGTGACTTTTAATGATTTAGGGGTTGGTGACATTCAAGGATGTGGCTGTGGACTTCACCCAGGAGGAGTGGGGCCTTTTGGACCATGCTCAGAAGGAGTTGTACAAGGGGGTCATGCTGGAGAATGCCCGGAACCTGCTCTCCCTGGGTAAGGACATCTCCTCTGGTAATGCTGAGTCTGCAATCAAAGGAATATCTTCATGCCCTGGTGTGCAGGGTTTGGAGCACTGATCAGTTATTGGAGAGAGAAAAGTGTTGGTCTCCTGTCCTGCTGCCTGGAGTTTTCTATAGAAAGTCTGTGCCTTGTGTGACAGGAACCTGAGGGTTTCCTTGTTGCTCCTGAAGCTGTCTCTCACCTCTTCTAGGCAGCTTCAAATTAGTGTGGAAGAATCTCAGACCTGAAACTAATGTCAGGGGTCATTTGGCCTAACCCCGACCTGGCCATGAATTGTGTCTGCCCAGGCTCTGAAAGCTGCTTAGGAGGCTTTTCCTTACAAGCCTGTCCTATCCGGAATACTCTTCTTTTTAACAAGCATCAATTTGTAGCTCTAGACGAGGCTGGATTCAGACCCTGGCATGCCTCACTCTAGGCCCAGGGCTTTCTCCACTGCACCATTAGCTGCCTCTAATTTCTAGAGAATGGAAAGTGTGCGATGAGTCCATCCTTCTATGAAGAAGGTATACCAAGACCAGATTTTCAGACTCCAGCCTGGTTCCGTGATCTTCTCCCCTACTTCTCCCCAAAGTTCACAAAAGAAATGGTATCAGACTATACTCAAGGAGGCCTGGGAACCACCCTGGGGTCCTTGTTTACATGACCCTGGCATTGCCAGGAATAAGAGACTAGCCAAGAAATAGAATTTGGACCAACTAGGGTTTATTGAATTTGCCAGCAGGAGACTCTCACCTGAAGAGGCAAAGATGCCCCAAATGAGCAGTACACATGTTTTCTATATATTTCATGGAGTGAGGTACCAAAAGTTGGTTGATCAAGGTTGCTGTTTCTGGGGCTTGAAGCTGGTCTTGCACAATAGCTCTTTTTAGCCAGTTTCGGAATTAGGAATTTCTACCAAAATGGAACTGGACAGAATGAGGGGGCAGAGGTTTGGCTCTTTCTCAGAACAGGTTGTACAACAGGGTAATGTGACACATCCCTTTTTGGGTTACTTGCATTACAAGCACTAATGAGTGAGTGCAGGCTCATATGTTTGAACATAATACTGTGAATCTCAAAATGGAGCAGCACCTTTTCCTAAAGAGAACGGAATGACAAGTTTCCATGCTTATCCCTATCTCACTCCCCATGCCCAGGGCTTCCAGTTACCAGAGAAGACGTGATCTCATATTTTGAGCAAAAGGAAGCCCCATGGATGCTGAAGCAAGAAGGCCTGAGGAGCTGCTGTCCAGGTGAGTGAAGTGAAGGCAGACATATGAGAGCTGAGATTACAAGAGGCTGCTATTTGTTATTGTGAGGCAAGTGCTAGATCTGGGGGCAGGAAGGCCTGACTTGGAATTCTTTTTCAGTTGTTTCTCAAGAGTGACTTCATGGGTCGGTTACTGAACCACTGAACCTTGGTTTCTCCATCTGTATAAGAGGGGTTTGGACTCCATGGCCTTTCACCTTCCTTCCAGGGATACGTATATGATCCAAAACATAAAGTCGTTGCTTGGAATTTGGAGGTATAGAATTCTGAAAGTATAAAAGGGTTTAGGCTATCCTATATGAGTTCTTTCCTAGACCTTCTTCAAGTCAACCAACTTCTAAGTGCCTGCTCTCTTCCAGACTGTACAAAGGACTGAACACATAAATCAATGCAAGAGATGTCCCCTGCTCCCATGGAGCTCACAGTCTGGTGGGGCAGAGAGCATGCCAACAACTGTGTAGAAACCCCCAATGGTCAGGATAAATTGGAGCTAGTCAATAGAGGGAAGGCCCTGAATTTAAGGGGGACTGGGAAAGGCTTATTGTGGGAGATGGGCTCTAGCTGGGGACTCGGGGAAGCCAACAAGAACATTCTAGGTAATAGGGATGGCAACAAAACCCCACAGAGTCTGAAGGGGGAATGACCTATCCCTGGAACAGAAAGGAGGCCCAAACAAATGGATTATAACATATATGGAGGAGGAGAGGGGGGAAGGGAGAAAGAAGACTGGAATAGTAGGTGAGGGATAGGTGATAAAGTGCTTTCACAGCCCTAGAGAGGGTTTTATATTTCTTATTTTGCTGGGGACCCACTGGAGGCTGTTGAGTACATGGTGACATGGTGAGGTGAGAGCTGAAGGAAGATGAAGTTGATAACTGGATGAAGGATTAGACTGGACTGAGGGGAGAATTGAGGCAGCTGGACCAACCGCAGGCTCTAAGGTATGGGGTGACAGGGGTCTGAACCAAGAAAGTGACAATATTGAGATAGAAAGGGGTCTATGGAATGATACCACAAAGTTAGAATCAACAGGACTTAGGAACAGATTGAATATGGGTGTCAGGAGTGTGAATGTGTGAGACTTGATGAGGAGTGCATGGCATTTCATTTCTGAGCCTGGAGTATTGGGAGGATGCCTTGGATAGCGTTAGGAACAGAAGAAGATGGGAGTGTTGGAGGAAAGAGAATGAGTTTTCTTTTGGATGTGTTAGAAGTAGAACCTAGAGAGAGTAATGCTGCTAAAATCTAGGGAGGGCAGGATTAAGAAAAGCGAGAGACTGACAGTATCAAAGCCAGCAGAGAACTCAAGAAAGATTAGGATTAAGAAGAGGCCATCGAATTTTAACAATTTGGGGATTATTAGTAACTTTTAAGAGATGTGTTTCACTTGTACAATAAATCTGGGAGGTAGCACGCAGAGTTTTTTTTTTTCTTTTGACTATTATAAATACCTAAATTATCTATATAGTACAAATGAAGAAAGATGCTATCCAGATACAGAGAAAGAACTGATAAATAGAAATACGTCTAGAATAATTTTACATAGATATCCCTATTTGGGTGGTGGCCATATCTTGGGCATCGTAGCAGGGTAGAAAAAATAAAAGAAAGGGCAAAAAGAAGAGGGAGAGTTTCAAAGAAAGCCAGGGAAAGGAGTTGGAGACATCAAATGGAAATCACCATCACTAGCTGTTTAGCCCTAAAATGGAGGAAAGATATTGGACAGCATCTTGTGGGGGTCCATGGATCGTGTGAGAGTGTTTTAAAGATTAGCAAGAAATGATTTTATTTGTGGTAATAGGGAAAGAGTCATCAGTGTGGGAGAGAGTGAAAATTGGTAAGAAAAAGGAGATACAAGAAGAGGAATATATGGAGGTAGATGAGGGGTTAGAGTGAGATCATTTGCATGTGCATGTGTATTTTCTTTAGCAAGCAGAAGAATAATCTTTCCATGTGATATGGGGGTCAAAAATGAGAAGACATCTGATTTATGTGAGATAAGGAGGATAAGGAAGTTCTTGATAAATGTCTAGTTTTTTTTCAGTAGTTGTGGGGGGGAGGGGGTAGAAGCAAGTCCTGATGGTGGGTTGGGGATGAATGAAAAGATCTGGAAAAGCTGCTATGGTGAGTGGCACAGGAAGTCAGATGAGGAGATGGCAAAGGATTGCCTTGCCTTAGTGAGGACCCAGCTGAGATTACACAGCCTAAATTGGTAGTGGACCTGGCAACCTGGTTTCATGATTTTCTCTCTGTACATTTAGCAGAACATGAGGAGGAGAGATGGCTGTTGCCTTACTCAGGAGTTTTCCAAGGCTAAACTTTGTGTAAATCATCAGCCCAAATGCCTTTCCTAATCTCTATGGCTAATATCTGTCCACATTCTTGGAACATCATCGGCCAGGTTCATGTAGGTGACCACCACATCATTTGAAGGAACTGGGAGTTAGAGACCCGGAGGTGCAGGAGACCTTTCAGGAGCCTAGAAAGAATCCTCTGTAATCTTCAATATGGGTTCTGGTCTAGTTCCATCAGGGTTAGAACCTGACCAAGTGTAATAACAATTTGGATTTGAAGATCTTTTCTATCTATTAATAGGCCCGTGTGGCCTGCTTATGTCATAGGAAACCTAAGTCACATGTAGTGGGAGGAGCTTGCTGAGAGGAAAAGGAAAGTATGTCACAGGAAGTGCTGAGAGAGCAGTTAGAGCTGAGGGAAAGAGCAGACATGTGGTGCCTGTGAGTGTTTTTGTGGGAAGGCCCCAGCAGGGGTTGCCGATGGTTTTGAGATGGTGAGGCTCAATGCTGTGATATTGTGTTTTAAGTTCCTTGCTGTTATGGAAAAGTGGGCTTTCAGGTTTGGGGAGTTGCTTGCTGTTTGGATGGGCTGGACTTATTGGTTATGGCTTTTGGTCCTTTGGTGTCTGAATAAGTGGTTTACTTCTTCTACCTTCTATGTGGAGAGTCTCTTATATTTTGTGATACAGAAGCACATAGGCATTGACAATTATCTATACTGTGATTATTGCTTTGTTAAAACAACCACCTGTTTGGCAAGCTCCTCCCACCACAGGTTCCGTGTGACTCAGACTCACGTGACTCAAGCAGGTCACATAAGACTATTACTGGATAGGAAAGATCTTCCCATTCCCATTAACAATACATTCACCCCAAGATCTTTCATATCAATTACATAGGTCAATGGGAGTTTTAGGGGTAGCTGGTACCAAGATAACTTTACAACAATACAACAGGAATAACACAAAATAAACACATAAAAAAAATTTTAGGGTGGGACTTAAGCACAAGCACCCCATCATTCCCCCCTCAAATGAATGGGGCCCAAAGTTCCTTGGGGTGAGGGGCAAAGGTCTCTTCTTCTATAGCTGGAAGGTTATGGGATGGCTTGGCTCCCTTCTGTGATGTCATGTTTCAGATTCTTTGCTGTTATGATAAAGTGGACTTACTGGTTCTGGAATTTGTTTGCTACTTGGATGCGTCAGACTTATTGGTTTGGGGACCTGGTTCTCTGGTGTCTGAATAAATGGTTTACTTCTTCTACCTTCTATACAGAGAGTTTCTTATATTTTGCTATATAGAATCACATAGGCATATTGACAATTATCATCTATATTGTGATTACCCCCTTGATAATACACTAAGATAACTACTTAGAGGTGATTGAGTGCGAGAAAGGGACAGAAGGGGGCAGCTAGGTGGCATAGTGAGTAGAGCACTGGCCCTGGAATCAGGAGGACCTGAGTTCAAATCCGGCCTCAGACACTTGACACACTTAGTAGCTGTGTGACCTTGAGCAAGTCACTTTACCCCAATTGCCCTACCTTCCCCCCCTCAAAAAAAAAATTAAAGAAAGGGACAGAAACAGGGCTGAGGCCCAAACATGCATTCAACAACTAGGGGAGAGACCAGAATGCAGGGAGTAGAGGTAGAAGCTGGTACTGCTCTCAGCCGTGCACCCAGTCATGGAATCAATAAACATTGAGTAAGTACCTTCTGTTCTAGGCACTGTGCTGAGCCATGAGGATCCAAAGAAGGACAAAAAACAGCCTCTGCTGTCACAGAGCTCAGAGTCTAGTTTACAAACAAATGCTGATATGGGAAAAAAGAGTGTTTTGGAATGGAAATATATTTAATTCAACAAGTAAATAAGGGAGTAAAAGGAGTGAGGATAATACTGGCTTAAGAAGGAGAGCAGAACTGAGGAGGAAACAATCAAAATCATATGAAAGTAATAACTAACTTTTATGCAGTGCATACTATGTGTCATGCAGTATACAAATATTTTCTCATTTTATCCTCATAAGAACCCTAGGAATTAGAAGCTATAATCACTCCCATTTTACAGATAAAAAATACTGAGGCAAATAGAGGTCTTGTGACTTCCCTAAGGTTACAGGACTACAAGTTTCTAAGGTGGGATTAGAACTCAGCTCTTCCTGGTTCATGGCCCAGCATTCTGTCCACTATACCACCAGTTGTATTCTCATTTTTTAAACAGAATATGTTGAAAATGCTCACTCATGGATGAGGTGCGAAATGGAAGGTGACTTTGACAAGCTCCTTCCAGGCCTTGGAAATTCATTTTTGTAACTCTAACCACTCACAAGGAATTGCTAATTAGTATTTTAAAATTTTGTTTTCCTATGGGCTGGTGGCAAGTACTGCATAAATGACAAATATGGTCGAAGGTCAGTTGCAAGTATTGCTTTGTTGTTGTTATTAAATTAGTGTTTATATACAAAACAAACTTGGGAAGGATAGGATTTCCTCAGACATGACTTTGTTATTTCTACCACTGGTAAATGGGCTACACATTCACTGAAATTCTATTTAATGCCTTACCCATGTTGCCAACCAATTCCTTTGAGAAGCTGCCAGATAGAAGAAGAGTAACATGAACAGAGGTGAAGTTCAAATTGGAAAACAACCTCAACATTTCAATGAGTGGCATTTTGTGGTCTGTTTTTATAGCAAGGTTGTGGTGGTCCATGTTGGTTTATGATGGACTCTCCTGTGCATGCCTGGTGATGATAGTTTTCCAATTGCCTGCCCTCACTGCTGCAAGAATGTAAACTCAAGTGAGATCTTGATCTGGTGATTTCAGGTTTGATGAGATGTGATTACAGACCAAAAGTGAGAGGATGACTCCAGTGCAGTGATAGACAGCCACCAAGGGTCTTTGCATGCCTGTGACCATTTGCACATGAATGAGTAACCTTCCTGGAAGTTTGGAAACAATTTGATGTGAAGTTGAAAAACTGAAAGAATATGTTGCACTTGGTTAGAATCCATCAGAGTATGAAATACTCACTGCATGATCCCCAAAAACCAAGTATTCCTGATCATGATAGTTTGGAACCATTGCAAAAAAGATAGCTTTTAAGTTTGAAACATGTGCATATTTTTTGTCCCAGAAGATAAATATTTTTGTAACCAAATTTGTAACCAATTTTGTAACCAAATTGGGCAAATTGCCACTGACAAATTTTCAGCTCAAATATCTTGGACAATCGTCTCAATCTTTCAAAGGATTTGTGAACCTTTAAAGGACAAGGGTTACAAGAAGACCAGTAGTGAAACATGCTGTCCACTTCTGTACCAAAGTGTGGTAGACTCCAGTTCCTATATCGGACACATATTTTCAGACATGGGCAATGCCATGCATTTTTTAAATTGTGTTTTATAGAAGGGTTTTAATTTTATTTTAGTTAGAAGAGGCATTTAAAGATAATTTTTAAAAAGACATAAGTAATGACTGTCTCAAGAAATTAACAGGTCAGAACAAAATCCCTTATGCCTCGGGAAAATACATACACAAAAAAGTGTTGGCATTCTGCATGTGACCTGAGATAATGCAACAGAAACCTAAGATTGAAAATGATCCCCAGGGAAATTAGGTTATGGTTACTGGTAGAATAGATCATGAAATAATTTGAATATTTAGTATATGTGCACCAAATCGCATTGTATCTATGAAGAAAGGATTGAAAGTATGGACAGTGAAAGGGAAAGAGAAAGATTGAAAGTGGAGATAATTTGTCAAGTGTTGTAGACTGAGAAGACCCATTCACAGGGTTTGGATTCTAGTCCCAAGTGCTGGGATTTGGGTCAAGTCACTCAGCCATTCTGAGCCCATGGTCTGGGTTGTGAATGTGATAAGAATGATAGCCCTAACTGTGTCACAGGTTTGTTGTGAGGATCCAATGTAAATTCATGCATGAAGCTCTTTGGAAATTAAATCATCCTTGGGATGTGAGCAAGGGCATTTAAAAATGATTGTATTTCTGCCCTTTTAAGGTGTTGCTCTTTGCCTAGGGAAATAAGGAGTAACTGAGTTTTTGTTCTACGTATGGAGCAAAGGGGATATAAATATACGTGTGTGTGTGTGTGTGTGCGCGCGCGCGCACGCGCGTACAGTGTCTATTTGTTTTATTCTTGGCTTTTTTTTTTTTTTTTAGAAGGAGAGATCAGACTGGAAATGAAGGAAATTGCTGCAGAGCTAACCCTTTCTGTGGAAAAAACTCACAAGCAAAGATTCATGAATAATGGTCCCTCTGAATTCACTTGGAGAGAAGTCTACACAACACCTGAAAGTTTTCACACTGCAGAGAAATATTATGACTGTGAACAACATGGAAAGGGTTTTACAGAGAGGAAGTATCGTATTGCACATCAGAGGATGCATCCTGGAGAGAAACTTTATGAATGTAATCAATGTGGAAAACTTTTTAAATGGTGGAACAGTCTTACTCTACATCAGAGAATGCACGCTGGTGAGAAACCTTATAAATGTAGTCAATGTGGAAAGACTTTTAGATGTAGGAAGACTATTGGTGAACATCAGAGAATCCACACTGGAGAGAAACCTTATGAATGTAATCAGTGTGGAAAGGTTTTTATACAAAGGGCTGGTCTGATTGTACATAAGAGAACACACACTGAAGAGAAACCTTATGAATGTAATCAATGTGGAAAAGCTTTTAAATGGTGGAAAAATCTTACAGTACATCAGAGAATCCACACTGGAGAGAAAATGTATGAATGTAATCAGTGTGGAAAGACTTATATGCGGAAGGACAATCTTGTTCAACATCAGAGAATGCACACTGGAAAAAAACCTTATGAATGTGATCAATGTGGAAAGGCTTTTAAATGGTGGAACAGTCTGACTCTACATCAGAGAATTCACACTGGAGAGAAACTGTATGAATGTAATCAATGTGAAAAGACTTACATACAGAAGGACAGTCTAGTTGAACATCAGAGAATCCACACTGGAGAGAAACCTTATAAATGTAGTCATTGTGGAAAGACTTTCAGATGTAGAAAGTCTATTGGTGAACATCAGAGGATCCACACTGGAGAGAAACTTTATGAATGTAATCAATGTGGAAAGACTTTTACATGGAAGCGCAGTCTTGTTAGACATGGAAGAATCCATAATGGAGAGAAACCTTATGATTGTAATCAATGTGGAAAGGTTTTTAGATTGAAGAAATGTCTTATTGCTCATCTCAGAATCCATACTGGAGAGAAGCCTTATGACTGTAATCAATGTGGAAAGGCTTTTAATTGGTGGAACACTCTTGCTCTACATCAGAGAATCCACACTGGAGAGAAACTTTATGAATGTACCCAGTGCGGAAAGGCTTTTACACTGAGAGACCATCTTACTAGACATCAGAGAATACATACTGGTGAGAAACCTTATGAATGTACCCAATGTGGAAAGACTTTTACACAGAAGTCCTCTCTTACTGTACATCAGAGAATACACACTGGAGAGAAACCTTATGAATGTACTCAGTGCGGAAAGGCTTTTCCACACAAGGACCGTCTTACCCGACATCAGAGAATCCACACTAGAGAGAAACCTTAAGAATATGATCATTCTGGTAAAACCTTCAGGCCAAAGTCAATCCTTGTTTACAATCAGAGAATTCATGGGAGATAAAGGAATCTTATAATTGACCTGAATGAGGAAAGTCATTGAAATGGAGTACGGAGCTTCTTAGCAAAATATTCACTCTGGGTAAAAGCTATCTATGGAATCAATGTGGGAAGGCTTTCAGCCAGAGATCATCTCTTTATCCTCTCTTCAGAGGATTTATAATGAAAAGAAACCTTATGAATGCGCTCAAAGGGGACATGCCTTACCGGTGAAGGTTATATTTTGTGTCTGACTATAACAGAAGGTCGAGATAAGGAAAATAATTCATGCTGACCCTCCAGGTGGTAAAAGCCAAAAAGGAGGCAGTAGGCTGACAAACTGCAGAACTATGTCAGAGAATCCACCTGGATGTTCTCAGAATTAGAATGTCTTCAGAATAAAGAAAAGCCCTCATGTCAACATTATGTCAACTGGGAAACAATCTTTGGTGAAGGGAAGGATTCAAATTTGTTTAATCAGGGGTATAACAATTAGGGCACTTTAGGGAATTTTGTGTTCTCCCACAGGCTGCCTACATGCATGTAATCAGCCTACTCTGAGGCCACTGCATGTGACAGCCAAGAAACTTCTCATTAATTTGAGATCATGGCTGCCTCCTGATTTTGGTGACCCAACAATCGTGATGATGAGGCAGGGATTCCCCTGATGGACTTGAGGCAGAGCAGAAGCAATGTGTGAACAAAGCAGCTGCTCCTAAGCAGGCAAGAGGCCTTGCAATTTCTATCTACAAAGCTGCCCATGGTTGTTCCTGCTCTACCAGCCTGGAAGAGAACTCTAAAGGAACCCAGTTCCATATCAGAGGCATCTGGGCTGCTTGTCACATGCTCTCTACAAATCAATGAAGGGCTCAGGTCCTGATGACAGCACCCTCCTCACAGTCATGGTTTCCAGTGCAGAGACCAATAGGTTGGACATGAGGGAGCAATTCGAGAGGCATTATGCGAAGTCTCTATATTCTTTCCTCAAGGCAAGTAGAAGAGTCTTGCTTTGCCAGAAAAGGCAAGCACTGATAGGAAGAAAGGTTTCTAATGAAATTCATTTGGATGCTAATGCAGACCCAAGCCAACTTCTTGTTCCCTTATCCCTGTATTTATCAGAGAAACTTGATTTGGAAGGGCCTTCAGAGGCCATCTAGGCCAGACTCATATCTGCAGAGGCATCTCTTTGAGATCATTTCTGCTTGAAGACCTGCTAGGAAGGTAGCTCAATATTAAGGCACTGTTCATCACATCAAGCTGAAATCTGCCTCTTGCAGCTAACCCTCATTGGTACTGAGTGTGATTCATCTTAGACATGATAGCATTTCAGGTATTTGAGGAGTATTTCATGTTGCCCTTCAAGTTTCCTCCTCTTCTGGACAAGTGTACTCACTTTTTTCAACTGATCCTCATTTGTCATGGTCTCCAATCCATCATATTCATAGTCCTTCTTTGGATGTATTCCAGCTAGTCAGTGCCTCTTGTTGATTATCTCCAGTTTGTCATAAATAATAGGAATAGATATGTTTGTCCGTATTTATTTGTCTGGCTGTAGCTGCCAAAAGTGCTACCAAACTGGCGTATAAATTACTTGTTACAATCTTATGATTGTATAATCTGTTTTTGCTAACGATGATGGAATCATGACTTTGGCACCCTAATATCTGTCAGTTGTGGATATGTTTATGGATTAGTTAGAAAAAGGGTATATTGTAGCTTGTCTTGACCTATGTCTTGCCACTGGACTCTCATAACATTGGAAGAGAGAGTGAGGTTGATGGCTTTACACAGTTCTGCTTCCCTTAAATCCAACTCACTTGCAAACAAAGACCAAGAACAACAATCTGTGGGTAAAGAAGCCTCCTGAGTTCAAAAGTTCAGTGTTCCTCTCCCAGTTAAATGCATCAGTCACTTTTAATGGAAGAAAAATTCTGAGCTAAGTTTACAAGTGCAGTCCTCTCTCAAAAGATTTTACTTCAAAAGGAACTATTATCTCAGCACCAGCTGCCAATCAATTTGTGTCAAGGAAACTTGTTTTCTTCTATTATACCTTTAAATATCCTGACTCAGTTCTAGGTCATCTGTTGTTATCTCTACCAGCCAGGATGATGCCATTCCTGGAAATCTTGTCTCTAGGTGTTTTTGTACAATTAGAGAAAATTTGTTGTCTATCATTAGTTATTTCTGCAAGATCCAGGTGGAAAGTATCAACATTTTCAAGATGAAAAGAGGGGCTATTTCCAGCCCACATTTCACACTTTCAGCCAATCATATTCTTCCTACCCCCATGATACTTTAACCATTTATATTGTTTTCCCCACTTGCCAACTCCTTTGTTACATCCTTAAGCTGGGGGACTTTCATCTTCCCTGTCTTTAAGCTTGATAGGGAAGCCATTTTCCCTCTTTATTGGTAAATTCATGTTAACTAATAAACTGCTGGTGCTCAGAGCTCTGTACCTCAGTTGGCTTGATTTTCCTGGTGATAATTAGTCCTTGTGGTCTTGAGGTCACCAATGCACTGTCTCCTGAAGCAAGGCTTTAGCTTGTAGAATCTATGCATGAAAACCATTGTCATCAAATTAGACCTGATTGTCTTGAGGCTATCATAATAGTCTTGACTGAGTTGTTGTTCTGTCATGTCAGGATTGTCTTGACTATCTGTCACCTCATGGACCATAGCAGACCAGTCATATCTATCCTCCACTGTCTCTCAAAGTTCATGTCCCAAGTTCATGTTCAATTTTTCCATGACACTATCCATCTCATCCTCTGATTTACTCTTCCCCTTTTTCCTTCTGTCTTTCCCAAAATCAGGATATTTCCTAATGAATCCCATCTCATCACATGGCAAAAGTATTTTAGCTTCAGTGTTTGACCTTCCAGTGAATAGGCTCAATTAATTTTTTTAAGTATTGCCTGATTAAACCTTTTTTTGCTGTCCAAGGGACTCTTAAAAGTCTTCTCCAGCACAACAGTTTAAAAGTGTTGATTCTGTGGCACTCAGCTTTCCTTATACTGTAGCTCTGACAGGCATACTACTGAAAATCCCGTATCTATGACTATATGGACTTTTGTTCGCGAGGTGATTTCTCTGCAGTTTAGGATGCTGTCCAGATTTGTCATTGCTTTCCTTCGAAGAAAGAGGCATCTTTTAAGTCATGGCTGTAGTGAACATCTGCAGTGATCTTTGAACCCAAGGGCATAAAATCTTACACTGCTTCCATTTCTTCTCCCTCTGCTTGCCAGTGACTGATCTTAGTATATATAAATATATAAATATATATATATACATATATACATATATATATATATACACATATATATATATATACACACACATATATATGTAAACACATACACATATAATACATTTTTATTTTATGTGTGTATATATGGATATTGTATATATCTTCAAAATAACTCTTAAAACTTTTTTTAAAATATATTTTTATTTTGTGGAATAAAACGAGTATTTCCATAACAGTACAATAAAAAAGATGAATGTACATTAAACTGAAAATTTACTATGCACAACTTGCCATTCCTTTCAAATATAGAACAAAATTATCATGTAATTTTTTTTCTTCCCTTAACCCCCACCCCAGAAATGGCTTCCATTAGGCAAAAATAGGTATGTATATATTATTCTACACATATTTCTATTATCACTTCTTTCTCTAGATGCAGATAACATCTGCTCTTTATGGCTAATTTGAGTATTAGATAAAATAACCCGTTCTCTCAAAGTCATTCTTAAAACAATATTGATGTTACTGTATACAATGTTCTCTTGGTTCTGCTCTTTTCACTCTTCAAGATTTCATGAAAATGTTTACATATTTTTGGAAACTCTTGAGCTCAACATTTCTAATAGCACACAATCATATACCACAATTTGTTCAAACGTTCTCCAATTGATGGCCATCCATACAATTTCCAGTTCTTTGCCACCACAATAGAGCTACTATAAACGTTCTACAACATGTAGGCTCCTTTCCTTTTCCCAAATCATGTTTGCAAATAGAACAAGTATTGGTATGCCCAAAGAGCATAATTCCAGATTGCTCTCCAAACGGTTTGAATCATTTTACAATTTCACCAACAATGAATCGGTGTCCTCATTTTTCCAAATTTTCTTCAACATTTGTCACTTCCCTCTTCTGTCATCTTATGAAATCTGGTAGTTATAAATTGATATCTCAAGATTGTTGGAATTTGCATTTCTCTAATTAGTGATTGAGCATTTTTGTATGAATATAAATTGCTTTGATTTCTTCGTTGGAAAACTGCCTGTTCTTATCCTTTATCCACTTATCAATTGGGGAATGACTCATCTTAGAGATTTGAGAAAATTCTAATTGCTATTTGTGGATTTCCCTCTACCTTATTTTTACTCACTATTTTCCTTCTCAGACTGTCTTTTTACCCTATCCCTACTACCTTATCTTTTCCTTTTACCCTCTCCTTGGTTTTTTTTTTTAATAATATCCCCTCCTTTCTCTTCTCCACTCATCCTCCTAATCTTATTCTATACACAGTTGGAAAAATCCTTCTCCACCCATATCCCCTAGTTTTATTATCTTTCTGGATGTTCTATAGACTCTTCTGATGTATATGTTATTTCCTAATCAAACCAGATGAGAGTAAATTTTCAACATTACTAACCCTCCAACACCTGTTTCCTCTGTATTAGTTCTTCCTTCCATGCCCTATTTTTATGAGGGAATTGCTCCTTTTTACCTTTTCCTACCCAGTTCAGTTTTTTAAAATCACCCCATCATATACAAGTTAGCCACAACCTTTCTTTCAAACTGCCTTAGTGATGACAACAGTTTTGAGAATACTATTATTAATAATTACTAATATTAGTAACATTTTCATATATTGTATGTAAATAGGTGGATCTTAATTAGTGCCTTAGAATTAGTCTTTCACTATTTCTTTGTGTTTCTTCTGGTAGCAGAGGGAGCAAGCCTCTCTCACTCTCATCAAGAGGCTTCTTAATTGCTCTGCCCTTTCTGCTGTCAGAGTGGTACCATCTGCATATCTGAGATTGTTGATGTTTCTCCTGATGACTTTAATTCCACCTTTTGATTCCTCCTCCTTGGCATTTCACATGATGTACTTTGCATACAAGTTAATTAAAAACGATGACAACATTCAACCTTGTTGTCCTTCCTTTCCAATCTGAAACCAAGCAGTTGTTCCATGTTCAGTTCTACCTCTGGCCCCTTGGCCCTCATATGGGTTCCTTAGGAGACAAGTAAGGTGATTTGATACTCCCATCTCTTTGAGGACTTGCCACATTTTGCTGTAATCCAAACGCTCAAAAGCTTTAGGATGATAAATGAAGGAGAAGTAGTTTTTTGTTTTGTTTTGTTTTTTTCTGAAACACCCTTGGTTTCATCATAATCCAAAGAATTTAAGGTTAGGGTTGACAACTTGGTATCTGCTTTCTCTACTTCTTTGAAAACCAGCCTGTTCTTCTGGTATCGCTCAGCTAACATATTGCTGAAACATAGCTTACAGAATCTTAAGCATAACTTCACTGGCATGTGAAATGATATCTCTGGTTTTCTTGAAGAGATCTTGTCTTTCTCATTCTATTGTTTTCTTCTGTTTCTTTGCATCTGTCATTCAAGCAAACCTTATCTCCCCTTGCTATTCTCTGGAATCCTACATTTCCTTGGGTATATCTTTCTCTTTCTCCTTCCCCTTTCCCTTCCCTAGAGTCTCATCAGATGCCATTTTGGTTTCTTGCTCTTCTTTTTCTTTGGAATGTTTTTTTGTTGCTGCCTCTTGTCCAATATTGTGAAGCTCTGTCCATAGTTCTTCAGGCACTCTATGTACCTGCTCTGATCCCTTAAATCTATTCGTCATCACAGATGCTTATTCATAAGGGGTGTCGGAAAAATTCTGCCAATAGTCTCTTTTGAAGGTTAGTACAGTTATGTGATGTTGTCAAATATCATCCTGTCAAGTGCCAGTTGACCCTGTCAACTCTGCTCAAGGAAGGAGTCCCACTTTGAATCAAGGCCAAGGTCTGCTGAGATTAAAGTGGCTTAAAAGAACTTCCATACATACTCTTCCAAATTCAGTTTTATAATTTTCATCATCAGTGGTCAATCTATGAGATAAAAATCATTTCTTTCGTAGGAATAAGCTTCTAAATAACACCACCACCTTTCTCTTAAATAAGAATTGAATAACTTTCTTTTAGCAAGGTCTTTCCCTGAGCTGATAAGATTTTACAATCTTTCAAAAAGAAAAGGTCCCAAGGCACCTAAGTCCCCAAAGGACTACCCAGAGAAGGAGAATTTACAAGGTCTTCTGTACTTTTCCCAAACAGTAGGATATCATTATTTAAAAACAAAGCATGCCCAATTAAATACTTAAGTTGTTAAGCATTGTTACCCTACTGTTAAATAGCTTAATTCACTATTTCTAAAGAAAAGTTATTTTAGTAAGAGTATAGTTGCATTGCCCTCTAGAACTTACTTGTTTATTAGCAACATTTCATGTGCAGTAGTTTCCCCAAAATCACAAACAAGAAAAATAGAAGATAATAAATGATAATGTGGATTTCAAATATGACATAGTTATTGACAAGCAAATGACATTGATTCAGTTGAATGAGTTTCCAAATTATGTTACATATAAAATCATGCATCTATTACTTTAGCACCCTGGAGTGATTCCATTCAGTGACCAGTGTAGCAGACTTGGGATCCAATTACACTTTTTTTTTTTTTTTGTAGTGCCATTTCTAAATGGGTCACCCTCGTGAAATTTCATGTATAATTTGCATTCAGATCTGTCCTACCTGTACAAGGTCAAATATCACAATTATCCTAATGGTAACACACACACAGCTTTCAATGGTATGACATCGTTTGGGACAAACTCCATCCCATCAAATCTTACATTTATAAACAGTACCATACAGAATCTCGGTTTACCTAAGGGCCACTTGCTGTCAGCACTTTCAATAATGGAGCCCACTAATTGCAGTTCGTCTGCTGCCCGAGTTTTATCCTGGCTGTCTTTCAGCAAGAAGGAAGAGGGTCTGAGCCACAAAACAGGAGGGGGAGGAGTGGAAGAGGCAGGGTTCTCAGGGATGCCCAGGTTGGGGGGTAGTGGCGCAAGTGAAATCAAATTAGGTACCAGAAAAAACTTTTTTCCAAAGGTGAGATGTTGGCTGAGAAGACTGAATGAGGCTGAGGTGAAGAAAGAACATTCTAAGCATAAGAGGCTGCCATTGGAAGGACACAGTGCAAGGAGATGGAGGTTCTTGACCAAGGATGAGCCTGGAGGCTCATGAAATGGGGGCAGGGTTACAGGCACACCTTGCTCTTCTATGCCTGCCCAAGCTCCAAGTACTCCACAGAGCCTGCTTCAGCCACCTTTATGGCCATTGGAAGAAATTGTTCTCATCTGCCCATTCCAGGGTGGGAGGGGGTAGTTCTTACACTTGGGGTTGGCACCCCCTTCCTCACCCATGGTTTTGTGGCCTTTCAGTAACACTCAAGCTGGCTTAGCCAGAGGCAGTTTACCAAGGGTGGCTGTTGGGCATGCTACAGCTTCTTGGGGCCACAGAGGATAGTTGTGTGACAGGTGGACACCCAAGGAGTGTGAAAATGGCTCAGCCAGGCCTCCCACCACAGGGGTTAGTCCTCCTTGAACAGCCACCTCCGAGGAAAGCAAAAGGTGTGGGGCAAAAGACACCCTAGCGAGAGGGAGAGAACATTCCCAACATGGGGGACAGCCATTGGAAAGGCAGAGGCAGGAGATCAGGTCTTGGTCAAACATGAGCCAGGAGGACAGTGTCCCCGGGTCAGAGAGCAGGAGGAAGAGGAAGAGAGGAGTGAGGTGTAAGAAGACTGGAAAGGGGGGTGGGGCTGGTTATATGTACCTGCTGTGGGCCAGGCACCTTGTCCATTTTAGCTCATTTGATTCTGCTGCCAGAATTCTCAGGGTCCTTGTTAGTGACATTCTGAATAAGGCACACAGAAGCACATGTGTGCACAGAAACAAACACGTGCACACTCACAAATGCACACACACACATACACAGACAAAAATATACACACATGCACACACATGGATATAGATGTAGATTTTCCCCTCCCGAGGTCTGGTACTGGCCTAGAGGTTGAAGTATGATCATGTAGGGCACTTAGGCAGAAAAAGGTGGAGAGAGGTGAATTTTTTTTAAAAAGAGTTTAAAATATTAATATGATCAAAGGCCTTCAGTATTTGCAATAAATCCAAGAAAACAATGTCTTCTTTTTGAGACAGTTATTTAATTAGCATTTGTTAAGCTCCTAGTGGGCAGCTAGGTGGCCTAGTGGATAGAGTCCTGGGCCTAAAACTCTTCCAGAGTTCAGATCAGGCCTCAGGTACCTCCCAGCTGTGTTACCCTGGCCAAGTCACTTAACCTTGTTTGCCTCAGCTTTCTCATTTATAAAATAATCTCGAGGAGGAAATGCAAATCATTCCAGTATCTTTGCCAAGAAAACTCCAAATTGGGTCAGGAAGAGCTGGGCAGGGCCAAAGCTACTGAACACCAAGCTCCTAGTCCTTCGAAGGCAGGGCTGAGTTCTGAGGTCCTGACCTAGGATGAGATTGGAGGAAAGGGCCCATCCTGGGCCCTCTGGGGCTGGGCACTGGAGGGCCTCCTGGGACTCGGGGGAGCCTCCCTAAGTGTGCTGGCTGGAAGCAGGAGCTGAGGTCATTCTGCTGTGTTGGTAATCAAAATGGGCTCCTTAGCACTTAGTTCAACAAGTGCCCTTGAATAGTTTGGCTTTTGTTCCCTTTTGAGTAATTTAGTGTATTTCATTGAGCCTTACTAGGTGCTAAGCCCCAGGCCGAAACCCCTATTAGGTGTAAAACCTTAGTGAGTGTGGATTGGCAACTAAGGTGGGCCCCAAGGTGGGGCTAACTCCAGGGAGGGCCTAGTTTACATGTCTGGGAGAGCAGAGGCTTCTAGACCACGTGGGTTTAAGTCCGCCTCTTTGTGACAATTCTAGGTCACGTGGGTGAGTCCCATGTGTGACTCACCCCCGACCCTGAAAAAGATATAAAAACCAGGGGTTGGCTGTCTGTTCCTTGGAGCTCTTTGCCACAGCAGTTGTGGTGCATGACTCTGGGCCAGCCCTTGTTCTGAGCTCCCGGGCTGAACCTGGGTATTGGTAACTATGAATCTGTATTGGGTCTATTGATGTTTGTAATTTGTTTGTATTTTCTTCTGAAGTTCAGGGTGCTGGATTTATCCCCTGAACTAAGTGAATACTGTCTGCATGCTGGATTAAAGTAAACTTGTCAACTCCTTCACTTTGCTTTCCTTAGTTAAGCAGATCAAAAGAACCTGTGCTGTTGGCAGCTTTCCAGGTGCTGGCTGTGGGTGGATCTTACACCCCCCACAGAAGCTGCTAGCCGGATTGTTGAAACATCTGCCTTCCCTGGAGATAGATCCTTTTGCTTTCTTCCCTAGAGCTTGGATCTTTCAGCCTTCCAGAAGTCAGCTCTGTGGGTGCAGATCCCAGCTATGAGTGAACCAGGGTCCTGCAAAGGTCCTGGCCTCTGCTGGCTGCCTTGGCCACAGGGTCTCATCCTCCTCATCTGACCTTGTGGCAAATGTCCTCCAGCTCCACCAGGACCATGCCTCTCTCCTGGATTGACTTCTGTTGGAACTCCCTGCCCCTAACTCTTCTCCAGATTCCACATCATTTACAAATGTCTGGATCACTCTCCCCAGATGGACTATTGGGTCGTACTTTCCCTAACTTTAGTCTAGCCCATAGAGACCCAGAAGTCTTATTTTCAGCCTTCCCATTAGGACCCACATGTCCTGTCTCCCTGTCTCTAGCTCCTGCCTTCAGATGGTCCCTGTAAGGATCCCCCAGTTCTGCCTGCCCTGATGACCCCACTTTGGACACAGTTACCAAAGCCCTCTCCTGGTCCCCCTTGTCTGCACCCATGGCTCTGGGGCTGGTTCCCTGTCAATCCCAGGCCTGTGGCTCCCTGTCTCTACTTTCCCTTTAGGGATTCCAAGCCTAAGCTCTACCAGAGGATCCCAGCAGTCCTCCCCAGCTCCTAGTTAGACTTCAGGTCACAGTCATCCTGCTTCCCCAGGCTCAGTGTCCCCCTGGGGCCCTTCTGTCACTCCAGTGTCCCTGACCTCTCTCCATGAGCTGTATTAGATTGTTATGGCTCTCGGACCCTACCCCTGCTCCCCTTCTCCAGGCCTCCTGCTTCCCTGTCTCAGGCCCCTGGTCAGGGGCTGAACCCTAGACTGGATTTTGTCTCCCAGCCTCAGGCCTCCCCTGATCATTTCCTGCTGGCTCCATTCAAGAGTCCTCCCCCTCCTCAACCTTCCCTAGTTTCCCTCATTCCTAGATCAGCAGTCTGTTATCTAGATAATGTGTCTATTTGTTGGGGAGAGGATGATTTGGAGGGAGAGCTCTGACTCATAGGTCATGGGGCCATGACTGGTCTCACCCCACCTGGAATCCCCAACCCCTTCTGCCTCTTGCATCTCCATTGTTCATTCTTCTTTCCCTAAAAGGACCAATGACATCCAGAGGCTGATGTCTTGACTTGCAAGTGAATTGGATTTGAGTGGGGCAGAGCTGCACAAAGTCATCAGCTACAGTCTCTCCCCCAGAATCCTTCAGAGTCTAGAGGCAAGACATAGGTGATGTTGTGTAGAAAATAACAGCGAGATGAGACCTGGGTCCATGGTAAATTTAGGTGTGGATTTATTGGCCAAGCGCATGACTACCCAAAGTACATACCCAAAGTATACTCAAATCAGGCAGTCCCGAAATGAGGGACTTACAGTCTTATAAAGGCAGAAACCACCATGACATAATTACGGAGGGTCACAGTGGAAGCAATGACTTACAGAAGCAAAGATTAGCCATTGGTTGAATTCATCAGCTCAGAGCTAATTGGGGAATATGGTTAGATTCAGGGGTGCGACCATCCTGTGACACAGGGTGGTCTGCTTCCTAGAATGGGTGGCCCTCAGGGGCTCGACCAGTTTCCTATAACTGGGTGGAGGGTACGAGGTGGAATTCCCGAGAAAGTAACCCATCCTTAATCTGCGGTCTGAGTTAGGGGGACCTAGCTTGGTCAGCAGAATAGCTGCACCCTAACCCAGGGTGTGGGGTTACTTGGTAACCAGGGGGGGTTTTCCTTAAAATAAACTTATGCCTTACCCTAGCAACTGATCCTTGCACATAATGCTGATGAAGAGAGAAAATATAGAATGCTGAATCATGTGGAAAGTGGGGGGTGAGGGGACTAGCCTTGGGTAAACTACCCAGGCTACAAGCTGTTTCAAGCCATTTCAGGGTGTAGGGCAGAGACAAAGACAAGAATATAAAGGGGATTAATAGTGGGCTCAAAGGGGATTAATGGTGGGCTTCTAATGGTGGCTTCATGGTAAGCTTCAGTTTGGGTGTAACAGTGATGACCCTGAGGGCAGTGGGATACCTTGGACTTTTTAAGCTAAGGTCTTTCCCAGGTCTCAGTTTCTCTGAGACAATACCTATTCAGAGACTGAAGGCCAGGTAAGAAAGGAGGCTAAATATTTGCTTTCTCAAAAGAATCAATCTGGAAGGGCAAGACTCTCAGGGTTTCTGACTAGAACAGGAAAAAAAATGCCATTTACACTCACTGTGAACCATCAACACCCAAACTGAGTAAGTGAGGCTTGGGCTGGGACCTATTATTGGCCAGTCAGTGACAGCCAGAGAGGTTTGGGTGTAATGATATCATCATGTAGCTCCATGTGAATCCCAGGTGGCTTTAACAAAGCCTGGCTTGTCAGATCTAGATTCCAAGAAATCAGAAATAAAGAGTAAACAAGATGAGAGTTAATTGTCCTAGGTTTAAAAATGATAGAATAAATAAGTAGAGAATAAAAAAAAATCTAGTCCCCAAATCCAAGATATCTTAGAAGGTGTAAACGATTAAATTTAAAATCCCTTGGACAGAACTCCCACACATGAGGGTATGATTCCCCATCAGGGAGGAAGGGAGGGAGGAAGAAAGGAAGGAGGGAAGTAAAGAAATAGCAGCGCTGTCCAACTGGAACTGGCCAGTCGGTCCCCAGGGGGGCAACTACTGCTTACAGAAAGTTGCTCATCCTTGGTCCTCAGGGCACGGAGGGCAGAGCACCAGGGGGAGGGGCAGCTCTGACTCATAGGTCATCGAGGCTCTGACTGGTCTCATCCCTTCTGAAATCCCAAAGCCTCCGGTGGCTCTTGGTTCTCTATAGAAGGATAGGGAGGGGAGGCAGACAGAAGAGGAGTAAGAGAGGGAGGGAAGTACTCTTCCGGCTCAGACCATTTTCATTTCCAAGGATGGCCCTCCCTCCGTAGGTTGGAGAATCACTTTCAGATAGTCTTGGGCTACGTTTTTATCCTGGCAGTCTTTCTCCTCAGGAAGAGGAGGCGGGGAGTCTGGGAGGGAGGGAGGAGGGGAGGGGGTAGATGCACGGGAGAGGAGGAGCTCTCAGAGATGGGCAGCCTGGTGGGTGGTGGCCCAGGTGGAGTTTGAGCTCTGGGTGGAGTTTGGAAGCCTGGGAGGAGTTTAGGGCAGAGGAGGAGCTCATTGCACTGGGAAAGGCATTGCATGTGATGGAGGGCAGGGCTTAGTGGGGAATGGCGGGCGGAGTCTCTGAGTCCTAGCCCTGGGTGTGATTGGAGGAAAGAGCCCCGCCCTCCTGGGGGCCTCAGAGGCTGGACAGGGCGGTGCTATTGGGAAAAGGAAGACCTTCGAAGAGTGGGCAGGACAAGAAGCAGGAAGTCTTTGAGCCCAGACTGCTCTGCTTTCCCTGGACTTCAAATCTCTTTTCTTCCTCCCCGGGATCCCAGATCTCTCTGCCTTCCCTGGACTTCAGATTTCTTTTCTTTCTTCCCTGAGATCTGAGATCGCTCCGCCGGCTGGACGCCGGCTGTGTGCTTGCAGGTCCCAGGTAGGTCTGAGCCAGAGCGCGCCACCCCGCCCCCGATTTCCTGGCTGCCCGGGCAATTCGGTCTCCTTCTCCTCCTCTGACCACATGGTGAGTGTCCGCCAGGTCTGCCAGGAGCACACTTTCCTCCCCAGCCCGGCTGCCGGATGAGCTCCCTGCCCCTAGATCTTTTCCAGACACCCCCATCACTCCCTAAATTCCTGGCTCACCTTCCCCAGATTTATCACTGGATAACACTTTTCCAGACTTCAGACTTTGCCCCTAGGATTCCTGGAGTCCTGATTTCAGCCTTCCTATGAGGCCACACGTGTCCTGCCTCCCTGTCCCCTAATCTCTAACCTCCTGGTTAGAAATTCCCTTGTCTGGCCTTCAGATCCTGCTCCTTTGGAGATCCCAGAATCCTACCTTTCTACCTGCCTACCCAGGCTTGGAGACAGTTACCAAAGCTCTCTCCTGGTCCCCCTTATCTGCACCCATGGCTCTGAGGCTGGTTCCCTGTGAGATCCCAGGCCTGTGGCTCCCTGTCTCCAGTTTCCCTTTAGGGATTCCAAGCCTAAGCTCTCCCAGGAGGTCCCAACAATCCTCCCCAGCCCCTAGTTAGACCTCAGGACACAGTCATCCTGCTTCCCCAGGCTCAGTGTCCCCCTGGAGCCCCCTGTTGCTGCCGTGTCACTGACCTCCCTCCATGAGCTATGTGAGATTGTCTTGCCTCCCAGACCTCACCCCTGCTCCCCTTCCCCAGGCTTCCTGCCACCCTGCCTCAGGCCCCCTGCCAGGAGGCTTCATTCGAGACTGGATTTTGTCTCCCAGCCTCAGGCTTCCTCTGATCATTCCCTGGTGGCTCCAGGGTGGCCCTCCTCCTCCTCAACCTTCCCTAGCTTCCCTCCTAGATGCAGCAGTCAGTCTGTAGTCTGGATAATGTGTCTGTGAGTCAGGGAGAGGGGATACAGGGAGGGCAGGGGACCATGTGGAGGGAGAACTCAGGAGTCATCAAGGCTCTGAATGGTTTCATCCCATCTGGGATCCCAAGCTCCCTCTGTCCCTTGGGTCTTTGTGGGAGAATAAGGAGGCGGGGCATAAAAGGAGTAAAAGAGAGAGGGAAGTTGTCTTCCTATTTCAGACCTTCTTCATTTCAAGCCTGACCCTCCCTGCTTCCTGCCTCCCTCTGTAGGGTGGAGTCTCTCACCTGAGGGCAGGGCCAGGGCCTTTGTGACTCCTGTGGGGCCTCACCCTATAAATCCCTGTAGGCCAGCCTGCTGCCTGGGAAGAGAAGGGCAAGACCTCTCCCTCTCTGGGATCCTTCTTCCTGCCGAGCTCAGTCTGCAGAGGACCAAGGCCTGACCCCAGCACGGAGCCTGGAGCCAGAGGGAATGGCCCCTGGGAGCAGCAGCCCTCCTCTCCAGGTGAGTGCAGTCTGTGCACAGACATCAGCCAATGAGGCCATTACCATAGACACAGGGGATGGTCTGTGAAGCCTTAAGTGTGGTCCTCGTGGAACATTTCTTTACAAAAACAGGCATGCAATTGAATCAGGTAGTAATAACACTGCCCTGCTCTCTGCTCCTCTGCTTTAAACTGATTCCCTGGCTCTTTGGTATGTGGAGCACTAAGTCCTCATGCACAATATTCTTAGCAAGGCCAGTGGAGTTGTTTGCCGTTTCTTTCTCCAGCTTATTTGACACATGAGGAAACTGAGGCAAGCAGGGTTCAGTGACTTCTCCAGGGTTATACAGCCAGTGTCCGAGTCAAGAATTGAGCTCAGGTCCTCCTGAGACCAGGGCCAGCACTCTATCCACAGTGCCACTTAACTTCCCCAACAACTCAGCAGCACCGTACAAACAAGCTTTGCCTAGTATAAAATGGTGTTGACTCTGAGAGGAAAAGCTCTACCAATTTTGGGGACCAGAAAAATAATTTTCTCACAAAGTGAAATTTTAGCTGAGACTTGCAGGAAGCCCAAAGCAGGCATTTAGGGTCTGGTTAGAGTTAGGATTAAGAATGTTCCAGTCACGGGAGAGCGCTGTTGGAAAGGCCTTTCCCATTGCCTTCCTTTGTTTTTTCCATTTTGTTCGACTGTTTCCTCCTGTTTCCTACAGTCAGTAGCTTCGTCTTGCTTGATTCTATCTTCCAAGGAATTGTTTTCTTCACTGAAATTTTGTGCCCCCTTTTCCACTTGGCCAATTCTACATTTCAAGAAGTGCTTTTCCTCAGCATTTTTGGTGCCTCCTTTGCTAAGCCTTTGACTCTTTTTTTATGATTTTCTTGCATCCCTCTCATTTCTTTTCCCAATTTCTTCTCTACTTCTCGTAATGGTTTTTTAAAATCCTTGTTCAGCTCTTCCATGTCTTGTTCCACTTAGTTTTTGAGGCTTTGGATGTAAGGAGTCTTGACATAGATGTCATCCTCCCAGTGTGGTTTTTAATCTTTCTTGTCACCATAGTAACTTTCTCTAGTCAGAATTTTTCTGTTCTTTGCTCATTTTTCCAGCGCATTCCTTGACATTAAACTCATTCCTAAAGTGGGGCTCTGCTTTCAGGGTGGAGGGCTCACTGTAAGTTTGCAGTTCTGCCAAGGTGGTAGGAGCTAAGGAGGGGTGTGTTGCCTTCTCTCCTGGCCTGTGAGTGACCACAAGCATTCTTTTCTGCCCTGGAGCTATGAAGAGGGGTCCCACTCCCTAGCAGTTCCAAACTCTTGTGTGTTCCTCCTCACACTGGGGTTTGCTACCCAGGTGTGGGACCCAGATCCAAATATGGTCAAAGTAACAGAGCCCCCAGTGCCAGAACAGGGACCCTGTAATCTCCTTCTAATCAGTTATCTGACCCTTTACCATGTGTGGGCTAATAGGGCCACAGGCTGCCTCAGCCACCTCTGATTTCTTTCTGGGGCCCAGTCTGGACTGGTGCAGCCTACGATGGACTATGCTCCCCTCTTGCCCAGGTGTGACACACCTTTCCCCCTCTCACCTTCAAAGGCCCCTCCCCCTCACCTACTCTTCTGTGCTCTTCTCTTTTCGAGACCACAGAGGTGACCTCCATCCTCATTCTCCTTGACCTCTCTCCAGCCTCTGACCCTGGTGATCACTCTTTCCTCCATGATACTCTCTTCCCCCTAGGCTTTTAGGACCCCACTCTCTCCTGGTTTTCCTCGGACCTATCTGACTACTTCTCTGTCTTTCCTGGGTCTTCCTGAGATCAAACCCTCTGTTCATAGGTGTCCCTTGGGGGTCTGTCCCTGGTCCTCTTCCCTTTTCCTTCTATACTACTTTCCTTGGCGATTTCATCAGCTCCCACCCATGTCATCACAGTCTCTGTGCTGATGGTTCTCAAATGGACCCTTCCTGGCCCAGTCTCTCTGCTGACCTCCAGTCTTGTATGTCTAATTTCCTAACAGATATCTCAAACTGGATGACCAATAGACATCTGAAATTTAATATATCACAAACAGAGCTTTTGATTTTTACCCCAGACACACACACACACACACACACACACACACATACACACTGTCTCACCCCTCCTTTCCTTATTACTGTAGAGGGCATCACCATCTTCCCATCCCCACCCAGGAGTTGTCAAGTCCTGAAATCAATCAAAGGCATGAGTTGAGGAATAAAGTGCCTTTAATTGAGATAACAAGGTAGCAAACCTACTACCTGGGGGATGTCAGGGGTATTTCCCAAACAAAGAAACCCATCAAAAAGTTTTTATAGTTTTAGGAGGACAGAGGGAGAAGGCTATATGAAGTAGCAAACGCTGGTCATGAGACCCCAGTGGCCCTTGGCCATCCAGGCCAGAAAAGCCATCTCATTCCAGCTGCTCTGCCCTTCCTGCCATGAATCCCAGTGTGAGGGAGCAAGTAGAAGCTGAGGTCTAGCTTGGGCTGGGCTTCGCACGAGGAAACTTCCCTAGAGGGGGGATTTAATGTGTGGTTGAGCTCAATTTAATCCAAAATAACTGTCTTAAGAGTAGGAAGGTGAGGACAATACTGAAATGCTGACATTCCGAGGGTCATTTAAGGGAGTGGCAATCCACATTACATCTGGTATTAACAATTTCTGTCACTTTGTGAACAATTTTCTGTCAATCATCCCAGCCTCCTTTGTATCTCTTAGCCCACACATCCAATATGGTGCAATGGCCCATCAGTGTTACCTTTGCACCATCTCTAGACCATACACCTTCTCTCCTCTCCCTGCCACCTTTCTCATGCGTGGCCCCATCACCTCATGCCTGGTCTATTAACATAGCCTACTGGTAGGTCTGCCGCCCTCAAAGCTCTCCCCCCTCCAAGCCATTCCCCATTCAGCCACTGGTCATTTCCTGCAATTTCCTGTAGTTCTGACCAAGTCCCTGCCCTCTTCAATAAATTCCTGTGGATTCCTTTTTATTGCCTCCAGGATCAAATAGAAAATGCTCTTGTTGCCTTTCAAAGCCGTTTAGGAGCTACCTACCCCCCACCCCAACCTTTCCAGTCTTCTGGCAGCTTACTCCCCAACATATATCCTTGACCTAGTGGCCCTGCCCTCCTGGCTTCTCTCAGCTCTAGGCATTTTCAATGGTTGTCCCCATGCCTGGAATACTCTCCCTGCCCAGCTCAGACTCCTGGCCTCACTGTCTTTCTTTAAGTCCCAACCAACAACTGAAAAGCTGCAGGAAGTATTCCCTCACTCCTCTGAATTCTTACTCCTTCCCTCCTCTAATTATGGCCTATTTGTCCTGGACTTGGCTTGATTTGTTTATATTGGTTTGCTTGATGTCTCCCCCATTGGATGCTGAACTCCTTGAGGGTAGGGGCTCCCTTTTGCCTCTTTTTCTATCCCCAGTGCTGAGCATTGTGCCGGTACATGATGGGTGTTCAATAAATGTATTTGGGATGGAAATGACAATTTCTAGTCCTTGAGGAGAACCTTGTCACATCACTCTCTTCTTCTCCTGTTGTCATCCCCTCCTCTCTTTCCTGAATCTTCCCTTGTTGTCATGTGGAGCCACCAAAGGACCTTCTGCAGGCAGGATGTCAGAAGACTCTGTCCATAATCCCCCCTGTCATCCTCTGCCCCCAGAGTTCCTCCTTCATCCCTTTCTGCCTGTGGGCTTTTAGAAAGAAATGTCTTCCTGGTCTGTCTGTTGTTGTCCACATTTATTCACTGCTCCTGCATTTCTTTAGTGTGGGTGTTTCAGAAGCAAATAATCTCTTCCTTTCTGGTTTTCTTTCTAGAAATGTTTCCAGCTCTTCTTCATTATTGAACATCCTCTTTTTGGCCCATGTTGTTAGGCTCCCATCTGCAGGATGGGTCATCCTGGGCTCCAGAGTGCTCTGGAACAGGGCTTCTAAAACTTTTTCCACTCTTTGCAACTGAGAAATTTTATGAGATGCTGGGTCTATAAAACAGGTATATAAATTGAAGCATTTACTGATAATAAATCTTACAGTAATTTATTTTAGAGCATTTCTTTGGTATACATATAATTTTATCATTACCAAAGATGAAGGCCCATTTGCATACTAAGCAGATGGATGTGTTTGTTTATTTTTACATAAAGAATTAAATCTTGGCAGAATATTGGATATTGCAGCACATAGAGCCTCTTCAATATTTTTCAGAGTGGAGTGACCTTTTGATTTCATAACATCCAGTAGTCTCCTGTCTGAGCTGTGGTGTTTCTGGCAGTGTTCATTGGCTTTGCATGTCGTGACAGTGTGTGCAGTGCAAAGTACACATGTTGTGTGTTCAGAACCAAGGCTACAGTGAAGATGCTCAAAGCAGCATGGGCAAGCACTGCCAGCAACTCCTTGGATTCATTACCTGTTTGATCACAAATTAATTTTTGCTTGTTGGGTATTCAGAAACCTTTCACTGTTGCCTAATTTTTGCGACCCCCCGCATTTAGTTACCTGACCCTGTGTGGAGTCCCAACCCACAATTTCAAAAGTGCTGCTCTGGAACACATTCTTCAGTTACCTCCTCCTCTCTACTGGGTTTGCGTTAGTGTTGCATGATTCAGAAGGCCTTCCCATTGTGTGTGAAAGTCTTTCTCCTGGGTGCTTGTAGGGTATTTTTTTTCTAAATTGAATTGGTAATTATATGTAACCATAACCAGGCCTGGAGGTTGCAGTCTTGGTTTTATTTTTGTTTTTTTAATCATTATTAAATTTTAATTTATGAAATAAAACAAGCATTTCCAAAACATAGTACAATAAAAGGATGACTGTACTTGAAAATGCAAATCGACTATGCACAACTTGCTACTCCTTTCCAACATACAATAAAATTGTCATGTAAATTTCTTTTTTCTTCCTATACCCCCAGCCTCTGCCCTAGAGGAGGCTACCATTAGACACAGATACGTGTATATGTATCCGTAAAATTATTCTGTACACGTAATTTCCACGCAATTTCTAGTTCTTTGCCACCATAAAGAGCTGCTACCATCACTTTAGAACATAGAACTTCTTTTCCTTTTTCCCTAATTATCTTTTCTCTTTAACCACAGAATTTTGAAGGTTAGCTATGACATTCCTCTAAGTTTTCTTCCTAGGATCTTTTCCGGGGGCTGATCAGTGGATTCTTTCTATCTCTACCTTACCTTCTTGTTTTAGAACTGCAGGGCGATTTTCTTTAATAACTTCTTGGAATAGTGTATCGAGATTCCTTTTTTGACCACAACTTTCTGGTAGCCTGAAAGTTCAGATATTGTCTCTCCTTGATCTGTTCTCCAGGTCAATTGTTTTCCTAATGAGATGTTTCAGATTCTGTTCTATTTTTCTAGCTTTGTTACATCTTGGGGTCTTATCACGTCGTTCAATCCTACTTGCCAAATACTAGTCTTCAGGGAGTTATTTTCTTCTTTAAGATTTTCTATCCCTCTTTCTAATTGGTGATGTTTCTTTCCAGAATTTTCTTGAATTGCTTTTTTTTCTAATTTTTCCTCATTCTATTTTACTTGACTAAAAATGCCTTATTATAATATAAAGAGCAAAACTTATTGGAAGATTCAATATAAAATATCCAAAAGAAATATAAGGAAAACATTATTAGGTCCCTATTAAGGTCAAACTGTTACTTATTACATAGACATGAAAAAGTTATCAGTGTTCTTAAAAGTGTCTTCATTACTAACGTAGTTTGAAAGAAAGGTTGTGGCTGAGTTGTGTATGATGGGATGATGATTAAAAAACACTGGGTAGGAAAAGTCTAAAGGGAGAAATGATATTGGAAAAAGGGAGAGTGAGAAGAAGAACTCTTAGGAAGCAAGTAGGAGTGGAGGGCTGGTAATGTTGGCGCCTTACTCATCTTGGTTGAAAAAGAAACATCTTGTACATGTGCAAGGGTGTTGAAGTCTGAGCATGTAGAGAGGTGAGAAAATTGGAAACCAGGGTCGGGGAGGGACTTTTCAGAGCACGAGGGATTTAGGAGGGTTGGGGAGAGGATGGGGGGGTGTTTGCAGGCCTTACAGATTGAAATTGGGGGGGAAGGAATCAGGGGACTCTTGGAGGCATTGGTGAATGGGGGAGGTAAGTGGATGGGGGAGAAGATAAGGTAAAAAGGAAAGAGTAAAAATAGACCCTGAGAAAGAAAATCGTGAGTAAAAATAAGATGGAAAGAAATTCACAGACAGTTATTATGACTTTGAATGTGATTGAGATGTTGACAGCAACTCGCTTTGTGGTGACAAAGAACTGAAAAGTTCAGGGATCCCCATCATTTGGGGAAGGGTTGATTGGGTTGTGCTGTGTGGTTGTGATGGAATGCTACTGTGCTATAAGAAAGGATGAGCTCAGCGATCTTAGAAAGGCCTGGAAAGACTTGCACAAAGTGACTAAGAGTAAAGTGAGCAGAACCAAGAGAACAAGTATACAGTAACAGCACTGTTGTGTTTGGAAGAGTTTGAGCAAATGAGTTAGTCTGACTATTATAAAGACACAAATGAAAAATAAAGGGCATGTAAAGAGTGACGCTATCTACATCCAGAAAAAGAACTGACAAATAATAGTATATAAGGAACAAGTTTAAATACAAATATGTGTGCATTTACATATATATAAAGACATATACATGCATATATATACATGCAGTCATTTATATACATGGTAGCCATCTCTAGTGTTGTGGGGGAGGGGGGATAAGAAGAAAAGAAATTTTATATATTTTGAGAAATACCAAGTTGTACGTGGTAGATTTCCAATTTCATGTACAATCATTTCTTTTTCATTTTACTCTTATGGAAATACTTATTTTGTTCTCTGAATTATAAATAAAATATATTTTTTGAAAAAGGTAAAATCCAGTCCCTAATCCTAAGGAGCGCATATTCTTGTGGAGGAGATAACATGCAAATCATTTTGTACATATGAGATCTATTTGTTATAGAAAGTGTTATCATACATTCACGTGCCTATGTGTATGCACACACACACACAGATATAAGCATATATTATATAGATTTGGTCTGAGGCTTCCCTTCCTGTGATCCATGTGCTTTGGTCTCTGTGTCCTTTGGATTTAAGTAAATCTTCCAATAACTCCATTCAATATGAAAGGTAATAAATTCTGCAGTTTACCATGCATGTGTACATAAGAGATTAAAAAATAATATTTTAAAAAGAATATCTCACTTATATCAGTTCTGAATGTCTTCATCACCCTCTCTCATGCACCCCACAGATCCATCTACCTCACAGATAGAACACAAACTCTCTCCCTGATTCCACAGGAAGATGCATTTCAGAGGAAAATACTCCTCAGTTTTATTCTAACTGATCATGGAAAATGCTTTTCTCAAAATTCAGTTGGGCTCTTGATGACCGTGGTTTTAGAAGTTGATTCTGATTCTCATAAAGGGTCTGACTTTCTAGCAAATCCCTTCTCTGGGCTTCAGTTTATTTTGTAAATTAATGAGGGTTGGACTATTAAAATCTGAAGTGTCCTTCAGCTCTACATTCTGTGACTTTTAATGATTTAGGGGTTGGTGACATTCAAGGATGTGGCTGTGGACTTCACCCAGGAGGAGTGGGGCCTCTTGGACCATGCTCAGAAGGAGTTGTACAAGGGAGTCATGCTGGAGAATGCCCGGAACCTGCTCTCCCTGGGTAAGGACACCTCCAATGGTAACACTGAGTCTGCAAAGGAATGTCTTCATCCCCTGGTGTGCAGGGTTGGGAGCACTGACCAGTTATTAGAGAGAGAAAAGCGTTGCTCTCCTGTCCAGCTGCCTGGAGTTTCCTATAAAAGTCTGTGCATTGTGTGACAGGAACCTGAGGATTTCCTTGTTGCTCCTGAAGCTGTCTCTCACCTCTTCTAGGCAGCTTCAAATTAGTGTGGAAGAATCTCAGAAATGTCAGGGGTGATTTGGCCTAACCTCCACCTGGCCATGAATTGTGTCTGCCAAGGCTCTGAAAGCTGCTCAGGAGGCTTTTCCTTACAAGCCTGTCCTCTCTGGGATGGGTCTGGGATCTGGAATATTCTTCTTTTTAACAGCATCATTTTGTAGCTCCCAATTTCTACTCGTCCCTTGTGTAGTGAGTTTGTCCTTAATCTTCCTTCCCATTGCCCTGAAATTCCAGCACAGATGGTGGGAAAGGAAAGGAAGGGAAGAAGCATTTATTCTCACTTAGTATTTGCCAGGTGCTGGGCCTGGAGCTTTCTTTACAATATTATGTCACTTTATCCTCACAATTGGGTGATACTGTTCTCCCCGTTTGACAGTTGTGGAAACTGAGGCAAATGGGGTTTAAGGACTTGTCCTGTGGCACACAGCTAAGTAGCTGTCTGAGGCTGGATTCAGACCCTGGCATGCCTCACTCTAGGCCCAGGGCTTTCTCCACTGCACCATCAGCTGCCTCTAATTTCTAGAGAATGGAAAGTGTGCAATGAGTCCATCCTTCTATGAAGAAGGTGCACCAAGACCAGATTTTCTGATTCCAACCTGGTTTCCTGATCTTCTTCCCCACTTTTCCCCAAAGGTCACAAAAGGAATGCTATCAGACTGTCCTTCAGGATGCCTGGGAACTACCCTGTGGTCCTTGCTTACATGTCCTTGGCATTGCCAGGAAAAACAGAGTGGCCAAGAAATAGAATTTGGGCCAACTAGGGTTTATTGAGTTTTCCAGCAGGAGAATCTCACCCAAAGAGGCAAAGATGCCCCAAATGAACGGTACACATGCTTTCCCTACATTTCATGGAGTGAGGAGCAAGATAGGGGAACAGTGTAAAAGCTGGTTAGTCCAGGTCCCTGTTTCTGAGGCTTGAGGCTGGTTAATAACCCTTTTTATCAATCTTTGTAATTAGGATTTTATACCAGAGTGGAAATTGACAGAATGGGGGGCAGAGGTTTGGCTTTTTCTCAGAACTGATTATACAACCAGATAATGTGGCCCATTCTGTTTTGCATTATTTATATTACAAGCACTAGTGGGTGAGAACAGACTCGTGTGTGAACATATTTGAGTTAATCTCAAAATGGAGCAGCTCTGGCTCTGAACACCTTTCCCTGAAGAGAACTGAATGACAAGTTTCTATCCATGCTCATCCCTAACTAACTCCCCATGCCCAGGGCTTCCAGTTCCCGGAGAAGATGTAATCTTTTACTTTGAGGAAAGGGAAGCATCATGGATGCTGGAGCAAGAAGGCCTGAGGAGCTGCTGTCCAGGTGAGTGAGGTGGCAGCAGGTATATGGGAGCTAGGATGTAGAGGCTTCTGTGTTAGGATGAAGAAGGTACTAGATTTGGGGCAGAAAGACCTGATTTGGAAATCTTTTTCAGATATTTCTTAGCATTGGCTTCATCGGTCAGTCACTGAACCTCTGAGCCTCAGTTTCTGCATATGTAAAAGAAAGGATTTGGACTCCATGGCATTTCAAGTTCCTTCCAGGGATTAATCCATGGTCCAAAAAAAGTCATTGTTTGGAATTTGGGGGCATGGAATTCTCCTGAATGTGCAGAACGTGGTTAGTGTATCCTTTATGAGCTCTTTCCTAGACTTTCTTCAGGTCAACAAACAGCCAAGTGCCTGCTCTATTCCAGACCCTGTACAAAGGACTGAGCACATAAATCAATACAAGAGACATCCCCTGCTCCCATGGAGCTTTCAATCTGGTGGGCCAAGAGCATGCCAACAACTATGTAGAAACCTCCTATGAACAGGATAAATTGGAGCTAGTCAAGAGAGGGAAGGCCTTAAATTTAAGGACTAAGAAAGTATTGCTGTGGGAGTTGGGCTCTAGCTGGGGATTCGGGGGAAGACAGGGAGAATATTCTAGGGAACAAGGATGGCAAGGAAAACCCACAGAGTCCAGAGGTAAAAGATCCTATTCCTGGAACAGAAAGGAGGCCCAAACCAATGCATTAGAGGGAGGGGGAAAATTGGGTGAAAGAAGACTGGAAGAGCAGATGAGGGGTAGATGATGAATTGCTTTAATTGCCCTAGAGATACTTTTGCTTGGGAACCACTGGTCGTTATCGAATAGGTAGTGATAGGGTTGGTCGAGAGGGAAGATGAACTTGATAACTGCATGGAGGATTGACTGGACTAGGGGGAGAACTGAGGCAGATAGAGCAACCAGCGGGCTCTGACACTGTCTCAGGTGTGAGGTGATTGGGATCTGAACCAAAAAAGTGAAAATATTGAGAGAGAAAGGGGAATATGTGAAAGAAGTCACAAAGGTAGAATCAAAAGGACTTTACAGCAGGTTGACCATCTAGGTCAGGAGTGTGAATGTGTGAGAGTTGAGGAGTGCATGACATTTCATTTCTGAGCCTGGACTGTTGTGAGCATGCCTTGGATAGCATTAGGAATGGAAGAAGACGGGAGGGTTGGGGGAAGGACGAGTTTCCTTTTGGATACAGTAGAAGTAGAACCTAGAGAGCGTAATGCTGCTAAAATCTTGAGAGGGGAGGATCAAGAAATGAGGGAGATTGGCAGAGTCATAACCTGCAGAGAAATCCAGAAGGATTAGGATTAAGAAATGACCACTAATTTTTAGCAATTTGGGGATTAGTGATAATTCCAAGATATGGGTTTCAGTTGAACATTGAAACTGGGAGCTAGCATGCAGAGTTCCTTTTTTCTTCTTTTGACCATTATAAATGCCCAAAATCACTACAAAGGACAAATGATGAAAGATGCTATCTGCATACAGAGAAAAAACTGATAAATAGAAATGTGTCTAGAATAGTTTTACATAGACATACCTATTTGTGTCTAATTTGGGCCATATATTGGGAGTTGTGGCAGGGTAGGAAAAAAAGAAAAGAAAGAGAAAAAGGAAAAAGAGAGTTTTAAAGAAAGCCAGGGAAAGGAGTTCAAGACACCAAATAGAAATGGCCATCTCTAGCAGTTTAGCCAGAGAATGGAAGAAAGATATTAGACACCATCTCCTGAGCATGCATGGATCTTGTGAGAGTGTTTTAAGGATTAGAGAAAAATGATTTCATTTGTGGTAATAGGAAAAAGGTCACTAGTGTGTGAGAAAGTAAAAATTAGTGAAATAAAGGAGATCCTGTAAGGGGAATATATGGAGGTAGATGAGGGAGTAGAGTGAGATCATTTCCACATGTAAGGGGATTTTCTTTAGCAAGTAGAAGAATAATCTTTCCATGTGATATGGGGGTCAAAAAGAAGAAGACACCTAATTTAAGTGAGATGAGGAAGATATGAAAGCCCTCAGTAAATGCCCAGTTTTTTTTAGTTGTTGGGAGTGGGGTGAAAGCAAGCCATGATGAAGGATTGGCAATGAATGAAAAGATTTGGAAGAGCTCCTGTGGTGAGTGGCATAGGGGGTTATTCAGAGAGATGGCAAAGGATTGCCTTGCCCCAGTGAGGGCCCAGCCAAGATTATGTAGTCTAAATTGGTAGTGGATCTGGCAGCCTGGTTTTGTGATTTTCTCTCTGTACATTTAGCAGCACCTGAGGAGAGATGGCTGCTGCCTTATTCAGGAGTCTTCCAAGGTTAAGCTTTGCATAAATCATCAGCCCAAGTCCTTTTCCTAATCTCTATGGTTAATCTCTGTTCCAAATCTTGGAGAATCATGGACCAGGTTCAAGTAGGTGACCACCTCATTAATTTAGGGAGAGGGAAGATAGAGACCCACAGTTGTCCTATAGCACAAGACCCTTCAGGAGCCTAGAAACAAGCCTCCATGATCTTTAATGTTGGTTCTGGTCCAGTTCTGTCAGGGCTAGAACCAGAGAAAGGTGACTAATGTATTAGCAAGGCAATAATCACAATATAGATGATAATTGTGAATATCCTATGCTGTTCTGTATCACAAAAAGTGAGACTCTCCATGTAGAAAGTAGAAGTAAACCTTTTATTCAGACACCAGAGAACCAAGTCCCCAAATCAATAGGCCTGACCCATCCAAGCAGCAACCAAATTCCAGAACCAGTAAGTCCACTTTATAATAACAGCAAAGAATCTGAAACATGACATCACAGCAGGGTGCCAAGCCATCCTATAAACTTCCCACCCCCTGCTGGGCATGTAGCACCAACAAACACTCACAGCACAGCCAGCACATGTCTGCTTTCTCCCTCAGCTCTAACAATTCTTTGCATTTCTTGCTCCACCCTTCCAGTTCCTCTCATTCAGCAAACTCCTCCCACCACATGTGACTTAGGCTTCCTGTGAAGTAAGCAGGTCATATGGGCCTATTACTGGGCGCGAAAGATCTTCAAATTTAAATGACCATTACAGTACTTAGAGGTGATGGAATACAAGAAAGGGACAGAAATAGAACTGAGGCCTGAACATGCATTCAATGACTAGGAGATCTATAGTCTTATAAAAAATACTCCAACTCACTATTGATTGGAAAATGCAATTTAAAACAATTCTTAGTTTCTACTTCATAAAATTGTTAGATTGCCTATTGGACAGAAATAGTAAATGACAAATATTGGAGGATATATGGAGGATATGAGACATTAATGTACTCTTGGTAGAATTCTGAATGTATTAAACCATTCTGTAGAGCAATATGGAACTAAGCCCAAAGGGCTGTAAAAGCATGCATACCCTTTGACCTATCAATACCACTAATAGGTCTGTATCCCAGATGAGACAAAAAATCAAAAAGGAAGAGGACCCATATGTACAAAAATATTTATAGCAGCTCTTTTCTGTAGGCAAAGAATTAGAAATTATGGGGATGCCCATCAATTGGGGGATGGCTGAACGAGTTGTGATATGTAATTATGATGGAATAAGAAATGATGAGCAGAATGTTCTCAGAAAAGCCTGGAAAGACTTGCATGAGCTGATACAAAGTGAAATGTACTGAGTACAGATTAACAGCAATATTGTAAGATGATCAGCTGTGAAGGACTTAGCTATTTTCAACAATACAACAATCCATGACAACTCTGAAGGACTTAGGATGAAAAATGCTCTCCATCTCCAGAGAAAGAACTGATGGTGTCTGAATACAGATTGAAGCATGCTTTTTTTTTAAACTTTATTTTTCATAAGGTTTTTTTTTGTCTGTGTTTTCTTTTATAACATTACTATTATGGAAATGTTTGCCATGACTACACATGTGTAACCTATATGAAATTGCTTGCCTTTGGAATCTTTCTTTGGTGACAAAGAAGACCAAAACATACAGCCAGAAGAAGTCAACAAAGTCAAAAAGCCTACGTCAAAAGCCTCCAAGAAAAACAAGAACTAGTCTAAGGCCATGGAAGAGCTCAAAAAGGATTTGGAAAAGCAAGTTAGAGAAGTAGAGGAAAAATTGGGACGAGAAATGAGAATGATGCAAGAAAACCATGAAAAACAAATCAACATTACTTGCTAAAGGAGACCCAAAAAAATACTGAAAAAATATTGAAGAAAACAACACTTTAAAAATAGACTAACTCAAATGGCAAAAGAGCTCCGAAAAGCCAATGAGGAGAAGAATGCCTTGAAAGGCATAATTAGCCAAATGGAAAAGGAGGTCCAAAAGACCACTGAAGAAAATACTACCTTAAAAATGAGATTGGAGCAAGTGGAAGCTAGTGACTTTATGAGAAATCAAGATATTATAAAACAGAACCAAAGGAATGAAAAGGTGGAAGACAATGTGAAATATCTCATTGGAAAAACCACTGACCTAGAAAATAGGTCCAGGAGAGATAATTTAAAAATTATTGGACTACCTGAGCCATGATCAAAAAAAGAGCCTAGATATCATCTTTCAAGAAATTATCAAGGAGAACTGCCCTGATATTCTACAGCCAGAGGGTAAAATTGAAATTGAAAGAATCCACAGATCGCCTCCTCAAATAGATCCCAAAAAGAAAACTCCTAGGAACATTGTCGCCAAATTCCAGAGCTCCCAGGTCAAGGAGAAAATACTGCAAGTAGCCAGAAAGAAACAATTTGAGTATTGTGGAAAAACAATCAGGATAACACAGGATCTGGCAGCTTCCACATTAAGGTACCGAAGGGCTTGGAATACGATATTCCAGAGGTCGATGGAGCTGGGATTGAAACCAAGAATCACCTACCTAGCAAAACTGAGTATCATGCTCCAAGGCAAAATATGGATTTTCAATAAAATAGAGGACTTTCAAGCTTTCTCAGTGAAAAGACCAGAGCTGAATAGAAAATTTGACTTTCAAACACAAGAATCAAGAGAAGCATGAAAAGATAAACAAGAAAGAGAAATCATGAGGGACTTACTGAAGTTGAACTGTTTTGTTTACATTCCTACATGGAAAGATGATGTGTGTGATTCATGAGACCTCAATATCATAGTAGCTGAAAGGAATATGCATATATATATATATATATATATATATATATATATATATATGTATGTGTGTGTGTGTGTGTATACATATATATACATATGAGTGTGTCTGTGTATGTATATATGTTGGTGTGTGTGTGCATGTGTGTGTGTGTACACACACACACACACACACACACACACACAGAGGGCACAGGGTGAGTTGAATATGAAGGGATGATATCTAAAAAAATAAAATCAAATTAAGGGATAAGAGAGGAATATATTGAGAGAGGGTGAAAGGGAGAGATAGAATGGGGTAAATTATCTCACATAAAAGTGGCAAGAAAAAGTCATTCTCTAGGAAGGAAAGAGGGTGCAGGTGAGGAGGAATGAGTAAATCTTGCTCTCATAGGATTTGACCCGAGGAGGGAATACCATACACACTCAACTGGGTATCTTACCCCACAGGAAAGAAGGAGGAAGAAGATAAAAAAGGGGGGACGATAGAAGGGAGGGCAGATGGGGGGAGGAGGTAGTCAAAAACAAGCACTTTCAAAAAGGGACAGAGTCAAGGGAGAAAATTCAATAAAGGGAGATGGATTAGGAAGGAGCAAAACATAGTTAATCTTTCACAACATGAGTATTGTGGAAGGGTTTTACATAATGATACACATGTGGCCTATGTTGAATTGCTTGCTTTCTTAGGGAGGGTGGGCGGGGAGGGAAGAGGGGAGAGAGTTTGGAACACAAAGTTTTAAAAACAGACATTCAAAAACAACAACAACAAAAAAAAGTTTTTGCATGCACCTAGGAAATAAGATACACAGGCAATGGGGCATAGAAATTTATCTTGCCCTACAAGAGAAGAAGGGAAAGGGGGATGGGAGGGAGTCAGGTGACAGATGGGAGGGCTGACTGGGGAATGGGGCAGCCAGAATATATGCCATCTTGGAGTGGGCGGGAGGGTAGAAATGGGGAGAAATTTGTAATTCAAACTATTGTGAAAATCAATGCTGAAAACTAAATATATTAAATAAATTAAAGAAACAAACAAAAAAGAAAGAAAAAAGAAAACAACAAATATGGCTGGTTTTGGGTTTTCCCTGGAGGTGGTGATAAATGTGTACCATCATGCTCTTCCTCCTGGTTTTGTATTTAAAAAAAAAGATAAAAAGAAAGAAGAAAAGATGAAATTTCTGTAGAAGATCTAATAGAAAGAGAGCGTTCTGCTTTAGGACCAAATGTTACCAAAATCACTTTAGAGTCTTTTCTTGCATGGAAGAAATGGAAAAGACAAGAAAAGATTGATAAGCTAGAGCAAGATATGGAAAGAAGAAAAGCAGACTTTAAGGCAGGGAAAGCATTGGTGATCAGTGGCCATGAAGTGTTTGAATTTCATCCTGAGGTGGTTGATAATGATGATGAAGATGCAGATGATATCCGGTACACTCAAGGAACAGGTGGTGATGAAGTTGAAGATCTAGTAAGAGTAAATTATATAGATTTGAGCCAGTATATCCCAAAGGATGTGGATGAGACTGGCATTACTATGGCCAGTCTTGAAAGATTCAGTACACCCACTTCAGTACAGAAGGATGATAATAAATTCAGTGAAGCTTCAGGAGGTGGGGCAGAAAATGGAGAACAAAGTGATTTTGAAAAAAATAATGAAGAAAAACAAGAAAATGGAGTTATTGGTGCTGTTCCTGTTGATGAAAACCTTTTTACTGGAGAGGATTTGGATGAACTAGAAGAAGAATTAAACACACTTGACCTAGAGGAATGACAACAAGTAAGTCAGATGAAAAAAAAGTTTTCAGCTCAACATAAATTGAAATCGACTACATTAATTTTTTTTCTCCTCTCTATAATTCTTAAATAGGATGTTTGTGGTTTCTCACACTGATTTTGGGAAGGCAACTGTTCCTCCAACCAAAAAAAAAAAAGGAATATTCACCCTTATCACCTTTATTCTGACCCTGACTACACCTGATATTAAGTTCAGAGTAACTCATAAGTAATCTGAAAGATAATGGTCATTACAGAAAAGATTTTGCAAATAATCAAAGTAGGAAGTATAACTGCTTTTTTCCAACTTGTGAGTTTTATTGGGCATGTGTTATTACCAAGCACAACATACATATTGAAAATATCCCTCATTTAAACTGCATATTTTTAGTGAGTGATTTGATTTCCTTTGTATTTATATATATATATATATTTTTAAAAGACTTCCTAAAATAAGAACACTGTACTTCATAAATAGACTACTTATGCAGATTCCGTGTTGGGTTTCTTTGGATAATTAATCAGATGGACATTAAAGATGAAGGCTCTTTTAAACTGACAGCATTATCTGGAATGCCCTCTGTAAACCATTTTAAATTTTCCCTCTGCCTTTTTTGCCAACAAAGTTGTAAATAAAGACCATCAAACATTAAAAAAAAAAGCTGCCAAAAACAAAAAACAACCCTGAAGCTTGGGACAGTGCACCCTCCATTCTGGAAGCGGAGTCCTACCTTGACAAAGAGCTCAAAAGTCAAGTAATTGGCTGGGAAAATGAGCAAACAATGTAGACAGTCTCAGACTACAGAACCTTACTTTGGTGACAAAGAAGATCAAAATGTACAACCAGAAGAAGACAAAAAAGTCAAAGCTCCTACATTAAAAGCCTCCAAGAAAAATATGAATTGGTTTCAGGCCATGGAAGAGCTCAAAAAGGATTTGAAAAATCAAGCAAGAGAAGTAGAGGAAAAATTGGGAAGAGAAATGAGAATGATGCAAGAAAATCATGAAAAACAAGTTAACAGCTTGCTAAAGGAGACCCCCCCCCCAAAAAAATGCTGAAGAAAATAACCCCTTATAAAATAGACTAACCCAAATGGTAAAAGAGCTCCAACAAGCCAATAAAGAGAAGAGTGCCTTAAAAAGCAAAATTGACCAAATGGAAAGGGAGGTCCAAAAGCTCACTAAGGAAAATAATTCCTTAAAAATTAGAATAGAGCAAATGGAAGCTAATGACTTTATGAGAAATCAAGAAATTATAAATCAGAACCAAAAGAATGAAAAAATGGAAAACTATGTGAAATACCTCATTGGGAAAACCACTGACCTAGGAAATAGATCCAGGAAAGATCATTTAAAAATTATTGGACTATCTGAAAGCCATGATTAAAAAAAAAGAGCCTAGATATCATCTTTCAATAAATTATCAAGGAAACTGTCCTGATATTCCAGAACTAGAGGGTAAAATAGAAATTAAAAGAATCCACCGATCACCTCTTGAAAGAGATCCCAAAAGGAAAACTCATAGGAATATTGTAGTCAAATGCCAGAGTTCCCAGGTCAAGGAGAAAATACTGCAAGCAGACTAAAAGAGATAAACCAATGACCTGGAAAATAGATCCAGGAGAGACAATATAAAAGGAGAAAATATTGCAAGCAGCCAGAAAGAAACAATTTGAGTATTGTGGAAACACAATCAGGATAATACAAGATCTTGCAACTTCTAGATTAAGGGATCAGAGGACTTGGAATATGATATTCTGGAGATCAAAGGAGCTAGGATTAAAACCAAGCAAAACTGAGTATAATCCTTCAGGGGAAAAATTGGATATTAAATGAAATAGGACTTTCAAACATTCTTGATGAAAAGATCAGAGTTGAATAGAAAATTTGACTCTCAAATACAAGAATCAAGAGAAGCATGAAAAAGTAAACAGGAAAGAGAAATCATAAGGAACTTAATAAAGTTGAACTGTTTACATTCCTACATGGAAATATGATATTTGTAACTCATGAGACCTTTCTCAGTATTAGGGTAGTTAGAGGGAATATATATACATATACATACACACACACACATATATGTATAGGCAGAGGGCACAGAGTGAGTTAAATATGACAAGATGATATCTAATAATAAAATTAAAGGGTGAGAGAGGAATATATTGGGAGAAGAAGAAAGGGAAAGATAGAATGGAATAAATTATCTCACATAAAAGGCAAGAAAAAAGCTTTCACAATGGAGGGGAAGAGGGGCTGGGTGAAAGGAGATGAATGAACCTTACTCTCATTGGATTTGGCTTAAGGAGGAAATTGGGTATCTTAACCTACAGGAAAGTGGGGGGAAGGGATAAGAGGGGCAGATGATAGAAGGGAGAACAGATTGGGAGAGGGGGTAGTCAGAAGGAAACACTTTTGAAAAGAGACAGGGTCAGAGGAGAAAATAGAATAAATGAGGGGCAGGATTGGATGGAGGGAAATATACTTGGTCTTTCAGAACATGAATGTTAAGGAAGTGTTTTGCATGACTGTACATGTATAACCTATATTGAAATGCATCCCTTCTCAATGAGGGTGGGTAGGGAGGGAAGAAGGGAGAGAATTAGGAACTCAAAGTTTTATAAACAAATGTTAAAATTTGCTTTTACATACAACTGTGAAATAGGATATATAGGCAGTGGGTTATATTGCCCTACAAGAAAGTAAGGGGGAAGGAGATAAAGGTGGGTGATGTGATAGAAGGGAGGTCAGACAAGGGGAAGGGGTAATCAGAATGCATGCCAGTTTTGGTGAGGAGGAGGGGAGGGATGGGGAGAAAATTTGGAACTCAAAATCTTGTGGAAATGAGTGTTGAAAACAAAAAATAAATTAAATATATTTTTTAAGAAAAGAGGAACTGCTGGATCGAAGAAGAGTAACATGAACAAAGGAGAAGTTCAAATTAGAAAACAACCTTAGCATTGCAGTTGTCTATTTTAGTAGCAAGGTTGTGGTGGTCCATGATGATTTCATGATGACCTGTACTCTGCATGCCTAGCAGTCATGGTCTTTAAATAGACTGGCCTCAGCGTTACAAGAATGCAAACCCAAGTGAGATCTTGATCTAGTGATTTCAGGTTTGATGAGATGTGATTACAAGGTAACACATGAATGAGAGAACTACTCAGGTGCAGTGATAGACAGCCACTGAGGGTCTTTGCATGCCTGTGATAATTTGCACATGAATGTCGAACCTTCCTGGAAGTCTGGAAACAATTTGATGTCAAGTTGAAAAACATTAATGTTTTTAAAGTAGTGAAGTATGCTGTCCACTTTTGTAGAAAAGGATGATAAACTAAAATTACTGTAACAGATGCATATTTTTAGATATGGGCAATGCCATGCATTCTTTTAATTATGTATTTTAGAAGGATTTTAATTTTATCTAATTGAACACATGAATTTAATGATAGTTTTTTAAAAGAAATAAATAATTGCTATCTCAAAAAATTAATGGTTCAGAACAAAATCTCTTCTACCTCAGGGAAATACAAAAACAAAGTGTTGGTATTCTGCATGTGAACTCAGATAATGCAACAAAAAAAAAAATAAGATTGAAAGTGATCACCAGGGAAATTAGGTTATGCTTGCAAGTAGACTAGGTCATGAAATATTTTGAATATTTACTATTTGTGCACCAAATGGCATTGTATCTGTGAAGAAAGGATTGAAAGTCCAGACAATGAAAGGGAAAGGGAAATGGAAATATTGAAGTGGAGATAAATTATCAAGTACTCTAAACAGTATGGCCATTCACAGGGTTTGAATTCTAGTCTCAGCCATTAGGATTTGGGTCCAGTCACTCAGCCATTCTGAGTTCATGGTCTGAGATATGAATGTGGTAAAAATTATGGCCCTACTAGTGCCACAGGTTTGTTATGAAGATCCAGTGTGATTGTGCATAAAGTTCTTTGTAAATTAAATCATCATTGGGTTGTAAACTAAGGGCATTTTAAATGATTACTTCTGCCCTTTTAAGATTTTTCTTTGATGAAATAGAAAGTAACTTGAGTTTATGTTCTGCCAATGGAGGGAAGGGTGTGTGTGTGTGTGTGTGTGTGTGTGTGTGTGTGTGGTTTCTGTATTTTTTTAATTGTTGGGTTTTTTCCCCCCAGAAGGAGAGATCAGACTAGAAATGAAGGAAACTACTGCAGAGCTAAGCCTTTCTATGGAAGAAACTCAAGAGGAAAGAATTATGAATCATGGTCCCTCTGACTTCAGTCGGAGAGAAATCTGTGCAACAAATGAGGGAATCCACGCTGGAAAGAAACCCTATGAATGTAATCAATGTGGAAAGGCTTTTACAAGGAAGTCTGGTTTTATTTTGCATCAGAGAATCCACACAGAAGATAAACAGTATAAATGTAACCATTGTGGAAAGATGTTTACATGTAAAGGCAGTCTTGTTCAGCATCAGAGAACTCACACTGGAAAGAAACTTTATGACTGTAATCAATGTGGAAAGGCTTTTAGGGAAAGGAGAGGTCTTACTGTACATCAGAGAATACACACTGGAGAGAAACCATATGACTGTAATCATTGTGGAAAGGCTTTTAAAAAGAGAGATCGTCTTGTTGTACATCAGAGAACCCACACTGGAGAGAAACCTTATGAATGTAAACAATGTGGAAAGACTTTTACATGGAAGGATAGTCTTGTTCAACATCAGAGAATCCACACTGGAGAGAAACCTTATGAATGTAATCAATGTGGAAAGGCTTTTAAGTGGTCTACGAATCTTACTGTACATCAGAGAATCCACACTGGTGAGACACCTTATGAATGCAATCAATGTGAAAAGGCTTTTAAATGGTGTACCAGTCTTACTCTACATCAGAGAATCCACAATGGAGAGAAACCTTATCACTGTAATCAATGTGGAAAGGCTTTTAGGGAAAGTAGAGCTCTTACTCTACATCAGAGTATCCACACTGGAGAGAAACCTTATGACTGTAATCAATGTGGAAAAACATTTAAAAAGAAGGCTCAGCTTATTGTACATCAGAGAACCCACAATGGAGAGAAACCTTATAAATGTAATCAGTGTGGAAAGGCTTTTAAATGGTGGAACAGTCTTACTCTACATCAGAGCATCCACACTGGAGATAAACTATATGATTGTAATCAATGTGGAAAGACTTATACACAGAAGGCCAGTCTTGTTCAACATCGGAGAATCCATACTGGAGAGAAACCTTATAAATGTAATCAATGTGGAAAGAGTTTCAGATGTAGGAAAAGTATTCCTTTACATCAGAGAATCCACACTGGAGAGAAACCTTATAAATGTAATCAATGTGGAAAGGCTTATAAATGGTGGAACAGTCTGACTCTACATCAGAGAATACACACTGGAGAGAACCTGTATAAATGTAATCAATGTGGAAAGACTTATAGACGGAAGGACAGTCTTGTTCAACATCAGAGAATGCACAGTGGAGAGAAGCCTTATAAATGTAATCAGTGTGGAAAGACTTATACGTGGAAGGATAGTCTTGTTCAACATCAGAGAATCCACACTGGAGAGAAACCTTATAAATGTAACCAATGTGGAAAGACTTTCAGATGTAGGAAGAGTATTGGTGAACATCAGAGGGTCCACACTGGAGAGAAACCGTATGAATGTAATCAATGTGGAAAGGCTTTTACATGGAAGGATGGTCTTATTCAACATCAGAGAATCCACACTGGAGAGAAACCTTATGAATGTAATCAATGTGGAAAGGCCTTTAAGTGGTGTACCACTCTTACTGTACATCAGAGAATCCACACTGGAGAGACACCTTATGAATGCACTCAATGTGGAAAGGCTTTTAAATGGTATACCAGTCTTATTCTGCATCAGAAAATCCACACTGGAGAGAAACCTTATGACTGTCATCAATGTGGAAAGACTTTTAGAGAAAGTAGAGCTCTTACTCAGCATCAGAGAATCCACACTGGAGAGAAGCCTTTTACATGAAGGTATGGCTTATTGTCCATCAGAGAATCCACACTGGAGAGAAGAAACCTTTGGAATGTAATCAGTGTGGAAAGGCTATTTGGTATTCACATCTTACTCTACGTCAGAAAATCCACACTAGATATGTTATGAATGCAACCAATGTGGAAAAGCTTTTACATGAATGGACCATCTTACTCAAAATTAAGAATATAAATTGGAGAGGGTCATAGGATTAGAACTCACGTCTTTGGTTTGAGGCCCAGCATTCTATCCAGTGCACCACCAGTTGTATTCTGATTTTTAAAGAGAGTATGGTGAAAATGCTTACTCTTAGATGAGGTGGGAAATGGAAGGAGAACTTGACGAACTCCTGCTGAGGGATGGAAATTCATTTTTTTTAACTCTCTAAGTAGTCAAAATGAGTTATTAATTACTATTACAAAGTATTCTGTTTCTGTTGGCTCATATGAAGTACCACAATTAGTGACAATTATATTTTAGTGTCAGTTGCAAATATTGATTTTTTTATTATTGATGTTTATATACAAAACAACTTTTGAAAGGATAGAATTTCTTCAGACACAACTTTTGTTTTTTGCTACCACTGGTAAGCTGACCACACTTTCAGTGAAACTCTACTGAATGACTAAGTTAGTCTAACCCATGTTGCCAACGAATTCCTTTGAGAAGCAGCAAGAAAGAAGAAGAGTAATATAAAGAGAGAAGTTCAAATTACAAAACAACCTTAGTTTTTACTATGATCTGTTTTTGTAGCAAAGTTGCCGTGGTCCGTGAGGATTTTATGATCACTTCTACTCTGCATGCCTAGTGATCAGGTTTTCAAGTAGCCTGCCCTCAATGCTGCAAGAATGCAAATCCAAGTGAGAGCTTGATCTAGTGAGTTCAGGTTTGATGAGATGTGATTGCAAGGTAACACTTGAGTGCAAGAACTACTCAGGTGCAGTGATAGACAGCCACTGAGGGTCTTTGCATGCCTGTGATAATTTGCATATGAGTGTCCAACCTTCCTGGAAGTCTGGAAACAATTTGATATCAAGTTGAAAAACTGAAAGAATATGTCGCACATAGTCAGAAGCAGTCAGAGTTTGAGGTACTCTCTGCACTATCACCAAAAGCCATGCATTCCCTATCATGATAGCTGGGAATCACTGGAGGAAGACCACTGAAACATGCACATACTTGATGTCCCAGAGGGTAAATAATGTACCCAAACTGGACAATTATTTACTGCTTAAAGTCCCACTGACAAATTTTTAGTTTAAATCCCTTATACTATTGTATCAATTCTTAAAGGAGTTGGTGAACCTCTAAAGAGGAAGGGATGCAAGAGGACCAGTAGTGAAGCATGCTGTCCAGTTCTGTAGAAAAGGATGATAAATTCAAATTTGTATATCAGACTCATATTTTCAGACATGGGGAATCCATGAATTTTTTAAATTGTGTTTTTATAAGTATTTTATTTTTATTTTAATGAGCAGAAGCATTTAAGGATAATTTTTAAAGAAGAAATAACTAATGGTTATCTCAAAAAATTAATGGGTCAGGACAGAATCACAGGTCTTTGATAAATACAGAAAGCAGTGTTGGTATTCTGCCTGTGACGTCAGATGATGAACATAAAAAAAGTTAGTGATTATCACAGAAATTACATTTTGCTTACAAGTAGGCTAGATTATGAAACATTTTGAATATTTAGTTTATGTCCACCAAATGGCATTGTATCTATGAAGAAAAGATTTAAACTACAGATAGGAAAATGAAAACTTGAAAGCAGAGACAGCTTATAGAGTACTGTGGACAGAGCATGACCACTCACTGGATTTGAATTCTAGTTTCAGCTGCTAGGATTCATGTCAAATCACTCAGCCATTCTGAGCTCATGGCTTGAGTTGTGAATATGATGAGATGATAGCCCTACCTGTATCACAGGTTTGTTGGGAGGATCCAATGTAAATTCATGTATGAGGCTCTTTGGAAATGAAATCATCCTTGGGATATAAGCTAATGACATTAACAAATGATTGTACCCATTTAAGATTTTTCTCTTTTCCTGGAGGAATAGAAAGTAACTGAATTTATATCCTGCTGATGGAGATAAGGGAATATAAATATGTGTGTGTAGTCAGTATTTGTTTTATTGTTGTTTTTTTTTTTAAGTAGGAGAGATCAGGGGCAGCTAGATGGCAGAGTAGATAAAGCACTGGCCCTGGAGTCAGAAGGACCTGAGTTCAAATCTGGTCTCAGACACTTGACATTTACTAGCTGTGTGACTTTGGGCAAGTCACATAATAACCCCGATTGCCTTGCAAAAGAAACAAACAAACAAAAAGAAGCTATTAAAAAAAAAAGGAGAGATCAGACTATAAATGAAGGAAACTACTGTAGAGCTAAGCCTTTCTTTGGAAGAAATTTATGAGGAAAGATTCATGAGTGATGTTCCCTATGACTTCAGTTGGAGAAAAATCTGTGCTGCACATGAGAGAATCCATAGTAAAGAGGAACATTATGACTGCAAACAGTGTGGAAAGGCTTTTAGAGAGAAGAGATATCTTATTGCACGTCAAAGAATATACACTAGAGAGAAACCTTATGAGTATAATCAATGAGGGAAGACTTTTACATGGGGAAACAGTCTTACTGTGCATCAGAAAATCCACATTGGAGACAAACTTTATGAATGTAATCAATGTAGAAAAATTTATAGATGAAAGAACACTCTTCAATATCAGAAAAACCTCACAGGAGAGAAACCTTATAACCCTACTTGATATCAGAGACTCCACACTAGAGCAAAACATTATGACTGTGATCAGGGTGGAAAGTCTTTCAGATCTAAGTCCAAATTTGCAGAACGTAAGAGATTTCACACTGAAGAGAAACCTTATGAATGTAACCAGTGTAGAAAGGCTTTTACACAGATGGATCCTCTTACCTGACATCAAACAATAAACACTGGTGAGAAATCTTAAGAAAGTAATAAGGCAGGCAAGAGGCCTTGCAATCTCTATCTACAAAGCTGCCCATGGTTGTTCCTGCTCCACCAGCCTACAAAGGAAATATAAAGGGACTCAGTTCATATCACAGGCATCTGAGCTGCTTGTCACATGCTCACTATAAATCAATGAAGTGGTTAGGTCCTAATAACAACACCCTCATCAGAGTGATGGTTTCCAGTGCAGAGTCCAACAGGTTGGAAATGAGGGAGCAACTCAAGAGGCATCATGGGAAATCTCTATATTCTCTCATCAAGGCACGTCAGAAAAGTCTTGCTTTGCCAGAAAAGGCAAGCACTGATAGGAAGAAAGGTTTCTAATCTGCCTCTTGCAGCTTACACTCATTGGTACTGGGTCTTCCCTCTGGGGTCAAGCAGAACAAATATGTTTCATCTTAGACATGATAGCCTTTCAGGTATTTGAAGAGTATTTCATGTTGCCCCACCAAGTTTTCTCTTCTTCAGGAAAAGTACCCTCACTTCTTTCAACTGATCCTCCTTTGGCCTGGTCTCCAATCCATCATGTACATAGCCCTTCTTTGGATATATTCCAACTAGTCGATGCCTCTTGTTGATTATCTCCAATTGATGATAGAAATAGATACCTTGGTTTTGGCCAAAGGTAGTTGTGAAACGTGACACCAAAGTGGAGTATAAATTAGCATGTAAAATCTTCTAATTGTATAATTTACTTTTTGCTCATAATGGTGGAACCACGACTTTGGGACCCTAAAATCTGTCAGTTGTCGGTATGAACAGAAATGGAAGGCCCTTACCACATGTCTTTCCACTGGATTCTGATAACTCTGGAGGAGAGAGTGAGGCTGATGGCTTTTCAGAGCTCTGCCTCACTTAAATACAGTTCACTTGCAAACAAAGGAACAACAACAATCTGGGTGAAGAAGTTCACGAGTTCAAAAGTTCAGTGTTCTTCTCTCAGTTAAATGCAAAAGTTCAGTTTTCCTATCAGTCAATTTTAATTGAAGAAAAACTCTGAGCTAAGTTTAAAAGTGCAGTGCTGTTGAAAAGCCCTTGAATTCTAAAGGAATTATTATCTTAGTACCAGCTACAAATCACTGTGTTAGGGAAATTTGTTATCTTTTACACCTTTTAAGTATTCTCATTGAATTCAAGGCCATCTGTTTTTGTCTCTACTAGCTAGGATGATGCCGTTCCTGGAAATAATGTCTCTACGTGTTTTTGTACAAATAGAGGAAGTTTGTTATCTGTCATTAGTTATTTCTGTAAGATCCAGGTGGAAAGCATCAACATTTACAAGATGAAAAATAGGGTTGTTCCAAGTCCACGTTTCAGACTTTCAAAGAATCACCTTTTCCCTACCCTCATAGTGCTGTCAGTCCTTTAACCATGTATATTACTTTTCCCACCTACCAACTTCTGTTCTTTGTTCTATTTTTTCTTAAATACATATTTTAACTGAAAAAAATCATTTATTAATTAACATACAAAAATGTACAAACATGGGGGGGTGGAGGCAAGATGGCAGCTGGAAAGCAGGGACTAGCATGAGCTCCCTGCCGAGCCCATTCAAAAACCTATAAAAAATGGCTTTGAACCAATTCTAGACCTGCAGAACCCACAAAATAGCAGAGGGAAGCAAGGCTCTAGCCCAGGACAGCCTGGATGGTCTCTGGGTGAGGTCTATCCGCATGGAGCTGGGAGCGGAGCAGAGCAGAACCCAGCGTGGGTGGCATGGACCAACCAGACGAGGAGCCAGGCAGAGCGGGCCCTAGTGCCCTGAATCAGTGAGCTGCAACAGTTACCAGACTTCTCAACCCACAAACACCAAAGACAACAGAGAAGGTTAGTGGGAAAAGCTGCTGGGGACAGGGCTTAAAAAAGGAGTTCACCATTCGGCCACCGCCCCGGGGGCAGCGGAGGTGGGGCAGCTACAGAAGTACAGCTGCCCTGGCTTCTGTCCCCAGGCCCACCTAGTGGGAGGAATTAAGTGGCGGATCAGAGCAGGAGTGAAGAGCCCGCTGAAGATCTAAGTCCAGTCCAGGTTGGGGGTTCTTGGGGAAGGAGGAGTGCTGGTGAGGTAGAGCTGGCGCATCCCCCCAGGCTTGGAACATAGTTCTCTTAACTCTACAAGCAGTCATACCCCGCTGAAAATCTCAAGGGTCAAGTTAGTTGGCTGGGAATATGGCTGGGCAGGGAAAACACCCAGATTCAGTCTCAGACTCTGGAATCTTTCTTTGGTGACAAACAAGACCAAAACATACAGCCAGAAGAAGTCAACAAAGTCAAAGAGCCTACAACAAAAGCCTCCAAGAAAAACATGAACTGGTCTCAAGCCATGGAAGAGCTCAAAAAGGATTTGGAAAAGCAAGTTAGAGAAGTAGAGGAAAAATTGGGAAGAGAAATGAGAAGGATGTGAGAAAACCATGAAAAACAAGTCAATGACTTGCTAAAGGAGACCCAAAAATATACTGAAAAATATTGAAGAAAATAACACCTTAAAAAATAGACTAACTCAAATGGCAAAAGAGCTCCAAAAAGCCAATGAGGAGAAGAATGCCTTGAAAGGCAGAATTAGCCAAATGGAAAAGGAGGTCCAAAAGACCACTGAAGAAAACACTACCTTAAAAATTAGACTGGAGCAAGTGGAAGCTAGCGACTTTATGAGAAATCAAGATATTATAAAACAGAACCAAAGGAATGAAAAAATGGAAGACAATGTGAAATATTGAAAATATGAAAAATTTTCTCATTGGAAAAACCCCTGACCTGGAAAATAGATCCAAGAGAGATAATTTAAAAATTATTGGACTACCTGAGACACGATCAAAAAAAGAGCCTAGATATCATCTTTCAAGAAATTATCAAGGAGAACTGTCCTGATACTCTAGAGCCACAGGGCAAAATAGAAATTGAAAGAATCCACAGATTGCCTCCTCAAATAGATCCCAAAAAGAAAACTCCTAGGAACATTGTTGCCAAATTCCAGAGCTCCCAGATCAAGGAGAAAATACTGCAAGCAGCCAGAAAGAAACAATTTGAGTATTGTGGAAACACAATCAGAATAATCTAAGATCTAGCACGTTCTACATTAAGAGATCGAAGGGCTTGGAATATGATATTCCGGAGGTCAATGGAGCTGGGATTAAAGTGGGATCAGGGACAGATGTGACTGAAGGTTCAAGGAGTCCATCCACAAGTTGGCAGCTGTAGAAGTAGTCAGATCTGATAGGAGCTCCCAGAACACATATGATTTGATAATTGAGAGAAAAACAGCACAACATAGGTCCCAGCCACGCAGGGCTAAGTTCAAACAGTACAATAAATGGTTCAGTATCCCAGCCACGAGGGCTGAGTTTAAATAATTACAATAAAGTTTTTCTCATAATTCACAAAACTGCACAATTACATTAAGTACAGACCAAACCACTTGGTTCACAGTAGAGGGGGAAATTTGCATGTCACATGTTTTACATTTACACATTAGATAACCAAGAAAACTTAAACATGAATCACACAAAGTAATGCAATCATTATTAACAATGTTGACTAACATTAAATTCCTTGTATCCCAGTAGCACAGTACATATATCATCATAAACTTTTAATCATGCCATGTCTCTTTGATGGCATTTACAAAATAATCCACAAACCATTCTTAACAAAGCTAAAAATGTTTGTGATTTAATTCCAGCAATTAATTGCACAATTTGTATACAAAGTAGCTTTAAATCCCAGTTACATATTTCCAATGTCCATTTAAAGCAACACGATCTGGTACCTAGATAGTAAAAGAGAGTTCTGCTTCTCTGGTTCAGATCTAGAAATTCTCAGACAATTCTTACTTACTTAATATAACTTAGTACAATCACTTAAATTTGGCTCTCCTTTTTTAAACTTCAGAGTATTTCAGTTCATATATCATCTACTGTTTCTGTCCTTACCTAAATTTCATACCTGGTATAAGAATCCTTTAAAATATGAAGGTCCAACCATAAATTGAACTCATCTTCCTTTTAAAATCATCAGACAGATACCTTACAAAAGAGATATAATTTCACCTGTACCACTATCTTATACAATTTTCTTGTACAAAAATCCACAATTAAGATCTTATTACCAAAACACACTAATTAGCTTGAATTTCCATGACTGATAAATTTTGGAGCCAATCATACACATCTGTATATAATTCTTAGAGGAATCAATTTGATCCTATTGCCTTTTCCTCTCAAAATTTGCTATCCTATTTAATTAGACATTTATCACATCACATCTTTGCCTTATTACTTTGTCCAATCATTTCCTCCTTTTGGAGGATGTTATCTCTATATCCTTCTGATCTTTATTTGGTCATGAACATAGGTTAAAATTGTAAGCTATTCATTCCTGTATCCTATTATAATAACTCAGAGATATTCCAATATCCATCTATTACCTAATAGATTTAGCATTGTGCTTACAAAACTTCTTGATAATATAAATTTGCTATGAAGAAAAGAGGGACAATGTCATATATCTTAACAGAAGGAAAGAACTTCCTCAGCTCTGTTTGATTCCAGGCATGAGTCATATCTGTTAGCCAATCTTATAGTCACCAGGTGTTGAAAGCAGGGCTTAGGAGTAACCAGGTGGGGATTTTCCTTTTCAGAAAGGAAATAGCAGAATTGGGAAATAGAGTCAGGAAGATCCTACCTAGGTTGTGTCCAAGGTCGTCTTCACGACTGCTCCCAGGCAGACCCACCTAAAAAATTCTCAGCTTGTAACGCCTGCCATGCCATTACTGGCTTCATGTGACCTAGTCCTGTAATCAGAGCTTAAGACAATATTAAATTGTAGTCCCATAAAATCTTAAATAGCAAATAAATATCCTTCAGATAAGACTGCCCAAATTTTATTGAGCTAGTAATTATCAAATCAAGCTACATAACTTTTCCATCTTCTAAATACTTTCTCACACTCTTTCTCAACTTGCTAAAACCATCTGAAACTATCATTCTCAGGACAGGGGAGGCTTAGCTAACTCCCATTTATCCCCAAACTTTCTTATCTGCCTTTCGTATCCCCTCAAGCTTTTATTTACCTTTCCAAATCTTTCAAACCTATTACTCAGTCTCCCTTTACATTTCAACCATAAGACAAAATAGCTCATAAATTAGTGGTTTTTACTGACATAACTGTCTGTACTGGAATCCATTCCAGCTTAAACAAAGAAAAGAGGTTAATGACCAACCTCACAGGTTGAGGAAAGGGACACTTCAGGAATCAAATCTTATACACATTGATAAGCTCTAACTTTTGCTTAAAATCACAACACATTTTCCAAAACATTTCTAGAATTATTTGCCTTTCTTAAAAAACAGTTTAGGGGGGCGGAGCCAAGATGGCGGCTGGTAAGCACGGACTGGAGTGAGCTCCATACCCGAGTCCCTCCAAAAACCTATAAAAATGGCTCTGAACCAATTCTAGAACGGCAGAACCCACAGAACAGCAGAGGGAAGCAGGGCTCCAGCCCAGGACAGCCCGGATGGTCTCTGGGTGAGCTCTATTCCACACGGAGCTGGGAGCTGGGAGCTGGGAGCTGGGAACGGAGTGGAGCAGAGCCCAGCCTGAGCGGCGTGGACGATCCAGACCAGAAGCCGGGCGGAGGGGGCCCTAGCGCCCTGAATATGTGAGCTGCGGCAGTTACGAGACTTCTCAACCCACAAACACCAAAGACTGCGGAGAAGGTTAGTGGGAAAAGCTGCGGGAGTGGAAGGAGTTCGCGGTTCGGCTTCCAGCCCCGGGGGCAGCGGAGGTGGGGCAGCTACAGCTGTTGTTACTTCCGGCTCCAGGCCCACCTGGTGGGAGGAATTAAGTGGCGGATCACAGCAGGGGTGCACAGCCTGCCGAAGATCTGAGCCCAGTCTGGACTGGGGGTCCTTGGGGAAGGAGGAGTGCGGCTCTGACAGAGCTGGCACCTCCCCCCCAAACGTAGAACATAGAACTCTGTAATCTACAAGCAGTCATACCCCACTGAAAAACTCAAGTGTCAAGTTAGTTGGTTGGGAATATGGCCAGGCAGCGAAAACGCGCACAGATTCAGTCTCAGACTTTGGATTCTTTCTTTGGTGACAAAGAAGACCAAAACATACAGCCTAAAGAAGACAACAAAGTCATAGAGCCTACAACCAAAGCCTCCAAGAAAAACATGAACTGGCCCCAGGCCATAGAAGAACTCAAAAAGGATTTGGAAAAGCAAGTTAGAGAAGTAGAGGAAAAATTGGGAAGAGAAATAAGAAGGATGCGAGAAAACCATGAAAAACAAGTCAATGACTTACTAAAGGAGACCCAAAAAAATACTGAAAAATACACTGAAGAAAACAACACCTTAAAAAATAGACTAACTCAAATGGCAAAAGAGCTCCAAAAAGCCAATGAGGAGAAGAATGCCTTGAAAGGCAGAATTAGCCAAATGGAAAAGGAGGTCCAAAAGACCACTGAAGAAAATACTACTTTAAAAATTAGATTGGAGCAAGTGGAAGCTAGTGACTGTATGAGAAATCAGGATATTATAAAACAGAACCAGAGGAATGAAAAAATGGAAGACAATGTGAAAAAACAGTTTAATTTTTTTTTATCCTGATGTTAAAAAGAATGCTCACTAAACTTTCCTGAAGACAATTATTTAGAAGGTTTTAAAATGATAGACATCTCCTTTTTCCTTAAAGCAAATTAACCCTTAAACACTGGAATTCATTAACTAAGTTGGTGCCAAATGTCCTCATTCTCAAATATTGACCAGAATTCCTAGATATTACAGTTCCTTAGTCAAAAAGTGATATAATGGGAGGACACTTAGTTTCTTTAAATTACATACCCAATTAAATTTACCTTATCACAATAATAAGGTTTACCAGGACTTTAAAAACTTTTTCCATAAGAATTCCTCTACACAGAAAACCACACAAGATTGATAAGAATTCATGACTAGATGGTTTCAAAAGTTCTTGTTTCAGCTAATAACCTCAATTTCTTAATTAACTACAATTCTTAATCTAACAACATCCAGATTATAAGAGGAATTATTTTTCTAACAGCATAGGCAATACAATGTTAACAAGTTGCATAACATAGCAAGTTTAGAAATACATGTATTTAAAACTTGAAACAGACTATACCTTAGTTGGATGAGCAAATCAAATCTAAATTCATAATCACTAATGGTAACATTTTAATTTGTAAGGCCCAATACTCTTAGCATTGTAAAAGATGACCACATTTTTCAATATTGCTGATACATCTGTTTGTCATATTACACAATTTAGAAATGTAACAGTGCCCTAAACATAATTATGCATTTTAAAACTTGAAACACCCCATTTATCAATTTAGGTGAACACATTTCTAAATATCCATGCACAGAGAATCTTTCATCTCATCATTTGAAACTATAACTTTAAATCACCAGATATATTCTCATAATAGAAAACTTTTTCAAACAGAAAGTCTGTTCTCATGGTTAAATATCAGTATTAATAATTATTTACTTGTTATAACCACATATAACAGTTCCAAATTTTATCACATCCCTTTGAAAACCCAATTCACATATATCAAAATCAGATTAAAATCGCTATAATATTATTTCTTACCACACAATGGTCTTCTCAAATTCCACAATCTAAGAGAATTTTGGGAACACAATGCAAGTTTAGAAATACAGAAACAATAATTTTCAGATGACATCTATTGCATTTCCAGATTACCACATATAGAAATTATTCAGCTTATTACTTTTGGTATTTAAAAACCACTGCAAAAGTTAACAATTACATTAAATCAGAGAGAGATAATAATAATGTTGTATCTAACACATACCAGACTTTATGCTAAGCATTTTACAATCATTACCATTTTGATCCCATAACAACCGTCATCATTATTTTCCCTTTACAAATCAGGAAACAGGTCAAACAGATTAAAATACAGTTTTGCAATTGGAACACAGAAGCGTGAAATTACCTAGGGAAGTTACCTAGAGCAGAAGCTAGTATCCCAATGGTGACAATTCTGGGAGGCAGAAAGTCCAAATCCATCTACCTCACCCTTCCCCCTCAACTGCAGAAGTTACTGAGCCTAAAGCGGTTTTGCAGCTGCTGAGGACAGAGTGGGCAGAATGCATAGGACCTGGGTGACAATTCCAAACTTTGCCAAATAGGATGGGCTACAAAGCTACCCATGGGGCACAGGACTGTCGTGATACTGTCAGTCTGTGAATTTCTGTCCTTCTCCTCCTTTTGCCAGGTGGGGAAAGGTGATTTAAGTTTTCCCTACAGTTCTCTTGCATTGTCTTCTCCTAATCTGATCTGGGAGGAAAGGAGTTTGTTTTAGCTGCTCTAACTTTTACTGCAGCTCTGGCTCCGTCAGAGACAAGACAACAATGGTGAAAGATCTCAATGATTGTAACTCAAGTAAACTTCACCTAAGTGATCAGCATTGGGAGGGTGTTTCAGCAAGAGTGAGCTCCTGGAGGGACTTTACAGTCTCAGGAGTTCTGTCCCAAAATCCAACTAACCAATTTCCAAACTTTTAATGAATAATCAATCCCAGAATATGCTAAAATGTTTCAGCTCTATTTTTTTCTTCAAGTTCGGTTGGCCAGACCAGACATTGTAAAAGAAATAGAGTCTCTGTTTCCCTAACTGCAGCCTTAGAATTCTCTGGCTACCTGCGTTTCAGATTTTACCAAAGTATACACATTTCACAGCACACGCTCTCACACAGACAGTTAACAGACAATCAACAAAACAAATACAGAACAAATACAGACTGAGCTCAGAGTTTAAACAACACATAATTAGAAGCTTTCATGAGTTAGCTATTAGCACCCCTATGGTCTTTGGGGAAGCCTTGGCGTTCCTGATTTTTCTGACTCTCCATATCCTATCCCTTAGGAAAGGAGAAAGGGGAGATGGAGGAGGACTAGGACAAGTAAAGGAAGGCGAGGAGTAAGGATAAAATGCATTTATCCTCCCCATAATCAGAGCCTTCAAGGGAAGGAAGCAGGAATAGGGCAGAAGGCAATAACAGAGCCCTTAAGGGAAAGGGGGAAAGGGGTGGGGAGGGAAGAGAGAGAGGAGGCAACGGTAGCAGAACAGAGTTACCTCCATCAGGATCAGAGCCCTTCCTGGGAGGCAGAAGGGGAGGGAAAAAGCAAAGTGCCGTTTTCCTCCCCAGGACCAGAGACTCCAAGGGAAGGAAGGGACGGAGTGGAGGAACGGTTGGACTTCTAATTCTAGTTTTTGATTGATCCATAGTTAATTCTCTAGATCAATCAGTGTTTCCAGGGGATCTATGTGCATTTGACCACAGATCTGCGTTTTACCACAGATTTGATCCCTGCCCCCAGAGCTAGCTTAAAGGGAATTTCCAGACTTCAACCAATTTTGTGGGAGTTCTTTTTGGAAGCTGGGAAGAGAGACAACTTACCCCCACCTTGTCAAGGCCAAAATTCCAGGAAAAATTAATCCTGTGGCGCCCAAAAGCGTTGGCAAGGTTGGGCTGCATTGTCCTGTTTCCATCATTTCCATCCGAAAGTCACGGCACCATAACTGTTAAACCTGAAAATTTGGTTGAAGGAAACAACAGAGCTAGGTGATAGAAAAATCCATGTTGTTTATTATTTTCCCTTAAAGCATAGTGCAGCTAGCTTACTTGTACATACAAGGAGTCAGAGCGTAAACTCTGATTGCCTGAACAAAGCAATGAGAAATCTTATATACGTTATTTTAGCAGAGCTAGCAAGCCTGTATTACCTCATTTTTATGACTCCCATGTATGTTTAACCATGATACAAGAAGAGGATTTTCCTTAATGGAGTAGAGTTGTAAAGGATGTTGACAAAAGTCAGTTGAAACTACAGCCCAGCGTCTCTGTGTCTCATTACATTCCATAACATAGTATATACTTGTAGAATATTAGGCAAGGTAATCTCTCTTGGGGTTATCTAAGGGTCTCATCCCTTAATGGCTAACAGGTATCTGGCCTTGTTGACAGTGGTAAGGGTATTTCCTGAGCAAACTTTTAGAGAGAACAAAGAAGCCCAGGTCCTGGATCTTCATCCAGTTACTCATTAATTCAGGCTCTGGGTCTAGTTGAAATTAGAAATGATATAAAACAGTATAATATTTTCCACAGTATGATTCATGAGACCTCAGTATTAGGGTAGCTGAAGGGAATATGTGTATATATATATATATATATATATATATATATATATATATATATATATACATGAGTATATATACACTATGTATGTGTGTGTGTATATATATATATATATATATATATATATATATATATATATATACACAGAGGGAGAGAGAACGCGGGCACAGGGTGAGTTGAAGATGAAGGGAAGATATCTAAAAGAAATAAAATCAAATTAAGGGATGAGAGAGCAATATATTGAGAGAGGGAGATAAGGAGAGATAGAATGGGGTAAATTATCTCACATAAAAGTGGCAAGAAAAAGCAGTTCTGTAGGAAGAGAAGAAAAGGCAGGTGAGGGGGAATGAGTGAGTCTTGCTCTCATCAAATTTGACCTGAGGAGGGAATACCATACTTACTCATTTGGGTATCTTAAAAAAGGGGGGATGATAGAAGGGAGAGCAGATGGGGGTGGAAGTAATCAAAAACAAACACTTTCAAAAGGGGACAGGGTCAAGGGAGAAAATTCAATAAAGGGGAATAGGTTAGGAAGGAGCAAAATATAGTGAGTCTTTCACAACATGAGTATTGTGGAAGGGTTATACACAATGATACACATGTGGCCTGTGTTGAATTGCTTGACTTCTTAGGGAGGGTGGGTGGGAAGGGAAGAGGGGAGAGAATTTGGAAGTCAAAGTTTTAAAAACAGATGTTCAAAAACAAAAAGAAAAGTTTTTGCATGCAACTAGAAAATAAGATACACAGACAATGGGGCGTAGAAATTTATCTTGCCCTACAAGAAAGGAAGGGAAAAGGGGATGGGAGGGGAGTGGGGTGACAGAAAGGAGGGCTGACTGGGGAACAGGGCAACCAGAATATGTGCCATGTTGGAGTGGGGGGGAAGGGTAGAAATGGGGAGAAATTTTGTAATTCAAACTCTTGTGAAAATCAATGGTGAAAACTAAATTAAAGGAGTCAAAAGAGAAAAATGTACAAACATAAGAGTAAGATAATGACAAGGGACTACTTTTGTGGAAAATGTGGTTTGTTGTTTGTTCTTTAAATATCTTTAGAGTTGCCCTTTTTCTCCCTTTCCTTCGACTCTTGCCCCTCTCCCTTCCCCTCCCTCCCCCCCTTCCCCCCTTCCTTTCCCCTTTCTTCACCATCCCATCCTTCCCTCCATCCTTTCTCCTACCTCCCTTCCCCGGCCTAGATGCCGTGGTGGAGACAGCGGAGGAGGCCACGGAGCCCGCCGAGGCGGACATCACGGGGCTGTGCCAGGACATGTTCTCCAAAATGGCCACGTACCTGACGGGCGAGCTCACAGCTACCAGTGAAGACTATAAACTTCTGGAAAATATGAACAAACTGACTAGCTTGAAGTATCTAGAAATGAAAGATATTGCAGTAAACATAAGTAGAAACCTAAAGGACTTAAACCAGAAATATGCAGCACTTCAGCCTTATCTGGATCAGATCACTCTAATTGAGGAGCAAGTAGCAGCTCTTGAGCAGGCAGCTTACAAATTGGATGCATATTCAAAGAAACTAGAAGCAAAGTACAAGAAGTTAGAGAGGCGATGAAAGAATTCTTTAGCTCAGACTTTTAACTACAAGAATATTTTATAAGAGCTGAAATAAGTGGGATGGAACTTATCACTATGCTTCAATTCCTAAAAAGCCGTGCTGCTGATCCAAGGAGAATCCCAGCCCCCACCTCTGGTTGGATGTGTAATTCTGGCCACCCCCACCCCCGCCGTGTTTTCCTAAACCTGTACCCCCCCAACCTCATCTTAATCGCGTGCTTCGTTGTGTGCCCTGGACCAAGGCTCAAAAATCAGGATCAACCCCGTCTAGAGCAGACACAGAGGAGAGACTCTGGTCTCCCTGTCTCTTCCCTCCCTCTCCTCTAGGCCCTCCCACACCCACCCCTTTCACAACCTGTTTTTGAACTTAAATAATAAATGCCAACGTATGAAAAAAAAAATATCTTTAGAGTTCAGTGCAAAAATGTACCCCTGGCACCTCTTAAAAAGGTGAAGGCAAGTTCAGAAAACCTAGTGATGGACAAAACTTCCTCTCCTCCAGGTGTTTGAGCTCCATGGGAAAGCCATTGGCCTTTGATTTTAGTAAATTCATGTTCACAAATAAACTGCTAGTGCTCAGAGCTTTGCACCTCAGTTGACTTGAATTAACTTGTGACAATTAGTCCTTGTGGTCTTGAGACTCCATCCTGAAGGAAGGCTTTAGTTTGTCGTACCTATGCATAGAAACCATTGTCATCAAATTAGACCTAATTTCTTGAGGCCATCATGACAGTCTCACCTGACTTGTTCTTCAGTCATTTCAGGTATATCCGACTCTTTGTGAACCCATTTTGGGTTGGTTTTGTTTTCCTTGGCCTAGATGCTGGATTGGTTTGTTATTTATTTCTCCGTTTCATTTTACATATGTGGAAACTGAGGGAAACAGGGTTAAGTGACTTGACCAGGTTCACACACCTAGTAAGTGTCTGTGGATGGATTTGAATTCATGAAGTTGAGTCTTCCTGATTCCAAACCCAGTGCTCTATGCACTATGGTGTCAACTAGCTGCCCTTAGTCTCACCATACAGGAGCCTTTATGCTGATACAATATTTGTTGTTGTTGAATCATTTGGTTGTGTCCAACTCTTTGTGAACCCACGGACCATAGCAGGACAGGCCCATCCATCTTCCACTGTCTCTCAAAGTCTGTCCAAGTTCATGTTTGTTGTTTCATGACACTATCAACCTCATCCTCTGCTTTCCCCTTCTCCTTTTTCTTCTATCTTTCCCAACATCAGAGTCTTTCCTACTGAATCCCATCTTCTCATTATGTGGCCAAAAGTATTTCAGCTTCAGTGTTTGACCCTCCTGTGAGTAGGATGAATGAATTTCTTTAAGTATTGCCTGATTTCACCTTTTTGCCATCCAAGGGACTCTCAAAATTGTTTTCCAGCGCCACAATTTAATTTGTTCGTTCTGTGGTGCTCACCTTTCCTCATACTGCAGCTCTGACAGCCAATAGATAGAATTATCCCAGGAAAGATAACCTGTCAGGGTCTTTGTTCCTGTTCCCCTAGATCTTGTGACATGGCCCATAAATTTCAAGAAATAATTAACCACTGCACCTTGGTTTCTGTGCCCTTTTACTTACTCAATCATTAATATATTCAGTATAAATGTCTCCCCTTGAGCTCTGTTTGGGGCCATTCTGATTTGGGTGGCTCGTGCCCCAGACGATCGCCAGCTAATAAATTCTCCAATTAAAACTTATACTCTGTGACATGTCTTGCTCACTGTCGGTACAACACAGTCACCGCCCACAGTGATCGTTGAGCCAAAGGATATCAAATATGACACTGCTGCCATTTCTTCTCCTGGTTTCCAAGAAGTGGTGGGACCAGTTGTGTGTGTGTGAGTGTGTGTGTGTGTGTGTGTGTGTGTGTGTACGTACTTTCAAGCCAGCTTTTTAAAAAAATTTATGCAATAAAAAACCATTTTCATAAAAGTACAATAAAAAGATGATTTACATGAAACTGCAAATCTACTGTGCACAAGGTGCTATTGCTTTCAAATATGCAACAAAGTTATTAGGTAATTTTTTTCTTTTATTCTTCCCTCCTCCACCACTCTAGAAATGGCTACCATTAGGCATAAATGTGTGTGTGTGTGTGTGTGTGTGTGTATGTGTAAGTTATTCTATACATCTATCAGTTCTTAGTCTGGATGCAGATAACATCTATCTTTATATGTCCTTTATAGCTCATTTGGGTGTTTATAATAGACAAAATAACTACTGCCAATGTCATTCTTAAAACAATTATTTCTGTTTCCGTATACAATATTCTCTTGATTCTGCTCATTTCCCTCTTCAATATTTCATGCAAATCTTTCCAGATTTTTCTAAAATCTTGAGGTCATTTCATATAACACAATAGCATTTCATCACAATCATATACTTGTGTTGCTAAGCAAAATGGGCTCCTTAGCACTTACTTCAACAAGTGCCCTTGAAGAGTTTGGCTTTTGTTTGCTTTGAGTAATTCAGTGTATTTCATTGAGTCTTACTAGGGGCTAAGCCCCAGGCCCAAACCACAATTAGGTGTAAAACCTATGTGGGTGTGGATTGGTAAGGAAGGTGGGGCTAACTAAGGGGAGGGCCTAGTTTACACATGAGTTTGAGTGACATGTCTGGGACAGCAGAGGCTTTTAGACCACGTGGGTTTAAGTCCCCTCTGTGATGATTCTAAGTCACGTGGGTGAGTCGCATGTGTGACTCACCCCTGACACTGAAAAAGATATAAAACCAGCGGTTGGCTTTCTTTTCTTTGGAGCTCTTACCCATAGCAGCGGTGGCCCACATGACTCTGGGCTGGCCCTTGTTCTGAGCTCCTGAGCTGAACCTAGATGTTGGTAACTATGAATTGTATTGGGTCTGTCTGTTGATGTTTGTAATTTGTTTGTATTTTGCTCTGAAGTTCAGGGTGCTGGTCTTTTCCCCTGAACTAAGTGAGTGATATTTGTATGCTGAATTAAAGTAAGCTTGTCAACCCTTTCACCTTGCTTTCCTTACTGAAGCAGATCAAAAGAACCTGTGCTTTTGCAGTTCGTTGGCAGCTTTCTGGGTGCTGGTTGTTGGTGGATCTTACACCCCCAGAGAAGCTGCTAGCTGGATTGTTGAAACAATACCACAATTTATTTAACCATTCCCAACTGTATCTCTGCAGTTTTCAATTTTTTGCCAGCACAAAGAGAGCTCCTATAAACATTTTAGAACATCTAGGCTCTTTTCCTTTTTCCCTAATCATGTTTACAAATGGACCAAGTATTGGTATGCCCACATAATTCCAGATTGCTCCCCAGAATGTTTGGATCATTTTGCAATTCTACCAACAATTAATTTGTGTCCCAATTTTTCCACTTTTCTCTAATATTTGTCACTTTCTCCTACCATTTGGGTTTGTATCTTTTTGTTTATGGTCCTTGAACTAATTTCCATTCTTCATTATGGAATGAAAGGATGTATTGACTTTTCTGCCTTTTTACATTTGTTTGCATTATCTCCAGGACCTTGTGGTTTTCAAAAGAAGTTCCATGTATTGGAAAGAAATATGCATATTTCTTTGTCATCCCATTTAGAAGATGCCATGTCTTTTAACTAGTTTATCCAGAGATTTGCTTCTTTCTCCTGCTTTCATCTCATTCTATATTTCTTCCATCTCATTTTTCCTCTCAGTTTCTAATGCAGATTTCCCTTTCTCTCTCCCCCTTCAATTAGACCTGTTCAGTAGTTTTTTAATTTCATCCATATTTATTCCCCATTCCAACAAGGATTTCTCTCCCTCTTTTCATTGTGCATCAACTCTTTCTGGTTTACCTAGATTATCATTCTCTGATTCATACATCCTAAGGGTGTAAAATGTGTTCAGGAAAGACTAATACCTCTGATTGATGACAATCTCCTGAGAACACCCATTCCACCAGGGGAAGTCTTCACGCACCTGAGGTAGGCACCCCCCTAACTCACTGATGGGTTTAAGACCCCTCAGTTTTCCAAAGATGGAGAGCAGCTCTGAAAAGGGTTCAGCAGCTCCCATACAGCACATGCTGCTCTTCCCTGAACACACCCCACCCCCAATAAGATCGAGTCAGTCTGACCTAATTATCTTTTATTCTTACAGTTCCTAATAATGCCCAATTTTAAGTGTATTTTGACTTAACATCTGGTCTTCTTATAGAATGTCAAAAATCACAGTTACAGTGGGAGAACTCAGTCCAGTCTAATCTGGATTCACAGTTACAAACAGTGTATAGCATCCCAATTTTCCCAAGGGCTATTTGCCGTCTGCTCCTCAAAGCACAGGGTCCATCATTGACTTAATCTGATGCTGCAGTTTAATCCTGGCAGTCTTTCTGCTCAGAGGGAGGAGGGAGGAAGGAGGGGAGGGGGTGGAGGAGCTGGAGAGGAGGAGCTCTCAGAGATAGGCAGCCTGGTGGGTGGGGGCCCAAGTGGAGTTTGGAGGCCTGGGAGGAGTTTAGAGCAGACCGGGATCCTTGCACTGGAGAAGGCATTCCGTGTGATCCAGGGCAGGGCTTATGGAGGAGAGGCAGGCCAGTCTCTGAGTCCTAGCCCTCAGTGTGATTGGAGGAAAGGGCCCAGCCATCCTGGGGGCCTCTGGGGCTGGACTGGGTGGTGCTATCGGAAAAAGGAACACCCTCCCAGAGTGGGCGGAACAGAAGGAGGAAGTCTTTGAGCTGAGACTGCCCTAACTTCCCTTGGAGCTGAAATCTCTTTCCTTCCCTCCAGCCAGGGTCGCTCTGCCTTCTTTTGGATCTGAGACCACTCTGCCTTCTGGAGGCCAGCTCTGTGCTTGCAGGTCCCAGGTAGGTCTGAGCCAAAGTGCGCGGCCGCACCCGCCCCCCCATCCCCCCACATTGCCAATTTCCTGGTTCTGCTGGCCGCCCATGTAATTCAGTCTCATTCTCCTCATCTGACCTGATAGTGAGTGTCTGCCAGGTCTGCCAGGAGCACACCTTCCTCCTAATTCTGGCTCCTTGCCTCTAAATCTTTTCCAGACTCCCCATCAATTCCTAAATTCCTGGCTCACGTTCCCCAGATTTATCATTGGATAGCACTTTTCCAGAGTTCAGACTTTGCCCCTAGGGTTCCTGGAGTCCTGATTTCAGCCTTCCTATGAGGCCCCACGTGGCCTGCCTCCCTGTCCCCTAATCTTTAACCTCTTGGTTAGAAATTCCATTGTCTGGCCTTCAGATCCTTCTCCTTTGGAGATCCAAGAATCCTACCTTCCTACTTGCCCACCCAGGCTTGGACACCTTACCAAAGCTGTCTCCTGGTCCCCTTGTCTGCACCCAGGGCTCTGGGGCTGGTTCCCTGTCAGATCCCAGGCACGTGGCTCCACTTTCCCTTCAGGGATTCCAAGCCTAAGCTCTCCCAGAGCATCCCAGCAGTCCTCCCCAGCTCCTAGTTAGACCTCAGGACACAGTCATCCTGATTCCTCAGGCTCAGTGTCCCCTTGGAGCCTATCTGTCATCCCAGTGTCCCTGATTTCCCTCTATGAGCTGTGATAGATTGTCTTGCCTCCCAGACCCTACCCCTACTCCCCTTCCCCTGCCTCAGGTCCCCTGCCAAGGCTCTGAATCCCAGACTGGATTTTGTCTCCCAGCCTCAGGCTTCCTCTGATCATCCCCTGGTGGCTCCATTCAAGAGCCCTCCCCATCCTCAACCTTCCCTAGCTTCCGTTTCAGATCAAAGAGTCAATCTGTAATCTAGATAATGTGTGTGTGAGTCAGGGAGAGGGGATGCAGGGAGGGCAGAGGACAATATGAAGGGAGAGCTCTGACTGAGTTGCCATTGAGGCTCTAAATGGTCTCATCCCATCTGGGATCCCAAGCCCCCTCTGCCTCTTGGGTCTCTTGTGAGAGAATGGGGGGGGGTAGAAGAAAATGAGTAAGAGAGGGAGGGAAGTAGTCTTCCTGTTGAGACCATCTTCATTTCCAAGCCTGACCCCCCCTGTTTCCTCCCTCCCTCTGTAGGGTGGAGTCTTTCTCCTGAGGGCAGGGCCTGGGCCTTTGTGACTCCTGTGGAGCCTCACTCTAGTAAATCCCTGTAGACCTGCCTGCTGCCTAGGAAGAGAAGAGCAAGACCTCTCCCCCTCTGGGATCCTTCTCCCTGCCCAGCTCAGTCTGCAGAGGACCAAGACCTGGCCCCAGCAGGGAGCCTGGAGCCAGAGGGAATGGCCCCTGGGAGCAGCAGCCCTCCTCCCCAGGTGAGTGCAGTCTGTGCACAGACATCAGCCAATGAGGCCATTGCCGTAGACACAGAGGATGGTCTGTGAAGCTGGCAGTGTGGTCCTCATGGAGCATTCCTTTACAAAAATAGGCATGAAATTGAATCAGGTAGTAACAACACTGCCCTGCTCTCTGCTCCTCTGCCTTACACTGATTCCCTCTCTCGTTGTTATGTGGAGCACTGACTCCAGCCTTCCTCACTTTGCTGCCCTCCCCAATTTGTTTTCAAGTTCTCCCTCATCAGAACAGGTCACCCAAGTGTCCCCAGTCTCACTGAATCCTTCCCATTTACCATTTCTGGGGTCCAGTCAGTAAGCATTTGTTATTATCATTGAGTTGTTTTTCAGTCCTGTCCAACTCTTTGAATCTTCATGATCCCATTTGGGTTCTTCTAGAGATCCTGGAGTGGTTTGCCATTTCCTCCTCCAGCTCATTTTACAGATGAGGAAACTGAGGCAAATAGGGTTAAGTCTGACTTGCCCAGGATCACTCAGCTAGTGTCTGAGGCCAGACTCTAGCTCAGGTCCTCCTGAGTCCAGGGCCAGGTCTCTATCCACAGTGCCACTCAGCTGCCCCAATAAGTCAGCAGCTTTCTCCAAACAAGCTCTGCACAGTATCAAGTGGAGGTAACTCTGAGAGGGAAGGCTCTAACAATTCTGGGGACCAGGAAAATAAATTTTTCAGAAAGTGGAATTTTAGCTGAGACTTGAAGGAAGCCCAAAGGCCAAGGTCAGGATCAAGGACTTTCCAATCATGGGAGACAGCCATTGGAAAGGCTCAGTGTCAGGACATGGCGGGTTTGATCAAGAATCAGCCAGAAAGCCAGTGTTTCTGGGTCAAAGAAGAGGAGAAGGAGGGGAGTGAGGTGTAGGAAGAGTGAAAAGGAGGTTGGAGCTGGTTATGTGTACCTACTATGTGCCACCTTATTCAGCTTGCACATTTTCTATCATTTGATCCTGTTGCAAGCATTCTCAGGTTCCTTGCTAGTGAGGGGCTGAACAAGGCAGCACAGCCAGGCAGGGACCCGGCTCTATTTTGTATCCCCCAAAGGGCAACATGTACCATGAGCAGGGGATGGACACAGCTGTTCCACAGATGTCATATATATATCATCATTTTGATAGGATTTGGTTTAAAATTTTTGAGGCAGTGTTCACTAATGACATTGGCCTCGAGTTTTTGTTCTGTGTTTTAACTGTCCCTAGTTTAGGTCATCGGTCTATATTTGTCTCAACTTGAAAGGATTCTGTTGGGATACTTTCTCTTTTTAATTGAATATTTCATTTTTCCCCAAGTGCATGTAAAAACACTTTTTAACATTTGTTCTTTTAAAATTTTGAGTTCTAAATTCTGTCACTCTCTCCCTCCCTCTGTCTTTACCCCTCTCGTTGGGAAGGCAAGCAATTCAACATAGGTTGTACATGTGTAGTCATGCAAAACATGTCAGTCATGGTGTGAAAGAGAACACAGACAGAAAACCCCAAGAAAAATAAAGAAAAGTCTCCTTCCATCTGCATTCAGACCCCACCAGTTCTTTCTCAGAAGATGAATACCATTTTTCATCCTAAGTCCTATGGAGTTGTCTTGGATCATTGTTTTGCTGAGAAGAGCTAAGTCATTCACAGATAACTATGGTTACAGTGTTGCTGTTCCTGTGTCCAGTGTTCTCTTGGTTCTGCTCATCTCACTTTCCATCAGCTCCTCGAGGTCTTCCTAGGCTTTTCTGAGAGCATCCTGCTCATCATTCCCTGTACTGCAATGGTGTTTCATTACAATCACATACAACAACTGGTTCAGCCCTTCCCCAATTAATAAGCATCCCGTCAATCTCCACTTCCTTGGCACCTCTAAAAGAGTTGCTATAAATATTTTTGTACATACAGATCCTTTTCCTTTTTGTTTTTTCTCTCTTTGGGATACATACCTAGTAGTGGTATTGCTGGGTCAAGGGGGATGCACGGTTTTATACATCCTTTGGGCGTAATTCAGTTTACAGCTTCACCAACATCCTTTTTCCCACATTCCCTCTGACATTTGTCATTGTCATTTTTTGTCCTCTTGGTTTGAGGTAGTATTGCAGAGTTGTTTTAATTTGCATTTCTACAGTCAATAGTGATTTAGAGCATTGGTTCATGTGGCTATAGAGAGCTTTGATTACTTTATCTGAAAACTGACTCTTCATACTTTTTGACCATTTATCAATTGGGCAATAGCTCTCATTGTTATAAATTTGATTCACTTCTCTATTTGAGAGATGATGCCTTTTGCAGAGAAACTTGCTTCAAAAGTTTTTTTTACAGTTATGTTTGCTAACTGTATTTTCCTCCATCCTATTCTCCCCTGTTAATTCTGTTCTCTCTCTCCTTTCACCCTGACCCTTCTCAAAACTGTTTTGCCTCTGACTCCTGGCTTCCCCTCCCAATCTGTCCTCCTTCTATGAGCACTACCCCCACTTCTCTTATCCCCTTCCCCTCCTACTTTCCTGTAGCGTAAGATAAATCTCTATACCCAAGTGAGTTGTATGTTATTCCCTTTTCTAGCCAATTCTGATGAGAATAGGGTTCAAGTCTTCCCTCTCACCTCACCCATCTTCCCCTCCACTCTAAAATCTCTTTCATGCCTCTTTTATCTGAGATAATTTACCTCCTTCTACCCCTCCCTTTTCATTTCTCCCAATACATTCCTTTTTCTCGTCCCTTAATTTTAAATTTGTCAATATTGTCCCATCATATTCCACTCACATCTATGCCCTCTGTCTATATATACTCCTTTTAAATGCCCCTGAAATGAGAAAGTACTTGGAGTTACAAGCATCATCTTCCCATGTAGGAATGTAAATAGTTTAACCTTCAAAGTAAAAAGGACAGAGCAGAGAACAAAAGACAACTTACAAGGAAGCAAAGAAAAGATGGACAGCTGTCAACACAAGCCCAGTATTTATTGTGTAGGCTTTCTTTTTCTCTTTTTCTCATTTATTTCTTTGCTATTTTATCTGGTTTTTTAAACTGTAATTTAGATTAATTTACTTTTTTTAGTTTTCAACATTCACTTCCACAAGATTCTGAGTTCCAAATTTTCTTCCCATCTCTCCCCTTCCCCCCCACCCCATCCTTATTTCTCCAGATGTCAACCATATCTAACTTTTCTAAAATTCTAGTCAACTCTTTAATTTCTTTCTTGTTTATTTTTGGTTAGATTTATCTAGTTCTGAGAGGAGGAGGTTGAAGGCCCCGATAGTATAGTTTTGTTATCTATTTCTTCCCGTAGGTCCCTTAACTTCTCCTCTGAGAATCTGGATGCTATACCACTTGGTGCATATATGTTTAGTAATGATATTACTTCATTGTCTATGGTACCTTTTACCCATATGTAGTTTCCTTCCTTATCTCTTTTAATTAGATCTATTTTTGCTTTTGCTTTATCTGAAATCAGGATTACTACCCCTGCTTTTTTTTTTCTTGAGCTGAAGCATTATATATTCTCCTTCAGCCTTTTACCTTTACTCTGTATGTATCTCTCTGCTTCAAATGTGTTTCTTGTGAACAACATATTGTAGAATTATGGTTCGTAATCCACTCTGCTATCTTCTTCTGTTTTATGGGACATTCACATTTATCCCATTCACATTCACAGTTTTGGTTACTCTCTGTGTCTTTCTCTCCATCCTATTTTCCCTCATTTATGCTTTTCTCTCTCCTTTCTGCCTTTCCCTCCTCACTAGAGTTTTGCTTTTTATTACCACCTCTCTCAATTTTCTCTCCCTTCTATTAGCCTTCTCCATTTTCTTCCTCTTTACTCTCCTACTTCCCATAGGATAAATTAGATTTCTGTACATAATTGATTATATTATTCCCTCTTTAAACCAAATCTGATGAGAGTAAGGTTCAAATAATGCTCACCTCCCTCCCTTCTTTCTCTCTATTGTAATAGATGTGATGTAATTCATGTGATGTAATTTACTCTTGTCTTCCTTCTCCATTCCTCTTCTCCGAGTACAATCCCTTTTCACCACTTAATTAGATTTTTTTTCATGACATCAAAGTCAACTTATACCCACACCCTCTGTCTATGTATACTCCTTTTAAATGGTGTAATAACAATACAATTCTCAGGGGTTACAAGTGTCATCTTCCCTTGTAGGGATGTAAACAGTTTGCCCTTATTAATAACATGTTTTTTTAATTTCCTGTTTACCTTTTTATGCCTCTCTTGAGTCTCATATTTAAAGATCAAATTTTCTGTCTTTTCATGAGGAATGTTTGAAAGTCCCCTATCTCATTGAATATCCATCTCCTCCCCTGAAAGATTATTCTGTTTCTCTCGGTAGTTGATCCTTTATTGTAATCCAAAACCTTTTGCCTAATGGAATATCATATCCCATGCTCTCCAGTCTTTTAATGTAGAAGCTGCAAGGTCATGTGTAATCCTGACTGCAGTTCCATGATATTTAAATTGTTTCTTTCTGACTGCTTGGAGTATTTTCTCTTTGACCTGGTAATTTTGGTATTTGGCTACAATATTTCATGGTGTTTTTAACTTGGGATCTCTTCCAAGAAGTTATCGGTGGATTCTTTCAATGACTATTTTACCTTCTGGTTCTAGGACCACAAGGCAGTTTTCCTTGATGAGTTCCTGAAAGATGCTGTCCAGGCTCTTTTTTCATCATGGCTTTCAAGTAGACCAATAATTTTAAATTGTCTCTCCTAGATCTATTGTCCAGGTCAGTTGTTTTACCAATGAGGTATTTTACATTTTCTTCTATTTTTTCATTCTTTTGTTTCTGTTTCTTGATGCCTCATTAGCTTCCACTTGCCCAATTATAATTTTTAACAAATTGTTTTCTTCTATTAGATTTTGTACTGCCTTTTCCTTTTGACCCATTTTACTTTTTAGGGAGTTCTTTTCTTCAGTGAGTTTTTGTTCCTCCTTTTCTATTTAGCCAATTCTACTTTTTAAAGACTTGTTTTCTACAGTCAATTTTTTTATCCTTTCTTTTCCAATCTATTGACTCTCTCTCTCTCATACTTCTCATTTCTTTTCCCAATTTTTCTTCTACCTGTCTTATTTGACTTTCAACATCCTTCTTGAGCTCTTCCAAGAAGGCTTTTTGGGCTTGATGCTAATTCATATTCCCCTTTGAGGTTTTGGATGTGGGTGTGTTGACAATGTTGTTCTCTTCTGAATTTGTGCCTTGATACTCCCTGTCCCCATAATAAGAATCTATGGTCACTGTCTGTTTCAGCCTTTTGCCCATGGTGTTTGCCTAATTCCTGACTTTTAGAGTTAAACTCTCCTGCTGGAGGGCAGGGGGCACTGATCCAAGCTTCTTGTGGTAGGAGCCTGGAACCTGGTCACTGGCTTTGTGTGCTGGGACCTCGGGTATGTATACCCCTGCTGGCAGCTGGAGGCTGTAGGGGTCTGGCAGCTTACCTGGTGCTGAGCTGGGGTCAGAAAACTGGGTTAGGGAGTCTGGCCCCTAGGGGATACCTGCTCACCCAGTCCTTCCACCCAAATGTTTGACTCCTGCTCACCTGGGCCTTGCACTCAAATGTTTGCCTGCTGGAGGTTGTCTGCCAGTCTGGATCTGTGCCTCCTAGTATTATGCTTCCTGGAGTTGTGCTGAAGCATCAGGAGATTTGGCTGTGGCACACATGGTGGTTTTCTGAGCTTGTGTCTACTGGTTCCCTTGCCTGTGCTGAGGCACTCAGTGGGTCCTGGTGTTGGCCCTTGCCTGCTCCACCACCCTGGGGCTCAGAAATTCTCCCTGGTTTGCTGAGGTGGAGCTTGCTGCTAGGTTGCCTGGAATCCTCCCATCCCCAGAATAAGAGGGGCCTTTCCCGATAATCTCTGAAGCTTCCTGGGCTAAAAAAACTACTGCACCCCATCTTTCTACTGTTTCAGCTCCTCCAGGGTTTTTCCTGGGTTGATATTTTCTGAGCTTTCAGAGGTCAATAATGGAGGGTGAGAGTGAATTACTTCTTACACTGCCATCTTGGCTCTGTGAAGCAGACCTCTAGGTTTTTTTTTGTGATCATGGCTTTTAGAAAGTCCAATAATTCTTAAATTACCTCTCCTGGATCTATTTTCCAGGTCAGTTGTTTTTCCAATGAGATATTTCACATTGTCTTATATTTTTTCTTTTTCTTTTTCATTTTGTTTGATTGTTTTTTTGATCTCTCATAGACTCAGTAGCTTCCCCATCATTTGGGGAAAGGCTGAATAGATTATGCTGTGTGGTTACGATAGAATTCAACTTGTGCTATAAAAAATGATGAGCTCAGTGATCTTAGAAAGGCCTGGTAAGACTTGCACAAAGTGAACATTCAGGGTTAGAGTTGGAAGCATTTATGGTTAGGGTTAGGATTATTGTTTTCACAACAACTTTGAGTGAATAAGTCAATTTGACACTAATTTAGAAAAGGGCATATTAAAGAGAGATGCTTTCTGCATCCAAAGAAAGAAGTGATGAATAGAACTTTGTAGAGAATAATTTGACATTTACATGTATATTTATAATGGTAGCCATCTCTAGAGCTAAAAGGGGGGAGAAAAAAAAAGAAAAGAAATTTACACGATAACTTTATTGTATATTTGGAGGGAATAAGAAGTTGCACATGGGAGATTTGCCATTTCATGAACAATCATCTTGTTTATTGTACTCTTATGGAAATATGTGTTTTGCTCCCTGAATTGAAAATAAAATAACTTTAAAAAAAAAGGTAAAACACAGTTCCTAATCCTAAGGAGTTCACAATATAGTGGAGGAGATAACATGCAAATAATTTTGTACATGTAAAGATATATGTGTTATATACCATATCGGCATATGTGCATATACATATATACACATGTGTACATACACATATGTTTAGGCGTGTATTATAGAAATGCTGTCTGGGGCTTCCCCTTCCTCTGAACTATAAGTTCACTGCTTTGATCCCTATATCCTTTGGATATAAGTAAATCTTCCTATAATTCCATTCAATATGAAAGGAAATAAATTCTAAGGTTTTCCATGCATATAGACATGAGAGTTTTTAAAAGGAATTAATTTTTTAAAAAGAGCATAATACTTAGTTGTGATAAGGAAGATATTTCTCATCACCCTCTGTCATTCTCCCCCACAGATCCACCTCCCTCCCAAATAGAACACAAATTTTCTCCCTGATTCCATAGGGAGATGTATTTCAGAGGAAAATACTCAGCTGTATTCCAGCTGAACATATAAAATGCTCTTCTCAAAATTCAATTTGAATCTTAACGACTGTGGTTTTAGAAGTTGACTGATTCTCATTAAGGGTCTGACCCTTAGCAAATCCCTTCTCTGTGCTTCAGTTTTATTCTGTAAATTAATGACAGTTGGATGATTAAAATTTGAACTGTCCTTCAGCTCTACATTCCATGACTTTTAATGATTTAGGGGTTGGTGACATTCAAGGATGTGGCTGTGGACTTCACCCAGGAGGAATGGGGCCTCTTGGACCATCCTCAGAAGGAGTTGTACAAGGGGGTCATGCTGGAGAACGCCCGGAACCTGCTCTCCCTGGGTAAGGAGACTTCCTCAGGTAATGCTGAGTCTGCAATCAAAGGAATATCTTCATGCCCTGGTGTGCAGGGTGTGGAGCATTGATCAGTTATTAGGGAGAGAAAAGCGTTGGTCTCCTGTCCTGCTGTCTAGAGTTTCCTATAGAAGGTCTGTGCATTGCGTGACAGGAACCTGAGGGTTTCCTTGTTGCTCCTGAAGCTGTCTCTTACCTCTTCTAGGCAGCTTCAAATTAGGGTGGAAGAATTTCAGACCTGGAACTAATGTCAGGGGTCATTTGGCCTAACCCCCACCTGGCCATGAAATCTGTCTGCCAAGGCTCTGAAAGCTGCTCAAGTGGCTTTTCCTTACAAGCCTGTCCTCTCTGGGATGGGTCTGGGATCTGGAATATTCTTCTTTTAACAGCATCATTTTGTAGCTCCCAATTTCTACTCGTCCCTCGTATAGTGAGTTCGTCTTAATCTTCCTTCCTATTGCCCTGAAATTCCAGCACAGATGGTGGGAAAGGAAAGGAAGGGAAGGGAAGAAGCATTTATTCTCACTTAGTATTTGCCATGTGCTGGGCCTGGGGCTTTCTTTACAGTATTATGTCCCTCCACCCTCACAGTAACCTTCCAAGTTGGGGGATGTTATTCTCCCCATTTGACAATTGAGGAAACTGAGGCAAATGGAGTTCAAGGACTTGTCCTGTGGCACACAGCTAACTAACTGTCTGAGGCTGGATTCAAACCCTGGCATACCTCACTGTAGGCCCAGGGCTCTCTCCACTGCACCGTCAGCTGCCTGTAATTTCTAGAGAATGGAAAGTGTGCAATGAGTCCATCCTTCTATGAAGAACGTGCACCAAGACCAGATTTTCTGATTCCAACCTGGTTCCCTGATCTTTTCCCCCACCTTTCCCCAAAGTTCAGAAAAGAAATGCTATCAGAGTATCCTTCAGGAGGCCTGGGAACCATGCTGAGGTCCTTGGTTACATGTCCCTGGCATTGCCAGGAATAACAGACTGGCCAGGGAATAGAATTTGGACCAACTAGGGTCTGTCGAGTTTTCCAGCAGGAGAATCTCACCTGAAGAAGCAAAAATGCTCCAAATGAAGAGTGTACAAGGTTTCTATAGGTTTCAGGGAGTGAAGAATAGGGTAGGGGGAGAGTGTAAAAGCTGGTTGATGAAGGTCCCTGTTTCTGGGACTCCAGTCTGGTCCTGAACAATAACAATTTTTAGCCAGTTTTGGAATTAGGAGTTTCTACCAGAATGTGACTTGACAGGATGGGGGGCAGAGGTTTGGCTCTTTCTCAGAACAGGTTGTACAACAGGATAATGGGGCACACTCTATTTTGGGTTACTTGCATTACAGGCACTAATGGGTGAGAACAGACTAATATGTGTGAACATAATGGAGTGAATCACAAAATGGAGCAGCTCTATATCTGCAGATTTTTCCCTAAACAGACCTAAATGACAAGTTTCTCTCCATGCTCATCCCTATCTGATTCCCCATGCCCAGGGCTTCCAGTTCCCAGAGAAGACATGATCTCTTATTTGGAGCAAAGGGAAGCCCCATGGATGCTGGAGCAAGAAGGCCTGAGGAACTGCTGTCCAGGTGAGTGAGGTGACAGCAGGTATATGGGAGCTGGTATTACAAGAGGCCGCTCTGTGTTGTGGTGAGGCAAGTGCTAGATCTGGGGCAGGAAAGCCTGCCTGGGAATTGTTTTTCAGGTATTTCTCAGCAGCAGCTTCATGAGTCAGTCACAGAATTAATGAGCCTTAGTTTCCCCATCTGTAAAATGAGGGGGTTGGACTCCATGGCCTTTCAGCTCCCTTCCAGGGATCAATCTATGATCCAAAAGAAGTCATTGTTTGGAATTTTGGGCCATGGTATTCTCCTGAAAGTGCAAAGTGGAGGTGTGAGCTGTTTCCTAGACCTTCTTCAAGTCAACAAACCTCTAAGTCCTTAGTATGTTCCAGACCCTGTACAAAGCACCGAGCACATAAATCAATGCAAAGGATGCCCCTGCTCCTTTGGAGCTCCCAGAGTAGGTGGGGCAGAGAGCACACCAACAACTATGTAGAAACCCACTATGGACAGAATAGTCAAGAGCTGTCAGCAGCTAATGAAGAGAGGGAAGGCCCTAAATTTAAGGAGGACTGGGAAGGGCTTATTGTGGGAGGCGGGCTCCAGCTGGGGGTTCAGAGATGCAGGGAGAGCATTCTGGATAACAGGAACGGCAACAAAAACGCATGAGGTTCAGAGGCAGAATGATCTATTCCTGGAACAGAAAGAGGGCCCATTACCAGTGGATTCTAACATATAGGGGGATGGGCAAAAGGGAGAAAGAAGACTGGAAGAGTGGGTGAGGGGTAGGTGGTAGAGCGCTTTAAGTTCCCTAAAGAGGGTTTTATCTTTGATTCTTTTGTTTGGGAGCCACTGGAGGTGGTTGAATAGGTGGTGACAAGGTTGGGCCAGAGCTTTAGAATGAAGAAATTGATGACTGGGTGGAGAATTGAGGCAGCTGGACCAACCAGCAGCCTCTGGCACTATCTCAGGTGTGAGATGATTAAAAATGACAATGCGGAGAGACAAAGGGGCATATGTGAAAGATGTCACAAAGGTGGAATCAACAGGATTTTGTAACAGGTTGAACATGCATGTCAGCATTCTATCCACTGCAGGAACATTCATGTTCTGCTTTGTAAACAGAACACAGTGAAAATGCTCACACAAGGGAAGGGAGAATTTCACAAGCTCCTGCTAGGGAATGGAAATTCATTTTTTTTTCAACACTTTAACCGGTCAAAATGAATTGCTAATTACTGTTTACAATATTTATTTTTCTATTGGCTGATGACAAGTACTACCTTAAATGACAAGTGTATCTGAAGGTCAATTGTAAATATTGCTTTGGTGTTTTTTTAGTTAATGTTTATATATGAAAACAAACCTTTGAAAGGACAGAATTTCTTCAGATAAGATTTTGTTATTTCTACCAGTCATAAAGTGGCTACACATTCACTGATAATCTACTAAATGGCTAACCCATGGTACCAACCAAGTCCTTTGAGAAGCTGTCAGATAGAAGAAGAGTAACATGAACAGAGGAGAAGTTCAAATTAGAAAACAACCTTAACATTTCAATGCGTGGCATCTTAAGGTCTGTTTTTGTAGTAAGGTCGTGGTGGTCCATGGTGGTTTCATGACGGACTGTACTGTGCAAGCCTGGTGATGATGGTTTTCCAATAGCCTGCTCTCACTGCTGCAAAAATGCAAACCCAAGTGAGGTCTTGATCAGGTGATTTCAGGTTTAATAAGATGCGATTACAAGGCAGACTAAGGATGAGAGGACGATGCCAGTGCAGTTGTAGACAACCACCAAGGGTCTTTGCATGCCTGTGACCATTTGCACTTGAATGTCTAACCTTCCTGGGAGTTTGGACACAATTTGATGCCCAGTTGAGAAACTGAAAGAATACATTGCACATAGTCAGAAGCAATAAGAGTTTGAGGTACTCATAGCAAGATCCCCAAAAGCTGTCTATTCTTGATCATGATAGTATGGAAACACTGCAGAAATACAGCTGCTAAGATTGAAACATGCACATATTTGTTGTCCCAGAGGATAAACATCTTTGTAACCAAATTGAATAATCATTTACCACTTAAGGTTCCACTGACAAATTTTTAGCTCAAATCCCTTGGACCATTGTCACAATCCTTCAAGGGGTTTTTGAACCTCTAGAAAGGAAGGGGTATGAGAGGACCAGTAGTGAAGCATTTGTCCACTTCTGTAGAAAAGGGTGATGAACTCACATTACTGTATCAGACACATATTTTCAGACATAGTCAATGCTATACTTTTTTTAATTGTATTTTTTAGACAGATTATTTTGCTGAGCAGGGGCATTGAAAGAAAAATTTTTTTAAAGAAATAAGTAATGGCTATGTCAAAAAATTAAAGGGTCAGAACAAAAACTCTTATGCCTCAAGTAAATTGCAAAAACACTATTGGTATTCTGCATGTGACCTCAGATAAGGGAGGAGAAAAAGTAAGAAAGAAAGTGATCACCGGGGAAATTACATGATGCTGAGTCAAACCACAGTCTTCTGCCATCATCCTTCAAAGCTGGTCATCTTCAGCTTGTTGTCATCCTGCACTAAGAGCTTGCCTATGAGTGCTTACCCAAGGGATCCCAGTGGTCTGGACATCAGAGAAACCCAGTTGGAAGCAAAGTGCTGCCCTTTGGTGAACATCCCTAAAACCTGCAGAACTTTCTGCAAAAAGTGTGGCAAGCACCAGCCACACAAAGTGACACAGTACAAGAAAGGCAAGGATTCCCTGTATGTGCAGGGCAAAGGCAATAGGATCGGAAAGAGAGTGGCTGTGGTGCTCAAGCACAACCAATTTTCCAGAAAAAAGGCAAAAACCACAAAAGGGATTGTACTGATGCTTGAGTGTATGGAACCTAACTGCAGGTCTAAGAGGGTGCTTGCCATTAAGAGGTGGAAGTATTTTGAACTGGGAGATGAGAAAGGGCCAACAGTTCCGTTTCTGAGTTTCATTATTTTCTTCTTAATAGGAAAAAAATCCATTGCATTCCATTCCTTGGTTTTGCTTTTTCTGTCTTGGAAAGGAAGAGGCTTGAGTAAAACCAAGTCTCATACTGTGTGAAGCTTTTCCCATGTAGAAAAATTCTTGAGGACATGACTGAGTATTGTCACTTTAATCATCTACTTAATGAGATTTATGTGTCATGGAGAGAAAGCCCAGCTGGACATTTTTGGGGGCCTTGGTTATTAGTACTACGGCTAAAATAGTTAACTGACAGCCTGGATTCCCAGGCAGATTGAGAAAGGAGAAATAAGGGATGCCAAGTAATAAAGATAGAGATAGCTAGCCCCTACTTTCTAGGCTCCCAGCAAATCAAAAGCAATTAATTCATCACCTTCAGGGATTGCCCTGTTTTCAAAATATCAATGAAGTGCTTTCCCATACCTATTTGGGTTGTAAGGGTTCTTTGTGGAGAACTGATTAAGAATGGTTGAATTGCCTGGTCATTAGAGGGTTACTCTATTCGTTGAAAACTCATTTGTACCTTGTTTTCAGAGTATTAATCAAATGATTTCCCATATGTGAAGGGATGGCCTGTTAATTGCAAACTGACATCAGTTATGTTTATGGGTGGGTGGGAATGATATCTGGTCAAGACTAGGAACAGTAAAGAATGAAGGTTATTGTTCCTTTATTTTGTATTACATAAATTCATATCAGGCTTTGTATTACATAAACCCATATCAGGCTTTAAACCCTCTGCAGGACAGAATGTTTGTCTGTGCTGATCTTTGTATTTTGGCCTGGTGCCAGCACCGTGCCTTTCACACTAAAGGTGCTTAATAAATGTTGAGTCTTCCAAAAAAAAAAAGGGAAATTAAATTATACTTGGAAGTAGGATAAATCATGAAATAATTTGAATATTTAGAATATGTGCTGCGAATGGCATTGTGTCTATGAAAAAGGGATGAAAATGTAGACAATGAAAGGGAAAGGGAAAGATCGAAGGTGGAGATAAAGCAGGCCCATTCATGGGGTTAGGGATCTAGTCTCAGCCAGGGGGATTTGGGTCAAGTCACTCAGCCATTCTGAACTCCTGGTCTGAGTTGTGAATGGGATTAGAATGATGGACCTACCTGTGTCACAGGTTTGTTGTGAGGATCCAATGTGATTGTGTGTGATGCTCTTTGTAAATTAAATGATCCCCGGGATGTGAACTAAGGGCCTTTAAAAATGATTGGTTCTGCCCATTTAAGGGTCTTCTCTTTGCCTGGGAAAATAGAAAGTAACTGAGTTTATGTCCTGCCCCTGGAGGGAAGGGGCTGTGTGTGTGTGTGTGTGTGTGTGTGTGTGTGTGTACTGTCTCTATTTGTTTTATTGTTAGGTGTTTTGTTTTGCTTTTTTCAGAAGGAGAGATCAGACTGGAAATGAAGGAAATCATGGAAGAGCTAAGCCTTTCTGTGGAAGAAACTCACAAACAAAGATTCATGAGTGATGGTCCCTCTGACTGCAGTTGGAGAGAAGTCTGCACAACACCTGAGAGTATCCACACTGGAGAGAAATATTATGCCTGTAAACAGTGTGGAAAGGGTTTTGCCAAGAGGAGATATCTTATTGCACATCAGAGAATACACACTGGAGAGAAACCTTATGAGTGTAAGCAGTGTGGAAAGGCTTTTAAAAAGAGGGCACATCTTATTGTACATCAGAGAACCCACACTGTAGAGAAACCTTATACATGTTATCAATGTGGAAAGTCTTTTACGTGGAAGGATGGTCTTCTTCAACATCAGAGGATCCACACTGGAGAGAAACCTTATAAATGTAATCAATGTGGAAAGACTTTTACATGGAAGGACAGTCTTGTAAAACATGAGAGAATCCACACTGGAGAGAAACCTTATGACTGTAATCAATGTGGAAAGACTTTTAGAGTAAGGAGAACTCTTAGTGTACATCAGAGAATCCATACTAGAGAGAAACTTTATGACTATAATCAGTATGAAAAGGCTTTCAGTAGTCTAAAGAATATTGGTGGAACTCAGAGGATCCACACTGGAGAGAAACCTTATGAATGTAGCCAATGTGGAAAGACTTTTACATGGAAGAATGGTCTTATTCAGCATCAGAGGATCCATACTGGAGAGAAACCTTATAAATGTAATCAATGTGAAAAGGCTTTTAAACAGAAAGCTCATCTTATTGTGCATCAGAGAATCCACACTGGAGAGAAACCTTATGAATGTAATCAGTGTGGAAAGACTTTTACATGGAAGAGTGGTCTTATTCAACATCAGAGGATCCATACGAGAGAGAAACTTTATGACTGTAATCAATGTGGAAAGACTTTTACATGGAAGGACAGTCTTGTTAAACATCAAAGAATCCACACTGTACAGAAACCTTATGACTGTAAACAATGTGGAAAGGCTTTTAAATGGTGTACCAGTCTTACTCTACATCAGAGAATCCACACTGGAGGGAAACCTTAAGAATGTAATCATCATGGTAAAGCATTCAGGCTAAAGTCAGTCCTTGTATGCCATCAGAGAATTCATGGGAGATAAAGGAATCTTCTAACTGACCTGAATGAGGAAAAACATTGAAATGGAATACAGAGCTTCCTAGCAGAAAATTCACTCTGGGTACAAGTCATCTATGGACTCAGTATGGGAAGGCTTTCAGCCAGACATCATCTCTTATCCTCTCATCAGAGGATTTATAATGAAAAGAAACCTTATGAATGTGCTCAGTGGGACATGCCTTTCTCTAGAACATGGAGGTCACAGGTGAAGGTTAAATTTTGTGTCTGACTATGACAGAAAGATGCCATGAGGAAAATAATTCATGCTGCCCCTCCAGGTTGCAAAACCAAAAAAGGAGGGGATAGTTTGATAAACTGCAGAACTATGTGAGAGAATCCATATGGATGTTCTCAGAAATAGAATGTCTTCAGAATAAGGAAAATACTTTTTATCAATATTATGTCAACTGGAGAACAATCTTTGAAGAAGGGAAGAAATCAGATTTGTTTGATGAAGGATATAAAAACTGGAGCAATTTACAGGAATGTTGTGTTCTCCCACAGGCCACCTACATGCATGTATTGAGACTACATCGAAGCCACTGCACATGACAGTCAAGAAACTTCTCATTAAGTTCAGATTGTTTCAGCCTCCTGATTTTGGTGATCCAACAATCATGGTGAGGCAGAGTTTCCCCTGATGGACTTGAGGCAGAGCAGAGCCATTGTGTGAACAAAGCAGCAGCTTCTAGGCAGGCAAGAGGCCTTGCAATCTCTATCTACAGTTTCCCATGGTTGCTCCTCCTCTCACAGCCTAGAAGGGAAGGCTAAAGGAACTCAGTTCCATATCAGAGGCATCTGGGCTGCGCATCATATGCTCTAGACAAATCAATGAAGGTCTCAGGTCTTGATGATAGCACCGTCCTCAGAGTGATGATTTCCAGTGCAGAAACCAACAGGTTGGACATGAGGAAGCAATTCAAGAGGCATTATGGGAAGTCTCTATATTCTCTCATCAAGGGAAATCAGAAGAGTCTTTGCTTTGCCAGGAAAGACAAGCATTGATAGGAAGAAAGGTTTCTAATGAAATTCATTTGGATGCTAATGAGGACCCAAGCCAACTTCTGGTTCCCTTGTCACTGAATTAATCAGAGAATCTTGATTTGGAAGGGCCTTCAGAGGCCATCTAGGCCAGATTTATACTTGCAGAGGCATCTCTTTGAAATCATTTCTTCTTGAAGACCAGCTAGGAAGGTAGCCCCTTACTGCAGTACTTTTCATCACATCAGGCTGAAATTGGCATCTTGCAGCTTACCCTCATTGGTCCTAGGTGTTCCTTTCTTCTTTGAATGTAAAGGCATTAAAACAAAGAGGAAAAATAATTAGGCAGAGAATACTGGGAGAAGGTGTAGTGGTGCTGGTGTCATCCATAATTAGCCTGTTCTAGAAATAACCCCATGGGAACAGAAAGGAAGGGGAAATCAAAGATTGCTTATATAATAGAAAGCTTCTTAGGCATATTGGATCCTTACTTTCCACCTGTTCACCTTCATGAAAGGCAATATGGTGGAGTGGAAAGAGTACTAGATTTAGAGTCACAGGACGTGGATTGAAATTCTTCTGGTTCTGTGCCTTTGTGGCTTTGGAAAGTAATTTAGCTTAACTGGGTCTCGGTTCCCTCTTCTGAAAAACTGAGGATATTAGACTAGGTGACCACTAAGGTCACTTCCAGCTCTAGATCGTTTGATCCTGTGGATCTGAGAAGCCAAAGGGGAGCTTAAAGATGAACCAGCCACCTCACTGCTACTTACTGCAGGGCTTAGGTTAGGAATAATGGCTCAGATGACTTCAGTAAGCCTCCTGGGCATGACTGGCAATTTGGAGAGGCACTAAGGTCTCTTCCGACTCTAGATCCTGTGGATCTGAGAAGCCAAAGGGGAGCTTAAAGATGAACCAGCCACCTCACTGCTACTTACTGCTGGGCTTAGGTTAGGGATAATGGCTCAGATGACTTCAGTAAGCCTCCTGGGCATGACTGGCAATTTGGAGAGGCAGCACCATGGGGAGTTTTAAACCTAGGTCTCTGTTGAGTTAGTAAACTTGCATATCATTCCTACCTGAGCAGCTCTTTCTGTGCAACCAGTGAAGTGTGTTTCTTCACATATTTATTCAGGTAGAAAATATCTTTCATTGTGATGCTTTTAAAAATGAAAGATTTCCAACTCTGAGGTTAATCCATCCATCAGGTTGGCAGAGATGACAACAGACAGATATAGCATTAGGGGGCTGTAGAATTAGAAACACAGTAACACACCATATGTGCTTGTGAATTGGTCCAACTAGTCTGGAAGGTCATTGGGAATTCTGATTTATTAAAAGGTCATCAAATGCCCGTACTTTGTGACACAGAGACCCCACTGCAAGGCAGAAACTCCCAGGAAGTCAAAGAAAGGTTCTGTCTACACTAAAATATTCATTGCAGTGCTTTTGTTGTAGCAAAAAATGAGGTAAATGCAAAAGAGAAACCAAAGAAGTGCTCATCAATTGGAGAATGTCCAAACCGATTGTGGTACACGAACATATTGGAATACTACTGTGCCATAAGAAACAGTGGATAGTAAGAATTCAGAGAAACTGGGGAATATCTAAATGAACTGAGACATACTGAAATAAGCAAAACCAGGAAAAATACCATACACTGCAACTCTCGCAAATACTCCAATGACCAGATCTGGGATCTCTTCAATGTGGAAGTTCCTTCCAGCAATTTAGATCTCAAACCATCCATGTCTATCTCTCCATTCTGTGTGACTCTTGCCTATGTCCTCCCATAAGTGCATTGCAGAGGATCCATCCATTGTGATGAAGTCCTTCCGTACTTTCTCCTGACATCACAAGGGGACTTGTAAAGTATTCTTCCTGCCCACCCAGCAGCAGCAGCCCCCTTCCTTACATGTGACCAGTTTGCTTTCTCATCTTATACATTTCCTTAATGAGAAGAATAAGAAATGTAGATTATCCCAAGAGAGCAAAAGAGCTCAGAAAGTACATTGAGCAGTAAACATCTGACTTCCTTAACAAATGAGAAATTTAGCTGTCAAAATGGAAATCAAACTGGATGATAAATTACTTTATAAAATGTTAAAATTTTGTAATCTGTGTTTGCTAACAATGGTGGAACCAGGGCTTTGGGACCCTAAAATCTGTCAGGTGTGGATACGTTTACAGATTTGGTAGAAATGGGAGGCCATTACCAGTTGTCTTGTCCTAGGTCTTGTCACTGGACAGTGGAGGAGAAAGTGAGGCTGATGACTTTGCACACTGGCTCACTTTAGGTCCAACTCATTTGCAAGTCAAAACATCACCCTCCCCCCAATGTCATTGTTAATCTTCCAGAACAAAGGCCAAAAATCACAATCTGGGTGAAGAAGCTCCTGAGTTCAAAAGTTGTGTTCCTCTCTCAGTTAAATGCAAAAGTTTGGTTTTCCCATCATTCACTTTTAATTGAAGAAAAACTCTGAGCCAAGTTTAAAAGTGCAGTGCTCTCTCAAAACACTTTACTTCAAAAGGAATTATTATCTCAGCACCAGCTGCCAATCCCTTTGTGCCAGGGAAATGTGTCATCTTCTAGTTTAAGTATCCTGATTCAATTCTAGGCCAGGATGATACCATTCCTGGAAATATTGTCTCTAGGTGTTTTTGTACAGTTAGAGAAAGTGGAAAGTATCAGCCTTTTCAAGATGAAATGAGGGACTGTTCCCAGCCCACATTTCAGACTTTCAGCCCATCATATTCTTCCTGCCCACATGATACTTTAACCATTTATATTGTTTTCCCTACCTACCAACTTCTGTTCTTTGTTCTATCTTTAAAGATGGGGAACTGCCTCTCCTCTTCCAGGACTTGGAGCTGGATGGGGAAAACCATTTTCCCCCTTATTAGTAAATTCATGTTCACTAATGAACTGCTAGTGCGCAGAGCTTTGTACCTCAGTTGGCTTGATTTTCCTTGTGACAACTAGTCCTTGTGGTCTTGAGACCACCAATGCACTCTATCCTGAAGGAAGGCTTTAACTCATATAGAATCTATGGTTGGAAACCGTTGTCATTAAATTTAGACCTGATTGTCTTGAGGTCATCAAGACAGTCTTGGCTGATTTGTTCTTCTATACTATATACTATATATAGTATGTCATATAGAGTATGGTATACCATATATTATATATACTATACGTTCTATACATACATTCAATTGTATCTGGTTCTTTGTGACATTCTTGGCAAAGATGCTGGAGTGGTTTGTCATTTCCTTCTCCATTTCAAACCAAAGCAAACAGGGTTAAGTGACTTGGCCAGGGTCATAAACCTAGTAAGTGTCTAAGGCTGTATTTGAACTCATGAAGTTGAGTCTTCCTGATTCCAAGCCCAGTGCTGTATGCACTATGGCACCCACCTAGCATGCTTTGTCTCACCTTAAAGGGGGCTTCAAGTTTATAGAACATGTGTTGTTGTTGAGTCATTCTGACATGTCTAATTCTGACCCCATGGACCAGAGCAGGCCAGGCGCACCTGTCTTCCAAGATCTCTCAAAGTCTGTCACAGTTCACGTTCACCGTTCCCATGACACTCATCCTCTACCTTCCCCTTCTCCTTTTCCTTCTATCTTTCCTGACATCAGGGTCTTTCCTAACGAATCTTATCTTCTCATCATCATGGCCAGTGCTTGACCCTCCAGTGAATAGCCTTAATTAATTTCTTTAAATATTGCCTAATGTCACCTTTTTGCTGTCCAAGGGACTCTCAGGAGTCTTTTCCAGCAACACAGTTTAGTTTGTTGATTCTGTGGCACTTACCTTTCCTTATACTGTAGCTCTGACAGCCATTCTGCTGGAAAACTCATAGCTTTCACTATATGGACTTTTGTGGGCAAGGTGATGTCCCTGCTGTTTAGGATGCTGTCCAGACTTGCCATTGCTTTCCTTCGAAGAAAGAGGCATCTTTTAGTTTCATGGCTGCAGTCACCATCTGCAGTGATCTTTGAGCCCAAGAACATAAAATCTCTTCTTCCATTGTTTTCCAGGAACTGATGGGAACAGTTGCCAGGATCTTAGTATACATACATATATACATATGTGTGTACACACATACATATTACATATAAAGCTCCAAGCCAGCTTTTAAAATATTTTTATTTTATTTTAAATTTAAGGAATAAAACAAACATTTCCATAACATAGTACAACAAAAAGATGATTGTACGTGAAACTACAAATCTACCATGCACAAGTTGCTATTCTTTTCAAATATATGACAAAATTTTCATGCAATTGCTTTCTTTGTTTTTTCCCTCCCCCCATAGAAATCACTATTTAGGCACAAATAGGTATATAAACATACATACACATACATATATGTAATTATTCTATACGTACTTCTATTCATCCCTTCTTTCTCTAAATGCAGATAACACCTTTCTTCAAATGTTCTTTATCATTAATTTAGGTATTTATAATAGACAAAATAACTTGTTCACTTTTATAATAGACACTTTTTATAATAGACAAATATAATATATAATATATAGAATATAGAATGTAATATATAAATATAATAGACAAAATAACTTGTTCAAGTCATTTTTAAAACAATGTTAGAGGCAGCTATGTGACACAGTAAGTAGAGCACTGGCCCTGGAGTCAGGAGGACCTGTGTTCAAATCTGGCCTCAGACTCTTGACACATTTGCTAACTGTGTGACCTTGGATAAGTCACTTAATCCTAACTGCCTTGCCTTCCCCTCTCCAAAAAAAAAAAAACTATTGTTGATACTGTATACAGCATTCTCTTGGTTCTGCTCATTTCACTCTTCAGTATTTCATGCAAATCTTCCCATGGTTTTCTAAAGTCTTGGTCTGGTCATTTCATGTAGGGCAGTAGTGTTCCATCACAATCATAGACCACAGTTTTTTCAACCATTCCCCAATTGACGGGCATCCCTGCAGTTTCCATTTCTTTGCCAGAGAGAGCTGCCATAAACATTGTAGAACATGTAGGCTCTATGCCTTTTTTGCTAATCATGTTTGCAAATAGACCAAGTATTGGCATGCCCCAAGGGGAGCCAAGCCATCTTGCACCCTTCCCTTCTGCTAGCTCCTTCCCATAAACACACTCACTCACAGATCCTAACTATCCACTTGCCTGTGTCCTCTCCTCCCACAGCTCTCAGAGCCCTTCCAGTTCTGTCTCTCACGGCTCTCTCTATTCTGCCTCTTCTCACACCTCTCTCATCTCCAAAGCTCTCTTGTCTCCACTCTGCCTCTGTCTAGTCTCCCCAGCTCTCTAGTCTAAGATTAATGGCTCCCAACAGGGTGTATATACCTTCTTTGGGGCCCTGGGGTGTAGCGCCTACTTAGCAAAAGATGTAGGCCTGGGACCTAGAACCTACTTAGTAAATGGGCTTTCCTACAAACAGGCCTCTCCTAATCAAGCTTCCCTTAACTAGCTCTACCTGAGGCCTATTGAATGGGCAGGGAAGATCTTTGATCACATTAGCACCACACTTATTTTACCCTCTCCTCTAATATCCCCTCCCTTATCTTCTTTCCCCATGCTCCTAACTTTATTTTATACACACTTACAAAAATCCTTTTCCAACCCTATCCTGTGCCTGAAGTGGCGGGAATATATGATGAAGCAATTGACACAAAAAGACAAAGACATGGTGCTAGGCGAGTTGTATAGTCAGGCTATAGACTGATTTTAATGGAGTTACTAACAGTATTTTATACAGGTTAATTGCTGAGTCATCCAGACTTCAAAGAAGAGTACAATAAAGCACTGGTTAAGTTTTTTATCTCCTTGTTCCTAGGAGTGAGACACTATTTTTACTCAAGGCTAACCAAATTGAAACATTTATGTTCTCTCACATATAGATAACCAGACTGAAACATTTCTGTCATCTCCCATGTGGATAATCAGCTACAAAGGCGGGTTTTCTTTGCCAAGTCTTCTTATCCTAAAACTGGCCTGGCTGTGAATAGGCCCATTTTCAATTGACCCTGCCTTGCAGAGGTCTAAGAGACCTAAAGAGGACATAGCTGGCTCTCCACATCTCCCCCCTTTTTATTCTGTAATTTTAAGTGGCTTAAACATAGCATCCATTAGCCTAAGGACATAAGGTAGACAAAAGATTACCATGACCAAACAGAATATAAGGTAGTGTATGGGGAATAGTCAAAAAATACATTATTAAATGGGTTAATTTTTTTGAAAATATCAATAATTGTTTTTGCTACCCCTTCTGAATCAATACCAGGAAGAGGGGCATTTCACTATTTCAGCATTCCAGTCAATCCCCCCCTTTCTCTTTTGTAGATACTTCACCACTATAGACACATGTGAATTCTTCCCATTAACCTTCACCCATTTAAGTAAATATGGGAAGAATTGATCGACACATTGACAAATCAAAGGGGGCAGTCCCCTTTATGAATATAGATACATAGACTCAAAAAGAAATAGAAAATGCAATTGTCTCTTTAAGATTCAAAAAATCCTTTCTTATACAGCTGTCTGGCCAGGAACATCGTCAATGAAATCCTCTGGTCCTTGGTATCTGTTCTGGCCATCTCCAGCACAATATCTTCTTCTTATGGGAATCAGCTTTCTGTCCATTCTCCTACAAGATTCATCTTAGCACAATTTTAAATTACCATTTCTAGTCTTTATAACCCTGATCATTTTTACAAACTCAAAATTTGAACCATGGCCAATTGTCATATTTAAGAAATTCACATCAAAACCAGTGTCTTACACTTGACATACATCCATTATTAATTTCCTCACTAGGAGGATGAGATGTCATTTAAGGAGTTAATAACAGGCTTCAGTACATACATAAATACATTAAATTGTCAATTTTTAACACAATGCATATAGAATCTTAACCTTTTAGTCATGCCATGTTTGTTTGATGGCATTTAAAAAGTAAACCACAAATCCCTTTTCTCTCTTTTTTTTTTATTTAGCGTCATTAGTTGTAACAAAACTTTAGACAAGCATGATATTAATCAAATAACAAAATAACATTCTCACATTGCTTAAGGAACATTTACAAAGTGAGCCCTAAGTGGCTCGCATGCACTTCTACCCTTGTTCATAAAATTTTATGAAGTTGGTGACAGAGTCCTTAAGTAACACTAATTCCAGAGTATCGTAACAAACAAAAGTTTCTAGTTATTGCAGAATTCTTAGATATCACAAGTTTCTTAGTCAAAAAGGTGTTGTAACAGACTCTCACATTGGTAGCAGTAAGAGACTGATCACAGGAAAAATACTACTACTCTTAGAATCCTTTTTATCTATTGTACGTAAACTTGCAATTTCTCAGCAAGCCAAGTTCATTGTTTAGAATTTACATAACTCAAACAAGTTCTTTTTCCGGGGCTGATGGCCTTGCCCGTGCAGATAGTTTCCAGGGGCCTTGGCAATTTTACAAAATAAGGAGTAGTAACATGGATCTCAGGAAGGGGTTAATAGAAAAACCTTGGGCCTGTCTGCTATCTTTTGCCTTTTCTCTGAGCACCCTTATTCGAGGTTGAGGCTTTCTAAAAATCATGCAAAGGATTTTACAAAACTTTTCTTCATAGAAATATTTCCCTTTCTCAGAAATAGCTTATAATTTGTCCTGATATTATTATTAATTCCTAAGTATTAAACAATTCTTAAATTTGATCACCAACACTTTTCCACATAATTGAAGAGAAAAAAAGAGAGAAAATTCAACATAGTTTTGTACATATTAGACTTAAGCTTAATTAACAATCTCACAAATTTCCTAAATGATAGCAAAACAATTAAAGACAAACCTTGGTAATTTGTGATTTTTTAAATTACAACACTACAAAATATTATAAGACATTGTCCATTAGAATGATTTAAAAGTTTTCTGACAATTCTTAGTCTAACAACATTTAGATTGTAAAAGAAATTGCTTCTCTAACAACACAGATGATACAGCTGCTTACCAAGTTATGCAATAAGAAAAATTTTAGAAATATAACAATATCATAAACAATTATCATCTAATTAAACTTCAAAACCAAAACCAATAAATTACCATTCCGGTGGCCTTACCTCAGTCAGATGTGACCCCAAATTCTCTGATACAGAGAATCATTCACCTCACATTGAAGAAAATTCACATAAAATTAATGAATATGAAGCAATTACATTCAACTTAAAACAGTCCACATTCAAATAGCATTTATTTTATGGCAAGCATTGTGCTAAGCACCTTTATAATCATGCGATCTTTGTAACATCCCTGGGAATGAATTCCACCACCATCCCCTTATTGAGCAGTAAACTTAAAGTAAATAGAACTTTCTTGGGGCTATATAGTTAATAAATTTCTCAATGCCAAATAACAATATGGATTTTTTAAAAAATTATTCAAATACACATTTCTAAGTTCCATTCACATTTTTCTTGGGAAAGTTTTACAAACAGTTTGGAATCACCTATTATAATCAGGTTGGTTTAAAATGTGCTGGGCCAATATTCTAACTACTTCTTTTGGCCCAGGTCAAAAAGAAGCCTAAGCAATTTGAATCATTGCTAACAAGGTATAGTTAGTTTCCCCTCCAGGCAGAGGAGTTTGACAATTAATTGAACAGTAATAATAATAGTTCACAATAACCAATACCTTTACCATAGCCAATATCCATATTAGATTTAATAGAACCCACTCATGAATCTAGCCCAAAAGGTGGGAGGACATAATTCCCTCTATTCCCCTAGAACTTTATTGGTTTTTAACATTAAAACAGCAATCCCAAAAAACCTAGTTAACAATCTTACAACTTTCATAAGTGCTGGCCAAATTGTTTTAGCTGAGACCTTCTGTAATACAAGGAAAATTAGGAATCCCTGAGTAACCCCGAGCTACTGACAAGCACTCCCAGAAACAATGGACTCAGATATCTTTGGCATTTAGCAAACCCCCTGGGACTCCATGACTCCACCAAGGAATGTCAATAGATAAGACCATCCCACTGAGAGATAACCTGGCAGATCCTATCTAGCAGATATCCCTGAGACTCCTTGGTTCCTTCCTGGAATGTCAATAGATAGGACCATCCCACTGAGAGATAACTTGACAGACCCTTCCTGGGAGATATCCCTGGGACTCTGTGACTCCACCAAGGAATGTAAATGAGATTATCCCACTAGTAGGATAACCTGACTGAATCTCTTGATCAGCCAGGACCTTTGTTCCTGTTCCCCCCACCCTGCACCCCCACATATCCTATATAAACCAAGCTGTCACCCCAACACATGGCCATTGATTTGTGGTGCAGTACCCCAATGGCCGCCGGCTAATAAATTCTCCACTTAAAACTTGTACTCTGTGGTGTGTCTCACTCGCTTCTGGTACAACATTTTGGAGGTCCCACCGAGATGCGGTGGTATTACGTGTTACCGCCCTGGAGACACACACAGAATTCTGGACCTCAACAGGGAGTCTGCCCCCGATCCACCTTCTTTCACTTCAGAGGGCCGGCTCCTGGCGATTTCTTTTCCTAGGACTCTGATGTGGAGTGATGGTCTCGGAAAATGGGCTCTTTGCTGACCTGTCCCTTTTCGGCCTATGGAGAATTCTGGTTTTCAAACCTCTAGAGGTAAGGTTTTTCTGGTTTGGGGCTAGCCATTTGGGTCTCTGTTATCATGCTAAACTCTGACGAGGCTGTGGTACAGAGCTAGGGGTACTGGGACGCCACCCTTCCTATTGGGGTGTGGGAAGATTGGGGTGTTTTACTTGAAGAGGAAACCTGGTTTATTTTCTTTCCTCTGAGGGGACCTGCTTAGCCCCAATTAATTCATGCTATTGGTTATCTGTTTTGTGTTGGGTTATGGGAAGATTGAGGTGTTTTCCTTGAAGAGGGAACCTGGTTCATTTTCTTTCCTCTGAGGGGACCTGCTTAGCCTCAGTTAACCCATGCTACCGGGTCTGTTTGGGGTGTGGGAAGATTGGGGGTGTTTTCCTTGAAGAGGAAACCTGGTTTATCTTCTTTCCTCTGAGGGGACCTGTTTAGCCTCCAATTAACCCATGCTGTTGGTCTCTGTTTTGTGTTGGAGGTATGAGAGAGGTTGGTGGTCGTGTCTTTGAGGAGGAAATCTTTCCTCCGAGGGGACCTGGTTAGCCTTCAATTTGATCCACACCATGAATTTTGTTACGTTTTGAGTTCGTCTCTGTTCGTGTGTCTATGTCAAAATTGTGAAACGTCGTTTTAAAAAAAAAAAATCTGAAACATTGGCAGCCAGAGATATCAGGCTGCCAAGTAGGGAAACAGACTCCCTTCCTTGTGGCTCCCGTTGGGCCAACATGGAACTACGGGGAATGGGTTAAAATTTGGCAGATTCTGGGTTTTAAATTGTTAAGTTTGGAAATTGGTTAGTTGAATTTGGGAAGAAAGAACTCCTGAAATTGTAAATCCATTCCAGGAGCTCACTCTTGCTGAAACACTTCCTCCCAGTCTTCAGTGGGACTCTTGCATTTGTCTTAGTCCCTGATTCCCTTAGATTCAAGTACAAATGAGGTTTTTGGGAGTGAGCAAGGGGGTGAAGTTTACTTGAATTACAATCATTGAGATCTTTTCACTAGGGCTGCAGTAAAAGTTAGAGCAGTTAAATCAAACTCCTCTCCTCCCAGATCAGATTAGAAGAGAATGCAGGAGAACTGTAGGGAAAAGCTTAAATTGCCCTCCCCACCGGGCAAAAGGAGGAGAGGGACAGAAATTCACAGACTGACAGTCAGTCCTGTGCCCCTGGGTACCTTTGTAGCCTGTCCTTGTGGTAAAGTTTAAAGGTAAAATTTGTGAAAGAGAGAGATAGGAAACCTGTATAAGGAATTTAGGGGGGTTGTAGAATAGCAGCTTGAGACTACCTGTCTAGTCAGGAGTCCATGTGCTCCCCTTGGCTGCCATGTGCTCCTGGCCTCACCCTTCCCCCACCCTCCACATTGAAAGGTTATCAGAGCTGAAGCTAAAAGGAAACTTGTAAAGAAATAGGGCTGGTCAGTTAGTGCTTGGAAGGGTAGGCTCCTTGCCCTCAAGGGGCTGCCAGGCCCCACCTAGGGAGGAGCCCTTAGAAAACTAAAAGGGATTTTTTTCCCTTTATCTGAGACCCCTGACTGAAGGGGAAACTGAGAAATCCTTTAGCTTGGTAAAAAGGAGTTGCAAGCCATGTGTTCTCAAGGACCACTCCCTTTTTATCTTCCTTGGAAGTCCAAAAAAAAATCCTTTCAGGCATTTTTGTATAAGATGAAGCTTGGAAAAAGTGGGTGCAAAATTAAGTTTCTCTTTCTTTCATAAGTTCATTCATGGCCAGGCAAAAGTTCCTATACCTGGGCCAGAGGTAGTGGTGCTGAAGAATCTACAGCTAAATAAAGTGTATTTGGGATGTTAATGTATTAATATATGTGATACATGTATCTATATATTAATGCATTAATATATAATATCAGAAGTAATAAGACCAACAATTCCTATATTGTATCTGGAAATGCAATTGGTGTCATCTAAAATTTGTTGTTTCTGCATTTCTAAAATTATACTGTATTTTAATTTGAGTTTGTATATGTGAATTGGATGCTTTTAAAGGATGTGATGAAAAGTTGGTAATTTTAAACTGTCATATTTGGTTTAGAAATGTATCTACCTAGCCTGAAATGAGTGGTTCAAATTTTACATACATAATAATAATATAAAAATATTTTGTTAGAGTTGCATTAGGTTAAGAAGTTGGACAATTGCTGTAACCTAAGAATTTATTACCTCCAAGTTTAGTCTGGAAGTTCAAATTGTTCTTCTTATAAATCAACTGTTTTGTTAAAATGTGGTTTTATAAACAGTAATCTTTTCTTTTTCAATGCAGAGAGTATTGGGCCTTAGAAATTAAAATGTTACCACTAGTGGTTATGAATCAGATTCGATTTGCTTATCCAACTCAGTTATGATCACTAGATTGGTAATTAATTGGAATCTGTTTTCAAGTTTTAAATACATGATAATTGCTTGTGGTGTACTTATTTCTAAGTTTGTTATTATATACAAATTGGTTACAATCGCATTACCTGTGCTGTTAGAGAATAATTTCTCTTATAATCTGGATGTTGTTAGATTAAGAATTGTACTTAATTAAGAAATTGAGGTTGTTAACTGAACCAAGGATGTTTAGATATTCAATCTTGTGAAAGTTTTCAGGGTAGAGGGATTCCTATAGTCAAAGCTTTTAAAAGTCCTGGTAAACTTTGTTATTGTAATAAAAGCTAATTTAATTGGGTCCATTACAACATCTTTTTGACTAAAGGATTTTGTGATATCTAGAAATTCTGTAATAACAAAGAATTGAGTTGTTATAATACCTTGAAAAATATAGGGGTATGATTTTCAAGCCTGTATCATCTAAAGATGTATTTATGTATGTTAATCTGGAGGTTTATGGACTAATGTGTGAATGAATCCAAATGTTTAAAGGTTATTTTGCTTCAAGAAGGGAAAATACTTTTGAAAAATGTTCTGTAAAATCTTTTTGTATAATTTTAGAAGGCCTGCTGAATTTCCACTTGTAAGCTAATTGGTTGCAGTTCAAACCTATTGTGAGTTTTTGTAGTTTCTGGGTGAGAACCTTATTAGAATTATTAGAATTAATGCTTATCTATAGAAGCCTTGAGAGGGAGGCTGAAGGCCCATTCAATGTCTTATTCAAAGTGTTTTTGAGTAAGGAGGTTCGAAAAGACAGTCTAAATTCCTTATTCCTCCCTGCCCTTAGTTTAGATAAGAAGAAAAGAGTTTCACCTTAGCCCACCTGTCAGAAGGGAAGGAAAGGGGAGGGGCAGCAATAAGAGGGCAGTAGGTGCCAAGAAGCCTCCAACCTGGCTTCTTAAAAAAAAACTGATAAGATTAGACTAAGACTTGAGATGGGTTTGGCCTGGTAGTTTAATTAGTGAAGTCTGCCATCTGATAGAGAAGAACCCACCCTCAGGGGGAGATGAAATGGCAGATCTTTTTTAATAAGTGTTCCCTTTTTTTTTAGAATGAGTTATCACGAAAAACAAATCCCCTTTTTTTGTGTCTTTGTGTGTTTAAGAAGCTGGAATGGGATTCCAGTATACACAGTTATGACAATGAAAGTACTAACTTATGCATTGTTTTGTCTTATGGTTGAAATGTAAAGGAAGACTGAGTACTAGGTTTGAAAGATTTGGAAAGGTAAATTAAGGTTGAGGGAAAATAGGAAAGGCAGATAAGAAAGTTTGGGGACAAATGGGAGTTAGCTAAGCCTCTCCTGCCACGAGAATGATAGTTTCAGATGGTCAAAGTAAGTTGGAGATGAGTGTGAGGAAGTATTTAGAAGATGGAATAGTTATGTAGCTTGATTTGATAATTATTAACTCAATAAAATTTGGGCAGTCTTATCTGAAGGATATTTATTTGCTATTTAAGATTTTATGGGACTACAATTTAATATTGTCTTAAGCTCTGATTACAGGACTAGGTCACATGAAGCCAGTAATGGCATGGCAGGCATTGCAAGCTGAGAACTTGAAAGGTCTGTGCCTGGGAAAAGTCTTGAAGATGACCTTGGACACAGCCTAGGTAGGATCTTCCTGACTTTATTTCCCAACTCTGCTATTTCCTTTCTGAAAAGGAAAGTCCCCACCTGGTTACACCTAAGTCCTGCTTTCAGCACCTGGTGACTATAAGATTGGCTATCAGATATGACTCATGCCCGGAATCAAACAGAGCTAAAGAAGTTCTTTCCTTCTGTTAAGATATATGACATAGTCCCTCGTTTCTTTCATAGCAAATTTAAATTATCAAGAAGTTTTGTAAGCACTATGCTAAATCTGTTAGGTAATAGATAGATGACTATTGAAATATCTCTGAGTTATTATAATAGGATACAGGTATGAATAGCTTACAATTTTAACTTATGTTCATGACCAAATAAAACACTGAAATAATATAGGGATAACATCCTCCAAAAGGGGAAAATGATTAGGCAAAGCAAATAAGGCAAAGATGTAATGTGATCAATGTCTAATAAGAGGAAGGGATAGCGAATTTTAAAAAGGCAATAGGATCAGATTGATTCCCCTAAGAATTATGTACAGATGTGTATGATTGGCTCTAAAAATTTATCAATTCTGGAAATTCGAGCTGATAAGTGTGTTTTGGTAATAAGATCTTAAATTTGGATGCTAACACGAGAAAATTGTATAAGATAATGGTACAAGTGAAAATATATCCCCTTTGTAAAGTATCCGTAAGTTATAGTAAGTTAAAATTGTCTGAGAATTTCTAGATCTGAACCAGAGAAGCAGAACTCTCTTTTACTAACAAGGGACCAGATAACTACTATCAGGCATCTGGGATTTTAAAATACTGCTTTAAATGAAAATTGTGTCTGTAATTTAAAGTTACTCTGTATACAAAATGTGCAATTAATTGCTGGAATTGAATCAGAAACATTTTTAGCTTTGTTAAGAATGGTTTGTGGACTGTTTGTAAATGCCATCAAACAGACATGGCATGGCTAAAAGTTTATGATGTCATATATGATTGTTAATAATGATTGCATTACTTTGTATGGTTCAGGTTTAAATTTTCTTGTTGTCCAATTTATGAATGTAAAACATGTGACATGCAAATCTCCCCCTCTATGGTGAGTCGTCTAAGTAATTGGTCTGTACCTGACCCAATGTAATTGTACAGTTTGTGAATTATGGGAAAAACTTTATTGTAATTGTTTGGACTCAGCCCTGTGTGGCTGGGATACTGAACTACTTCTTGTATCTGTTTGAACTTAGCCCTGCGTGGCTGGGACCTATGTTGTGTTTCTTTTCTTAATCATCAAACTACACGTGTTCTGGGAACCCCGTGTGAGGAGTGGACATCTGGGCCTATAGGAGACCTCGCCCTGCGGTTCCAAGAGCCTGAGAGGGACAGCACCGGATATGGATGGCTTTCTCACGGGATCCAGAACCAGAACCTGAGCAAAGACCTGCTTTTTCTCTTCTGAGTCCTTGTGTTCTCAAGACTGTTTTCCTGAATTTTTATTATGTTCCCTCTGCTTACTTACAATTAGTTTACAATTTCTGCCCATCCCTGGGGATGTCCAAATACAGAAAAGGGAAAACCTGACTCCACCTAGATAGGGATTTTATTATTGGATTAATTGGTCCTTAGGCGAAACTTTCAGTTTACCTTTGACCAAAAAGTGGGAAAGGTGGAATGTTTTATACCATTTTTTTTTTAATTTCTGGAGTGCAGTACCCGGGGAGGCTCCTTGGACTCTCCTTGAGTCTTCCAACTAGGTCTGGCCTTCCCCTGGGGCCAACGACCTAGCGTTCCTTTTATTGTCACTCCTGCTTAGCGTTTTGGTTGGCCTCCTAATTTTTATTGCTATGCCCCATCAGGTCGTTCCTTTTTCAAGGATTTGAAACCCCCCATGAAAAAGAAGTGGGGAATGTAATACAAGGAAAATTAGGAACCCCTGAGAAACCCTAGCTACTGACAAGCACCCCCAGAAACAATGTACTCAGATATCTTTGGCATTTAGCAAACCCCCTGGGACTCCATGACTCCACCAAGGAATGTCAATAGATAGGACCATCCCACTGAAGGATAACCTGGCAGACCCTTTCTAGCAGATATCCCTGGGGCTCCGTGACTCCACCAAGGAATGTAAATGAGATTATCCCACTAGTAGGATAACCTGACTGAATCTCTTGATCAGCCAGGACCTTTGTGCCTGTTCCCCCCACCCTGCACCCCCACATATCCTATATATGCCAAGCTGTCACCCCAACACATGGCCATTGATTTGTGGTGCAGTACCCCAATGGCCGCCGGCTAATAAATTCTCCACTTAAAACTTGTACTCTGTGGTGTGTCTCGCTCGCTTCTGGTACAACACTTCTATTAACTACAGGTGAAGGTAGGGAATTCTTGATTTTTTAAATGGCAGTTATAAAACATAAGACAGGGTTAGCAGGGCTGAGAAAGTAACTTAACCAGTTTTACACAATTGTTTTCATTTTTTACTTTCAACAAAATTCAGATTAAAAATTTCTTTGTCTAACACTATTTTTAGCTCACAGCATTCACTCAAGTTTTACAATATAGGAGAATTTTATTACAATTTAGAAGTACAATAATAGTACAAACAGAAAAATTTCAGATGACATTAATTGCATTCCCAAATCATTATATATATATTGGGCTTACCAAGCATAGAGGCTTTTCTTCTCTCCCCACAGCTGCAGAGCTTGGCTGTGGCCTGGGGGTGGTCGAGCCAGGGATTTGAAAAGGGGGAAGAGGACTAAGGACCGGGGAGTGCTGGGAAGCTGTAGAGTCCAGCACCTGCATTAAAGGTCTGAGGAATCATTGACGAGGGTCCCTGAGGAACCTTTGCTTCCTAATAGGGGTTGCTGGGCTTTTGGAAACTTGGAGCAAAAATTCCAGGTTCCAGTGGTGTGGGAGCAAGGACTTGGGGGCTTGAGAGGAGAGGTTCCTCTGCTTGCCTAGAAGTGTGGGTGTCAGGGCCTCCAGGGCTCCAGGGTTGTTGTCAGTGGGGTATGAGAGGGCAACAAAGTAGCAAAATAGAGAACAGAGAGTAAGCTTTTGTTGCAACATGTATTTTAATTTTTGCAGTTTCCATGTTATTATAATTTAATTTACATTGAGACTTTAGGTGAAAAAACATTAAAATAAAGGGCCTAAATAAGAAAAAGCAGCTACTAAACAGGGCAATTATTTTGAAAAGGAGCCAACTCCCTATTGCATATTCACAGCTGAATCACTTTTTAAACTTTCCAAGTAGCAAACTTAGGAAGACCACAACAAACTAGAAATATATATAGAGGTAATTCCTATTCTAAGAAGCAATTTTGTTTCTCAGGAATATAATAAATAACAGTCTTTTGAGTAAAATTGTTCAGATTGGCTCTCATTCTCTGGTTTTATTTCTCTATTTTGGAGGCTTTAAGCCACTTTTTTGAAACTCAAATAGGAATGAGGGTCACTAAATTGCACATAAGGATCTCTGTAGTTGTATACATAAAAATAAACTACTTATTCTATTTATTTAATACCTTTATGTTATTAAGTATTTTCCAATTCTGTTTATGGGATCATTACTAAAGTTCTTAATTCTAAAAATTGGGAAAGAACATTCTAGATTTTTTTTAAAGTCCTCTTTCCAGTTTTTTTTTATTTATACTAGTCTCATGGTGATTCTTATTAATCACACAAGAAATAAAACATCTTTGTATATACTTCTGACTTTGAGCCAGAATTCTTAACCCGCCAAGGAGTCTACAGATAGATTGGAGGGGGATATAAAAAAATATATATATCTTTTGTCTTTTAGACTGAATTTTCTTCACATTCATAAGTGTATTATTATTCTGAAAAAGGTTTCATATGCTTCACCAGATTATCTATGGTAAACAGAATCTGCTAAAGAATTTTTAGCTGCTCTAACTTTTAGTGCAGCCCTGGCTCAGTCCGAGACAGGTGAAAAGATCTTAAGGGTTCTAATTTTAACTTGAGTAAATTTTACTTTTGTGTTCACTCCTTAAAAACTTTTTTGAAAGTGAGAACCTTGAATCCTCCAGCCAAGGTGAGTGGTACTCTGGAAAAGATCCAGTGGTGCCTTGTCCCTTCTCCCCCATACTGGGAATCTCAAAATGTCTCTTTTTCAGATCTTTACATTTTTCAAAATTGCCTTAATGCCAAATAGTATAATAAATTCTGACTTTATCTTAAACATCAAATTTAGGAGTAACACATTTCACTTAACTCTGAGGGCAAAAGATCCCCATTTTCTTTCTTAACTCTCTTCACATTCCAAATTTGTCCAGAATTGGAACGAAGGGAGAAAGAAAGAGCATTTTCTTATTTCAACAACTTTAACAACAAAAAGTCAAATAACACAGAACAGATACAGACAGAAAATGACAGGATGCACAAAAAGGATTTCTAGAAATCTGGCATTTTTCTTTTCCCTTCCTACTGTGGAAAATATTATACTATTTTATATCATTTCTAATTTCAACTAGACCCAGAGCCTGAATTAATGAGTAACTGGATGAAGATCCAGGACCTGGGCTTCTTTGTTCTCTCTAAAAGTTTGCTCAGGAAATACCCTTACCACTGTCAACAAGGCCGGATCATTAAGGACATTACCCTAACCCCAAGAGAGATTACCTTGCTTAATATTCTACAGGTATATACTGTGTTATGGAATGTAATGAGACACAGAGACGCTGGGCTGTAGTTTCAACTGACTTTTGTCAACATCCTTTACGACTCTATTCCATTAAGGAAAATCCTCTTCTTGTATCATGGTTAAACATACATGAGGGTCATAAAAATGAGGTAACCCAGGCTTGCTGGGTCTGCTAAAATAACGTATATAAGATTTCTCATTGCTTTGTTCAGGCAGCCAGAATTTACGCTCTGACTCCTTGTACGTACAAGTAAGCTAGCTGCGCTATGCTTTAAGGGAAAATAATAAACAACATGGATTTTTCTATCACCTAGCTCTGTTGTTTTCTTCAACCAAATTTTCAGGTTTAACACTACTTTGATAATTCCCAATTAACTTGTCTACGCCCTAGTGGGTTACTGTCATCCATCCGTGCGCTGAAGCTCACAAGATCTCTCCACAACCCTAAATTGTATCTGTCCCATAGTTAAATTTTCTAAATCTACTTGTCTAAGTCTCTAAATCTCTGTTCTTTGTACCATAGGAACTTTTCCTTCTGGAGTAAGACATGTTTTTAAAATGTTCCATATGGAAAAGGCTGACATTGGGAAGTGTTCTGGTCCATCTTCCCTTAATCTTTTACTCATTTGTTTTCTGATGATCTCCAGTCTTTCTGAATCAATTGTACCTTCTTGTTTTTGCTCTTCTGTTATACAAAAATCTCTTTCTGTTACAATTTTTCTCTCTCTAAATCTCTAAAATTTCTACAATCCCCTGGTAAGCCTAGTGGAGTAATCCTGTTACCTCTTATTTGAATACACTCCGGAGCCTGTATTGGTAAGATGTTACTTCTTCTCTCAAGTCCTCCACTTGTCCCTGTTCCTGGAGCCAACTGTACCCTCAATGGCATCAATGTATGATGAAGTAATTGATACAAAAAGACACAAACATGGGGCTAGATGAGTTGTATAGTCAGGCTATAGACTGATTTTAATGGAGTTACTAACAGTATTTTATACAGGTTAATTGCTGAGTCATCCAGACTTCAAAGAAGAGTACAATAAAGCACTGGTTAAGTTTTTTATCTCCTTGTTCCTAGGAGTGAGACACTATTTTTCCTCAAGGCTAACCAAATTGAAACATTTATGTTCTCTCACATATAGATAACCAGGCTGAAACATTTCTGTCATCTCCTGTGTGGGTAAACAGCTACAAAGGCGGGTTTTCTTTGCCAAGTCTTCTTATCCTAAAACTGGCCTTGCTGTGAATAGGCCCATTTTCAATTGAGGTCTAAGAGGCCTAAACAGGATACAGCTCGCTCCCCACACTATCCCCCAGTTTTCTCACCTTTCTCAAAATTCAGTAGTCTTCTAAACCTCTTCAGATGTTGCATTAGTAACTAAGGTGGGACTTTCTTACTGTTTTAAAATGATAAATTAATTAAGTCTCTTTGATTCTTACTAGGTGCTAAACCCCAGGCCCACACCCTTTTACTACTAGGTGCAAAGCTCCAGGCTGGTTAGCAAACTAGTTCCCTAGTTTGAGAGAGGCGGGAAGCCTCCAGGGCCCTAAGGGGAGTCGCTAAGACCAGAGTCAGTAGTAGGAGCTGAAGTTATGGTCGCTGGGATGACGTTTGATGATGGCTAAAGAGTGTATAAAAAGAGAGAACAGAGCTATTTGTTTGAGGCTCTCACTCCTGGAGAAGTGTTGGTGTGGGACTCTGGGCGGCCACTCTAAGAGCCTTCCAGCTCCTCAACCCACATGTTCATGGTTTCTTGACAACTATGAATTGTGATTTGGTCTGTTTATGTTGTGTATGTTTGTAACTTGTTTGTATTTGCTCTGAAGTTCAGGGTGCTGGCTTTTTCCTGTGAACTAAGTGAATGATATTTGTATGTTGGATTGAAATAAGAGCGTTAACCCCTTTACGTTGCTTTCCTTAGTAAGGCAGATCAAAAGAACCTGTGCTGGCAGAGTTCTTGTTGCTGGGCTTGTGTTGATCTTTCACCCCTACAGCAGCTACTAGCTGAATTGTTGCAACAGATGTATATGTTGTTTCCTCTTCAACCCAGACGAGAGTAAGATTCCAACATTACGAGCCTTCCACCCCCACCTGTTTCCTTTGTATTAGTTCTTCCTTCCATGGCCTGGTTTTATGCGATAATTCCTACTTTTTACATTTTCATAAATAATTTTGTTTTCCCATCATAAACAAGTCAGCCACAACTTGTCTTTCAAATTGCCCTACTAATGACAGCAGTTTTGAGAATACTATTACTGATAATTCTAATATTAATAACATTTTCATATATTATAAGTAAACAGTTTGACCTTAATCAGTGCCTTACAATTAGTCTTTCCTTATGTTTCTTCTGGTACCACAGGTTGCAAGCCAGCTGTTACACGGTCCTCTTCCACTCTCATCAAGAAGTTTCTTAATTCCTCTTCACTTTCTGCCCTCTGAGTGGTAGCATCTGCAGCGCTGAGATTGTTTGTATTTCTCTTGGCAACCTCAATTCCATATTCCTGCCCTGGCATTTCACATGATATACTTTGCATACAAGTTAAGTAAAATATGTGACAACGTACAACCTTGTTGTCCTCCTTTTCCAATCTGAAACTAATCAGTTGTTCCATGTTCACTAATACCTCTTGCCTCTTGGCCCTCATACAGGTTCCTTAGGGAACATATAGCATGATTTGGCACTCCCATTTCTTTGAGGACTTGTCACATATCGTTGTGATCCATGTAGTCATAGGCTTTAGGATGGTCAATGAAGAAATAGGTTTTTTTCTGAAACTCCCTTGATTTCATCATAATTCAAAAAATTTACGGTTAGGGTTGTCAATGTGTCTCTAGCTCCTCTGCTGCTTTGAAAACCAGCCTGTTCTTCTGGTATTTCTCATTTCATATACAGTTGAAGCCTAGTTTACAGAATCTTAAGCATAACTTTCCTGGCATGTGAAATGTTATCTCTGATTTTCTTAAAGAGATCTCATCTTTCCCATTCTATTGTTTTCTTCTGTTTCTTTGCCTTTCTCATTTAAGCGAACCTTATCTCTCCTTGCTGTTTTCTGGAATTCTGCATGCCCTTGGGTGTATCTTTGCTTTTCTCTTTTCCCTTTCTCTTTCTAGAGTCTCATCAGATGCCATTTTGGTTTCTTGCTCCTCCTTTTCTTTGGAATGTTTTTTTTGTTGCTGCCTCTTGTCCAGTGTTGCGAAGCTCTGTCCATAGTTCTTCAGGCACTCTTTGTACCTGATCTGATCCCTTCAGTTTATTCATCACCTCGATATGCTTATTCATAAGGGATGTTATTTAGATCATACCTATATGGTCCGCCCCCTTGAATAATTAGACATCTTAGTTACCTAGTCAGAATTGGACAACCTCCTTTTAGCCACTTCTTCCCCAAGGCTCCTAAGATTTTATGAAGTTTACCAAAGGGAAGGTCTCAAGGCACCTGTTAAGTCTACAAAGGACTTCCTAGAAAAGGAGAATATAAAAGGTCTTTTGTACTTTAGCCAAACAATAAGTTATCAGTTGTTTTAAAAACAAAACATGCCTAATTAAATACTAAAGTTGTTAAGGATTTTTACCCCAGGCTTGAATAGCTTAATTCAGTATTTCTAAAGAGGAGTTACCATAGTAAGGGTATAACTGCATCACCATCTGGAAATTATATTTAATTAGCAATATTTTATATACAGTTTCCCCAAAATCCCCCCCAAATAAAGTACAATAAATGATAATATAGATTTATAATATGAAATGAAGTTATGGACAGTCAAATGACATCGATTCAGTGAATGTATTTCCAAAGTATATTACATAGAAAATCACTTTATACATCTATCAATTTGATACCATGGACAGATTGCATTCAGTGATGAGTGTAGCAGACTTTAGATCCAATTACACTTTTATTTCTCATATTGACATTTCTAAATAGATCACTACCATGAAATTTTCTGTATATTTTGCATTCAGGTCTGTCCTACCAATACAAGGTCAAATATCACAATTATCCTAATATCAACACACATGCAACTTTAAATGGTACCACATCTTTGGGACAAACTCCATCCCATCCAATGTTAACTTACACTTATAAACGGTACCATACAGAATCTCAGTTTACCTAAGGGCCAGGTGCTGTCTGCACTTTCAATTATGGAGCCCACTAATTGCAGCTAGTCTGCTGTCCAAGTTTTATCCTAGCTGTCTTTCAGCATGAAGAAGGAGGGTCTGAGCCCCAAAACAGGAGGGGTAAGGGAGGTGGGGGAGGCAGAGTTCTCAGGGGTGACCAGGTTGAGGAGTAGTGGCCCAAGTGAAATTAAGTTTGGAGGCCTAGGAGGAGTCTATGCAGGAAGAAGAAGTCTAGGGCTGTCAGAGAGAAAGCTCTAATAGTTTTAGGTACCAGAAAAACTTTTCAGAAGGTGAGATGTTGGCTGAGAAGATTGAATCCTGGAGGCTGAAGTGAGGAGAGAAAACATTCTAAGCATAGGAGGCTGCCATTGGAAGGACACGCTGTCAGGAGATAGAGGTTCTTGACCAAGGATGAGCCAGGAGGCCAGTGGCCCTGGGTCTGAGAATAAGTGGAGAGGAGTGAAGTATAAGATGGTAAAAAGGGTTAGAGCATTCTCTGGGATGAGGGGCAAGGCTTGGGGAGGAGAGGCAGCCAGGGTCCTAAGATCCTAACCCAGTGAGCCATTGGAAGAAAGGGCCAATCCTCCGCTTCAGGGACTGGACAGGAAGGGGCTGTTTAGGACTTGGAAGACCCACCTTCACTAGGATGGCTATAAACAGGAAACTTAGGAGAGAGATTACTCTGCCTTCTGGAAGCCAACTCTTCAAGAAGCCCTCAGGTCCCATGCCATGGGGCTGAATCCCAGATTGGATTTTGTCTCCCACTCTCAGGCTTCCCTTGATCATGCCCTGGTGGCTCCATTCAGGAGCGCCCCTGCCCCCATCTCCAACCTTCCCTAGTTTCCCTCTCTCTCAGACCAAGAAGTCTGTGTAATGTACGTGTGAGTCAGGGAGAGGAAATTCAGGGAGGGCAGAAGACCAGTTGCAAGGAGAGCTCTGACTGAGGAGCCACTGAGGCTATGACTGGTCTTACCCCACCTGGGATCCCAAACTCCTTCTGCCTCTTGGGTCTCCATTGTTCATTCTTCTTTCCCTAAGAAGACCAATGACATCAGGAGGCTGTGAATTGGATTTGAGTGGGGCAGAACTGTACAAAGTCATCAGCTTCACCCTCTCCCCCAGAGTCTTTCTGAGTCCAGAGGCAAGACATAGGTCAGGACCACTGGTGATGGCCCTGAAGGCAGTGGGAGACCTTGGGCTTTTTAAGCTAAGGTCTCTTGAGGTCTGTTTGAGGCAATACCCATTCAGAGACTAAAGGCCAGGTAAGAAATGAGGCTAAAGATTTGCCTTCTCAAAGGAATCAATCTGGAAAGGGAAGATGCTCAGGCCTTCTGACTAGAACAGAAACAATTAGTATTGTGAAGCAGCCAGGGGACTTCCCAAACCTTGAATCCTCCCTCCCCTGAGAAAGGCCTAAAACCTGGATTGGCCAATCAGGAGAGGCATTGTGGCCCACTCTGAGCTTAATCTAATGCTTTGGGTGCTCTGGCATAACAGACATGCTTTGCTTTGCTCTCTGAGTGAGCCCAAAATGCCTCTTCCTGTGTCACCAACTACAAGGCCAGATGAGGCTGAGCAGGAGCATTCTTCTGTTTATGCCAGCCAAGGACCAGGCTCCTGGGAGCAGACACTGTCTTGAGTAAGGGCATCTGTCTTTCCTCATGTATGTTATGTTATGTTAGTTATGTTATGTTATATCATGTCATGTTAATGAGAGAAAAGACATAGACATCCTGGAACTGTAATTTCAATTGACACTCTGACAATTATTGTATTTACAATCCAGCCTATCAACAAATTCCTTCCTCATATTATGGTTCAAACCTCTGAAGACTGAGATTTTAGCTGACATGGCCATCCTGGGCCAGGAAGGGAGGGAGTGAGGAAGGAGAGGGAATTGTTCTGAAGACCTCAGGTCCCCACCGTCTGTCCTTTTATGGCTCATTTTTGTGATGACCTCCCATGTGCATCTCTATATGTGTGATCCACCAGCTTTGAGAAAAATAACCGTGCACACGCAGCCTGCTTTGGTTTGTCCTTCTTAGAACAAAGTCTTTTTAAAAGGTTGACACTATTTTCACTCCCTCTGAACTGTCAAAACCCAAAGAAGGAATAAGTGAAGCTTGGGCTGGGACCTGTTATTGGCCAGCCAGAGAGCCAGTGATTTGGGTTTAAAGGGATAGTCAAGTAGCTCCATTTGGATCCCAATGGACTTTAACAAAGCCTGGTTTTTCAGAGCTATATTTCAAGAAATCATAAATGAAGACTACGTGAGATGACCGTTAATTGTCCCAGTTTTTTTTTAAATGACAATAAATAAGAAGGAAAGAAAAAAAATCTAGTTTCCAAAATTCAAGATCTTTGGAGATTTAAGAGACCAAAATTTATATTCCTTTAGACAGAACTCCCACAGGTAATGGTGTAACTCCTTGTGACAGAGGAAGGGAGGAAGGGAGGGACAAAGGAAGGAGAGAAGGAAGGAAGGATAGAAGAAGAAAGGCAGGGAGGAAGAAGAGGGGATGGAAAAAGGAAAGATGGCGGGGGAAGAAGGAAGGAAGGAAAGGAGGCAGGCAGGGAGTAAGGTAATAGTAGCATTGTCCAACTGGAACTGGCCAGTTGGTCCCCAGTGGGACAGCTACTATTACTTAAAGAATGTTGCTTATCCTTGGTTCTCAGTGTAAGGAGGGCAGACTACCAGTTGGAGGGGCAGTTCTGACTCTGGGGCCACTGAGGCTCTGCCTGGTCTCACCTTATCTGGGATCCCAAAGTCCCCTCTGCTCTTGGGTCTCTATAGAAGGATGGCCAAGGGAGGCAGACAGAAGAGAAGGAGTAAGAGAAAGAGGGATGTAGGTAAGTAGTCTTCCTGTTCAGACCACTGCTCATTTCCAAGCCTGGCCCTCCCTCTGCAGGTTGGAGTATCTCTTTCAGGCAGTCTGGTGCTAGTTTTATCCTAGCAGTCTTTCAGCTCTGGGGAAGAAGGAGGCGATTCTCGGAGGGAGTGAGGAGGGAAGAGGGTGGAGACACGAGAGAGGAGGAGCTCTCAGAAATGGGCAGCCTGGTAGGTGCTGGCCCAGGTGGAGTTTGAGCTCTGGGTGGAGTTTGGAGGCCCGGGAGGAGTTTAGGGCAGAGGAGGAGCTCATTGCACTGGGAAAGGCATTGCATGTGATGGAGGGCAGGGCTTAGTGGGGAATGGCGGGCGGAGTCTCTGAGTCCTAGCCCTGGGTGTGATTGGAGGGAAGAACCCCGCCCCACTGCGGGATTCAGGGGCTGTCCAAGGCGGTGCTATTGGGAATAGGAAGACCCTCCCAGAGTGGGCTGGCCAGAAGGAGGAAGTCTTTGCGCCCAGACTGCTCTTCTTTCCCTCTACCTCAAATCTCTTTGCTTTCTTCCCCTAGATCTGAGATTGCTCCGCCTTCTGGACGCCAGCCCTGTGCTTGCAGATCCCAGGTAGGTCTGAACCAGAGCGCGGCCTTCCCCCCACCCTCCCAAACTCCCCGGCCCCAAATTCCTGGCTGCTTGGGCAATTCCGTCTCATTCTCTTCCTCTGACCTCATGGTGAGTGTCGTCCAGGCCTGCCAGGAGCACACCTTCCTCCCCAGCCTAGCTACTGGATAAGCTTCCTGCCTCTAAACCTTTTCCAGACTCCCCATCACTTCCTAAATTCCTGGCTCACCTTCCCCAGATTTATCACTGGATAACACTTTTCCAGACTTCAGACTTTGCCCCTAGGATTCCTGGAGTCCTGATTTCAGCCTTCCTATCAGGCCCCACTGTGTCCTGCCTCCCTGTCCCCTAATCTCTAACCTCCTGGTAAGAAATTGCCTTGTTTTGTCTTCAGATCCAGCCCCTTTGGAGATCCCAGAATCCTACCTTTCTACCTGCCCACCCAGTCTTGGACACAGTTACCAAAGCTCTCTCCTGGTCCCCCTTATCTGCACCCGGGGTTCTGTCAGATCCCAGGCATGTGGCTCCCTGTCTCCAGTTTCCCTTTAGGGATTCCAAGCCTAAGCTCTCCCAGAAGGTCCCAACAGTCCTCCCCAGCCCCTAGTTAGACCTCAGGACACAGTTATCCTGCTTGCGCAGGCTCAGGGTCCCCCTGGAGCCCTTCTGTCACTCCAGTGTCCCTGACCTCCCTCCAAGACAATCTAACATGAGCTATGTTAGATTGTCTTGCCTCCCAGACCCCACCCCTGCTCCCCCTCCCCAAGCCTCTTGCTCCCCTGCCTCAGATCCCCTGCCAGGGTACTGAATCCCATACTGGATTTTGCCTCCCAGCCTCAGGCTTGCCCTGATCATTCCCTAGTTCTCCATTCAAGAGTCCTCCCCCTCTTCAACCTTCCCAAGATTTCCTCCTAGATCAAGGAGTGAGTCTGTATTCTAGATAATGTGTATGTGAGTCAGGGAGAGGGGATGCAGGGAAGGCAGAGGACCATTTGGAGGCAGAGCTCTGACTGAGGAGCCATTGAGGCTTTGACTGGTCTCATCCCATCTGGGATCCCAAGCCCCCTCTGCCTCTTGGGTCTGTCTACCTGAAAGTTTGGTTAAAGTAGGTAAACAAGCTAGGTGATGTGTAAATTCATATTGTTCACTTAAAGCTAGTTGGATGACATACATGTATGGGGCCAGACAAAGTCTGACTGTATGAACAAAAGAATGAGAAGGCTTAAATACATTTTTAGAACAGACTAAGCATGTCTGTTTCACTCAATTTTATGATCCCCATGTATGTTTGACCTTGATACAAGAAAATGACTTTTCCTAATTGAACAGGCTACAAATACAATAAGTCAAGATAGTTGACAAATGTCAATTGAAATTACGACCCAGGATCTCGGTGTTTAATCTACCGTCAACAAGCCATAACGTAGTATGTACCCATAAAATATCAGGATAAGAAAAAGTCACCTTATTCAAGATAGTGTCTGGGGTTAAGGGTTTCATCCTTAATGGCTATAGACAGAGGAAAGAATGCTCTTAAGTCAGTCCCATCTGGGCTTGTTGACATAAGAAGAGGTATTCTCTGAGTAAACTCAGAGAACAAAGAAGCTGAGGTCCAGGCTTTTCTTTAGTTGATTATTAGTTCAGGCTCTGGCCCTTATTGAAGTTACTAAAATGATATTAAATGATTATCAGGTCTCTGTGGGAGAATGGGTGGGAGGGGAGGAAGAGAAGGAGTAAGAGAGGGAGGGAAGTTGTCTTCCTGTTCAGACCATCTTCATTTCCAAGCCTGACACTCCCTACTTCCTCCCTCTGTAGGGTGGAGTCTCTCTTCCAAGGGCAGGGCCTGGGCCTTTGGGACTCCTGTGGGGCCTCACCCTGTCAATCCCTGTAGGCCAGCCTGCTGCCTGGGAAGAGAAGAGCAAGACCTCTCCCCTCTCTGGGATCCTTCTCCCTGCCCAACTCAGTCTGCAGAAGACCAACTGGCCCCAGCAGGGAGCCTAGAGCCAGAGATAATGGCAGCTGGGAGCAGCAGCCCCCATCCCCAGGTGAGTGCAGTCTGTGCACAACTTGCTATTCCTTTCCAATATACAACAGGATTATCAGGTACATTTCTTTTTTCTTCCCACACCCCCAGCCTGTGGCCTAGAGGTGGCTGCCATTAGACACAAAGAGGTATATGTATATATGTAAAATTGTTCTATTCTTGTAACTTCCATGCAATTTTTAGTTCTTTGCCACCACAAAGAGCTGCTACAATAACTTTAGAACATAGAAATTCTTTAACTTTTTCCCTCATTGTCTCTTCTCTTTAACCTCAGAATTTTTTTTTTAAATGCAATTTATTTATTTAACATATTTGGTTTTCAGCATTGATTTTCACAACAGTTTGAATTACAAATTTTCTCCCCATTTCTGCCCTCCCCCCCCACTCCAAGATGGCTTATATTCTGGTTGCCCTGTTCCCCAGTCAGCCCTCCCCTCTATCACCCCCCTCCCCTCTCATCCCCTTTTCCCTTCCTTTCTTGTAGGGCAAGATAAATTTCTACGCCCCATTGCCTGTGTATCTTATTTTTTAGTTGCATACAAAAAGTTTTTTTGTTTTTGAACATCTGATTTTAAAACTTTGAGTTCCAAATTCCCTTCCCTCTTCCCTTCCCACCCACCCTCCCTAAGAAGTTGAGCAATTCAACCTAGGCCACACATGTATTATTATGTATAACCCTTCCACAATATTCATGTTGTGAAAGGCTAACTACATTTTGCTCCTTCCCAACCCATCCCGCTTTATTGAATTTTCTCCCTTGACCCTGTCCCCTTTCCAAAGTGTTTGTTTTGATTACCTCCACCCCCATCTGCCCTCCACTCCATCATCCCCCCGCCTTTTATTTTTTTTTTTTTATCTTCCTCCCTCTTCTTTCCAGTGGGGTAAGATACCCAACTGAGTATGTATGGTATTCCCCCTCAGGCCAAATCTGATGAGAGCAAGGTTCACTCATTCCCCCCTCACCTGCCCTCTCCCCTCCTCCCATAGAACTGCTTCCTCTTGCCACCTTTATGCGAGATAATCCACCTCATTCTATCTCTCCCTATCTCCCTCTCTCAGTATGTTACTCTCTCATCCCTTAATTTCATTTTATTTCTTTTAGCTATCTTCCCTTCATCCTCAACTCACCCTGTGTCTGCTCTCTCTCTTTTACATATATATATATGCACATACATACACATACATACATATACACATAGATACATACATACATACACATTCACTTATATATATACATAAACATATATATATGCATATTCCCTTCAACTACCATAATACTGAGGTCTCATGAATCATACTCATCATCTTTCCATGTAGGAATGTAAACAAAACAGTTCAACTTTAGTAAGTCCCTTGCAATTTCCGTTTCTTGATTACCTTTTCATGCTTCTCTTGATTCTTGTGTTTGAAAGTCAAATTTTCTATTCAGTTCTGGTCTTTTCACTGAGAAAGCTTGAAAGTCCTCTATGTTATTGAAAGTCCATATTTTGCCTTGGAACATGATACTCAGTTTTGCTGGGTAGGTGATTCTAGGTTTTAATCCTAGCTCCATTGACCTCCGGAATATCGCATTCCAAGCCCTTCGATCTCTTAATGTAGAAGCTGCCAGATCTTGGGTTATTCTGATTGGGTTTCCACAATACTCAAATTGTTTCTTTCTGGCTGCTTGCAGTATTTTCTCCTTGATCTGGGAGCTCTGGAATTTGGCAACAATATTCCTAGGAGATTTCTTTTTGGGATCTATTTGAGGAGGCGATCGATGGATTCTTTCAATTTCTATTTTGCCCTGTGGCTCTAGAATATGAGGGCAGTTCTCCTTGATAATTTCCTGAAAGATGGTATCTAGGCTCTTTTTTTGATCATGGCTTTCAGGTAGTCCAATAATTTTTAAATTATCTCTCCTGGATCTATTTTCCAGGTCAGTGGTTTTTCCAAGGAGATATTTCACATTGTCTTCCATTTTTTCATTCCTCTGGTTCTGTTTTATAATATCCTGATTTCTCATAAAGTCACTAGCTTCCACTTGCTCCAATCTAATTTTTAAAGTAGTATTTTCTTCAGTGGTCTTTTGGACCTCCTTTTCCATTTGGCTAATTCTGCCTTTCAAGGCATTCTTCTCCTCATTGGCTTTTTGGAGCTCTTTTGCCATTTGAGTTAGTCTATTTTTTAAGGTGTTGTTTTCTTCAGTGTATTTTTCAGTATTTTTTTGGGTCTCCTTTAGCAAGTCATTGACTTGTTTTTCATGGTTTTCTCGCATCCTTCTCATTTCTCTTCCCAATTTTTCCTCTACTTCTCTAACTTGCTTTTCCAAATCCTTTTTGAGTTCTTCTATGGCCTGGGGCCAGTTCATGTTTTTCTTGGAGGCTTTTGTTGTAGGCTCTATGACTTTGTTGTCTTCTTTAGGCTGTATGTTTTGGTCTTCTTTGTCACCAAAGAAAGAATCCAAAGTCTGAGACTGAATCTGGGCGCGTTTTCGCTGCCTGGCCATATTCCCAACCAACTAACTTGACTCTTGAGTTTTTCAGTGGGGTATGACTGCTTGTAGATTACAGAGTTCTATGTTCTACGTTTGGGGGGGAGGTGCCAGCTCTGTCAGAGCCGCACTCCTCCTTCCCCAAGGACCCCCAGTCCAGACTGGGCTCAGATCTTCGGCAGGCTGTGCACCCCTGCTGTGATCCGCCACTTAATTCCTCCCACCAGGTGGGCCTGGAGCCGGAAGTAGCAACAGCTGTAGCTGCCCCACCTCCGCTGCCCCCGGGGCTGGAAGCCAAACCGCGAACTCCTTCCACTCCCGCAGCTTTTCCCACTAACCTTCTCCGCAGTCTTTGGTGTTTGTGGGTTGAGAAGTCTCGTAACTGCCGCAGCTCACATATTCAGGGCGCTAGGGCCCCCTCCGCCCGGCTTCTGGTCTGGATCGTCCACGCTGCTCAGGCTGGGCTCTGCTCCACTCCGTTCCCAGCTCCCAGCTCCCAGCTCCCAGCTCCCAGCTCCGTGTGGAATAGAGCTCACCCAGAGACCATCCGGGCTGTCCTGGGCTGAAGCCCTGCTTCCCTCTGCTGTTCTGTGGGTTCTGCCGTTCTAGAATTGGTTCAGAGCCATTTTTATAGGTTTTTGGAGGGACTCGGTACGGAGCTCACTCTAGTCCGTGCTTACCAGCCGCCATCTTGGCTCCGCCCCCTAACCTCAGAATTTTGAAGGTTAGCTGTGACATTCCTGTAAGTTTTCTTTCCAGGGCCTTTTTTGGGGCCTGATCAGTGGATTCTTTCTGTCTCTACTTGACCTTGTTTTGGACTGCAGGGCGATTTTCCTTAATAACTTCTTGTAATACTGTATTGAGCTTCCTTTTTTATCTTAACTTTCAGGTAGGCTGAAAGTTCATATATTGTCTCTCCTTGATCTGTTCTCCAGATCAATTGTTTTTCTAATGAGATGTTTCAGATTCTCTTCTATTTTTTCTAGTTTTGTTACATCTTGGAGTCTTATCACATCTTTCAATCCTACTTGCCAAATACTAGTCTTCAAGGAGTTATTTTCTTCTTTAAGATTTTCTATCACTCTTTCTAATTGGTGATATTTCTTTTCATAATTTTCTTGAATTGCTTTTTCTAAATTTTCCTCATTCTTTTTTACTTGATATAAAATTCCTTATAATTTTCTTGAATTTTGTTTATTTTTTCTAACTTTTCCTTGTTCTTTCTTATTTGATTTTTGAACTCATTTTTAAGTTCTTGGGGAAAGGCTGAATGGATTGTCCTGTGTGGTTTTGATAGAATGCTACTGGGGTGTAAGAAAGAATGAGCTCAGTGATCTTAGAATGGCCTGGAAAGAGTTGCACAAAGTGTCTAAGAGCAAAGCAAGCAGAACCAAGAGAACATTGTATACAGTGACAGCAATATTGTGTTCAGAAAAGTTTGAGCAGATGAGTCATTCGAGTATTATAAAGACAAAAATTAAAAATTAAGGACATATAAAGAGAGATGCTATCTGCATCGAGAGAAAGAACTGAAAAATAGCATGTATTGAATAATTTAACATACATATATACATACGCATGTGTGTGTGTTCGTGTGAAGGTAGTTGTGTCTAATGGTAGCCATCTCAAGGGCTGGGTTGGGGAAAATTTCCATGATACCTGTTACACGTTTGGAGGGAATAGAAAGTTGTACATGGGCGATTGGCATTTCTGTGAGCAACCAGCCTTTTTATTGTACTCTTATAGAAATGTTTGTTTTTTTCCCTGAATTGAAAATAAATATTTTTCTAAAAGGTAAAACCAGATTCTAATCCTACAGGGCTCACATTCTAATGGGGAGATAATATGCAAAGAATTTTCTACATATAAGATTTGTTACATGCAATATTGGCATACATACATGTGCATATGTGTTTATTCACATATGTGTAGGCGAGTATTACATAAATTTGGTCTGGCCTTCCCCTCCCCCGATCCATAATTTCTCTAATTTGTTTGGTCCCTATGTCCTTTGGATTTAAGTAAATCTTCCTTGGACTGCATGCATCTATAATTTCATTACTCCGTTTGGTCCCTATGTCCTTTGGATTTAAGTAAATCTTCCTTTGACTGCATGCAATATGAAAGGAAATGAATCCTAGAGTTTACCATGCACAGCCACATAAGAGATAAAAAAAATTTTTTTTAAAAAGAACATATCACTTATGTCAGTGTGTAGTATGAGGGCAGAGTTTATAATTTCAAAGAGGATCATATGTATGTCTGAAAGGTTCGGAACTGCCGGATATAAGAAATTCTCAAGATAAGAGGCAGAAGAATCAAAGCATATATTTAGACTCCACAGTAACCAGCCCACAAACCAGCATCCCCATTTTGATATTTTGATCAAAAGCTTCCAGGCCCAATGAGTCCGCCTCACAAGAGTAACCAGGAGGCCACTGAGAAGCATGATGGTATAAAGCAAAATCATATACATGCTTCCCCTCTATGGTAAAAAGATTACCCACTGGCCTCAAGTCCTTGTTCAGCACTCCTCAGTCCTCACTTAGGTCAGCTCTGCTACTGGCAGCTCCTGCTTCAGCTTCGGCTGTGGCTGTAGCTGTAGCAGCCTCTGGCTCCAACAGAAGCTATTTTTAACCATCCGGCTTCTGCGGGGGTGTGAGGTACGCCGGGGAAAACACAGGTTCTTTCGATCTGCTTAAGCAAGGGAAGCAAGGTGAAGGGGCCAACAAGCTTACTCCAATCCAACATACAAACAGCATTCAGTTAGTCCAGGGGAAAAAGCCAAACTATTCAAGGACACTTGTTGACTAAGTGCTAAGGAGCCCATTTTTGGTTACCGACGCACTCCACACCTTGTTCTAGGATGCATAATCTAATCAGCCATGTATCCTAGAACATACATTGTGATCCAATTATGAAGGAAACTAAAACATATCATTCATAATAAAGCAAAACATATCATTCAGTGACATTCCCAAATATTGGTTTACGATTCAAATGTGACCCACCCCTAGGTCCCAGAAAGATAATCTTTTCAATTAGTCATCCCCAAAATAATTGTTAATAATTCAAATGTCCGTCCCTAGATCTTTGTATCCATTACATAGGATCAATAATATCATAACAACAAAACAATATAGCAAGGATAACACAAAATAAATAAACAGAACACTATCATCATTCCCCCCCCTCGAACGATTGGGGCTCAGAATCTTGGAGTAAGGGGTGAAGGTCTCATTTTCCATAGCTTCTTCTTGCTGAAATTGGATGTAGAGATGTCCCTGCCCCAAAGAGTCCCATTCCAGAGGTCAGTTCTTTAAGGAGCTGGCAGAAATTCCAAGAATGCTACGTGCTTAGGCAGTCACCGGAAAGTGCAGGGTGATTAAGCCTAAAGGAAACAGAACTAGCAACTAGGTTAGCCAAAACAAAGAACAAAAAGAGTAGGCAAGTATGGGCTATTATCCTTCAAATAAAATCATCTCCAGTTTGGTTGAGATTTCAGTTATGCAAAGATCCAATATCAGAGCCAAACTCAGGTGGGAAATGTTTCTTTTCAAAAGGAACATAATGAGGAAGCCAAGAGGATCCCGCCCTAGATAGAGACTAAGATTGTCCTCTCAGCCTTTCCCCAGATGTTAATTGTGTTAATGGGAAAACTAAACTAAACTAAGAGGATCCCATCCTAAGTAGAGACTAGGATTGTCCTCCCAGCCTTTCCCCAGATGTACAAGTTTTCATCCGTTAATCACACAAGGTCACCTTCCCTCCGAGTGGCTTATGGCATTTACCAGCATCAGCCATACCTGTGGAGTCCATGAATCTGTTATTATAACCCTATTCACAGTAAAATATATGGTTCAGGGGTACGATTTGGTAATTATTTTCCCCAGAATAGACATCTGTTACAGTGTTGTCCTTCCCATGGGCTATAACTTCTGCAGCCTTTGGAATATCATCTGGCTTCTGCTTTACCCATACCTTAGCTCCCGACTTTATTCTATCAATGGAGCAAGACCCTTTTGCCCCTCTAGTAGTTATTCCGGGAGGAGGGTCAGTTTTCACAAAGGGTATTTTTTCACAGGGGATAATAATCACTTGAACTATCCTATCATTTCTACAAAATTGTACAGGTTTTTCACCCAAATTCTGGAGTGTCACAACAATTTCTTTTTGATAATTAGAATCTATCACTCCAGCCAATACATGTGTTCCTTGAGCTGCTAATCCTGGTTCAGGTAATATCTGTCCAAAATGATTCTTGGGGATTCTCATACATACTCCAGTAGGGGTTTTTCTTATCTCTTTCCTATTCAACCTAAAATTCTCTATACAATGTAAATCATATCCTGCTGAACCAGGTGTTCCTGGACATGGTAGTGGGACATCTTCCCTCACAGTCCAAAATTCAATATTTTGGATCTCACGTGTTTGCTGTTCTCTAATCTGCAGATTTGGGGTCATCATTCTGGCTTGAGGTGTACTCCCTCCAAGGGCCTATTATTCAAATTATGTAAGGCAATAGACAAATTATCCTTCCAATGTCGATATGAATTATTAGAGCTTAGTTTTCTCAGCTGTTCTTTCAACAATCCATTCATTCTTTCAATCAGCCCAGATGCTTGTGGGTAATATGGAATATGATGTATCCATTCTATATTATTCAACACACAATATCTTTTCACTTCTTTGCCCTTGAAATGCGACCCATTGTCACTTTGAGTCTGCATTGGGGTTCCATAGTATAACCTTACAATATCTAGGGTTTTACAGGGGTTTTTCTGAGTTGCATCCTTATAAGGACAAGCCACTAGTACACTTGAATAGGTGTCAACACACGTGCATACATATTTACATCCTTTATCCTGGGATAGTGGGCCAATATAATCTATCTGCCAAATTTGGGCTGGAACTTTTCCCCTTGCTATTTCTCCAGTTACTATCCTAGGAAGAGTTCGTTCTTTTTCTAATTGACATATACAACACCCCTCTGTTATTTGTTTTAACAACGCATGAGAGATACTGATACCTCGATCCTGTGCCCATCGGTGGGTGGCCTGGACCCCTAAATGGCCGGCGGTCTGGTGGACCCATCTTGCTAAGGCTGGGTCGTCAGTTGGAGTTGGAGTAGGGACAATACATTCAGTAGCAATCTTTGCTAGTCGACCCGCGTGTGCATTGTACTCACATTCTGTTGTGGTCAGGGTCGCGTGAGCATCAACATGAAAAACTGACAAATCCATAACCAAAGACATGTCCCATATATTTTCCCATAACTCTTTACCCCAAACTTGTTTGCCATGAATCTCCCAATTCTGATTCCTCCATATAGGCACCCACGTAGCTAATCCATTAGTTACCCACCACGAGTCAGTAAATATATGACACTGTCCTCCTTTCTCTGCTCTGATGGCCTGATGCACTGCCATCAGTTCAGCATATTGGCTACTTCCACCTATCCCAGAACTTTCCAGAGTTCGCCTAGTATAGGGGTTATAGGCTACTGCTTTCCAGTGTCTCTTCTGTCCTAAATATTTTGCTGTCCCGTCAGTAAACCAAGCATGTTTCTTCTGTTCTTCATTTAGTCCATCATATCCATTTTTCCATTTCACTAAGGATGGCACCATCTGTTGCTTGGATTCAAGGGGTTTTTCTTTCCTCTCAGTGTCAGTGTTCGCCACAGATTCATGCAGAGCAGAAACTCCACTTTTGCCTGCTCTGGACCTATTCTGAATATACCACTTCCATTTGATTATGCTTGCCTCTTGCACATGTCCAATTCTGTGAGAAGCTGGGGTACTCATTACCCAAGTCATAATTGGAATTCCAGGCCTTAATACCACTTCATGACCCAGAGTTAGTTGTTCAGTTTCTACTAAAGCCCAATATGCAGCTAACAGCTGCTTCTCAAAAGGTGTATATTGCACTTCAGATGAGGGCAGTTTCCTTGACCAAAAGCCTAAAGGTACACTTCGGCTCTGCTGTTTTTGCCACAGACTCCAATTTGCAAAGTCATCTTGTACAGTCACTTGTAACTCCACTGGCCCATTTTGCATAGGCCATAAGTCCAGAGCTAATTGTATAGCAGCCTTTGCTTCCTCAAAAGCTCTACTTTGTTCAAGTCCCCAATTGAATTCATATTTCTTTCTGGTGACTTTAGACAAGGGTTTTAAAATCTGTCCCAAATGTGGGATGTGGTGTCTCCAATAACCAAATAGCCATATGAACTTTTGGGCCTCTTTCTTATTAGTAGGGGTGGGAAAATCCTGGATTTTTTTGTCGAGCTTGTGGGAGAATTTCTTGCAGTCCTCTATTCCACTGTATTCCCAAGAATTTTACAGTTTGAGCTGGCCCTTGAACCTTTGCGGGGTTGATTTCCCATCCTTTGCTTTTCATATGGTCAATTAATAATGCTAAACTCTCCTCCACTTCTTTTATATTCTTTCCCTGTATCATGATGTCATCTATGTAATGTGTAAGCTGTACACCAGGTAACTTTAATTCATCCAAATGTTCAGCTACAATCCTGTGGCAAATAGTTGGGCTATGAATATATCCTTGCGGCAGGCGTGTAAATGTATACTGTCGGCCTTGCCAAGTAAAAGCAAACTGGTTCCATTGCTTGGGGTCTATTGGGATCGTAAAGAAGGCATTGGCCAAATCAATAACTGCATACCAAGTCCCTTCATGTTTTTGTATTCTCTCTATTAAAGTAACCGTGTCTGGGACAGCAGCATACAAGGGAGGAGTCACTTTGTTCAGCTGTCTATAATCTACTGTCATCCTCCATGTCCCATCTGACTTTCGGACTGGCCAGACAGGGTTGTTCCATTGAGTAGCTGTAGGGACTAACACTCCTGCCTCAACACATTCTCCTATAGTGTTGGCAATTTCATCTTGCCCACCTGGCACACGATATTGCCTCAAAGTAATTACTTCAGAAGGTTCGGGCAAAGTGATTGGATCCATCTTGATTTTCCCCACTAAGACTGCATTAATGCCTATTTCCCTCACAGCAAATTGGTATTTCCCTTCAGGGAAATTCAAGGTCATACTTTTCAATATGTCTGTCCCAATGATGTATTCGGGAATAGGCACAATAACCACACTATATTCTTTCTTGGGCAACTGTCCAATTTTCATCATCAATTTAACTTGTCTGGCTGATATTTCAGTCCCTCCTAGTCCTGTAATGGTAATAGGAGTTCCATGGCTGAATTTGTCTGGATTCCCATAGATAAGGGTGGCCTCAGCTCCAGTGTCTATTAATGCCCTAGTTACTGTACTTGACCCATTTTTCCAACATATGGTCAAGTTAATGTAAGGTCTGCAATCCAACCTGTGTATTTCCTTAATTTGGGCTGGGGCCTGGCCTGTTCCCTAGTATTCCCTAGCATGTGATTCACTTGGGTATGAAGGTTCAACATCTGTAGCATTTGCAGGAGCAGTTCTTATTTCCCTGTCTCTCCTGTTATCGAGTCCTTTATCTCGGTACGTTCTGTACAGTTCATTGGTTGGAATACCATCTATCATTTCAAAACCTACCCCTGCTCTCAATAGAGCAGTAAACATTTCTTTTCTTGTCACTCTATTTTGGCGCCAAGTTTGCTGGTTATTCACCCTTCTCTCTCGAGAAGATCTATCCCTTCCCCAATCTCCTAAGTCATGTAACTGTAAAATCTTATTTATCACTGTTGTAAGACGGTTCCCTACTTCCCCAAGTAACAAATTCAAAATTGGTTGTTTATAAGCAGGGGGAGCTGTCCTAATTATTAAATTCCTATGAGGCAGTCCCATTGGATCATTGTAATATTTGTCTGCAGTTCCTATCATGATAGCAGTCTTCATTACCTCCTCCTTTAGTCTCATGATACAATCTCTAAGTGAATACCAGGGTCTGTGCCCAGTGGGCCACATAGAATCAGTAGCATATCTCTTATTGCATCCCACAGTGGCTAACGCCAACAGAGTAGTCCTGCTATCACCATCTCCTTGCTGATGATGTTCCCTAAAAGCTTGTTGAACTAGAGGATCGTGGCTGATACCTATGAATCTCATACAGTCTGTCCTATCTACTGATATTCCACTAGCCCCTTGATCACTGAGTCTTACCATCTGTAGCCATAATGGCTTTTGTTTTCTTTGAATGGCTCAGCTTGCCTCATTGAGCCTCTGGACACTGTGGCTTGCTCTTCCGGGGCAGGAGGCCCAAAGAGCATGCCGGGAAGCAGACAGCTTCCTGTGTGAGGAGTCATGGGGCTGGCTGAGGGGAGGTGTTAGCTCCAGAACCTGGTCTACCCTAGGGGGAGGAGCCAACTCAAGAACCAATCAGCCCTGGTCATTAGGGCGGAGCTTGATGATGTCAAAAACCCTATAAAAGGGGAGAGGACAGCTTGAAGATTCTTCCTTTCTTCCTTTTCCGGTTGGAGCCAGCGACAGTTACAACGACCGTTACAGAGGCAGTTACGACAGTTACATCGTCAGTTGCAGTTGCAGCTTCAGTTTCAGACACAGACACAGCTGAGGCAGGAGCTGCCAGTAGCAGAGCTGACCTACGGGAGGAAGCTGAACAAAGACTTCAGGCCAGTGGGTAATCTTATTACCATAAAAGGGGGAAACATGATTTTGCTTTACGCAATCATGTTTCTCTGTAGCCTCCTGGTTACTCTTTCAAGGCGTACCTATTGGGCCTGGAAGATTATGACCAACATATCAAAATGGGGCTTCTGGTTCATGGGTTGGTTACTGTGGAGCCTAAATAAATGTTTTGATTCTTCTGCCTTCTACTTTGAGAGTTTCTTCTATCCGGCGATTCCGAACCTTTCAGACATGTTTATGATCCTCTTTGAGATTATAAACTCTGCCCTCCTGATACATTTGGCGTCACGAACAGGATCGCTAGGTATAAGATCTCTATTTAGAAGCAGAACAATTTCAGAGGAAGAGATAAATATCCCAGGATGGGAGGATCCATTTTATTCCTCCCTAGCAAAAGAATTGGCTAAAAAAGCTGGACCCTGTGAAAACTGGGAACCAAGGCTACGGAGAGGAGATCCTAGGGATTTGGAAAAGTGTTTACGAGAAGTTGGGATTCAGTCAGGGGCATCACTATCTAGGCAAAGCTGGATAGTGTTATCAGCCTACCGTCTAGTATACGAAAGATTGAGATTAAGTGAAAGACATGGGGGCACTCCTACCCCACAGGAAGAAGGGAAATCTCAGATAGCAGAAGACCAAACTGACTCAAATGAGAACTTTTCTATTAATGTGGCTAAGAGCAACAGGAGACCAAAAAAGCCCAGAGTGCATTTCAACCCAGCCCAGAAAGAGCCGGCTGAGGCACAAAACACTACTGGGGTTCAGGATGTGCCTCACACAGAGAATAGGAGATGGTTAAATGATCAGACAAGGGCTCGACCCATACAAAGGAGGAAGACAGAAACCCGAGGTGAAGATTCAGTTACAAGGGAAATTCAGGAAGATTTCTCACCGCAAGAGGTCACAGATATTTTGAGTAGATTCAGCCAAAGAATAGGAGAACCATTGATATCTTGGATGGTAAGACTCAGTGATCAAGGGGCCGGTGGAATATCAGTAGATGGGACAGACTGCATGAGATTCATAGGTATCAGCCATGATCCTCTAGTTCAACAAGCTTTTAGGGAACATCATCAGCAAGGAGATGGTGATAGCAGGACTACTCTGTTGGCATTAGCCGCTGTGGGATGCAATAAGAGATATGATACTGATTCTATGTGGCCCACTGAGCACAGACCCTGGTATTCACTTAGAGATTGTATCATGAGACTAAAGGAGGAGGTAATGAAGACTGCCATTATGATAGGAACTGCAGACAAATATTACAATGATCCAATGGGACTGTCTCATAGGAATTTAATAATTAGGACAGCTCCCCCTGCTTATAAACAACTAATTTTGAATTTATTGCTTGGAGAAGTAGGGAGCCGTCTTACAACAGTGATAAATAAGATTTTACAGTTATATGACTTAGGTGACTGGGGAAGGGATAGATCTCCTCAAGAGAGAAGGGTGAATAACCAGCAAACTTGGCGCCAAAGGAGAGTAACAAGGAAAGAAATGTTTACTGCTTTATTGAGAGCAGCGGTAGGTTTTGAAATGATAGATGGAATTCCAACCAATGAATTATATAGAATGTACAGAGATAAAGGCCTTGATAACAGGAGAGATAGGGAAATCAGAACTGCTCCTGCAAATGCTACAGATGTTGAACCTTCATACCCAAGTGAATCACATGAAAGGGAATACTAGGGAACAGGCCAGGCCCCAGCCCAAATTAAGGAAATACACAGGCTGGATTGTAGACCTCACATTAACTTGACCATATATTGGAAAAATGGGTCAAGTACGGTAACTGAGGCATTAATAGATACTGGGGCCGAGGCCACCCTTATTTATGGAAATCCAGACAAGTTCAGCCATGGAACTCCTATTACCATCACAGGACTAGGAGGGACTGAAATATCAGCCAGACAAGTTAAATTGATGATGAAAATTGGACGGTTGCCCAAGAAAGAATATAGTGTGGTTATTGTGCCTATTCCTGAATACATCATTGGAATAGACATTTTGAAGGGTATGACCTTAAATTTACCTGAAGGGAAATACCAATTTGCTGTGAGGAAAATAGGCATTAATGCAGTCTTAGTGGGGAAAATCAAGATGGATCCAATCACTTTGCCCGAACCTTCTGAAGTAATTACTTTGAGGCAATATCGTGTGCCAGGTGGGCAAGATGAAATTGCCAACACTATAAGAGAATGTGTTGAGGCAGGAGTGTTAGTCCCTACAACTACTCAATGGAACAACCCTGTCTGGCCAGTCCGAAAATCAGATGGGACATGGAGGATGACAGTAGATTATAGACAGCTGAACAAAGTGACTCCTCCCTTGTATGCTGCTGTTCCAGACACGGTTACTTTAATAGAGAGAATACAAAAACATGAAGGGACTTGGTATGCAGTTATTGATTTGGCCAATGCCTTCTTTACAATCCCAATAGACCCCAAGCAATGGAATCAGTTTGCTTTTACTTGGCAAGGCCGACAGTATACATTTACACGCCTGCCGCAAGGATATATTCATAGCCCAACTATTTGCCACAGGATTGTAGCTGAACATTTGGATGAATTAAAGTTACCTGGTGTACAGCTTACACATTACATAGATGACATCATGATACAGGGAAAGAATATAAAGGAGGTGGAGGAGAGTTTAGCATTATTAATTGACCATATGAAAAGCAAAGGATGGGAAATCAACCCCGCAAAGGTTCAAGGGCCAGCTCAAACTGTAAAATTCTTGGGGATACAGTGGAATAGAGGACTGCGAGAAATTCTCCCACAAGCTCGACAAAAAATCCAGGATTTTCCCACCCCTACCAATAAGAAAGAGGCCCAAAAGTTCATAGGGCTATTTGGTTATTGGAGACACCACATCCCACATTTGGGACAGATTTTAAAACCCTTGTATAAAGTCACCAGAAAGAAATATGAATTTGACTGGGGACTTGAACAAAGTAGAGCTTTTGAGGAAGCAAAGGCTGCTATTCAATTAGCTCTAGACTTATGGCCTATGCAAAATGGGCCAGTGGAGTTACAAGTGACTGTACAAGATGACTATGCAAATTGGAGTCTGTGGCAAAAACAACAAGGCCGAAGTGTACCTTTAGGCTTTTGGTCAAGGAAACTGCCCTCATCTGGAGTGCAATATACACCTTTTGAGAAGCAGCTGTTAGCTGCATATTGGGCTTTAGTAGAAACTGAGCAACTAACTCTGGGTCATGAAGTGGTATTAAGGCCTGGAATTCCAATTATGACTTGGGTAATGAGTACCCCAGCTTCTCACAGAATTGGACATGCACAAGAGGCAAGCATAATCAAATGGAAGTGGTATATTCAGAATAGGTCCAGAGCAGGCAAAAATGGAGTTTCTGCTCTACATGAATCTGTGGCGAACATTGATACTGAGAGCAATGAAAAGCCCCTTGAATCTAAGCAACAGATGGTACCATCCTTAGTGAAATGGAATAATGGATATGACGGACTAAATGAAGAACAGAAGAAACATGCTTGGTTTACTGATGGGACAGCAAAATATTTAGGACAGAAGAGACATTGGAAAGCAGTAGCCTATAACCCCTGTACAAGGAGAACTCTGGAAAGTTCTGGGATAGGTGGAAGTAGCCAATATGCTGAACTGATGGCAGTGCATCAGGCCATCAGAGCAGAGAAAGGAGGACAGTGTCATATATTTACTGACTCGTGGGCGGTAGCTAATGGATTAGCTACGTGGATGCCTATATGGAAGAATCAGAATTGGGAGATTCATGGCAAACAAGTTTGGGGTAAAGAGTTATGGGAAAATATATGGGACATGTCTTTGGTTACAGATCTGTCAGTTTTTCATGTTGATGCTCATGCAACCCTGACCACACCAGAACGTGAGTACAATGCACATGCGGATCGACTAGCAAAGATTGCTACTGAATGTATTGTCCCTACTCCGACTCCAACTGATGACCCAGCCTTAGCAAGATGGGTCCACCAGACTGCTGGCCATTTAGGGGTCCAGGCCACCCATCGATGGGCACAGGATCGAGGTATCAGTATTTCTCATGCGTTGTTAAAACAAATAACAGAGGAGTGTTGTATATGCCAATTAGAAAAAGAACGAACTCTTCCTAGGATAGTTACTGGAGAAATAGCAAGGGGAAAAGTTCCAGCCCAAATTTGGCAGATAGATTATATTGGCCCACTACCCCAGGATAAAGGATGTAAATATGTATGTACGTGTGTTGACACCTATTCAGGTGTACTAGTGGCTTGTCCTTATAAAGACGCAACTCAGAAAAACACCTGTAAAACTCTAGATATTGTAAGTTTATATTATGGAACCCCAATGCAGATTCAAAGTGACAATGGGTCACATTTCAAGGGCAAAGAAGTGAAAAGATATTGTGTGTTGAATAATATAGAATGGATATATCATATTCCATATTACCCACAAGCATCTGGGCTAATTGAAAGAATGAATGGATTGTTGAAAGAACAGCTGAGAAAATTAAGCTCAAATAATTCATATCGACATTGGAAGGATAATTTGTCTATTGCCTTACGTAATTTGAATAATAGGCCCTTAGGGGGGAGTACACCTCTAGCCAGAATGATGACCCCAAATCTGCAGATCAGAGAACAGCAAACATGTGAGATCCAAAACATTGAATTTTGGACTGTGAGGGAAGATGTCCCACTACCAAGTCCAGGAACACCTGGTTCAGCAGGATATGATTTACATTGTATAGAGAATTTTAGGTTAAATAGGAAAGAGATAAGAAAAACCCCTACTGGAGTATGTATGAGAATCCCCAAGAATCATCTTGGATGGATATTACCTAAACCAGGATTAGCGGCTCAAGGAATACATGTATTGGCTGGAGTGATAGATTCTAATTATCAAAAAGAAATTGTTGTGACACTCCAGAATATGGGTAAAAAACCTGTACAATTTTGTAGAAATGATAGGATGGTTCAAGTCATTATTATCCCCTGTGAAAAAATACCCTTTGTGAAAACTGACCCTCCTCCCAAAATAACTACTAGAGGGGCAAAAGGGTCTTGCTCCATTGATAGAATAAAGTCAGGAGCTAAGGTATGGGTAAAACGGAAGCCAGATGATATTCCAAAGGCTGCAGAAGTTATAGCCCATGGGAAGGACAACACTGTAACAGTTGTCTATTCAGGGGAAAATAATTACCGAATCGTACCCCTGAACCATATATTTTACCGTGAATAGGTTATAATAATAGATTCACAGACTATTCTTTTTGTCCTTTATTTTGGCTAACCTTGTTGCTAGTTTTGTTTCCTTCAGGCTTAAGCACCCTGCACTTTCCGGTGACTGCCTAAGCATGTAGCATTCTTGGAATTCCTGCCAGCTCGTTAAAGAAATGACCTCTGGAATGGGACTTTTTGGGGGCAGGGCCATCTCTACATCCAATTTCAGCATGAAGAAGCTATGGAAAATGAGACCTTCACCCCTCACCCCAAGATTTTGAGCCCCAATCGTTCAAGGGGGGTGGAAATGATGATAGTGTTCTGTTTACTTATTTTGTGTTATCCTTGCTGTGTTGTTTTATTGTTATGATATTATTGATCCTATGTAATGGATACAAGGACCTAGGGGTGGATCATATTTGAATCGTAAACCAATATTTAGGAATGTCACCAAATGATATGTTTTGCTTTATAATGAATGATATGTTTTAGTTTCCTTTGTAATTGGATCACAATGTATGTTCTAGGATACATGGCTGATTAGATTATGTATCCTATAACAAGGGGTGGAGTGTAGCCATAATGGCTTTTGTTTTCTTTGAATGGCTCAGCTTGCCTCATTGAGCCTCTGGACACTGTGGCTTGCTCTTCCGGGGCAGGAGGCCCAAAGAGCATGCCGGGAAGCAGACAGCTTCCTGTGTGAGGAGTCATGGGGCTGGCTGAGGGGAGGTGTTAGCTCCAGAACCTGGTCTACCCTAGGGGGAGGAGCCAACTCAAGAACCAATCAGCCCTGGTCATTAGGGCGGAGCTTGATGATGTCAAAAACCCTATAAAAGGGGAGAGGACAGCTTGAAGATTCTTCCTTTCTTCCTTTTCCGGTTGGAGCCAGCGACAGTTACAACGACCGTTACAGAGGCAGTTACGACAGTTACATCGTCAGTTGCAGTTGCAGCTTCAGTTTCAGACACAGACACAGCTGAGGCAGGAGCTGCCAGTAGCAGAGCTGACCTACGGGAGGAAGCTGAACAAAGACTTCAGGCCAGTGGGTAATCTTATTACCATAAAAGGGGGAAACATGATTTTGCTTTACGCAATCATGTTTCTCTGTAGCCTCCTGGTTACTCTTTCAAGGCGTACCTATTGGGCCTGGAAGATTATGACCAACATATCAAAATGGGGCTTCTGGTTCATGGGTTGGTTACTGTGGAGCCTAAATAAATGTTTTGATTCTTCTGCCTTCTACTTTGAGAGTTTCTTCTATCCGGCGATTCCGAACCTTTCAGACATGTTTATGATCCTCTTTGAGATTATAAACTCTGCCCTCCTGATACACCATCCAAGATATTAATGGTTCTCCTATTCTTTTGCTGAATCTATGCAAAATATCTGTGACCTCTTGCTGTGAGAAATCTTCCTGAATTTCCCTCGTAACTGAATTGTCACCTTGGGTTTCTGTCTTCCTCCTTTGTACGGGACGAGCTCTTGTCTGAGTATTTAACCATCTCCCATTCTCTACGCAAGGGATGTCCTGAACCCTAGTAGCGTTTTGTACCTCAGGCCCTAACGTTGTCTCATTTTCCTCCCACTCGCTTCCCCTGCCATCATGGCAAGGGCAAAGCAGGCAGGCAGGCTCAGTCTGGGCTGGGTTGGAATGCACTCTTGGCTTATTTGGCCTCCTGTTGCTCCTAGCCACATTAATAGAAAAGTTCTCATTTGAGTCAGTTTGTTCTCCTGCTATCTGAGATTCCGCTTCTTGCTGTGGGGTAGGAGTGCCCCCATCTCTTTCACTTAATCTCAGTCTTTCATATACTAGCCGGTAGGCTGATAACACTAGCCAGCTTTACTTAGATAGTGATGCCCCTGACTGAATCCCAGCCTCTTGTAAACAACTTTCCAAATCCCTAAGATCTCCTCTCTGTAGCCTTGGTTCCCAGTTTTCACAGGGTCCAGCTTTTTTAGCCAATTCCTTTGGTAGGGAGGAATAAAATGGATCCTCCCACCCTGGGATATTCATCTCTTCCTCTGAAGCTCTTCTGCTTCTAAATAGAGATCTTACACCTAGCGATCCCATCCTCATCACCAAATGTAGTATGAGGGTAGAGTTTATAATTTCAAAGAGGATCATATATATGTCTGAAAGGTTCAGAACCTCTGGATATAAGAAATTCTCAAGATAGGAGGCAGAAGAATCAAAGCATATATTTAGGCTCCACAGTAACCAACCCATAAACCGGCATCCCCATTTTGGTATTTTGATCAAAAGCTTCCAGGCCCAGTAAGTCCGCCTCACAAGAGTAACCAGGAGGCCACAGAGAAGTATGATGGTATAAAGCAAAATCATATACATGCTTCCCCTCTATGGTAAAAAGATTACCCACTGGCCTCAAGTCCTTGTTCAGCTTCCTCCCGTAGGTCAGCTCTGCTACTGGCAGCTCCTGCTTCAGCTTCGGCTGTGGCTGTAGCTGTAGCAGCCTCTGGCTCCAACAGAAGCTGTTTTTAACCATCCAGCTTCTGCGGGGGTGTAAGGTACGCTGGGGAAAGCACAGGTTCTTTTGATCTGCTTAAGCCGGGTGAAGGGGTTGACCGGGAAAGCACAGGTTCTTTCGATCAGCTTAAGCAAGGGAAGCAAGGTGAAGGGGCTGACAAGCTTACTCCAATCCAACATACAAAGAGCATTCAGTTAGTTCAGGGGAAAATGCCAAACTATGCAAGGGCACTTTTTGACTAAGTGCTAAGGAGCCCATTTTTAGTTACCAACACACAGTGCTGATGAAGAAGATATTTCCCATCACCCTCTCTCATACTCCCCCACACATCCACCTACCTCACAGACAGAACACCAGATTTCTCCCTGATTCCACAGGAAAATACTCCTCAGTTTTAGTCTAACTGATCATGGAAAATGCTTTTCTCAAAATTCAATTGGGCTCTTAATGACTGTGGTTTTAGAAGTTGACTCTGATTCTTATAACGGGTCTGACGTTTGGGCAAATCCCTTCTCTGTGCTTCAGTTTTGTCCTGTAAATTAATGGGGGTTGGACGATTAAAATCTGAAGTGTCCTTCAGCTCTACATTCCATGACTTTTAATGATTTAGGGGTTGGTGACATTCAAGGACGTGGCTGTGGACTTCACCCAGGAGGAGTGGGGCCTCTTGGACCATGCTCAGAAGGAGTTGTACAAAGGGGTCATGCTGGAGAATGCCCGGAACCTGCTCTCCCTGGGTAAGGACATGTTCTCTAATAATGCTGAGTCTGCAGTCAAAGGAATATCTTCATCCCCTGGTGTGCAGGGTTAGGAGCACTGATCAGTCATTAGAGAGAGAAAAGTGTTGGTCTCCTGTCCTGCTGCCTGGAGTTTCCTATAGGAAGTCTATGCATTGTGTGACAGGAACCTGAGGGTTTCCTTGTTGCTCCTGAAGCTGTCTCTTACCTCTTCTAGGCAGCTTCAAATTAGTATGGAAGAATCTCAGACCTGGAACTAATGTCAGGGGTCATTTGGCCTAACCTCCACCTGGCCATGAAATTTGTCCGCCAAGTCTCTGAAAGCTGCTCAGGCGGCTTTTCGTAACAAGCCTGTCCTCTCTGGGATGGGTCTGGGATCTGGAATATTCTTCTTTTTAACAAGCATCAATTTGTAGCTCATGGCTTCTACTTGTCCCTGGTATAGCAAGTTTAAGTGGCGATTAAGTGACTTGTCCAGAGACACACAGCTAGTAACTGTCTGAGGCTGGATTCAGACTCTGGCATGCCTCACTCTAGGCCCAGGGCTGTCTGCACTGCACCATCAGTTGCCTCTAATTCCTAGAGAATAGAGCGTGTGCAATGAGTCCATCCTTCTGTGAAGAAGGTGCACCAAGACCAAATTTTCTGATTCCAACCTGGTTCCCTGATCTTGTCCTTCACCTGTCCCCAAAGCTCAAAGGAGATATGCTATCAGACTATCCATCAGGAGGCCTGGGAACCACCCTGGGGTCCTTGCTTACATGACTTACATGACTTGCTTACATAAGAGACTGGCCAAGAAATGGAATTTGGACCAACTAGGGTCTATTGAGTTTGCCAGCAGGAGAATCTCACCCAAAGAGGCAAAGATGCCCCAAATGAACAGTACACAAGATTTCTATAGGTTTCAGGGAGTGAGGAACAAGGGAGGGGAACAGGGCAAAAGGGGGTTGGTCAAGGTCTCATTTCTGGGGCTCTAGTTTGATTTTGTGCAATAAGCCTTTTTCACCAGTTTTGGAATTAGGGGTTTCTATCAGAATGGGACTCAGCAGGATGGGGGGCAGAGGTTTGGCTCTTTCTCAGAACAGGTTGTACAAAAGGATAATGGGGCAGGCTCTATTTCAGGTTATTTGCGTTACAAACACTAATGGGTGAGTACAGGCTTATACGTGTGAACGTAATAGTGTGAACCTCAGAATGGAGCAGCTCAGGGTCTGAACACCTTTCCCCAAACCAAACTAAATGACATGTTTCTCTCCATGCTAATTCCTAACTGACTCCCCATGCCCAGGGCTGCCAGTTCCCAGAGAAGACATGATCTCTTACTTTGAGCAAAGGGAAGCCCCGTGGATGCTGGAGCAAGAAGGCCTGGGGAGCTGCTGTCCTGGTGAGTGAGTGAAGGCAGATATATGAGAGCTGGGATTACAAGAGGCTGCTATGTGTTCTGGTGAAGCAGGCACTCGATTTGAGGGACAGGAAGACTTGATCTGGAATTCTTTTTCAGATTTTTCTGAGCGGTGTCTTCCTGGGTCAGTCACTGAACTAATGAACCTCATTTCTCCATCTGTAAAATGAGGGGTTTGAACTCCATGGCCTTGCAGCTCCATTTTAGGGATCAATCTATGATCCCAAAAGAAGTCACTGTTTTCAATTTCAGGACATGGAATTCTCATGAAACTGCAAAAAAGGGTTATAGTATCCTATATGAGCTTTTTCCTAGACTTTCTTCAAGTCAACAAACATCTAAGTGCCTCCTATATTCCAGATCCTGTACAAAGCACCAAGCACATAAATCAATGCAAGGGACACCCCCTGCTCCCATGGAGCTCACAGTCTGGTGGGGCAGAGAGCACGCCAATAACTACATAGAAACCCACTATGGACAGGATAGTCAAGAGCTATCAGGAGTAGTCAAGAAAGGGAAGGCTTTAAAGTTAAGGAGGAGTGGGAAGGGTTTATTATGGTAGGTGGGCTCTAGCTAGGGATTCACAGAAGCCAGTTTGGAGATTGTTGGTAATCTTTGACAGAGACTTTGCAGTTGGACAGTGAAAAATCGAGCTAACCTGCAGAGACTTTCTTTTTTCCTTTTTTTTCTCTTGACTTTTATAAATATCCAAATGAATTGTAAAATCAAATGAAAAAAATGCACTCTGCATACAGAGAAAGAACTGATAAAAAGAAATGTCTGGAATAATTTTATATACGTGTCCTTATTTGTGTCTAATGGTGGCCATATCTTGGGCAGTGTGAGGATAGGAAAAGAAAGAAAAACAAGTTTCAAAGAAAGAAAGAGAAAGGAGTTGGGAGACACCAAATGGAATGGCCATCTTTAGTTGTTTAGCCATAAAATGGACAAAAGATATTGGACACCATCTCATGAGGATGCATGGGTCAAGTGAGAATATTTTAAAGATTAGAGAGAAATTAGAGAGAAATTATTTGTGGTCATAGGGAAAGAGTCATCAGTGTGGGATACAGTGAAAATTGGTGACAAAAAAAGGAGATCCTAGAAGAAAAATACATGGAGGTAGATGAGGAGGCATTTGCACGTGTAAGAGGATTTTCTTTAGCAAGCAGAAGAATAATCTTTCCATGTGATATGGGGGTTAAAAAGGAGAAGACATCTGATTTATGTGAGATTAGGCAGATAAGGAAGCCCTTGATTAATGTCCAATTTTCTTCAGTGGTTGAGAGCGGGGTAGAAGCAAGCCATGATGGAGGGTTGGGGATGAAATGATGTAGAAGGGCTGCTGTAGTGAGCAGCATAAGGAGTCAGGGAGATGGCAAAGGATTGCCTTTCCCCAGTGAGGGCCCAGCTGAGATTACGTAGCCTAAATCGGTAGTGGACCTGGCAGCCTGGTTTCATGATTTTTCTCTCTGTACATTAGCAGCACATGAGGAGGAGAGATGGCTGCAGCCTTACTCAGGAGTCTTCCAAGGTCAAACTTTGCATAAATCATCAGCCCAAGTCCCTTTTCTAATCTCTAGGGATAATCTCTATCCATATTCTTGGAGAATCATTGGCCAGGTTCCTACAGGTGAGCACCACATCAGTTGAGGGAGCTGGGAGTTAGAGACCCAGAGCAGGAGACCCTTCAGGAGTCTAGAAAAAAGCCTCTGTGATCCTCAGTATTGGTTCTGGTTCAATTCCATCACGATACAAACCTAAGGGGACTACTTAGAGGTGATTGAGTACAAGAAGTGGACAGAAACATGTCTGAGGCCTGAACTTGCATTCAGCAACTAGGAGAGAGACCAGAATGCAGGGAGTAGAGGTAGAAGTGAGGGACTGCTATCAACCCTGGACCCAGTTAGGGAATCAGTGGTTGGCTGATTGCTGTCCTTCATTCTCAAGAGGACCAAAATGACATCACTATGCTAGAGTCAAGTTTCAGTGTGTCTGACTGTGGCTGATCAGGCACAAATAGTCCGTGTAAACATTTGGGGTGGATCTCATCCTGTGTTTCCTTTGAGCTGTTTCAACTCTGCTTTGCTCATAGAGCACAGCACCTTCTCTGATGTGGGCATGCCATGCTGAGTGGTCCTGTGCCAGTGTTTCCCATGTCACACAGTCAGTTCCAAAATTGTTGAGAGAGACCTTGAGAGTGTCCTTGTATGGCTTCCTCTGACCACCATGTGAACGATTGCCCTGTGTGAGTTCTCCATAAAATAGTCTTTTGGGCAAGGGTTCATTTTGCATTCAAACAACTTGGTCTGTAGAGTATGTTCAGGGAACACTTGTACCTCTGGTGTGAGGGCTCCTGAGCCTTTTTCAGGGCTGCTTTTGAACTTTGGTGTCCACCTATTCCAACCAACTCTCACCTGTGGCTCCAGGAAGCTGTAACATGCCCAGTGGCCACACCCCAGTAACCACTTCTGCAGATGGGCTAAACCAGGTTGAGGGTAAGCAAGGGGCCTCATAGGGAATCAATAAACAGTAAGCACCTTTTGTTCTAGGCACTATCCCTGCCAAAGGAAGGCAAAAGACAGTCTCTGTTGTCACAGAGCTCAGAATCTAGTTTACAAACTAATGCTGATACAGGGAAAAGACAGTCTTTTGGAATGGAAGGACATTTAATTCAACAAGGAAACAAGGGAATAAAAGGAGTGAGGATAATACTGATTTAAGAAGGAGAGCAGAATGGAGGAGGAAACAGTCAAAATCAAATGAAAGTAATAGCTAACATTTATACACCATGTACCAGTGTATCATGCACTCTATGAATATTGTCTCATTTTTTCCTCATGAGAACCCTAGAATTTAGGTGCTCTTATTATGCCCATTTTACAGAAAAAAAAAAACCTGAGGCAAACAGAGGTCTTGTAACTACCTTAGGGTCAAAGGACTAGTAAGTTTCTGAGGTGGGATTGGAACTCAGGTATTCATAATTCAAGGTCCAGCGTTCTATTCACTATACCACCAGCTGTATTCTGATTTTTTAACAGAATACAGTGAAAATGCTCACACAAGAATGAGGTGGGAAATAGAAGGGGAATTTCACAAGCTCCTGCTGGAGGAGGGAAATTCATTTGTTTAAGTAACCAGTCAAAATGAATTGCTAATTACTATTAAAAAGATTTATTTTTCTATTGGCTTATAGCAAATACTGCATTGTATGAGAAATGTGCTTGAAGGTCAATTGCCAATATTGCTTTGGTGTTTTTAAAATAATGTTTATAGATGAAAAAAACCTTTGAAAGGATAGAATTTCTTCAGATATGACTTGGTGTTTCTACCACTGGTAGACTGGCTGCATGTTCACTGAAGCTGAATGTACTGAAAGTAGTGAATGACTGACCCATGTTGCCAACCAAGTCCTTTGAGAAGCTGCCAGATAGAAGAATAGTAACATGAACAGCGGAGAAGTTCAAATTAGGAAACAACCTCAGTACTTTAATGAGTAGCATTTTAAGGTCTGGTTCTGTAGCAAGGTTGTGGTGGTTCATGATGGTTTCATGATGGTGATGCCTGGTGATGAGGGTGTTCCAATAACCTGCTCTCACTGAAGCAATTTGATGCCAAGTCGAGAACCTGAAAGAATATTTTGCACCTAGTCAGAAGCAGTCAGAGTTTGAGGTCCCCCAAAGCAGTATATTCCTCATTATGATAGTTTCAAATCAATGCAGAAAGACCACTGTTAAGGTTGAAACATGCACATACTTGTTATGCCAGAGGATAAATAACGTTGTAACCAAATTGGACAATTATTTACCACTTAAGGTGCCACTGACAAACTTCTAGCTCAATTCCCTTGGACCATTATCACAATCTTCCAGGAGTTTGCGAACCTCTAAAGGGGAGGGCTGTAAGAAGTTCAGTCATGAAGCATGCTGTCCACTTCTGTACCAAAGGATGATGAACTCAAGTCCCTGTATCATACACATATTTTCAGACCTGGGCATTGCCATTCATTTTTTAAATTGTGTTTTTTAGGAGGATTTTGATTTGGTTTTAGTGAGCACTGGCATTGACAGATAATTTTTAAAAAGAAATAAGTAATGGCCATCTCAAAAAATTAATGAGTCAGAACAAAATCATTTATGCATCTGGTAAGCAAAAAAAAAAAAGTATTGGTGTTCTGGAAGTGACCCCAGATAATGCAACAGAGAAAAATAAGATTGAAAGTGATCACCCGAGAAATTATTTTATGTTTACAGGTAGGACAGATCATGAAATAATTGGAATATTTAGTATATGTGCACTAAATGGCAGTGTATCTATGAACAAAGGATTGAAAGGGCAGACAATGGAAGGGAAAGGGAAAGATTGAAAGTGGAGATAATTTGTCAAGTACTGTGATCAAAGCATGCCCCTTCCTGGGGTTTTAATTCTAGTCTTAGCCTTTGGGATTTGGATCAAGTCACTCAGCCAATCTGAGCTCATGGTGTGAGTTATGAATGTGATGAGAATGATGGCCCTACTTGTGTCACAGGTTTGTTGTGAGGATCTAATGTAAATTTGTATATAAAATTCTTTGTAAATTTAGTCACCCTTGGGGTGTAAACTAAGGGCATTGTACAATAATTGTTTCTGCCCTTTTAAGATTTTTCTCTTTGCCTAGGGAAATAGAAACTACCTGCGTTTACGTTCTGCCAGTAGACGGAAGGGCATATTAATATGTGTATGTGTGTGTATAGTGTCTGCATTTGCATTTTTTTTTTGGAAGGAGAGATCAGCCTGGAAATGAAGCAAACCACTGCAGAAGTAACCCTTTCTGTGGAAGAAACTCACAAGCAAAGATTCATAAGTGATGGTCCCTATGACTTCAATTGGAGAGAAATCTGTGCAACACATGAGAGAATCCACACTGGAGAGAAATATTATGACTGTAAACAGTGTGGAAAGGGTTTTACAGAGAGAAGATATCTTCTTGCACATCTCAGAAGCCATACTGGAGAGAAACCATATGAATGTAATCAATGTGGAAAGTCTTTTAAAAGTAAGGCCAGTCTTACTTTACATCAGAGAATACACACCGGAGAGAAACCTTTTGAATGTAATCATTGTGGAAAGGTTTTTAAAAGTAAGGTCAGTCTTACTTTACATCAGAGAACCCACACTGGAGAGAAACCTTATAAATGTTCTCAATGTGGAAAGACTTATGCATGGAAAGAGAGTCTTGTTCAACATCAGAGGATCCACACTGGAGAAAAACCATATAGATGTAATCAGTGTGGAAAGACTTATACATGGAAAGACAGTCTTGTCAAACATCAAAGGATCCACACTGGAGAGAAACCATATGAATGTAATCAGTGTGGAAAGGCTTTTATGAAGAGTGCTCATCTTATTGTGCATTATAGAACCCACACAGGAGAGAAGCCTTATGGCTGTAATCAATGTGGAAAGGCTTTTAGAGAGAAGAGACGTCTTAATGAACATCAGAGAGTCCACACTGGAGAGAAACTTCATGACTGTAATCAATGTGGAAAAGGTTTTATACAGAGGGCTCATCTTATTGTACATCAGAGAATCCATACTGGGGAGAAACCTTATGAATGTAATCAATGTGGAAAGTCTTTCAGATGTAGCTACAATCTTGCTGAACATCAGAAAAGCCACACTGGAGATAAATGTTACAAATGTAATCAGTGTGGAAAGACTTTCAGATGTGGAAAGAGTATTCGTGAACATCAGAGGATCCACAATGGAGAGAAACCTTATGAATGTGATCAGTGTGGAAAGGCTTTTACATGGAGGGACAGTCTTGTTCAACATCAGAGAATCCATACTGGAGAGAAACCTTATGACTGTATACAATGTGGAAAGGCTTTTCGATGGAGGGACAGTCTTGTTCAGCATCGAAGAATCCACACTGGAGAGAAACCCTATGAATGTAATCAATGTGGAAAGGCTTTTAAATGGGGAAACACTTTTATTCGACATCAGACAATCCACAGGGGAGAGGAATCTTATGAATATAGGCAGTGTGGAAAAGCTTTTAAACAGAGGACTCATCTTATTCTACCTCACAGAATCCACACTGAAGAGAAACCTTATGAATGTGATCAGTGTCAAAAGAGTTTTACATGGAAGCATGGTCTTGTTAAACATCAGACGATCCACACTGTAGAGAAACCTTATAAATGTAATCAATGTGGAAAGACTTTTAAACAGAGGACTTATCTTAGTGTACATCAGAGAATCCACACTGAAGAGAAACTTTATGAATGTAATCAGTGTCAAAAGACTTTTAAGTGGAAACATGGTCTTGTTCAACATCAGATAACCCACACTGGAAAGAAACCTTATAATTGTAATCAGTGTGGAAAGACTTTTGCACAGAAGCCTAGTTTTATTGTTCATCAGAGAATCCACACTGGAGAGAAACCTTATCAATGTAATCAATGTGGAAAGGCTTTTAAATGGGGAAGTACTCTTACTCGACATCAGACAATCCATACTGGAGAGAAACCTTATGAATGTGATCAGTGTGGAAAGTCTTTTAAACAGAGGGCTCATCTTCTTGTACATCAGAGAATCCACACTGAAGAGAAACCTTATGAATGTAATCAGTGTCGAAAGACTTTTAAATGGAAGAATAGTCTTGTTCAACATCAGAGAACCCACACTGGAGAGAAACCTTATGATTTTAATCAATGTGGAAAGACTTTTACATGCAAGGGCAGTCTCGTTCAATATCAGAGAATCCACACTGAAGACAAGCCTTCTGAGTGTAACCAATGAGGAAAGGTTTTTAAGTGCTGTAACAGTCTTACTCTACTTCAGATCATCTACACTGGTCACCTTAAGTAATTGAAGTGCTAAAGCCTTCAGGCTTAAATCAGTCTTTGTTTATCATCAGAGAATTCATGGGAGATATAGGACCCATATAACTGACCTGAATGAGGAAAGGCATTGAAATGGAGTACAGAACTTCTTAGCAGAAAATTCACTCTGGATACAAGCCATCTATGGACTCAGTGTGGGAAAGCTTTCAGCCAGAGATCATCTCTTATCTTTGTGGTGATAATGTGCTTAAAGATCTTTCCCTCCCATTCAATAGGCCTCAGGTGGGGCTAGTTAAGGGAAGTTTCTCAAGTGGAGCCAGTTAAGGGAAATTTGATTAGCAGAGGCTTGATTGTAGGCAGGCTTACACCCTTTTCTTACTAGATTTGAGGCCCCAGGCCCACACCCTTCTGCTCTTTAGGTCATGAGAGGAGTGAAACTCTCAGGGCCCTAAGGAGAGCTGTTAAGACCAGCCCATTGTATGTGCATTGAGTGCTAGCCAATCATATGCCACCTAGGACTGCATATAAAGAGAACCCAGAGTGTGAGAGAAGCAAAACTGAGAGCAGCAGAAAGAAGGAGAATTGAGAAACACACGTCAAGAAAATATTGAGGCAGCCAGTGTCTAGAGAGACTGCAGAGTGGAGAGTGCAGACAAGAGAGTTGCAGAGGTCAAAGAGCTGAGAATCCACAGCATCAAGAGATTGGAGAACTTAGAATCCCAAGAATCCAGGAGACTGCAAGGACTTTCAGAATGAGGGAAAGGATGCAGACAAGCAGACAGTTAGGATTCCTGAGTGATTGTTTACAGGAAGGCCCTAGCAGAGAGGAAGCTTACAGGATGACTTGGTTTCTTGCTATAATAATGTGTTAAAATTTCCTTGTTGCTACACTGAGGTGGTCTTATTGGTTTTGGAATATAATTACTGCTTTATCAAACTGGGGTTATTGGTCTTGGGATTGGATCCTCTGGTGTCTAAATAAATGTTATATTTCCTCTGCTTCCTACCTAGAGAGTTTTTCATACTTTGTGATTCTGAACCATTCAAGCATGTTCAAGTTCATCCTTGAGGTCATGAATCTTGCCTTACTGATACAATCCTGTCATCAGAGGATTTGTAATGAAAAGAAACCTTATGAATGTGCTCAGTGGGTACATGTCTTTCTCTAGAACATGGAGGTCTTGGGTGAAGGCTAAATTTTGTGGCTGACTGTAACATAAAGGGGAGATAAGGAAAATAATTCATGTGATCCTTGAGGTTCCAAAACCGATAAAGGAGGCAATAGGCTGATGATCTCCAGAACTATGCGGGAAAATCCATCTGGGTGTTTTCTGAAATAGAATGTCTTCAGAAAAAGGAAAAGACTTTGTGTCAATATTCTGTGAACTTGGGAACATTCTTTGATGAAGGAAAGAATTCAGATTTGTCTAATCAAGGATATAAAAATTGGAGCAATTTCAGGGAATTTTTTGTTCTCCCCCAAGCCAATTACATGCATGTATCCACCCTACACTGAGGCCACTGTAGGTGACAGTCAAGAAACATCTCATTAGTTTGAGATGGTTTCTGCCTCATGATGATGAGGCAAGGATTCCCCTGATGGACTTGAGGCAGAGCAGAGCCACTGTGTGAACAAAGTAGCCTCTATTAAGCAGATGAGAGGCTTTGCAGTTCTGTCTACAGAGCTTCCCATGGTTGCTCCAGCTCTCTCAGCCTGGAAGGAAAATCTAAAGGAACTCAGTTCCATATCAGAGGCATCTGGGCTGCTTGTAACATGCTCTCTGCAAATCAATGAAGGAAGGGCTCAGGTCCTGATTACAGCACCCTCCTTGGATTGATGGTTTCCAGTACAGAGACCAACAGGTTGGACATGAGGGAGCAATTCAACAGTCATTGTTGGAAGTCTCTGTATTGTCTCATCAAGGCAAGTCACAAGAATCTTGCTTTGCCAGAAAAGGCAAGCACTGATAGGAAAAAAGGTTTCTAATGAAATTCATTTAGATGCTAATGAGGACCCAAGCCCACTCCTTATTCCCTTGTCACCGAATTTATCAGAGAATTGTGAGTTGGAAGGTCCTTCAGAGGTCATCTAGGCCAGACTCATACCTGCAGAGGCATCATACTGAAAACATTTCTTCTTGAAGACCAGCTAGAAAGTCAGCCCATTATTAGGACACAGTTCATCATGTCAGGCTGAAATCTGCCTCTTGTAGCTTACAATCATTGGTACTGGGTCTTCCCACTGGGGTCAGGCAGAACAAGTGTGATTCACCTTAGACATGATAGCCTTTCTGGTATTTGAAGAGTATTTCATATTGCCCACCAAGTTTTCTCTTCAGGAAAAGTAGCCTCACTTCTTCAAAGGATCCTCCTTTGGCCTGGTCTCCAATCCATTATGTACATAGCCCTTCTTTGGATATGTTCCAACTAGCTAATGCCATTTGTTGATTATCTTCAATTGATCATAGATTCTAGATAGAAATAGATATCTTCTTTGTCCATATTTATTTGTCTGGAGGTAGTTGCCAAAGTTAACACCAAACTGGAGTATAAATAAATTTGCAATCTGTTTTTGCTAGCCATATTAGAACCATGACTTTGGGACCCTAAAATCGATCAGTTGGAGGTATATTTATAGACTAGGTAGAAAGGGAAGGCCTTCACCAGATGTCTCCCCACTGGACTCTGATAACTCTGGAGGAGCTATTGAGACTGATGGCTTTGCACAGCTCTGCCTCACATGAATCCAACTCATTTGCAGTTTCTGTCTACAGAGCTTCCCATGGTTGCTCCTGCTCTCCCAGCCTGGAAGGAAAATCTGTGGGTGCAGAAGCTCATGAGTTCAAAAGTTCAGTGTTTCTCAGATAAATGCAAAGGTTCAGTTTTCCATCAGTCACTTTTAATTGAAGAAAAACTCTGAGCTAAATTTAGAAGTACAGTGCTCTCTTAAAACACTTCAAAAGGAATTATTATCTCAGCACCAGCTGCCAATCACTTTGTGTCAAGGAAACTTGTTATCTTCTATACCTTTTAGTATCCTGATTCAATTCTAAGCCATCTGTTGTCATCTCTACCTGCCAGGATGATGCCATTCCTGGAAATACTGTTTACAGGTGTTTTTGTACAATTAGAGGGAATTTTTTATTTATTAATGATTTGTGTAAGATCCACGTGGAAAGTATCAACATTTTCAAGATGAAAAGAGGGGCTGTTTCCAGCCCACACTTCAGACTTTCAGCCAATCATATTCTTCCTGCCTCCATGATGCTTTAGCCATTCATATTGTTTTCCCCACCTACCAACTTCTGTTCTTTGTGCTATCCTTAAAAAGAGGGGCTGCCTTTCATCTTCCATGTCTTTGAGCTTGATGGGGAAGCCATTTTCCCTCTTTTTAGTAAATGCACATTTACTAATAAACTGCTAGTGCTCAGAACTTTCTACCTCAATTGGCTTGATTTTCCTTGTGACAATTAGTCCTTTTGGTTTTGAGATTACCAATGGAATCACTCCTGAAGGAAGTTTTTAGTTTATGGAATCTATGCATGAAAACCATTGTCATCAAATTAGACCTGATTGTCTTGAGGCCATCAGGATACTCTTGGCTGATTTGTTGTTCAGTCATTCCAGGCTTCTCTGACTCTCTGACTCTATGGACCATAGCAGATCAGGCCAATCTATACTCCACTATTTCTCAAAGTCTGGCCAAGTTCATGTTTGCCCATGACACTATCCATCTCATCCTCTGCTTTCCCGTTCTCCTTTTTTCTTCTATCTTTCCCAACATCAGGGTCTTTCGTAATGAATCCCATCTTCTCATTGTGTGGCCAAAGTATTTCAGCTTCATTGTTTGACCCTCTAGTGAAGAGGATGAATGAATTTCTTTAAGTGTTGCCTGATTTCACCTTTTTGCTGTCCAAGGGACTCTCAAAATTCTTCTCTAGCACCACAATTTAAGTGTTCATTCTGTGACACCCAGCTTTCCTTATACTGCAGAAAGACCCATATCTGTGACTCTATGAATTTTGTTGGCAAGGTGATGTCTCTGCTGTTTAGGATGCTGTCCAGATTTGCCGTTGCTTTCCTTTGAAGAAAAAGCATCTTTTAATGTCATGGATGCAGTCACCATCTGCAGTGACCTTTGAGCCCAAGGATTTCAACTCACCCCCTCCCTTCCTGCATCATAAATTCCCTCTCTACCTTATCTTCTGTCCCTGGTCCCACCCAGAGACTCATAAAATTCAAGATTTCACACAGGGTTGATAAGAATTTATGACTTCAGGATGGCGGCTGGAAAGCAGGGACTAGCGTGAGCTCCCCACCAAGTCCCTCCAAAAACCTATAAAAAATGGCTCTGAACCAATTCTAGAACTGTAGAACCCACAAAATAGCAGAGGGAAGCAGGGCTCCAGCCCAGGATAGCCTGGATGGTTTCTGGGTGAGGTCTTTCATGCACGGAGCTGGGAGCGGAGTGGAGAGGAGCGGAGCAGAGCCCAGCGTGGGTGGCGCTGACCAACCAGACCAGGAGCTGGGCGGAGCGTGCCCTAGCGCCCTGAATCAGTGAGCTGCAACAGTTACCATACTTCTCAACCCACAAACACGAAAGACAACAGAGAAGGTTAGTGGGAAAAGCTGTTGGGGACAGCGTGAAAAAAGGAGTTTGCAGTTCGGCCACCGCCCTGGGGCAGCAGAGGTGGGGCAGCCACAGAACTACAGCTGCAGTTGCTTCTGGCTCCAGGCCCACCTGGTGGGAGGAATTAAGTGGCGGATCAGAGCAGGAGTGAAGAGCCTGCTGAATACCTAAGTGCAGTCCAGGTTGGGGGTTCTTGGGGAAGGAGGAGTGCTGGTGTGGCAGAGCTGGTGCATCCCCCCAAGCTTGGAACATAGTTCTCTTAACTCTACAAGCACTCACACCCCACTGAAAAACTCAAGGGTCAAGTTAGTTGACTGGGTATATGGCCAGGCAGCAAAAATGCACCTAGATTCAGTCTCAGACTTTGGATTCTTTCTTTGGTGACAAAGAAGACCAAAACATACAGCCAGAAGAAGTCAACAAAGTCAAAGAGCCTACAACAAAAGCCTCCAAAAAAAACATGAACTGGTCTCAGGCCATGTAAGAACTCAAAAAGGATTTGGAAAAGGAAGTTAGAGAAGTAGAGGAAAAATTGGGAAGAGAAATGAGAAGGATGCGAGAAAACCATGAAAAACAAGTCAATGACTTGCTAAAGGAGACCCAAAAAAATACTGAAAAATACACTGAAGAAAACAACATCTTAAAAAATAGACTAACTCAAATGGCAAAAGAGCTCCAAAAAGCCAATGAGGAGAAGAATGCCTTGAAAGGCAGAATTAGCCAAATGGAAAAGGAGGTCCAAAAGACCACTGAAGAAAATACTACCCTAAAAATCAGACTGGAAGAATTTATAACTTGATGATTCTAAATATCCTTGTTTTAGTTAACAACCTCAATTCTTGAGTAAGTACAGTTCTTAATCTAATACTATCTCGATTGTAATAATTGCTTTTCATAAGTTCCCAAAGTATTATAACAACTAAATTCCTAGATATCACAAAGTTCCAAATTGTCACAAAACCCTTCTGTACATAAGTGATAAAAATTACAACAGGAGATCTCACAAAGTTTTAGTTAACAATCTCACAAATGCTATAAGTGGTAGCAAAACAATTTTAACTGAAACTTTCTTTTAAATAAAGACCAAAACTTGGACATTTATAATTTCAGCAAAATTCAATAACAGCTTTTTAACCTACTTATCATTTTTCTCTGACAGTACAATTCTTAATATTTAGGTAAAAGAAATTGCTTTTAATGATATATCTGAATGTATGTTTAAAACTTGAAACAACTCATTTTCAACTTAGGTGAATGCATTTCTAAGTCTGCTTACACAGGGAGTCATTCATCTCAATATTAACATGTGGAACAGTTTCAAACTATCACATTTTTATCATACCCTCTTTAAAAGACCAATTCATATATAACGAAATTCAGATAACATTTGTACCTCACAATGGTCTCTCAAATTTTACAACCTAAGAGAATTTTAAAAATATAATTTAGAAATAAGATGACCTTAGTTACATTTCCAGATTATCACATATAGGAATTACTGATCCTCTTACTTTTGGTATATATGATACCTTAAATACATTTTATTTAGCTGTATATTCCCAGCACTGAACAGCTCTTCTTCTGAGCTAACTGTTGCCTCTGGCCCAGGCATTAGGAATATTTACCTGGCAATGAGTGAATTTAGAAAAAAAAAAAAAGATTTTTATTTTACATCATTACTTGCTTTTATAATTCATCCAGATTTGAAATTGGTGCCCTGACGCTCAATGGTCAGCTTTCACCAGACCTCGCACCTTAATTACATCTTTGCACTTCCACATTTCAACTCCCCCTCCTATCCTTCAGAGGTGTTACAAAAACGTTTGAATTAGATTAGCTAAAGCAAAAAGCTTTAGACTCTTTGAAATCCCTCAGACTTCTAAAGAAAGATGGGGAAGGTGTAATACAAGGAAAATTAGGAACCCCTGAGTAACCCCTAGCTACTGACGAGCCCCCTAGGATCCAGTGACTCCTTCCTGGAATGTCAATAGATAGGACCATCCCACCTGGCAGACCCTTCCTGGGAGATATCCCTGGGACTCTGTGACTCCACCTAGATAGGGATTTTAAAACTTCACCCTGTGGAAAATAGAGTTTTTTCCATACCTTTAATTGGTTTTTAGGCGAAACTTTCAGTTTGCCTTTGACCAAAAAGGGGGAAATGTGGGATGTTTTATACCATTTTTTAAATTTCTGGAGTGCAGTACCTGGGGAGGCTCCTTGGACTCTCCTTGAGTCTTCCAACTAGGTCTGGCCTTCCCCTGGGGCCAACGACCTAGCGTTCCTTTTCTTGTCACCCCTGCTTAGCATTTTGGTTGGCCTCCTAATTTTATTGTGATGCCCCATCAGGTCTTTCCTTTTTCAAGGATTTGAAATTCCCATGAAGAAAAAAAGTGGGGAATGTAATACAAGGAAAATTAGGAACCCCTGAGTAACCCCTAGCTACTGACGAGCCCCCTAGGATCCGGTGACTCCTTCCTGGAATGTCAATAGATAGGACCATCCCACCTGGCAGATCCTGTCTAGCAGATATGCCTGAGACTCCTTGGCTCCTTCCTGGAATGTCAATAGATAGGACCATCCCACTGAGAGATAACTTGACAGACCCTTCCTGGGAGATATCCCTGGGACTCTGTGACTCCACCAAGGAATGTAAATGAGATTATCCCACTAGTAAGATAACCTGACTGAATCTTTTGATCAGCCAGGACCTTTGTTCCTCTTCCCCCCTACTCTGTACCCCCATATCCTATATAAGCCAAGCCATCACCCCAACACATTTGCCATTGATTTGTGGTGCCGTACCCCGATGGCTGCCGGCTAATAAATTCTCCACTTAAAACTTATACTCTGTGGTGTGTCTCGCTCGCTTCTGGTACAACAAAGGAGTGGCTCTTAAGAGCACATGGGTTTGCTGCTCCCCAAACCCCTCTTATCTTCAGACACATGAATTCTTTATACCAAGCTTTCCCCTCCATTTGTGGGCTTCAGATAGCATGAGAAAGAGTCTCCCTCAATTGCTAAAGAGAATTGACTAAGAGCCCAGCATTATCAATAATAAAGATCTCATGCCTAGGTGAATTACACTGGACCCAGCAGCCCTTTGGGATACCAGAGGCCTTTCTTAAAACAAAGGAGCTTGTCCTTTTGATATGCTGATTTTCAGGCTAGCCTCTTCAACTGCTCTAGAAGGCAGTTTAATTTCCTACCCCTAGCCACTAGTACATGACTTCAAATAATAATTTTATATAATTTCTGTGGAAAAAAAATCAATTATACCTTATACAGGCAAAGTTTAATAATTATACAAATTGGCATCTTTATTATAGTCAATACCCAGATTAAATAAAACCTTTCATCACTGACCAATCAGCCTTATTTTCCAATCAGGCTACTAATGCTTTAGTTTCAAGCTCTGAATAACACATGCAGGTAGGGTGGGGGAGGGAGTGGCTAAGAGCACATGTACCAGAGAGTCATGTGGACTAGCTGCTGTTCCACCCCCACCTAAATCCCCTATCCTTCTGTTTTATCCTCCATATTCTCCCTCCAGCTTCTATCTATCTTTCTTTGCTAATCTCGGCCCAAAGTACCTCAAACAATTCAAATCAATGAAAAAAAAAAGATTATACTCTCCAAGCTTCTTCTCCAGCTGCCTTTACCTTAAAACTAAATGTCTAACAATTTAATCACATTCTAAACAGACCACTGAACCCCTAAAGTGATCATCCCATTATCATACAGAAGTTCCCCTTTACTTTTGCAGTTTTAAAACACTTTGTTTGATGTCAGATGCAGAGCCAATGCAAACACATAGATTTTCAGCCTTTAGGATCTAATTCAACCTTAATTCAGAACCCCTAAGCTTTCTTCTCCATGAGTGTGATAAGTGAAGACCTCTCATAAAAACAAAGATAAATTAAATAAGTGAGATAGTAAAAACATCTTAAGAAATCTAAGTCTTAATTTTTCTACTCAGTTTTTCTGTAAGACAGAATGGTAACTGTGGGAAGACAAATTAGTGACCATGAGATCCCATGGAAATAAGAATGGGGAACAGGATGCTCACATCTGCATATTTACGTAACGGTGAGGGGCCTGCCAGGTGTGAACTTTGTAATGTGTGGAAAATATTATACTATTTTATATCATTTCTAATTTCTACCAGACCCAGAGCCTCCATTAATGAGTAACTGGATGAAGATCCAGGACCTGGGCTTCTCTGTTCTCTCTAAAAGTTTGCTCAGGCAATACCCTTACCTCTGTCAACAAGGCCAGATCATTAAGGACATTACCCTAACCCCAAGAGAGATTACCTTGCTTAATATTCTACAGGTATATACTATGTTATGGAATGTAATGAGACACAGAGACGCTGGGCTGTAGTCTCAACTGACTTTTGTCAACATCCTTTACGACTCTATTCCATTAAGGAAAATCCTCTTCTTGTATCATGGTTAAACATACACGGGGGTCATAAAAATGAGGTCATACGGGCTTGCTAGCTCTGCTAAAATAACGTATATAAGTTTTCTCATTGCTTTGTTCAGGCAGCAAGAGTTTATACTCTGACTCCTTGTATGTACAAGTAAGCTAGCTCCGCTATGCTTTAGGGGAAAATAATAAACAACATGGATTTTTCTATCACCTAGCTCTGTTGTTTCCTTCAACCAAATTTTCAGGTTTAACAGTTATGGTGCCGTGACTCGGATGGAAATGATGGAAACGGGACAATGCAGCCCAACCTTGCCAACGCTTTTGGGCACCGTAGGATTAACTTTTGCTGGAATTTTGGCCTTGACAAGGTGGGGGTAAGTTGTCTCTCTTCCCAGCTTCCGAAAAGAACTCCCACAAAATTGGTTGAAGTCTGAAAATTCCCTTTAAGCTAGCTCTGGGGGCAGGGATCAGATCTGCAGGCAAACGCACATAGATCCCCTGGAAACACTGATCTAGAAAATTAACTATGGATCAGTCAAAAACTAGAATTAGAAGTCCAACTGTTCCTCCACTCCCTCTCTTCCTTCGCTTGGAGGCTCTGGTTCTGGGGAGAAAAAACTGCACTTTGCTTTTTCCCTCCCCTTCTGCCTCTCAGGAAGGGCTCTGATCCTGAAGGAGGTAACTCTGTTCTGCTTCCTCCATCTTCTCTTTCCCCTTCCTAAGGGATAGGATATGGAGAGTCAGAAAAATCAGGAACGCCAAGGCTTCCCCAAAGACCATAGGGGTGCTAATAGCTAACTCATGAAAGCTTCTAATTCTCTGTTGTTTGAACTCTGAACTCAGTCTGTATTTGTTCTGTATTTGTTTTGTTGATTGTTTGTTAACTGTCTGTGTGAGAGCGTGTGCTGTGAAATGTGTATACTTTGGTAAAATCTGAAACGCAGGTAGCCAGAGAATTCTAAGGCTGCAGTTAGGGAAACAGAGACTCTATTTCCTTTTACAATGTCTGGTCTGGCCAACCGAACTTGAAGAAAAAAATAGAGCTGAAACATTTTAGCATATTCTGGGATTGATTATTCATTAAAAGTTTGGAAATTGGTTAGTTGGAATTTTGGGACAGAACTCCTGAGACTGTAAAATCCCTCCAGGAGCTCACTCTTGGTAAAATACCTTCTCCCAATGCTGATCACTTAGGTTTACTTGAGTTACAATCATTGGGATCTTTCACCATTGTCTTGTCTCTGACCGAGCCAGAGCTGCAGTAAAAGTTAGAGCAGCTAAAACAAACTCCTCTCTCCTCCCAGATCAGATTAGGAGAAGAGAATGCAGGAGAACTGTAGGGAAAACTTAAATCACCTTTCCCCACCTGGCAAAAGGAGGAGAAGGACAGAAATTCACAGACTGACAGTATTCTGAGAATCCTGTGCCCATGGGTACCTTTGTAGCCCATCCTTTTTGGCAAAGCTTGGAAATGTCACCCAGGTCCTATGCATTCTGCCCACTCTCCCTAGCAGCTGCAAAACCACTTTAGGCTCAGTAACTTCTGCAGTTGTGGGGGAAGGGTGAGGTAGATAGATTTGGACTTTCTGACTCCCAGAATTGTCACCACTGGGATACTAGCTTCTGCTCTAGGTAACTTCTCTAGGTAACTTCACACTTCTTGTTCCAATTGCAAAACTGTATTTTAATCTCTGTTTGACCTATTTCCTGATTTGTAAAGGGAAAGTAATAATGATGGTTGTTACGGGATCAAAATGGTAATGATTGTAAAATGCTTAACATGAAGTCTGGTATATGATAGATACAACATTATTATTATTTCTCTCTGATTTAATGTAATTGTTAACTTTTGAAGTGGTTTTTAAATACCAAAAGTAATAAGCTGAATAATTTCTATATGTGGAAATCTGGAAATGCAATAGATGTCATCTGAAAATTATTGTTTCTGTATTTCTAAACTTGCATTGTGTTCCCAAAAATTCTCTTAGATTGTGGAATTTGAGAAGACCATTGTGTGGTAAGAAATGATATTATAGCAATTTTAATCTGATTTTGATATATGTGAATTGGGTTTTCAAAGGGATGTGATAAAATTTGGAACTGTTATATGTGATTATAACAAGAAATAATACTGATATTTAACCATGAGAACAGACTTTTTGTGTGAAAAAGTTTTCTATTATGAGAATATATCTGGTGATTTAAAGTTATAGTTTCAAATGATGAGATGAAAGATTCTCTGTGCATGGAGATTTAGAAATGTGTTCACCTGAATTGATAAAAGGGTTGTTTCAAGTTTTAAAATGCATAATTATGTTTAGGGCACTGGTACATTTCTAAATTGTGTAATTTGACAAACAGGTGTATCAGCAATATTGAAAAATGTGGTAATCTTTTACAATGCAGAGAGTATTGGGCCTTAGAAATTAAAATGTTACCACTAGTGGTTAGGAATCAGATTTGATTTGCTTATCCAACTCAGTTATGATCACTAGATTGGTAATTAATTGGAATCTGTTTCAAGTTTTAAGTACATGATAATTGCTTGTGGTGTACTTATTTCTAAATTTGTTATTATATACAAATTGGTTAACATCACATTACCTGTGCTGTTAGAGAATAATTTCTCTTATAATCTGGATGTTGTTAGATTAAGAATTGTAGTTAATTAAGAAATTGAGGTTATTGACTGAAGCAAGAACTTTTGAAACCATCTAGCCATGAATTCTTGTCAATCTTGTGTGGTTTTCAGTGTGGAGGAATTATTCTGGAGAAGGTTTTTTAAGGTCCTGGTAGACTTTGTTATTGTGATAGGGTTAATTTAATTGGGTATGTAATTATAGAAACTAAGTGTCCTCCACATTACAGCACGTTTTTGACTAAGGAGCTTTGTAATATCTAGGAATTCTGGGCAATATTTGAGAATGAGGACATTTGGCACCAACTTAGTTAATGAATTCCAGCATTTAAGGGTTAATTTGCTTTAAGGAAAAAGGAGATATCTATCATTTTAAAAATATATATTTATATATGTTAATCTGGAGGTTTATGGATTAGTTGGTGATGGCACTTTGGGAATATGAATGAATCCAAATGTTTAAAGGCTATCTTGCTTTAAGAAGGAAAGGGGAGGGGCAACAATTACTGGGATTTGAGTTTTTACTGAAAGAAAGAACAGTAGGGGTCAGAAGCCTAAAAAAAACCTGGCTTTTTAAAGTCAGCAAAAGTGATGCGTTTTTAGGATAAGATTGGGTTTCGAGGAGGATGTGGGTCTTAAGGATACAGTTCTTATTAGTGAAGCTTGCCTTCTGATGAAAAAGAACCCACCCTCAGGGGGAGATGAGATGACAGCTCTCTCTAATAAGTGTTCCTTTCTTTTAGAATGAGTTATCACGAAAAACAAATTTTTTTTTCTTTTTTTTGTGTCTTTGTGTGTTTAAGAAGCTGGAATGGGATTCCAGTATACACAGTTATGACAATGAAAGTACTAACTTATGAGTTGTTTTGTCTTATGGCTGAAATGAAAGCTGAGTAATGGGTTTGAAAGATTTGGAAAGGTTTGATTGGAAATACAAAAGGCAGATAAGAAAGTTTGGGGATAAATTGGAGTTTGCTAAGCCTCTCATGTCTCAAAGGAATACTAGTTTCAAATGGTTTAAATAAGTTGAGAGTGTGAAAAAGTATTTAGAAGATGGAAAAGCTATGTAGCTTGATTTGATTTGATAATTACTAGCTCAATGAAATTTGGGACAGTCCTATCTGAAGGATATTTATTTGCTATTTAAGATTTTATGGGACTACAATTTAATATTGTTTTAAGCTCTGATTACAGGTATAGGTCACATGAAGCCAGTACTGGTATGGCAGGCATCACAGACTGAGAATTCTTAAAGGTGGATGTCTAAGCCTGGGAGAAAGTCCTGAAGACGACCTTGGACACAACCTAGGTAGGATCTTCCTGACTCTATTTCCCAATTCTGCTATTTCCTTTCTGAAAAGGAAAATCCCCACCTGATTACTCCTAAGCTCTGCTTTCAGCATCTGATGGCTATATGATTGGCTAACAGATATGACTCATGCCTGGAATCAAACAGAGCTAAGTAAGTTCTTTCCTTCTGTTAAGATATATGACATTGTCCCTCGTTTCTTTCATAGCAAATTTATATTAACAAGAAGTTTTGTAAGCACAATGCTAAATCTATTAGGTAATAGATGAATATTGGAATATCTCTGAGTTATTATAATAGGATGCAGGAATGAATAGCTTACAATTTTAACCTATGTTCATGACCAAATAAAGATCAGAAGGATATAGAGATAACATCCTCCAAAAGGAGGAAATGATTAGACAAAGTAATAAGACAAAGATGTAATGTGATAAATGTGTAATAAAATAGGATAGCAAATTTTGAGAAAAAGTAATAGGATCAGATTGATTCCTCTAAGAATTATATACAGATGTGTATGACTGGCTCCAAAATTTATCAGTCATGGAAATTCAAGCTAATAAGTGTGTTTTGGTAATAAGATCTTAAATGTGGATTTTTGTACAAGGAAATTGTATAAGATAGTGGTACAGGTGAAATTGTATCTCCTTTATTAAGGTATCTGTCTGATGATTTTAAAAGGAAGATGAGTTCAATTTATGATTGGACTTTTATATTTTAAAGGACTCTTATACCAGGTACAGAATTTAGGTAAGGTTAGAAACAGTAGATGATATATGAACTGAAATACTCTGAAGTTAAAAGAAGGAGAGCCAAATTTAAGTGATTAAGTTATATTAAGTTAGAATTGTCTGAGGATTTCTAGATCTGAACCAGAGAAGCAGAACTCTCTTTTACTATCTAGGGACCAGATAACCACAATCAGGCATCTGGGATTCAAGAAAAAAGTGCCACTTTAAATGGATATTGGAAATATGTAACTGGGATACTGAACCATTTGTTGTATTTGTTTGAACTTAGCCCTGCGTGGCTGGGACCTATGTTGTTCTGTTTTTCTCTCAATCATCAAATCATATGTGTTCTGGGAGCTCCTGTCGGATCTGATTACTTCTACAGCTGCCAACTTGTGGATATGGACTCCTTGATCCTTCTGTCACATCTGCCCCTGATCCCGAGTGGACATCTGAGCCCATAGGAGACCTTGCCCTCCGGTTTCAAAGAGCCTGAAGGGGACAGCTTCAGACACAGGCAACCTTCCCAAGAGCCCGGACCAGAACCTGAACGAAGGACTGCTCTTTCCCTTTCTGAGTCCGTTGCATTCCCAAGACTGTTTACTTGTACCTTTTAGTGTCTTTAGCTTATTTTACTCAGGTGCTCTAGTTTCCCCATTGTGCTCCCTACTGATCCCCCTTGCAACTTGCTCCCCCTGCTTGTTTACAAGTAGTTTATAATTACTGTGCATCTCTGGGGATGTCCAAACACAGAAAGAGAAAAAAAAAAACCTGAATCCACCCAGATAAGGATTTTTAGAACCTTCACCCCTGAGGAAGATAGAGGTTTTTCCATACCTTAATTGGTCTTCAGGTGAAGCTTTCAGCTTACCTTGACCAAAAGGAGGAAATGTGGAAAATATTATACTATTTTATATCATTTCTAATTTCAACCAGACCCAGAACCTGAATTAATGAGTAACTGGATGAAGATCCAGGACCTGGGCTTCTTTGTTCTCTCTAAAAGTTTGCTCAGGCAATACCCTTACCTCTGTCAACAGGGCCAGATCATTAAGGACATTACCCTAACCCCAAGAGAGATTACCTTGCTTAATATTCTACAGGTATATACTATGTTATGGAATGTAATGAGATACAGAGACGCTGGACTGTAGTCTCAACTGACTTTTGTCAACATCCTTTACAACTCTATTCCATTAAGGAAAATCCTCTTCTTGTATCATGGTTAAACATACATGGGGGTCATAAAAATGAGGTCATACAGGCTTGCTAGCTCTGTTAAAATAACATATATAAGTTTTCTCATTGCTTTGTTCAGGCAGCAAGAGTTTATACTCTGACTCCTTGTATGTACAAGTAAGCTAGCTCCGCTATGCTTTAAGGGAAAATAATAAACAACATGGATTTTTCTATCACCTAGCTCTGTTGTTTCCTTCAACCAAATTTTCAGGTTTAACAAATGCAAACCTGGTCAGAGGGCCTCTAAGATATCTGCCACAGATGTAAGAGACATCCGTTGCAGACGTAAGAATGGTGGGAAAGACAGGCTGTCACAGATGTGAGAATTTTTGGGAGAAGACATGATGAACTAACTGGTTTCCACTTGTCAAGTTAACTGTTACAACAATCTTGCTAGCATCTTCTGTGGGGGTGTAAGATCCACCAACAACCAGCACCCAGAAAGCTGCTTACACAGGTTCTTTGATCTGCTTTACTAAGGCAAGTAATTTTAAGGGGTTAACAATCTTATTTCAAACCAACATACAAATATCATTCACTTAGTTCAGGGGAAAAAGCCAGAACCCTGAGCTTCAGAGCAAATACAAACAAATTACAAACAGCAACAGACAGCCATTGTCTGATTCAAATCACAACACATAGCTACCAGTGCCAACTTCTGGGTTGCAAAGCTGGGGGTGTTGGGGTCTGTTATCCCCCAACACCCAGGCCTTTGTCCAGAAAAGGACCTGATCTCGCGGACAATGAATGGGGCAGGAGCCGAGGTGGACAGTAACTCCGATTTATTCAGGTTAAAAGCAAACTTTTATATCTTTGGTTACATAGGCATTAGGGCCGCCCTGGTTCCGCCTACTCTCCTCCACTTCTCTTCCCGAGCTAACCGGAAGTTCCCTGCAGTCAGGCAGTCCAGACAAAGAACTGGAAGCTCCATGTGGTCTTAGCAAGCCCAGACAAAGAGCCGGAAGTGCCACATTGGCAACAAAGGCGAGACCACTTCTCCTGTATCTCAGAGCCCTGAGTTTACCTCAGCAGGCCCTGGGCATGGAGGTCCGAGGAGGGCAGGGGTCGGCTCTAACTCGCCTGTTACTGGGGGGCAGTTTGCAACTTGCTCAGAGTCTCAACATTCCTTCCATGAGTATGCCCCAAAAGTCAAAGGACAAGCTGTCCTCAATTATATCCTGTTCAGAGCCCTGAGGGCTCTGACCTCACCCAGGCTGGGTGTGGGATAGTTCCCCATCTCCAGTATCACATCATATGCAAATCAATTTTTTAGTCTAGTATTCCAACTTAGCTAGTGTTGGAACCAAGAAGAATCTTAATCTCTCACTGAAAGCCTAAAAATGGGAGTTCTTTTCTGATGTGATACCTGAGTAGCCAGCTATTGCTAGAAAAACCCTGCCCCCAGCCACTAACTGCAAACCCCAGTCTGCATAAGAGTGTCCTGGGGATGCCCAGATTGGGGAGTAGTGGCCCAGGGGGAATTCAAGCACTGGAGTGGAGTTCAGACACCTAGGACTCTCTGCAGGAAGAAGTCTAGGGCTCTCGGAAAGAAAGCTCTAATAGTTTTAGGTACCAGAAAAAACTTTTCAGAAAGTGAGCTGTTGCCTGAGAAGACTGAATGTAGGAGACTGAGGTGAGGACAGAGAACTTTCTAAGTGTAGGGGGCCTCCCTTGGAAGGACATAGGGTCAGGAGAGAGAGGTTCTTGACCAAGGATGAGGCAGGAGGCCAGTGGCTCTGGGTCAGAGAGTAAGTGCAGAGGAGTGAAGTATAAGAAGATGGGAAAGGGGGTTGGGGCATTCTCTGGGATGAGGGGCAGGGCTTGGGGAGGAGAGGCAGGCAGGGTCCTGAGGACCCAGTGAGTCATTAGAAGAAAGGGCTGATCCTGGGGTTCAGAGACTAGACAGGATTGGGCTCTTTAGGACTGGGAGTACCCACCCTCAGTAGGCTGGCTATAAACAGGAAGCCTAGAAGCTGAGATCACTCTGCCTCCAAGAAGACAACTCTTCAGAAGCAGATCCCAGGTAAGTCTGGGCCAGGATCCTACAAGGTGCAAGGGTCTTGCTGGCTCGACTACATTTTCCCCTTCTTATGTACTGCTGACCATTCTTCATGGCTGTCAGGAACATGCCTCCTTCCTAGGCCTAGCCACTGCCTGTGGTCCCCGTCACTGAATCTTAACCAGATTCTCAATCACAACCCAAATGCCCCAGGGCACCATCCACCACTTTAATCTCAATCTTCAGTCTCAATCTTCAGACTTCTCCTATAGGACCCCAGCTCAAGATTAGAGGTTTGGTTGCTCTGCCTTCATCCCAGGCCTCCTGTGAATGAATAGTTTGTGAAAGGGGGCAGGGTTACAGGCACACCTTGCTCTTTGTGTACTCACTGGGAAAGGCCACAATGAGGAACAGGAAATGGGGCAGCAATCACACTTTTCTAAATTTATCAATTTATTTTGAGTTTTTAACATTCACTTCCATAAGTATTAAATTACCCTCTCCCTCCCCTGTCCCTCCCAAAGACAGAATGCAATGTGATATGGCTACATGTACATTTCTATTAAACACATTTTCACATTAGTCATGTTGCACAGAAGAATTATAACTAATGGAAGAGAATGATTTTGTCCTTGGGTGCTTGTGCTTGAACCCCAATTCTAACATTTCTCCTCTGCCTCTGCCCCAATTCCAAAATCACATCGAGCTCTAAAATCACATCTCTCCCTAGCTTCAAAGAATTGTCCCTAGCAGTCTGTTAGGGGCGCTCTGGACCTGGGCCCCCCGAGAGGGTAGTGAGACGCCAGGGAGTCTGGACCTGCTGACCCGGAGGTGCCTGTGTGGCTTCCACCATGTCAGTACCAGGGCGGCTCTTACTGGAGGAGCTCCACCCTCGGGGAGGAACTGGGGAGGAGCCAACCCGAAACACCCAATATAAGGCGCTCCCCAGAGAGGGTCAGTGGGATTTGTGTGAGATTTCTGGTACGCCATGCAATAAAGCTGCTTGTTGACTCCAGCGTACTGCCTGGTGATTCTCCTCTCGCATCCCCCAGAGGAGCCGGAGACGTCCGAAGACCCGAGGGCAGGGTGAGTGATAGGCGGTAGTCGGGGAGTACGGGGTGCCAAAGTGGGGCACATCCCATCCGGCCGCCGACAGCAGTCCCTGTCCAGTTCAAGGGCATTAGCAAAACACTCCTCTCTCCTCCTGATACTGTGGCCAGCTGCACCTATAGAATTTTACTCTCTGTGTAGTGCTAATTGGCTGTGCACTGGGACATAACTGTATTTATCAGTTACTGACCTTACTGTTTCAACAATCCGGCTAGTAGCTGTCGTGGGGGTGAAAGACCAACATAAGCCCAACAACAAGAACATTACCAGCATGCTGTGAAAGCACAGGTTCTTTTGATTTGCTTAACTAAGGAAAGCAAGGTTAAGGGGTTGACAAGCTTACTTTAATTCAGCATACAAATATCATTCACTTAGTTCAGGGGGGAAAAGCCAGCACCCTGAACATTATGAAATGGGGGCAAGGCTACAGGCACACCTTGCTCTTTGTGCACTCACTGGGAAAGACCACAATGAGCAGCAGGAAATGGGGCATCAATCACATTTTAAGGAGGCACAGAGACATGCTCTGAAGAGTGTGGAGCAGCAGAGAGGAAGAGGGCAGAGCTCTCAAACTGGGAATGGGATGGGGAAGGGAGGCAGAATGAGGAAGAGAAGGGAGGAGGAGAAGAAGCAGAGAACATCTCTCCCCCAACCATGACTTAGAGTTGGGGTCACTAGGCAGCTTGGACTGGGGATGGCTGGGGATGTAGTGGGTGACCTTGGCATGTTCCATGTCTGCCCAAGCTCGAAGCCCTCCACAGAGCCTGCTTCAGCCACCTTCATGGCCACTGGAAGAAATTGTTCTCATCTGACTCTTCCTGGGTAGGAGGGGTTAGTTCTTGTGCTTGGGGTTGGCACCCCCTTCCTCACCTATGGGTTTGTGGCCTTTCAGTAACTCTCAAGGTGGCTTAGCCAGAGGCACTTACCAAGGGTGGCTGTTGGGCATGCTACAGCTTCTTGGGGTCACAGGGGAGAGTTGGATGACAAGTGGACACTGAAGGAGTGTGAAAAGGGCTCAGCCAGGCTTCCCAACAGAGGTACTAGTCCTCCTTGAACAGCCACATACCTAGAAAGCAAGAGGGGTGGGGCTAAAGACAAACTAGCAAGAAGGGGAGAGCCTTCCCAGAATGGAGGACAGTCATTGGAAAGGCAGAGTCAGGAGATCAGGTCTTGGTCAAACATGAGCCAGGAGGCCAGTGTCCCTGGGTCAGAGAGCAGGAGGAGGAAGAGAGGAATGAAGTATAAGAAGACCGGAAAGTGGGGTGGGGCTGGTTATATGTACCTACTGTGCACCAGGTACCTTGTACATTTTTGTTCATTTGATTCTGCTGCCAGAATTCTCAGGGTCCTTGTCAGTGACATTCTGAATAAGGCACACAGAAGCACACATGTACACAGAAACAAACACATGTGCACATACTCACAAATGCACACACAAACACATAACATAAACACATGTGTACACGCAGATACAGATTTAGATGTAACTTCTCTCCTCCTGAGGTTTGGGATAGTCCCAGAGACAGGGTATGATCTGGTAGGGCCCTTAGGTAGAAAAAGGTAAAGAAAGTTGAATTTTTTTAAAAAGAGTTTAAAGTATTAATGTGATCAAAGGCCTTTAGTATTTGCAATAAATCCAAGAAAACAATGTCTTCTTTTTGAGTCTGTTATTTAACTGGCCTCTGTTAAGCTCCTAGGTGGCCTAGTGGAGAGAGTCCTGAGCCTAAAACTCTTCCAGAGTTCAGATCAGGCCTCAGGTACCTCCTAGCTGTGTGACCCTGGCCAAGTCACCCAACCTTGTTTGTCTCCGCTTTCTCATTTATAAAATGAGCTGGAGAAGGAAATGCAAATCATTCCTGTATCTTTGCCGAGAAAACCCCAAGTGGGATCAGGAAGGACTGGACAAGTCCAAAGCTACTGAACAACAAGTTCCCGGTCCTCGGAAGGCAGGACTTGTGATGTAGAGGCAGGATAGATGCTGAGGTTCTGACCTAGGGTGAGAGTGGAGGAAAGGGCTCATCCTGGGGGCCTCTGAGGTTGGGCACTGGGGGGGCCTCTTGGGACTAGGAAGAGCCTCCCTAAGTATGCTGGCTGGAAGCAGGCTGAAGTCACTCTGCCTTCCCTGGAGATGAGATCCTTCTGCCTTCTTCCCTAGAGCTTGGATCTTTCAGCCTTCCAGAAGCCAGCTCTGTGGGTACAGGTCCCAGCTATGACTGAGCCAGGGTCCTACAAGGTCTTGGCCTCTGCTGGCTGCCTTTGCCACTGGGTCTCATCCTCCTCATCTGACCTTGTGGTAAGTGTCCTCCAGCTCCATTAGGACTATGCCTCTCTCCTGGCCTGACTTCTGTTGGAACTCCCTGCCCCTAACTCTTTTCTAGACTCCAGATCTTTTACAAACCTCTGGGTCACCCTCCCCAGATGGACTATTGGATCACACTTTCTCCAACTTTAGTCTTGCCCACAGGGCCACAGAAGTCTTATTTTCAGCCTTCCCATTAGGACTCACATGTCCTGTCCCCCTGTCTCTAGCTCCTGCCCTCAGATGGCCCCTGTAAGGATCCCCCAGTTCTGCCTGCCCTGATTACTCCACCTTGGACCCAATTACCAAAGCTCTCTCCTGGTCCCCCTTATCTGCACCCAGGGCTCTGGGGCTGGTTCCCTGTCAGATCCCAGGCCTGTGGCTCCCTGTCTCCACTTTCCCTTCAGGGATTCCAAGCCTAAGCTCTACCAGAGGATCCCAACAGTCCTCCCCAGCCCCTAGTTAGACCTCAGGACACAGTCATCCTGCTTCCCCAGGCTCAGCATCCCCCTGGAGCCCTTCTGTCATTCCAGTGTCTCTGACCTCCCTCCATGAGCTATGTTGGGTTGTCTTGCCTTCCAGACCCTACCCCTGCTCCCCTTTTCTAGGCCTTCTGCTCCCCTGCCTGCCAGGGGGCTGAATCCCAGGCTGAATTTTGTCTCCCACTCCCAGGATTCCCCTGATCATCCCCTGGTGGCTCCATTCAAGAGCCCTCCCCCTACTCAACCTTCCCTAGCTTACCTCCTAGATCAAGAAGTCAGTCTGTTGTCTAGATAATGTGTGTGTGAGTCAGGGAAAGGGAATTCAAGGAGGACAGAAGACTATTTGGAGGGATAGCTCTGACTCACAGGTGATTGAGGCTATGACTGGTGTGAACCTGAAAGTTGGTTAAAGGAAAGAACAGGCTAGGTGATAGAAAAATTTATATTACTTATTACTACAAGGCCAGATGAGGCTGGGCAGGAGCATTCTTCTGTTTATGCCAGCCAAAGACCAGGCTCCTGGGAGCAGACACTGTCTTGAGTAAGGGCATCTGTCTTTCCTCATGTATGTTATGTTATGTTAGTTATGTTATGTTATATCATGTCATGTTAATGAGAGAAAAGACACAGACATCCTGGAACTCTAATTTCAAGTGACACTCTGACAATTACTATATTTACAATTGAGCCTATCAAGAAATTCCTTCCTCATATTATGGTTCAAACCTATGAAGACTGAGATTTTAGCTGACACGGCCATCCTGGGCCAGGAAGGGAGGGAGTGAGGAAGGAGAGGGAATTGTTCTGAAAACCTCAGGTCCCCACTGTCTGTCCTTTTTTGGCTCATTTTTGCGATGATCTCCCATGTCCACCTCTATATGTGTGATCCACCAGCTTTGAGAAAAATAACCGTGCACACGCAGCCTGCTTTGGTTTGTCCTTCTGAGAACAAAGTCTTTTTAAAAGGTTGACACTATTTACACTCCCTCTGAACTGTCAAAACCCAAAGAAGGAATAAGTGAGGCTTGGGCTGGGACCTGTTATTGGCCAGCCAGAGAGCCAGTGATTTGGGTTTAAAGGGATAGTCGAGTAGCTCCATTTGGATCCCAATGGACTTTAACAAAACCTGGTTTTTCAGAGCTATATTTCAAGAAATCATAAATGAAGACTACGTGAGATGACCGTTAATTGTCCCAGTTTTTTAAAAAAAGACAGAATAAATAAGAAGGCAAGAAAAAATCCAGTTCCCAAAATTCAAGATCTTTGGAGCTTTAAGAGATCAAAATTTATACTCCTTTGGACAGAACTCCCACATGTAATGGTATAATTCCTTGTGACAGAGGAAGGGAGGAAGGGAGAGACAAAGGAAGGAGAGAAGGAAGGAAAGATAGAAGAAGGAAGGAAGAGGTAAGGGAAGAAGAAGAGGGGATGGAGAAAGGAAAGATGGAGGGAGAAGAAGGTAGAAGGGAAGGAAGGGAGGGAGGGAGGTAACAGTAGCATTGTCCAACTGGAACTGGCCAATTGGTCGCCAGGGGGGCAGCTACTATTACTTAAATTATGTTGTTCATCCTTGGTTCTCAGTCCAAGGAGGGCAGAGTACCAGTTGGAGGGACAACTCTGACTCTGGGGCCACTGAGTCTCTGGCTGGTCTCATCCCACCTGTGATTCCAAAGCCCCCTGTGCCTCTTGGGTCTCTATAGAAGGATGGGGAGGGGAGGCAGAGAGAAGAGAAAGAGTAAGAGAAGGAGGGAAGTAGTCTTCCTGTTCAGACCATTTTCATTTCCAAGCCCGGGCCACCTTCTGTAGTTGGAGTATCACTTTCAGGTAGTATTGGGCTACATTTTTATGTGGCAGTCTTTCCGCTCAGAAGGAGGAAGGGGTGAGTCTGGGAGGGAGGGAGGCAGGAGGGGTGCTGGAGACACTGGAGAGGAGGAGCTCTCAGAGATGGGCAGCCTGGGGGGTGGTGGCCTAGGTGGAGTTTGAGCTCTGGGTGGAGTTTGGAGGCCTGGGAGGAGTTTAGGACTGAAGAGGGGATCTTTGCACTGGAGAAGGCATTCCATGTGATGGAGGGCAGGGCTTGGAGGGAGAAGCAGGCCAGTCTGTGAGTCTTAGCGCTGTGTATGATTGGAGGAAAGGGCCCCACCATCCTGGAGACCTCATGGGCTGGACAGGGCGGTACTCTTGGAAAGAGGAAGACCTTGGGGGGGGGGGGCTGGACAGAAAGAGGAAGTCTTTGAGCCCAGCCTACTCTGCCTTACCTTCACCTCAAACCTCTCATTTCTTCCCCTAGATCTGAGATATCTTTCTCTGCTAGACCCCAGCTCTGTGCTTGCAGGTCCCAGGTAGGTCTTAGCCAGAGCCCCGCCACTTTTCCTGGTTCTACTGGCTGCCCGTGTAATGCAGTCTCATTCTCCTCATCTGACCTCATGGTGAGTGTCCTCCAGGTCTGCCCAGAGCACACCTTCCTCCCCAGCCTGGCTGCCGGATGAGCTCCCTGCCCCTAGATCTTTTCCATCACTTCCTAAACTCCTGGCTCACCTTCCCCAGATTTATCATTGGATAACACTATTGCAGACTTCAGACTTTGCCCCTAGGATTCCTGGAGTCCTGATTTCAGCCTTCTGTCAGGCCCCAAGTGCCCTGTCTCCCTGTCCCCCGATGGTCATTTAACATCATTTTTGTAACTTCAATAAGGGCCAGAACCTGCACTGATTAACCAGAGGAAGAAACTGAACTGATTAACCAGCTTAAACAAACAACCTCTTTGTTCCCTTTACTCAGAGAATGCCTCTTCCTATGTCAACAAGGCCAGATCGGGCTGACTTAAGAACATCCTTTCCTCTATTAGCCATTAAGGATGAGACCCTCAACCCAAGAAACTATCTTGCTTAATATTTTATGGGCATATACTATGTTAGGGAATGTTAATAGTAAATTAAACACAGAAACGCTGGGTCGTAATTTCAATGGACCCTTTGTCAACTCTCTTATCTTATTGTATTTGCTACCTATTCAATTAAGGAAAATCCTTTTCTTTTGTCATGGTTAAACATACATGGGGATCATAAAATTGAGTAACCAGGTATGCTGAGTTGCAACTGTTCTAAACCTAAAGTCTAAATTTGACTGTATTTAAAACTTCTCATTCTTCTGCTCAGGCAGTCAGATTTTGCCTGGCTCCATACATGTATGTATTCGCTAGCTTTAAAGGAATAAACAATATGAATTTACAAATCACATAGCTTGTTTGCCTATTTTAACCAACTTTCAGGTTGACACCCCTAATCTCTAACCTCCTGGTTAGAAATTCCCTTGTCTTGCCTTCATATCCAGCCCCTTTGGAGATCCAAGAATCATGCCTTCCTACCTACCTACCCAGGCTTGGACACAGTTACCAAAGCTCTCTCCTGCTCCCCTTATCTGCATCCAGGGCTCTGGGCTAGTTCCCTGTCAGATCCCAGGCATGTGGCTCCCTGTCTCCCCTTTTCCTTTAGGGATTCCAAGCCTAAGCTCTCCCAGAAGGTCCCAACAATCCTTCCGAGCAGGGTTGTGACTATAGCTCCCAGTGTATCCTGGCCTGCTGGTTTCTCACTTGCCGATCACCATGGTACTTTGAGAAAAGTAAAAATGTTAAAATGGTATGGGTGATGTCTTTTGACTCAGTCACAAATTGGATTTAAGTGAGGCTAAGCCGCACAAAGTCATAGGCCTCACTCTCTCTTCCATGGATGTCACAGTCCAGTGACAGGACAGAATCAAGATGACTGGTGATGGTTCCAGATGCCGTGGATGACCTTGGCATCTTGTATGTCTAACTGAGCTCTTAGCGCTCCAGAGAGCCTGTGTCAGCCTCCTTAATGTCTGTTGGAACAAATTGTTCTCATCCACCTGTTCCACTAGGGAAGTCTTCATGTACCCGGGGTAGACACCCTGTCTAACTCACTGATGGGTTTGAGAGCCCTCAGTTTACCTCCACCTGGTTTCTCCTGTCTGCTGAGATGGTTTACAGGGGTGTGGCCAGTGCACTTGCTACAGCTTCTTGGAGCCACAGGTGAGTTAGGTGGACCAAGTGGACACCAAAGATGGAGAGCAGCCCTGAAAAGGGCTCGGCAGCCTGCATACAGCACGTACTCCTCTTCCCTGAACAGACCTCACCCCCAATAAGATCAAGTCAGTCTGACCTAAATATCTTTTATTCTTACAGCTCCTAATAATGCCCAATTTTAAGTCTATTTTGCCTTAACATCTGGTCTCCTTGCAGAAGGTCAAACATCACAATTACCGGTGGAGAACTCAGTCCAATCCAATCTAGATTTACAGTTACAAACAGTATATAGCATCCCAATTTTCCCAAAGCCTGTTTGTGGCCCCGCTCCTCAAAGTATAGGGTCCCTCATTGACTTAGCTTGCTGTTACACTTTTACCCTGGCAGGCTTTCTGCTCAGGAGGAAGAGGGGGTGAGTCTGGGAGGGAGGGAAGAGGGGAGGGGGTGGAGACACTGGAGAGGAGGAGCTCTCAAGAGATGGACAGCCTGATGGGTGGTGGCCCTAGTGAAGTTTGAGTTTTGGGTGGAGTTTGGAGGTCTGGGAGGAGTTTAAGGCAGAGGAGGGGATCCTAGCATTGGAGAAGGCATTCCGTGTGATGGAAGGCAGGGCTTGGGGGGAGGGCAGGGGGAGAGAGGTGGGTGGGGTCTCTGAGTCCTAACCCTGGGTGTGAGTGGAGGAAAGGGCCCAGCCCTCATGGGGACCTCAGAGGGCTGGACAGGGAGGTGCTATTGGAATAGGAAAAACCCTCCCAGAGTGGGCTGGACAAAAGCTGGAGGTCTTTGAGCTGAGACTGCTCTGTCTTATTTCCGCTTCAAATCTCTCCTTTCTTCCCCTAGATCTAACCCCTACCTTACCTCTGAACCAAGCTCGCTCTGCCTTCCCCACAGCCGAGGTCGCTTTGCCTTCCCCTGAGCCGAGATCGCTCTGCCTTGTGGACGCCAGCTCTGTGCTTGCAGATCCCCGGTAAGTCTGAGCCAGAGCACCGCCATATTTCCTGATTCTGCTGGCTGCCCGGGCAATTCAGTCTCCTTCTCTTCATCTGACCTCATGGCGAGTGTCCTCCAGGTCTGCCAGGAGCACACCTTCCTCCCCAGCCTGGCTGCCGGATGAGCTCCCTGCACCTAGATCTTTTCCAGACACCCCTATCACTTCCGAACTTCCTGGCTCACCTTCCCCAGATTTATCATTGGATAACACTTTTCCAGACTTCAGACTTTGCCCATAGGATTCCTGGAGTCCTGATTTCAGCCTTCCTATCAGGCCCTACTGTGTCCTGCCTCCCTGTCCCCTAATTTCTAAACTCCTGGTTAGAAATTCCCTTGTCTTGCCTTCAGCCCCAGGTCCTTTGGAGATCCAAGAATCCTACCTTCTTCCTACCTGCCTACCCAGGCTTGGACACAGTTACCAAAGCTCTCTCCTGGTCCCCCTTATCTGCACCAGGGGCTCTGGGGCTGACTCCCTGGCAGATCCCAGACATGTGGCTCCCTGTCTCCACTTTTCCTTTAGGGATTCCAAGCCTAAGCTCTCCCAGAAGGTCCCAACAATCCTCCCCAGTCCCTAGTTAGACCTCAGGACACAGTCATCCTGCTTGCCCAGGCTCAGGGTCCCCCTGGAGCCCTTCTTTCACTCCAGCGTCCCTGACCTCCCTCCATGAGCTATGTTAGATTGTCTTGCCTCCCAGACCCTACCCCTGCTCCCCTTCCCCAAGCCTCCTGCTCCCCTGCCTCTCGTCCCCTGCCAGGGGGCTGAATCCCAAACTGGATTTTGTCTCCCAGCCTCAGGCTTCCCCCGATCATTCTCTGGTGGTTCCATTCAAGAGCCCGCCCCCTTCTCAACCTTCCCTAGCTTCCCTCCTATATCCAGGAGTCAGTCTGTAGTCTGGATAATGTGTCTGTGAGTCAGGGAGAGGGGATGCAGGGAGGGTAGGGGACCATGTAGAGGGAGAGCTCAGGAGCCATTGAGGCAGTGAATGGTCTCATCCCATCTGGGATCCCAAGCCCCCTCTGCCTCTTGGGTCTCTTGTGAGAGAATGGGGGGGGGGGTAGAAGAAAATGAGTAAGAGAGGGAGGGAAGTAGTCTTCCTGTTGAGACCATCTTCATTTCCAAGCCTGACCCCCCCTGTTTCCTCCCTCCCTCTGTAGGGTGGAGTCTTTCTCCTGAGGGCAGGGCCTGGGCCTTTGTGACTCCTGTGGAGCCTCACTCTTGTAAATCCCTGTAGGCCAGCTTGCTGCCTAGGAAGAGAAGAGCAAGACCTCTCCCCCTCTGGGATCCTTCTCCCTGCCCAGCTCAGTCTGCAGAGGACCAAGACCTGGCCCCAGCAGGGAGCCTGGAGCCAGAGGGAATGGCCCCTGGGAGCAGCAGCCCCCCTCTCCAGGTGAGTGCAGTCTGTGCACAGACATCAGCCAATGAGGCCATTGCCCTAGACACAGAGGATGGTCTGTGAAGCTGGCGGTGTGGTCCTCATGGAGCATTCCTTTACAAAAATAGGCATGAAATTGAATCAGGTAGTAACAACACTGCCCTGCTCTCTGCTCCTCTGCCTTACACTGATTCCCTCTCTCGTTGTTATGTGGAGCACTGACTCCAGCCTTCCTCACTTTGCTGCCCTCCCCAATTTGTTTTCAAGTTCTCCCTCATCAGAACAGGTCACCCAAGTGTCCCCAGTCTCACTGAATCCTTCCCATTTACCATTTCTGGGGTCCAGTCAGTAAGCATTTGTTATTATCATTGAGTTGTTTTTCAGTCCTGTCCAACTCTTTGAATCTTCATGATCCCATTTGGGTTGTTCTTCTAGAGATCCTGGAGTGGTTTGCCATTTCCTTCTCCAGCTCATTTTACAGATGAGGAAACTGAGGCAAATAGGGTTAAGTCTGACTTGCCCAGGATCACTCAGCTAGTGTCTGAGGCCAGACTCTAGCTCAGGTCCTCCTGAGTCCAGGGCCAGGTCTCTATCCACAGTGCCACTCAGCTGCCCCAATAAGTCAGCAGCTTTGTCCAAACACGCTCTGCACAGTATCAAGTGGAGGTAACTCTGAGAGGGAAGGCTCTAACAATTCTGGGGACCAGGAAAATAAATTTTTCAGAAAGTGAAATTTTAGCTGAGACTTGAAGGAAGCCCAAAGGCCAAGGTCAGGATCAAGGACTTTCCAATCATGGGAGACAGCCATTGGAAAGGCTCAGTGTCAGGACATGGGGGATTTGGTCAAGAATCAGCCGGAAGGTCAGTGTTCCTGGGTTAGAGAAGAGGAGGAGGAGGGGAGTGAGGTGTAGGAAGAGTGGAAAGGAGGTTGGAGCTGGTTATGTGTACCTACTATGTGCCACCTTATTCAGCTTGCACATTTTCTATCATTTGATCCTGTTGCAAGCATTCTCAGGTTCCTTGCTAGTAAGCGGCTGAACAAGGCAGTACAGGATGCAGCCAGGCAGGGACCCGGCCCTGTTTTGTATCCCCCAAAGGGCAACATGTACCATGAGCAGGGGATGGACACAGCTGTTCCACAGATGTCATATATATATCATCATTTTGATAGGATTTGGTTTAAAATTTTTGAGGCAGTGTTCACTAATGACATTGGCCTCGAGTTTTTGTTCTGTGTTTTAACTGTCCCTAGTTTAGGTCATCGGTCTATATTTGTCTCAACTTGAAAGGATTCTGTTGGGATACTTTCTCTTTTTAATTGAATATTTCATTTTTCCCCAAGTGCATGTAAAAACACTTTTTAACATTTGTTCTTTTAAAATTTTGAGTTCTAAATTCTGTCACTCTCTCCCTCCCTCTGTCTTTACCCCTCTCGTTGGGAAGGCAAGCAATTCAACATAGGTTGTACATGTGTAGTCATGCAAAACATGTCAGTCATGGTGTGAAAGAGAACACAGACAGAAAACCCCAAGAAAAATAAAGAAAAGTCTCCTTCCATCTGCATTCAGACCCCACCAGTTCTTTCTCAGAAGACGAATACCATTTTTCATCCTAAGTCCTATGGAGTTGTCTTGGATCATTGTTTTGCTGAGAAGAGCTAAGTCATTCACAGATAACTATGGTTACAGTGTTGCTGTTCCTGTGTCCAGTGTTCTCTCGGTTCTGCTCATCTCACTTTCCATTAGCTCCTCGAGGTCTTCCTAGGCTTTTCTGAGAGCATCCTGCTCATCATTCCCTGTAGCACAATGGTGTTTCATTACAATCACATACAACAACTGGTTCAGCCCTTCCCCAATTAATAAGCATCCCGTCAATCTCCACTTCCTTGGCACCTCTAAAAGAGTTGCTATAAATATTTTTGTACATACAGATCCTTTTCCTTTTTGTTTTTTCTCTCTTTGGGATACATACCTAGTAGTAGTATTGCTGGGTCAAGGGGGATGCACGATTTATACATCCTTTGGGCATAATTCAGTTTACAGCTTCACCAACATCACTTTTCCCATATCCCCTCTGACATTTGTCATTGTCATTTTTTGTCCTCTTGGTTTGAGGTAGTATTGCAGAGTTTTAATTTGCATTTCTACAGTCAATAGTGATTTAGAGCATTGGTTCATGTGGCTATAGAGAGCTTTGATTACTTCATCTGAAAACTGACTCTTCATACTTTTTGATCATTTATCAATTGGGCAATAGCTCTCATTGTTATAAATTTGATTCACTTCTCTATTTGAGAGATGATGCCTTTTGCAGAGAAACTTGCTTCAAAAGTTTTTTTTACAGTTATGTTTGCTAACTGTATTTTCCTCCATCCTATTCTCCCCTGTTAATTCTGTTCTCTCTCTCCTTTCACCCTGACCCTTCTCAAAACTGTTTTGCCTCTGACTCCTGGCTTCCCCTCCCAATCTGTCCTCCTTCTATGAGCACTACCTCCACTTCTCTTATCCTCTTCCCCTCCTACTTTCCTGTAGCATAAGATAAATCTCTATACCCAAGTGAGTTGTATGTTATTCCCTTTTCTAGCCAATTCTGATGAGAATAGGGTTCAAGTCTTCCCTCTCACCTTACCCATCTTCCGATCCACTCTAAAATCTCTTTCATGCCTCTTTTATCTGAGATAATTTACCTCCTTCTACCCCTCCCTTTTCATTTCTCCCAGTACATTCCTTTTTCTCATCCCTTAATTTTAAAATTTTCAATATTGCCCCATAATATTGCACTCACACTTGTGCCCTCTGCCTATACATACTCCTTTTAAATACCCCCGTAATGAGAAAGTTCTTAGGAGTTACAAGCATCATCTTCCCATGTAGGAATGTAAATAGTTTAACCTTCAAAGTAAAAAGGACAGAGCAGAGAACAAAAGACAACTCACAAGGAAGCAAAGAAAAGATGGATTGCATAAGCTTTCTTTTTCTCTTTTTCTCATTTATTTCTTTGCTATTTTATCTGGTTTTTTAAACTGTAATTTAGATTAATTTACTTTTTTTAGTTTTCAACATTCACTTCCACAAGATTCTGAGTTCCAAGTTTTCTCCCCATCTCTCCCCTTCCCCCCACCCCAGATGGTGTGCATTCTGATTCGCTCTTCCCCCATTCTGCCTCCCTTCTATCAGCACCCTCCTCTTTTTCCTTCCCACTTAGTATCATAGGGCGAGATAGATTTCCATACCCCATTGCCTGTATATCTTATTTCTCAGTTGCATGTGAAAACAACTTTTAACATTTGTTTTTAAAGTTTGTATAGGCTTTTATGAAATGGAAATTTATTGCTGCATATTTTGAATCCTCTCTCACCTTCTGCTGTTCACATGACACTTTTTTTCTTTTCTTATTTTGTATTATTTTCATTTTAGCATTTAAGTTTGTTTCTTTTTTCTTTTCTTATTTTGCATAGAAGTTTAAAATTTACAATTAAAAGAATTAGTTCAGCCTTATTGAACCCCTTAGGAAATTTCCTTTTCCTGTTTATCTTTTTATGCTTCTCTTGAGACTTGTATTTGAGAGTCAGATTTTCTATTCAGCTCTAGTCTTTTCTTCAGGAGTGCTTGATAGTCCTCTATTTCAATACTCAATTTTGCTGGGTAGGTGATTTGTACTTGCAGTCCTAGCTCTTTTGCCCTCTAGAATATCACCTTCCAAGCCCTTCGATCCTCTAATGGAGAAGCTGCTAAATCTTGTGTCATCCTGGCTGTGGCTCCATGCCTACTTGAATTGTTTCTTTCTGACTGCTTGCAAAATATTCTCATGGACCTCAGAGCTCCAGAATTTGGCCATAACATTCCTGGGAGTTTTCATTTTGGGATCTCTTTTAGGAGGTGATTAATGGATTCATTCAATTTCTACTTTACCCTCAGCTTCTGGGCTATCAGGGCAGTTTTCCTGATAATTTCTTGAAAGGTGATGTCTAGGCTCTTTTTTTGATTGTGGCTTTTAGGAAGTCCAATAATTTTTCAATTATCCCCCTCTTGCATCCATTTTCCAAGTAAGTTATTTTTCCAAAGAGACATTTCACATTGTCTTTTTTTTTTTCATTTTGTTTGATTGGTTTTTGATCTCTCATAGAGTCAGGAGATTCCACTTGCAGAGTTCTCATTTTTAAGGGATTATTTTCTTCAGTGAGCTTTTGTACCTCCTCTTCCATTTGGCCCATTCTACTTTTTAAAGAGTTCTTTTTTTCTGTGAATTTTTGTGCCTCTTTTTCCATTTGGCCAGTTCTGCTTTTAAAGGCATTCTCCTATTGGATTTCTGTACCTCTTTTACCATTTTCCTCTTCTGTTCTTTAAGGTGTTATTTTCTTCAGTATTTTTTTTTTTGCCTCCAATACCAGGCCGTTGACTCTTTTTTCATGATTTTCTCGCATCACTTTCATTTCTCTTCCCAATTTTTCCTCTGCCTCTCTTAATTGATTTTTATCAATGCTTTTCCAGCTCTTCATGACCTGAGACAGGGCTTGTATACATAATTCACCAGAAGTGGGCTGGACTATGATATAATCATTCTAAGATCTTGAGTTACTGTTCCTGTGGGAATAGTTCTTGTCTCAAGTCTTAGGGCTTGTGATTACTATGAGGGGTATAGAATGAGAGTTCTGTGATGGGAACAGGAGTGCAAGGAGCAGGGAGTGTGACCATATCAGAGACATGAGGGATGTTAACTCAGGTCCCTGGGAAATGGGGGAGTGAACATCTTGTACATTTTGCTAGATTGTGAGATCATCCAGAGGGCAAAGGATTATTGTTATGCCAAGCTCTGGGCTCCACCTGGTTGCTGTGCCTTAGCTCTGGGAAACAAATTGTCTCCAAATATTTTGACATATTACAAAATGGGATGTGAAAAGCAGAAGTCCAGAGGAAGCAAGTAGGGGTGGAATGCTGTTGATGTTGGAGGCTTAGTCTCATCTGGGTTTAAAAAGAAACAACATGTACATGTGAAAGGGGGTAAAAGTCTTCTGAACACGCAGAGAGGTGAGAAAATTGGGGAAGAGGGTCAGGGAGGGACTTTTCAGAAGGTGCATGGACTGGGATTTAGGAGGGAGGGGGAGAGGATGGGGGGACTTCTGGAGGCCTTGTGGATTATAATGAGAGGTTGGAGGAGATGGGGGGACTCTTGGAAGGCTGAGTGAGTTGGCAAGTTGGTGGGGGAGAAGATAAAGTAAAAGCGATAGGATAAAAAGAGAGGCTGAGGAAGAAAATAGTGAGTAAAAGATTAGATCCAAAGATATTCACAGACAGTAATTACCACTGTGAATGTGAATGGGATGTTTACAGCAACTCTCTTTGTGGTGACAAAGAACTGAAAATTGCAGGGATCTCCATCATTTGGAGAAAAGCTGAATGGGTTGTGGCTTGTGCTTGTGATGCAACACTACTGTGCTATAAGAAACGATGAGCTTAATGATCTTAGAAAGACTTGTACACAGTGATGCAGAGCAAAGTGAGCAGAATGAGGAAAACATTGTATACAGTAATAGCAATATTGTGTTCACAACAACTTTGAGCGAATGTGTCATTGTGACTGTTATAAAGACACAAAGTCGAAATAAAGGCCGTATTAAAGAGAGCTACTTTCTGCACCCAGAGAAAGTAGTGATAAATAGAAGCATGTAGAGAATAATTTTACATGTATGTGCCTTTTTATATCTGGTGGTAGCCATCTCTAGGGCTGGGGCAGGGGAAGGAAGGAAAAAAAGAAGCTTCCAAGATAATTTTGTTGTATTTTTGGAGGGAATACGAAGTTGTACATGGTAGATTTGCAGTTTTCTGTGCAATCAGCTTCTTTATTGTACTCTTATGAAAATGTTTTGCTTCCTAAATTGAAAAGAAAATAATTTAAAAATAAAAAGATGAGACTCAGTCCTAATCCTCTAAGGCTCACATTCTAATGGAGGAGATAACGTGCAAAGAATTTTGCACATATAAGATATGTGTGTTATAAACACTATTGGAATGTACACATGTACGTACGTATATGCATGTATTATATAAATTTGGTCTAAGGCTTCCCCTTCCTCTTATCTATAAGTTCACTACTCTGTTTGGACTCCATGTCCTTTGGATTTAAGTAAATCTTGCTCTGAATATATTCAACATGAACGAAAATAAATCCTAGAGTTTACCATGCATACATGTGAACATAAGAAATTTTTTAAAATAAATTTTTTTACAAAATATATCAGTTATATTAGTTCTGATGAAGAAGGTATTTCCCATCACCCTCTCTCATGTTCCCCCACACATCTGCCTTCCTCACTGATCAAACACAAACTCTCTCCCTGATTTCATAGGAAGATGCATTTCAGAGGAAAATACTCCTCAGTTTTATTCTAACTGACCATGGAAAAAGCTTATCTCAAAATTCAGCTGGGCTCTTAATGACTGTGGTTTTAGAAGCTGACTGTGATTCTAACAAAGGGTATGGCCTTTGGGCAAATCCTTCTCTGCATTTCAGTTTTGTTCTGTTCTGTAAATTAATGAAAGTTGGACTATTAAAATCTGAAGTGTCCTTCAGCTCTACATTCTGTGACTTTTAATGATTTAGGGGTTGGTGACATTCAAGGACGTGGCTGTGGATTTCACCCAGGAGGAGTGGGGCCTCTTGGACCATGCTCAGAAGGAGTTGTACAAGGGGGTCATGCTGGAGAATGCCCGGAACCTCCTCTCCCTGGGTAAGGACACTTCCTCTGGTAATGCTGAGTCTGCAGTCAAAGGAATATCTTCATGCCCTGGTGTGCAGGGTTTGGAGCCCTGATCTGTTAATAGAGAGAGAAAAGTGTTGGTCTCCTGTCCTGCTGCCTGGAGTTTCCTATAGAAAGTCTGTGCATTGTGTGACAGGAACTTGAGGGTTTCCTTGTTGCTCCTGAAGCTGTCTTTCACCTCTTCTAGGCAGCTTCAAATTAGTGTGGAAGAATCTCAGACCTATAACTAATCTCATGGGTCATTTGGCCTAACCCCCACTTGGCCATGAAATCTGTCTGCCAAGGCTCTGAAAGCTGCTCAGGAGGCTTTTCCTTACAAGCCTGTCCTCTCTGGGATGGGTCTGGGATCTGGAATATTCTTCTTTTTAACAGCATCATTTCTTAGCTCCCAATTTCTACTCGTCCGTCGTATAGTGAGTTTGTCCGAAATCTTCCTTCCTATTGCCCTGAAATTCCAGCACAGATGGTGGGAAAGGAAGGGAAGGGAAGAAGCATTTATTCTCACTTAGTATTTGCCAGGTGCTGGGCCTGGAGCTTTCTTTACAATATTATGTTGCTTTATCCTCACAATTGGGTGATTCTATTCTCCTCATTTGACAGTTGTGGAAACTGAGGCAAATGGAGTTTATGTGACTTGTCCTGTGGCACACAGCTAGTAACTGTCTGAGGCTGGATTCAGACCCTGGCATGCCTCACTCTAGGCCCAGGGCTGTCTCCACTGCACTATCAGCTGCCTCTAATTCGAGAGAATGGAAAGTGTGCCATGAGTCCATCCTTCTATGAAAAAGGTGCACCAAGACCAGATTTTCTGACTCCAACCTGGTTCCCTGATCTTCTCCTCCACTTCTCCCCAAAGCTCACAAAAGAAATGGTATCAGACTATCCTCTAGGAGTCCTGGGAACTACCCTGGGATCATTGCTTACATGATCCTGGCATTTCCAAGAAAAAGAGACTGGCCAAGAAGTAGAATTTGAACCAACTAGGGTTTATTGAGTTTGCCAGCAGGAGACTATCACCTGAAGATGCAAAGACAACCCAAATGAGCAGTACACAAGGTTTCTACAGGTTTCAGAGAGTGAGGAACAGGGGAGGGGGACAGGGCAAAAGCTGGCTCATCTAGGTCCCTGTTCTGAGACTCCAATCTGGTCTTGCATAATAAGCCTTTTTCGCTTGCATTGGAATTAGGAGTTTCTATGAGAATGGGACTCGACAGGATGGGGGGCAGAGGTTTGGCTCCTTCTCACAGCAGGTTCTACAAAAGGAAAATGGAGTACAACCTGCTTTGGGTTACCTGCATTATAAACACTAGAGGTTGAGTACAGGCTCATGTGTGTAAATCTCGCAATTGAGAAGCTCTGGGTCTGAACACCTTTTCCTAAAGAGAACTAAAGGACAAGTTTGTCTCCATGCTCATCTCTGTCTGACTCCCCATGCTCAGGGCTGCCAGTTCCCAGAGAAGACATGATCTCTTCCTTTGAGCAAACGGAAGGCCCATGGATGCTGGAGCAAGAAGGCCTGAGGAGCTGCTGTCCAGGTGAGTGAGTGAAGGCAGATATATGAGAGGTGGGATTACAAGAGGCCGCTATTTGTTCTTGTGGTGAAGCAAGTGGTAGATCTGGGGGCAGGAAGGCCTGACTTGGAATTCTTTTTCAGATATTTCTCAGCAGCAGCTTCATGGGTCAGTCACTGAACCACTGAGTCTCAGTTTCTCCAAAAGTAATAAGAGGGGTTTGGACTCCATGACCTTTCACCTTCTTTCAGGGGATAAATATATGATCCAAAAAAAAGTCATTGTTTGGAATTTGGGGGCATGGAATTCTACTGAGAGTAGTAAAGAGGATTAGGTTCTCCTATCTGAGCTCTTTCCTAGACCTCCTTCAAGTCAACCAACTTCTAAGTGCCTGCTCTGTTCCAGACCCTGTACAAAGGACTGAGCACATAAATCAATACAAGAAACATCCACTGCTCCCATGAAAATCACAGTTTGGTGGGGCAGAGAGTGTGCCAACAGCTATGTAGAAACCCCCTATGGACAGGATAAATTGGAGCTAATCAATAGAGGGAAGGCTCTGAATTTAAGGGGGTCTAGGAAAAGCTTATTGTGAGAGGTAGGCTCTAGCTGGGGATTCAGGGAAGCCAGCAAGAACATTTTAGGCAACAGGGATGGCAACAAAAACCCACAGAGTTTGAAGAGGGAATGACCTGTCCCCAGAATAGAAAGGAGGCCCAAACAAATGGATTATAACATATATGGAGGAGGGGAGGGTGGGAGAAAGAAGACTGGAAATGTAGGTGAACATTAGGAAATGAAGTGCTTTCACAGCCCTAGATAGGGTTTTATATTTCATATTTTGCTGGGGAGCCACCGGGGTCTATTGAATACTTGGTGACCTGGTCAGCTGAGAGTTGAAGGAAGATGAACTTAAAAACTGGATGGGGGATTAGACTGGACTGAGGAGAGAATTGAAGCAGCTGGACCAACCAGCGGGCTCTGACAGTCTCTGAGGTATTGGGTGACAGGGGTCTGAATCAAGAACGTGACAATATAGAGACAAAAGGGGTCTATGGAATGATGTCACAAAGGTGGAATCAAGAGGACTCTACAAGAGGTTGAACATGGGCGTCAGAAGTGTGAGTGTGTGGGAGTTGATGTGGAGGGCATGACATTTCATTTCTGAGCCTGGACTGTTTGGAGGATGCCTTGGATAGCATTAGGAATGGAAGAAGATGGGAAGGTTGGTGGAAAGACAATGAGTTTCCTTTTGGATATGGTAGAAGGAGAACCAAGAGACAGTTATGTTGCTTAAAAGTAGGGAGGGGAAGATCAAAAATAAGGGAGAGACTGAGTGTGTCGAGGCCTGCAGAGAAGTCAAGAAGGATTGGAATTAAGAAATGGCCACTGAATTTTAGCAATTTTAGATTATTGGTACCTTTGGGAGATGGGTTTCACTTGAACAATACATTTCAGAGGTAGGGAGCTTGCAGAAAGTTTTGTTTCTTTCTTTCTTTTTTACTATTATAAATACCCAAATTACCTATAAAGGAGAAATGAAGAAAGATGCCATGCATAGACAGAGGAAAACCTGATAAATAGAAATACGCCTAGAATAATTATACTTGGATATAATTATTTGTGTCTAATTGTCACCATATCTTGGGTGGTGTAACAAGGTAGAAAAAAAGAAAGTTTCAAAGAAAGCCAGGGATAGGAGTTGGAGACACCAAATGGGAATGGAGATCTCTAACTATTTAGCCATAAAATCGAGGAAAGATATTGGACACCTTGTCATGGGGGCGCATGGGTCAAGTGAGAGGGTTTTAAGGATTAAAGAGAAATGATTTTATTTGTGGTTATGGGGAAAGAGTCATCAGTGTGAGAGTGAGTGAAAATTGGTGACAAGAAAGGAGATGCTGGAGGAGGAATATACAGAGGTAGATGAGGGGGCAGAGTGAGATCATTGGCACATGTAAGGGGATTTTCATTAGCAAGCAGAAGAATAGTCTTTCCATGTGATATGGAGAGTCAAAAAGGAGAAGAAGACATCTGATTTATGTGAGATGAGGAGGATAAGAAAGCCCTTGAGTGGTTGGGGGGGAGTGGTAGCAAGCCATGACGGAGGATCGGGGATGAATGAAAAGATTTGGAAGAACTGCTATGATGAGCAGCACAGGTAGTCAGTCAGGGAGATGGCAAAGGATTGCCCTTCCCCAGTGAGGGCCCAGCTGAGATTACATAGCCTAAATTGGTGGTGGATCTGGCAGCCTGGTTTCATGATTTTCTCTCTGTACATTAGCAGCACCTGAGGAGGAGAGATGGCTGCTGCCTTATTCAGGAGTCTTCCAAGGCTAAACTTTGCATAAATCATCAGGCCAAGTCCCTTTCCTAATCTCTGTGGATAATCTCTGTCCCCATTCTTGGAGAATTGTTGGCCAGGTTCATGTAGGTGACCACCACATCAGTTGAGAGAGCTGGGAGTTAGAGACCCATAGGGGCATTATAGCAGGAGACCCTTCAGGAGCCTAGAAAGAAGCCTCTGTAATCTTCAATATTGGTTCTGGTCTGGTTCCACCAGGGTTAGAACCTGACTAAAGAAACTACTTGGAGGTGATGGAGTGCAAGAAAGGGACAGAAACTGGGCTGAGGCCTGAACATATATTCAACAACTAGGGGAGAGACCAGAATGTGGGGAGGTAGAGGCTGGGACTGTTATCAGCCCTGGCCCCAGGCAGAGAATCAATAAACACAGATTAAATGCTTTCTCTTATAGGCACTATGCTAAGCCATGAGGTTACAAATGAAGGCAAAAGACAGTGTCTGCTGTCACAGAGCTCAGAATCTAGTTTATAAACTAATGCTGATACAAGGGAAAGTGAGTGTTTTGGAATGAAAATACATTTAGTTCCACAAGGACATAGGAGAATAAAGCGAGTGACAAGAATACAGGTTTAAGAAGGAGAGCAGAGGGGCAGCGAAGTGGCATAGTGAGTAGAGCACCAGCCCTGGAGTCAGCAGGACCTGAGTTCAAATCCAGCCTCAGACACTTGACATTTACTCAGACATTTACTAGCTATGAGACCTTAGCAAGTCACTTACCTCCAATTTTCCTGCCGTCCCTCTTCCAAAAAAAAAGGAAAAGAAAAGGAGAGCAGAATTGGGAAGGAAAGAGTCAAAATCAAATGAAAATACTAGCTAGCATTTATACAGCAGCTACTATGTGTCCTGCACTGTATAAATCTTGTCTCTTTTTATGCTCACAAGAACCCTAAGGAATAGATGGTATAATTATGCCCATTTTACAGATTAAAAAAATCTGAGACAAACAGAGCTCTTCTGACTTCCCTAGGGTCACCCGACTGGCAAGTTTCTGAGGTGGCATTGGAATTCAGGTCTTCCTGATTCGAGGCCCAGCATTCTGTCTACTGTACCACCACTTGTATTCTCATTTTTTAAACAGAATATGTTGAAAATGCTCACTCATGGATGAGGTGCAAAATGGAAGGTGACTTTCACAAGCTCCTTCCAGGCCTTGGAAATTCATTTTTTTAACCCTCTAAGCACTCATAAGTCATTGCTAATTACTATTTTAAAATTTTGTTTTCCGATGGGCTCTTGGCAAGTACTGTATTAAATGACAAATATGGTGGAAGGTCAGTTGCAAATATTGCTTTGATGTTTTTATTAGTGTTTATATACAAAACAAATTTTGGAAGGATAGGATTTCCTCAGACATGACTCTGTTATTTCTACCACTGGTAAAGTGGCTACACATTCACTGAAATGAATGACCTATGTTGCCAACCAAGTCCTTTGAGAAGCTGCCAGATAGAAGAAGAGTGACGTGAATAGAGCAGAAGTTCAAATTAGAAAACAACCTCAGGGTTAGTGGCATTTTAAGGTCTGTTTTGTAGCTCTTTTGTGGTGGTCCGTGACAGTTTCGTGATGGACTTTACTGTGCATGCCTGGTAAGGGGCTTTGCGTGCCAGTGAATGTGCAACCTTCCTGGAGGTTTGGAAACAATTTGATGTCAAGTTGAGAAACTAAAAGAATCTGTTGTCCTTGGCCAGAAGCAGTTAGAGTTTGACGCACTCACTGCACGATCTCCAAAAGCCATGCTCCTGATCATGGTAGTCTGGAGTCACTGCCAAATCACAACTGTTAAGGTTGAAACATGCACATACTTCTGGTCCAACTAGATAAATATCTTTGTAACCAGATTGGACAATTATTTACTGCTTAAGATGCTCTAATCCCTTGAACAGTTGCCTCCGTCTTTCAAGGGGTTTGTGCATATTTAAAGGGGAAGTGCTGCAAGAAGACTAATAGTGAAACATGCTGTCCAGTTCTGTACCAAAGGGTGATACACTCCAATTCCTGTATGAGACACTTATTTCAGACATGGGCAATGCCATGCATTTTTTTTTTAATTGTGTTTTACGGAAGGCTTTTAATTTTGTTTTAGTAAGCAGAGCCATTTAAAGATAATTTTTAAAAAGAAATAAGTAATGGCTATCTCAAGAAATTGATGAGTCAGAAAAACCTCTTCATGCCTCAGCTAAATACAGAAAAGTGTTGGTATTCTGTATGTGAACTGAGATAGTCTATCAAAAAAATATGAGATTCAAAGTGATCCCCAGGGAGCTTAGGTTATGGTTACTGGTAGAATAGGTCATGAAATAATTTGAATATTTAGCACATGTGCACCAAATGGCATTGTATCTATGAAGAAAGGATTGAAAGTGCTGACAGTGAAAGAGAAAGAGACAGAGCCGGCCCAATCTCAGGGTTTGCATTCTAGTCCCAACTGCTGGGATTTGTGTCAAGTCAGTCAGCCATTCTGAGCTCCTGGTCTGAGTTGTGAATGAGATGAGAGTGATGGCCCCACCTGTGTCACAAGATTGTTGCGAGATCCAATGTAAATTCAAGCTTGAAGCTCTTTGGAAATTCAATCATCTTTGAGATGTGAGCTAAGGGCATTTTAAAATGACCGTTTCTTCCCTTTTGAGATGTTTCTCTTTACCTGGGAAATAGAGAGTAACTAAGATTTTTTTCTGCCTATGAACCAAAGGGGATATAAATATATATGTTTGTAAGTATAATGTCTATTTGTTTTAGTGTTAGTTTTTTGTTTTTTTTTTTAAGATGCAGAGATGAGCCTGGAAATGAAGGAAACTGCTACAGAGCTAAGCCCTTCTGTGGAAGAAACCCCCAAGCAAAGAGTCATGAGTGATGGTCCCTCTGACTTCCATTGGAGAGAAGTCTGCACAACACCTGAGAGTATCCAAACTGGAGAGAAACCGTATGACTGTAATCAATGTGGAAAGACTTTTCCATGTAAGCACAGTCTTGTTATGCATAGAAGAATCCTCCTTGGAGAAAAACCTTATGAATGTAATCAGTGTGAGAAGGCTTTTAGAGAGAAGGGATGTCTTATTGCACATCAGAGAACACGCACTGCAGAGAAACCTTATGAATGTAATCAGTGTGGAAAAGGTTTTAAATCATGGAGCATGCTTACTCGACATCAGAGGATCCACACTGGAGAGAAACCTTATGAATGTAATCTATGTGGACAAGCTTTTATACAGAAGGTTCATCTTATTGGACATCAGAGAACACACACTGCAGAGAAACCTTATGAATGTAATCAGTGTGGAAAAGCTTATAAATCATGGAACAGTCTTACTGTACATCAGAGAATCCACACTGAAATGAAACCTTATGAGTGTAATCAATGTGGGAAAGCTTTTTACTGGCAGAAATGTCTTATTGCACATCAGAAAATCCACACTGGAGAGAAGCCTTATAAATGTTATCATTGTGGAAAGACTTATAGATGGAAGGGCAGTCTTATTGAACATCAGAGAATCCACACTGGAGAGAAACCTTATAAATGCAATCAATGTGGAAAGACTTTCAGACGTAGGAAGTCTGTTGGTGAACATCAGAGGATACACACTGGAAAGAAACCTTATGAATGTAGTCAATGTGGAAAGGCTTTTGCACGGAAAGGTGGTCTTGTTAAACATGAAAGAATCCACACTGGAGAGAAATCGATTAACTGTAATCAGTGTGGAATGACTTTTACACATATGCGCAGTCTTGTTATACATAGAAGAATCCACACTGTAAAGAAACCTTATGAATGTACCCAGTGCAGAAAGACTTTTACACAGAAGGCCTCTCTTACTCTACATAACAGAATCCACACTGGAGAGAAACCTTATGAATGTAATCAATGTGGAAAAGCTTTTAAATGGAGGGGAAATCTTATTACACATCAGAGAATCCACACTGGAGAGAAACCGTATGAATGTAATCAGTGTGGAAAGACTTTTGTATATAAGGATGGTCTTGTTAAACATCAGAGAACACACACTGGAGAGAAACCATATAACTGTAATCAATGTGGAAAGACTTTTACACATAAGCACAGTCTTGTTACACATAGAAGAATCCACACTGGAGAGAAACCTTATGAATGTAATCAATGTGGAAAGACTTTCACATGGAAATGTGGTCTTGTTATTCATGAAAGAATCCACACGGGAGAGAAACCTTATGAATGTAATCAATGTGGAAAGACTTTTACAGATAAGCGCAGTCTTGTTAGACATAGAAGAATCCACACTGGAGAGAAACCTTATGAATGTAATCAATGTGGAAACACTTTTACATGGAAACGTGGTCTTGTTAGACATACAAGAATCCACACTGGAGAGAAACCTTATGAATGTAATCAATGTGGAAAGGCTTTTACAGATAAGCGCAGTCTTGTTAGACATAGAAGAATCCACACTGGAGAGAAACCTTAGGAATGTAATCAATGTGGAAAAACTTTTACATGTAAGTGCAATCTTGTTAAACATAGAGGAATTCACACTGGAGAGAAACCTTAGAAACGTCATCAATGTGGAAAGGCTTTTGTATATAAAGATGGCCTTGTTAAACGTCAGAGAACACACACTGGAGAGAAACCTTATGAATGTAATCAATGTGGAAAGACTTTTACATGGAAACGTGGTCTTGTTAGTCCTAGAAGAATCCACAGGGCAAGAGAAACCTTATGAATATAATCAATGTGGAAAGGGTTTTACACAGAGAGGTGGTGTTTGTTATTGCTCATCAGAGACTCCACACCAGTGAGAAACCTTTCAAATGTACCCAATGTGGAAAGACATTTACACAGAAAGTCTCTCTTATTCTACATGAGAGAATCCACACTGGAGAGAAACCTTATGAATGTACCCAGTGTAGAAAAGCTTTTAAACAGAAGTCCTCTTTTACTAAACATCAGAGAATCCACACTGGAGAGAAACCTTATGAATGTACCCAGTGTGGAAAGGCTATTAAACAAAAGAACCATCTTAACCGACATTAGAGCATCCACACTAGAGAAAAACCTTATGAATGTGATCATTGTGGTAAAACCTTCAGGCTAAAGTCAGTCCTTCTGTACCTTCAAAGAATTCATGTGAGACATAGGAGTCTTATAACTGACCTGAATGAGGAAAGGCATTAAGATGGAGTACAGAGATTCATAGTAGAAAATTCACTCAGGGTACAAGCCATCTATGAACTCCCTATGGGAAGGCTTGCAACCAGAGATCATCTCTTATCCATCCTCTCATCAGAGGATTTATACTGAAAAGAAACCTTATGAATATGCTTCGTGGGACGTGTCTTTCCCTAGAACATAGAGGTCACAGGTGAAGGTTAAATTTTGTGTCTGAATATAACAGAAAGATGAGATAAGGAAAATAATTCATGCCGACCTTCCATGTTGCACAACCAGAAAAGGAGGCAATTGCTGGATAAAGTGCAGAACTATGTGAAAGAATACATCTGGATGTTTTCATAACAAGGAAAAGACTTTGTGCCAATCTTTTGTCAACTGTGGAACAACCATTGGTGAAGGGAAGAAATCAGGTTTGTTTGATGAAGGATATAAGAACTGGAGCAGTTGAGGGGAATGTTGTGTTCTCCCACAGCCACCTGCATGTGTGTATTCAGATTCCATCCAGGCCACTGCAGGTGAGAGTCAAGAAACTTCTCATTAAGTTGAGATCATTTCTGCCTCCTCACTGGGAAATATCACAATGAGCAGCAGGAAATGGGGCAGCAATCACATTTGAAGAAGGCACAGAGACAAGCTCTGAAGAGTGTGGAGTAACAGAGAAGAAGAGGGCAGAGCTCTCAGCCTGGGAATGGGATGGGGAAGGGCAGCAGAGTAAGAGAATGGAGGGGGAGAAGCAGAGAACATCTCTTCCCCAACCATGGCTTAGAGTTGGGATCCCTAGGCAGCTTGGACTGGGGATGACTGGGGATGCAGTGGATGACCTCGGCATCTTCCATGTCTGCCCGAGCTCGAAGCCCTCCACAGAGCCTGCTTCAGCCACCTTCATGGCAATTGTAAGAATTTGTTCTCATCTGCCCATTCCTGGGTGGGAGGGGGTAGTTCCTGTGCTTGGGGTTGGCACCCCCTCCCTGACCCATGGGTTTGTGGCCTTTCAGTAATACTCAAGCTGGCTTAACCAGAGGCAGTTTACCAAGGGTGGCTGTTGGGCATGCTACAGCTTCCTGGGGCCACAGGGGAGAGTTGGGTGACAGGTAGACACCGAAAGCATGTGAAAATGGCTCAGCCAGGCCTCCCATCAGAGAGGCTGCTCCTCCTTGAACAGCCACATACCTGGAAAGCAAGAGAGATGGGGCTACCGACACCCTAGCAAGACAGAGAGAGCATTCCTAGCATGGGGGCAGCCATTGGAAAGGCAGAGGCAGGAGATCAGGTCTTGGTCAAACATGAGCCAGGAGGACAGTCCCTGGGTCAGAGAGCAGGAGGAGGAGGAAGAGAGGAGTGAGGTGGAAAGCGGGGTGGGGCTGGTTATGTGTACCTACTGTGCACCAGGCACCTTGTACATTTTAGCTCATTTGATTCTGCTGCCAGAATTCTCAGGGTCTTTGTTAGTGACATTCTAAATAAGGCACATGGAAACACACATGCACACAGAAACAAACACACATGCTCACAAATGAACACACATAAACACACGTAAACATACATGCACATGCAGATATAGACTTAGATGTAGATTTTCCCCTCCTGAGGTCTGGAACTAACCCAGAGATTGGGGTATGATCAGGTAAGTCCCTTAGGTAGGCTTTTAAACAGAAGTCTTCTTTTACTGAACATCAGGGAATCCACACTGGAGAGAAAACTTATGAATGTAATTGAGTGGAATGGCTGAAAGTCTCTCATTTAAGGAAAAGGAGACTTAATATTTTAGCCTCCACAAAGCCTGAGCTACATCATAAAGTTTAAAGTTAACCCTCCCCCTCCCCGCTTAAACTTGCACATATACCACATATACCCACATCCTGCATCATGCCTGTAACTGCGGTCTTTTAGTTTGGGGTTAAGGTGTTAGATTAAGAATCTTTCCTTGTTTCAAGAATATGAGGCCAGTTATCCCCACAAATGGGGATAGATGTCCAGACTTTGGGATTTTTCTTAGAATTCTTTCGTAAGGGGGTTTTTAGGGGCATTTCTCAGAATTGTTTTGTAAGGGGGTTTGGGGTATATAAACTGCCTGTCTGTTCTGTATAACTTGGCTCCCTACCCCATTCCACCCTGGAGGAGGCGATGCCCAGTTCTTGCATGAGACTTGCAAATAAAGCCTCTGTCTACCTTGAAAGACCTTTGATTGTTATTTCACTTTGGGGGAATTATTGTACCACACATAATCAATGTGAAAAGGCTTTTACAAGGAGCACCCACACTGGAGAGAAACCTTATGAATGTAATCGATGTGGAAAGACTTTTACATGGAAACATAATCTTGTTAAACATGAAAGAATCCACACTGGAGAGAAATCATTTGACTGTAATGAATGTGGAAAGACTTTTACACATAAGCGTAGTCTTGTTATACATAGAAGAATCCACACTGGAAAGAAACCTTATGAATGTTCCCAGTGCAGAAAGACTTTTACACAGAAGGCCTCTCTTACTCTACATCAGAGAATCCACATTGGAGAGAAACCTTATGAATGTAATCAATGTGGAAAGACTTTTACATGTAAGCCCAGTCTTGTTAGACATAGAAGAATCCACACTGGAGAGAAACCTTATAAATGTAATCAATGTGGAAAGGCTTTTGCATTTAAGAATTGCCTTGTTAAGCATGAGAGGATCCACACTGGAGAGAAAGCTTATTAATGTACCCAGTGCAGAAAAACTTTTAAACAGAAGTCCTCTTTTACTGAACATCAGAAAATACACACTGGAGAGCAGACCTTATGAATGTACTCAGTGTGGAAAGGCTTTTAAACAGAGGAAACACCTTAACTGACATTAGAGCATCCACACTGGAGATAAACCTTATGTATGTGATCATTGTGGTAAAACCTACAAAGCTAAAGTCAGTCCTTGTGTACCTTCAGAGAATTCATGTGAGACATAGGCATCTCATAACTGACCTAAATGAGGAAAGGCATTAAAATGGAGTACAGAGATTCCTAGCAGAAAATTCACTCAGGGTACAAGCCATCTATGAACTCCCTATGGGAAGGCTTGTAACCAGAGATCATCTCTTATCCTCTCATCAGAGGATTTATAATGAAAAGAAACCTCATGAATATCCTTAGTGGAAATGTGCCTTACTCTAGAACATGGAGGTCACAGGTGAAGGTGAAATTTTGTGCCTGAATACAACAGAAAGATGAGATAAGGAAAATAATTCATGCCGACCTTCCATGTTGCACAACCAGAAAAGGAGGCAATTGCTGGATAAAGTGCAGAACTATGTGAAAGAATACATCTGGATGTTTTCATAACAAGGAAAAGACTTTGTGTTAATATTTTGTTAACTGGGGAACAACCATTGGTGAAGGGAAGAAATCAGATTTGTTTGATGAAGGATATAAGAACTGGAGCAGTTGAGGGGAATGTTGTATTCTCCCACAGGCCACCTGTGTGCATGTATTCAGAGTCCATCCAGGCCACTCCTTTCCCAGTGACCTCCTCACTGGGAAAGACCACAATGAGCAGCAAGAAATGGGGCAGCAATCACATTTTAAGAAGGCACAGAGACACGCTCTAAAGAGTGTGGAGTAACAGAGAGGAAGAGGGCAGAGCTCTCAGACTGGGAATGGGATGGGGAAGGGCAGCAGAATGAGGAAGAGAATGGAGGGGGAGAAGCAGAGAACATCTCTTCCCCAACCATGGCTTAGAGTTGGGGTCCCTAGGCAGCTTGGACTGGGGATGGCTGGGGATGCAGTGGATGACTTTGGCATGTTCCATGTCTGCCCAAGCTCCAAGCCCTCCACAGAGCCTGCTTCAGCCACCTTCATGGCCGCTGGAAGAAATTGTTCTCATCTGACCCTTCCTGGGTGGGAGGGAGTAGTTCTTATGCTTGGGGTTGGTACTCCCTCCCTCATGGGAGGGTTTGTGGCCTTTCAGTAACACTCAAGCTGGCTTAGCCAGAGGCAGTTTACCAAGGGTGGCTGTTGGGCATGCTGCAGCTTTTTGGGGCCATAGGGGAGAGTTGGGTGAGAGGTGGACACCGAAGGTGTGTGAAAATGGCTCAGCCCGGCCTCCCACCAGAGAGGCTAGTCCTCCTTCAACAGCCACATACCTGGAAAGCAATTAGGGTGGGGCTAAAGACACCCTAGCAAGAGGGGGAGCAGTCCCAGCATGGGGGACAGCCATTGGAAAGGCAGAGGCAGGAGATCAGGTCTTGGTCAAACACGAGCCAGGAGGCCAGTGTCCCTGGGTCAGAGAGCAGGAGGAGGAGCAAGAGAGGAGTGAGGCGTAAAAAGACTGGAAAGGGGGTGGGGCTGGTTATATGTGCCTGCTGTGCACCAGGCACCTTGTACATTTTAGCTCATTTGATTCTGCTGCCAGAATTCTTGGGGTCCTTGTTAGTGACATTCCGAATAAGGCACGTGGAAACACACATGTACACATAAACACACACACACGGAGATACAGATAAACATGTAGATTCTCTCCACAAGGTGTAACAAGATACTGGACTGGCCCAGAGATTGCGTAAAATCAGGTAAGTCCCTTAGGCAGAAAAAGGTAGAGAAAGTTGAATTTTTTTAAAAAAAAAGAGTTTTAAGTATTAATGTGCTAAATGGGCTTTAGTATTTGCAATAAATCCAAGAAACAATGCCTTCTTTTTGAGTCCATTATTTAATTGCCCTGTTAAGCTCCTAGTGGGCAGCTGGGTAGCCTAGTGGAGAGAGTCCTGAGCCTAAAACTCCTTCAGAATTCAATTGAGACCTCAGGTACTTCCTAGCTGTGTGACCCTGGCCATGTCACCCAACCTTGTTTGCCTCAGCTTTCTTATTTATAAAATGAGCTGGAGAAGGCAATGCGAATCATTCCAGTGTCTTTGCCAAGAAAACCCCAAATGGGGTAAGGAAGAGTTGGGCAGGGCCAAAGCTACTGAACAACTAGCTCCTAGGCCTTGGAAGGCAGGGCTTGTGAAGGAGAGGCAGACTGGGTCCTGAGGTCCTGACCTAGGGTGAGATTGGAGGAAAGGGCTCACATCAACTTCGCTCTCTCCCCCAGAGTTCTTCAGAGTCTAGAGGCAAGACACAGGTCAGGACAACTGGTGATGGCCCTGAAGGCAGTGGGATACCTTGGTCTTTTTAAGCTAAAGTCTTTCCCAGGTCTCAGTTTCTCTGAGGCAATGCCCATTCAGAGGCTGAAGGCTAGGGAAGAAATGAAGCTAAAATTTGCCTTCTCAAACGAATCAATCTGGAATAGGAAGACCCTCAGGGTTTCTGACGAAAACAGAAGAAAAAATTGCCATTTTCTCTCACTTTGAATCATCAACACCCAAAATGAGTAATGGAGGCCTGGGCTGGGACCTGTTATTGGCCAGTCAGTGAGAGCCAGGGTGGTTTGGGTATAATGGCATCATCATGTGGATCCATTTGAATCTCAGGTGGCTTTAACAAAGTCTGCCTTGTCAGAGCTAGATTTCAAGAAATCATAAATGAAGACCAAGATGGGATTATTTACACATACTATTTTCTCTTCTTTTAATCTGGGGGACTTATATTTTTGTAAGTATTCATCCTGCTTTGTTTACATTGTCAGTTTTATTGGCCCATAATCAGGCAAAATAGTCTCTAATAATTGCTTTAATTTCATCTTCATTTATTGTGTGTTCACTCTTTTCCTTTTGGAGACTGGTAATTTGATTTTCTTTTAAAAAAAATCAAATTAAACAATGTTGTTTATATTTTCATAAAGCCAGCTCCTAGTCTTATTGATTAACTCAATGTTTGTTTTTGCTTTTTACTTTTCACTTTATTAATCTCTGCTTTGATCTTCAGGATTTCTATTTTGATATTTAAGTGAGATTTTTTAATTTGTTCTTTTTCTAGTTTTTTTTAGTTGCATGCTGTTTCAACAATCTGGGTAGCAGCTGTTGTGGGGGTGAAAGACTAACACAAACCCAACAACAAGCATGCTACCAGCACATTGCAAAAGCCCAGGTTCTTTTAATCTGTTTTACTAAGGAAAGCAACGTTAAGGGGTTAACAAGCTTACTTTAATACAATTACCATTCACTTAGTTCAGGGGGAAAAGCCAGCACCCCGAACTTCAGAGGAAAATAAAAACAAATTACAAACATCGACAGACAGACCAAATACAATTCATATTTACCAACATCTAGGTTCAGCCCTGGAGCTCATAACAAGGTCTAAAAGCCTCTGATGTCCCGAACATCCCACTCAAACTCGTGTAAACTAGGCCATCCCCTGAGGCAAGGAGGACTCCAAGGACTCCCATATCAAATCAAGGAAACAAAGGCCAAACCCTTCAAGGGCACTTGATTGAACTGAGTGCTAATAGCCCATTTTGTTTACCAATACACATGCCCGATTCATGGATCTGGCATTTCTTTTATTTATGTGTTTAGAGATGTATTTTCATTGCTCAATATATAGGAACACCTCTCTACCTTGAAAATACAACACAGAACTGAGTGATAGGTGCTGGAATTGCCATATGGTATCTGGTCCTGTGCCATGGCTAGCACAGAGTTCCCCTGTAATCTCTTCATGACCTGGTGTTCAATCTCCTTAAACTCCCTGGTGTAGCAACAATTTGGCTAGCAACTGCTATAGGGGTGTAAGACCCAACAAGACCAGCAACAAGAGCTACCAGAACAGGTTCTTTGATCTGCTTTACTAAGAAAAGTAACTTTAAGGGGTTAACAATCTCACTTTAATCAAACATACATATATAACTCACTTAGTTCAGGAGGAAAAGCCAGCACCCTGAACTTCGGAGCAAATATACATAAATTACAGAGACAATATAAACAGACCAAATCACAATTCGTAGTTACCACAGAACCGGTGGGTCTGGGTTAGCAAAGCCAGGGGGCAGTTACAATGGCTTGCCCAGAGTCTCTTCAAGTCATATGACTCTTCCAGTGAGTGAGAGCCCCAAACAAAACATCTGGGTTTCTTCAAGTGGGGGTGGGCGTGGGGAGGCACTTTAACAATGGCTGCCCAGGGTCTGTTTAAGTAACATGACACTCTTACAGTGAGTGAGAGCCCACCAAGGAAAAACACCAACCTTTGAGTTCATATACCGTGTTCAGGGTCAAAGGGCATCACCACATGGGACTCAAACCCACATGACCTAAAAGCTTCTGGAGTCACAAACATGTGACTGAAACCCATGTAAACTAGGCTTTCCCTTGAGGCAAGCAGGTCATCCAAGACTCCTGATTTAATGAAGGAAATGAAGGTCAGACTCTTCAAGGGCACTTGATTAAATAAGTGCTCCAAAAGCAAGAACAGTAAAAAAGTCCCACCTTAATTACTGATACATCTGTGTGCTGAGTGCTTCTGGTACTGCTAATGCCACTGCTACCACCCCGGCCTCCGCAGCCCACAACTGGCACTGCTTTTAATGCTACCAACCAGGCTCTCATTGCCTGTAAACTCTTCTGTCTTCCTAAGCTTCATTGAGCTGGAAAAATGACTCATTGTCAATGTTTGTTGGTCATCCCTCTTAGCATTTGATTTGATGCACTTTTTTAAATTGCTTAAAGAGAATGGTGGGGAAGAGCTCAGTGAAAATGCTCACTTCCTTCTGCCATCTTGGCTCTGCCCCCTCCCATCTCTTAACTCACAAGGATTGAATTCAAGACTTTACCTGGGCTATACTGTTTCTATTTCATCCTTCTCCTATCCATCCTGTACAAAGCTGATGACATAATCAGGTGCAGGTCTATCACTCCCCTGCTGAGAAATCTTCCTTCCCATTTGACCTCTAGAATAAAAGATGATCTCCTCACCACAGAATTTTAGGCCCTCCCCAATATGGCCCCTGCTTATCTCTCCAAAAATTCAATTCAGTAAACATTGACTAAGCATCTATTTTGGGCTAGGCACTGTGCTGAGGGTTGGTGATACAACAGACCCCATCCTAAAGGAGCTTACAATCTAATGGAGGAATGACACAGTTGGAAAGGGGGATGCCAACAGGGAAAACTTGACATGGGGGCATCATTATGCTCCTCAAACCAAGCAGAGCTACAGATAGAAAATGGAAAGTTAGTTGGAGAGCCTAGATCTAGCTCTCTGTAGCAAAAAGCTTTGGGAGGAGATTAGTACTCCTCCCTCTAGTCCTCCAATCAGATAAGACAGGAAGCTGAGGGAGTTGGGAAGGTGTTGAGTATCCAAAGCTGAATTAAACAACATGATGTTGAGATTTCAGGCAATCAAACCCCAGAATGGAAGTCATGTTCCTTGCAGTCCAAAGCAGCAGAGCTGCTGATGGAAGCTCATTGGTCCTCTTGGCTAGTCATCATTCCAGGCAAAGTGTTCCTCACACATGATGGGCCACCTCTGCTATGACTGAAAAAGTGACCAAGTATTCCACGATTCTCTGGCTTAGCTTAGAAAATGTTCCATAGCTTTTGGTCCCAAGGGGAGAACCTGGCCACAGACAGGTGTGTGGTCTCACAGCCATAGTCACTGCCCAAGTGGAGTGTAGCTAACTACTCTATAGTCTTACAACTAGACAGAAAGGACAAAGTGAAGCTTTTTCCTCCTTTGATGCTTTGAACCCAGCCACCTCCATGAATGACACTGGAACCATTAGAACGAGGAAGGACATAACAAATTTTTTATTTTTTTATTTTTATTTTTTTTTATTTTTAGTTCACAACACATGGTTCTACATAATTTTGAGTTCCAGATTTTCTTCCCTCCCTCCCCAAGATGGCATGGAATCTGATATATCTTCCATGTATAACTTCACATTGAACTTATTTACACACTAGTCAAGTTGTGGAGAAGAGTTATGACCAATGGAACGAACCATGAGAAAGAAGAAACAGAACCAAAAAAAAAAAAAACCCTCCAAAAACAAAAACAAAACAGAGAAAAAAAAAGGGGGAGTGGGGCAGAAAGGTAAGCAGAAAGTGTGCCTCAATCTGCATTCAGACTCCATAGTTCTTTCTCTGGATGTAGATAGCGTTCTCCATCATGACTCCTTCGGAGTTGTCCTTGCACCTTGTGTTGCTGAGAAGAACGAAGTCTGTCAGGGTTGGTCATCACAGAATCCATATATCTGCAGTTGTGTATAATGTTCTCCTGGTTCTGCTCTGCTCACTCACCATTTAGTCATGTAGGTGTTTCCAGGTTGTTATGAAGTCCATATCATTCCCATTTCTTATGGCACAATAGTATTCCATTACCTTCATATACCACAGCTTGTTCAGCCATTCCCCAATTGATGGGCATCCCCTTGATTTCCAATTCTTAGCTACTACAAAAAGAGCCAGTATAAATATTTTTGTACATATGGGTCCTTTTCCCACTTGTGTGATCTCTTGGGGATATAACCCTAGAAGTGGTATTGCTGGGTCAAAGGGTATGAACATTTTTATAGCTCTTTGGGCGTAGTTCCAAATTACTCTCCAAAATGGCTGGATCATCTCACAACTCCACCAGCAATGTAACAATATTCCAATTTTCCCACATCCTCTCCAGCATTTATCATTTTCCTCTTTTGTCATTTTAGCCAATCTGACAGGAGAGGTGTGGCACCTAAGATTTGTTTTGATTTGCATTTCTCTAATCAGTAGTGATTATGAACATTTTTTCATATGCCTATAGATATCTTTCATTTCTTCCTCTGAAAACTGCCGGTTCATAACTTTAGACCATTTCTCAGTTGGGGAATGACTTGTATTCCTATATATTTGGCTCAGTACCCTGTGTATTTCAGAAATGAGGCCTTTATCAGAGACACTGGTTGTAAAGATTTTCTCCCAATTTCTGCTTCCCTCCTAATCTTTGTTGCATTGGCTTTTTTTCTACAAAAACATTTTAATTTAACATAATCAAAATTATCCATTTTGCATTTTGTAATGCTCTCTATCTCTTGTTGGATCATGAATTCTTTTCTTTTCCATAAATCTGATAAGTAAACTATTCCTTGCTCTCCCGTACTGCTTATCGTATCAGCCTTTATTCCTAAATCATGAACCGATTTTGACTTTATTTTGGTATATGGTGTAAGATATTGGTCTATGCCCAGTTTCTGCCCTACCATTTTCCAATTTTCCCTGCAGTTTTTGTGAAATAGTGAATTCATAGCCCAGCAGCTGGCCTCTTTGGGTTTATCAAAGAGTAGATTGCTATAGTCGTTGACTTCTCCATCTTCTGTTGCTATCCTATTCCACTGATCCACACCTCTGTTTCTTAGGCAGTACCAGGTAGTTTTGATGACTGCTGCTTTATAGTACAGTTTAATATCTGGTATGGCTAGGCCACCTTCCCTAGCATTTCTTTTCATTAATACTCTAGATATTCTAGACCTCTTGCTCTTCCTGATGAATTTTGTTATTATTTTATCCAGCTCTGTAAAATAATTTTTTGGTAGTTCAATTGGTATGGCACTGAATAGATAGATTAATTTAGGTAAAATTGTCATTTTTATTACATTAGGTCAGCCTAACCATGAGCAACTGATGTAATTCCATTTATTTAGATCTGACTTTATTTGAGTGAAAACTGTTTCATAATTATGTTCATATAGTCCCTGGGTTTGTCTTGGCAGATAGACTCCCAAATATTTTATAGTGTCTACAGTAGCTTTGAATGGAATTTCTTTTTCTACTTCTTGCTTGTTAGTAATGTATAGGAATGCTGAGGATTTATGTGCGTTCATTTTATATGCTGCAACTTTGCTAAAGTTGTTTATTATTTTGAGTAGTTTTTCACTTGATTCTCTAGGATTCTCTAAGTAAGTCATCATATCATCTGCAAAATGTGATAATTTAGTTTCTTCTCTGCCTATTCTAATTCCTTAAAATCCTTTTTCTTCTCTTATTGCTACAGCTAACATTTCTAGTACCAAATCTAATTCTGAAGAATGAGTGGGCCAAAGAACAAATCAGAGAAACAATTAATAACTTCATTCAAGAGAATGACAATAATGAGACAACATACCAAAACTTATGGGATGCAGCAAAAGCCGTTCCTAGGGGAAGTTTTATATCTCTAAATGCTTACATGAATAAAATAGGGAAAAAGGAGATCAATGAATCAGGCATGCAACTGAAAAAGCTAGAAAAAGAACAAATTGAAAATCCCCAATTAAATACCAAATTAGAAATACTGAAAATCAAAGGTGAGATTAATAAAATTGAAACCAAGAAAACTATTGAATTAATAAATAAAACAAAGAGATGGTTTTATGAAAAAACCAATAAAATTGATGAACCTTTGGTCAATTTGATTTAAAAAAAGAAAGAAGAAAATCAAATTACCAGTATCAAAAATGAAAAGGGAGAATGCATCACTAATGAAGAGGAAATCAAGACAATAATTAGGAATCATTTTGCCCAATTGTATGCCCATAAATTTGACAACGTTAGGGAAATGGATGAATATTTACAAAAATATAAATTGCCCAGGTTAACAGAAGAGGAAGTAAAATACCTAAACAACCCCATCTCAGAAAAAGAAATTGAGCAAGCCATCAATGAACTCCCCGGGAAAAAATCTCCAGGGCTAGATGGTTTTACATGTGAATTCTATCAAGCATTTGAAGAACAATTAATTCCTATACTTTGTAGACTATTTGGGAAAATAGGTGAAGAAGGAGTCCTACCAAATTCTTTTCATGACACAAATATGGTAGTAATACCCAAGCCAGGTGTAACCAGAATGGACTTTGTTTTCTTTGAATGACTCAGCTTACCTCATTGATCTTCCCTGGACACTGGGGCTTGCTCTTCCGGGGCAGGAAGCCCAGCGACCATGCCAGGAATCAGAGAACTTCCTGTGTGATGAGTCATGGGGCTGGCTGAGGGGAGGTGTGTTAACCTGGTCTACGCTAGGGGGAGGGGCCAAGTCAAGAACCAATCAGCCCTGGTCATTCAGGTGGCGCTTGATGATGTCAAAAACTCTATAAGAGGGGAGAGGACAGTTAGAAGATCCCCTTTTCCTTTTCCAGTTGGAGCCAGAGACACCTACAGCCGAAGCTGAGCTGCCGGTAGCAGAGCTGACTAGAGGCTAGTGGGTAATCTTCTTACCGTAGAGGGGAAGCATGTATACGATTTTGCCTTATACCATCTCGCTTCTCTGTGGCCTTTTGGTTACCCTTATAAGGCGGACTTATTGGGCCTGGAAGCTTTTGATGAAAATATCAAAATGGGGACGCTGGTTTGTGGGCTTGTTACTGTGGAGTGTAAATGCATGCTTTAGTTCTCCTGCCTTCTGCCTAGAGAATTCCTTATATCCTGCGGTTCCGGACCTTTTAGGCACATATGAGATTCTCTTTGAAATCATAAATTCTGCCTTCCTAATATACCACGTACAGTCAAAACAGAGAAAGAAAATTATTAACCAATTTCCCTAATGAATATTGATGCAAAAATTTTAAATAAAATATTAGAAAAAAGATTGCAGCAATTTATCATGGGAATAATACACTATGACCAGGTAGGATTTATTCCAGGAATGCAAGGCTGGTTCAATATTAGGAAAACTATTAGCATAATTGACCATATCAACAACAAAACTAGCAGAAACCATATGATCATCTCAATAGACACAGAAAAAGCCTTTGACAAAGTACAACACCCATTCCTATGAAAAACACTAGAAAGCATAGGCGTAACAGATTTTTTCAATGTAAACAGATGGTTATAGATGTCTCTCATCCTGGAAAGGCCAGAGTTCCCAAGACTGAAATTTGTGAACAACTGACCAAGACATCCGAGACAACTCTACATGTCATTTTTGTCTTTGGATTCAGAACCCATTTTGTAGTGGTAAAATAACAGGTTTTGGCATGATTTATGATCCTCTTGACTATGCATAAAACCAAAAAAATCCAAAGTAAGACCTGCAAGGCATGGCCTCCATGAGAAGAAAAAGGCATGGAGAAAAAAGTAAAAGGAACAGAAGAACAGAACTGTCTACTGGCTGCTTCCCTACTGTCTGCAAACATATCCATGTCTCCCCATCTTCAAAAAGAAAAAAAAAACCCTTCCCTTGACCTTTCCATTCCCATTATCAGCCTTTGTCTCTTCTGTCTTTTGTGGTTACGCTCCTCAAAAAAAATCTGAAATAGGTACCTCCACTTTTTCTTCCCTCATCTTCTGGATACCTTACTATCTGGCTTCTGACCGAAGCATTCACCAAAACCACCAGTGGTGTCTTAATTGCCAGATCCAATGGCCCTTTCTTGATCCCATTCCTTGACCTCTCCTCAGCCTTTGGCACTGCTGTTTTAATCTCTTTTCCTTGATATTCTCCTCTCTAGGTTTCCAGGACACTCCTCTCTCTGGTTCTCCTGACTCCTCTTTCTTACCCTCTTTTGCTGGATGTTCACTTAGGTCATGCCCACTAACTATAGGTATTCCACAGGGTTCTGTCCTGGGCCCTCTTCTGTTCTCTTTAAATACTATTTTGCCTGCTGTTCTCATTAGCTCCCCAAAATTCAAATATCATCTATGTGCAGATGATTCTCAGATCTATTTCTCCAGTGCTAACTTCTCTCCTGCCTTACAGTATCACACTTCCAAATGCCTGAGACTTCTCAAACTGGACTTCATACACATCATGAACTCCAACTGTCCACAACTTAACTTATTCTTTCCCAACAATCTCCCTTTACAGATTTCCCTATCACTGTTGTGAGCACTACTCTTCTCCCAGTACCCCAGGCTCACAACCTTGGTGTCACCCTCACCTTCTCCCTCTCTCATTCCCATATCCAATCTGTTCCCATGCCTGTCCATTTCACCTTTGTAACATCTCTTGAATATTTTCCACTCTCTCCTCAAACACGACTCTGCTGAAGGCCTTCATTTTCCTTATGCCTGGACTGTTGCAGTAGCCTGCTGGTGAGTCTGCCTGCCACAAAGTTCTCCCCAGGCCAGCCCATCCCCCAACAACTTTCCTAAAGCACAGGTCTGAACATGTCACCTTCATACTCAATGCTCCAGTGGCTCCCTATTGCCTCCAGGATCAAGAACAAAATCTTCTGGTGTTCAGACCTTTTTATGACCCAGGTCCCATCCCACATTTAGTCTTCTACCTTACACACCCCTGTACTCTTCAAACCAGTGACAACAGCCTCCTTGTTGTTTCACAAATAAGACAATCTGCCTCATGGACACCGGGCATTTTCTCTGGATGTCCCCTTGTATTGGCAACCAAAAATGGGCTCCTTAGCACTTAGTCAACAAGTGCCCTTGACTAGTTTGGCTTTTTCCCCTGAACTGAATGCTGTTTGTATGTTGGACTGGAGTAAGCTTGTCGGCCCCTTCACCTTGCTTCCCTTGCTTAGGCTGATGGAAAGAACCTCTGCTTTCCCGGTCAACCCCTTCACCTTGCTTAAGCAGATTGAAAGAACCTGTGCTTTCCCCGGCGTACCTTACACCCCCGCAGAAGCTGGATGGTTAAAAGCAGCTCCCGTTGGAGCCAGAGGCTGCTATAGCCACAGCCACAGCCACAGCCGAAGCAGGAGCTGCCAGTAGCAGAGCTGACCTACGGGAGGAAGCTGAACAAAGACTTCAGGCCAGTGGGTAATCTTTTTACCATAGAGGGGGAAGCATGATTTTGCTTTACAAAATCATGCTTCTCTGTAGCCTCCTGGTTACTCTTTCAAGGCGTACTTATTGGGCCTGGAAACTTTTCATTAATATGTCAAAATGGGGATGCTGGTTCATGGGTTGGTTACTGTGGAGCCTAAGTATATGTTTTGATTCTTCTGCCTTCTACTTTGAGAGTTTCTTATATCCGGCGGTTCTGAACCTTTCAGACATGTTTATGATCCTCTTTGAGATTATAAACTCTGCCCTCCTAATACATTTGGCGATGAGGATGGGATCGCTAGGTATAAGATCTCTATTTAGAAGCAGAACAATTTCAGAGGAAGTGATGAATATCCCAGGATGGGAGGATCCATTTTATTCCTCCCTAGCAAAAGAATTGGCTAAAAAAGCTGGACCCTGTGAAAACTGGGAACCAAGGCTACGGAGAGGAGATCCTAGGGATTTGGAAAAGTGTTTACAAGAAGTTGGGATTCAGTCAGGGGCATCACTATCTAGGCAAAGCTGGAAAGTGTTATCAGCCTACTGGCTAGTATACGAAAGATTGAGATTAAGTGAAAGACATGGGGGCACTCCTACCCCACAGCAAGAAGGGGAATCTCAGATAGCAGGAGACCAAACTGACTCAAATAAGAACTTTTCTATTAATGTGGCTAGGAGCAACAGGAGACCAAATAAGCCAAGAGTGCATTCCAACCTAGCCCAGAAAGAGCCTGACTGCCTGCTTCGTCCTAGCCATGGTGGCAGAGGAAGTGAGTGGGGGGAAAATGAGACAATGTTAGGGGCTGAGGCACAAAACACTATTGGGGTTCAGGATGTCCCTCACACAGAGAATAGGAGATGGTTAAATGATCAGACAAGGGCTCGACCCATACAAAGGAGGAAGACAGAAATCCGAGGTGAAGATTCAGTTACAAGGGAAATTCAGGAAGATTTCTCACCGCAAGAGGTCACAGATATTTTGAGTAGATTCAGCCAAAGAATAGGAGAACCATTAATATCTTGGATGGTAAGACTCAGTGATCAAGGGGCCAGTGGAATATCAGTAGATAGGACAGACTGTATGAGATTCATAGGTATCAGCCATGATCCTCTAGTTCAACAAGCTTTTAGGGAACATCATCAGCAAGGAGATGGTGATAGCAGGACTACTCTGTTGGCGTTAGCCGCTGTGGGATGCAATAAGAGATATGCTACTGATTCTATGTGGCCCACTGAGCACAGACCCTGGTATTCACTTAGAGATTGTATCATGAGACTAAAGGAGGAGGTGATGAAGACTGCCATTATGATAGGAACCGTAGACAAATATTACAATGATCCAATGGGACTGCCTCATAGGAATTTAATAATTAGGACAGCTCCCCCTGCTTATAAACAACTAATTTTAAATTTATTACTTGGAGAAGTAGGGAGCCGTCTTACAACAGTGATAAATAAGATTTTACAGTTACATGACTTAGGTGACTGGGGAAGGGATAGATCTCCTCGAGAGAGAAGGGTGAATAACCAGCAAACTTGGCGCCAAAGGAGAGTAACAAGGAAAGAAATGTTTACTGCTCTATTGAGAGCAGGGGTGGGTTTTGAAATGATAGATGGCATTCCAACCAATGAATTATACAGAATGTACAGAGATAAAGGACTTGATAACAGGAGAAACAGGGAAATAAGAACTGCTCCTGCAAGCCCACAAGCCACTCAGAGTGAAGGTGACCTTGTGTGATTAACAGATGAAAACTTGTACATCTGGGGAAAGGCTGGGAGGACAATCCTAGTCTCTATCTAGGATGGGATCCTCTTAGTTTAGTTTTCCCATTGTGTTTCCTTGTACATCTGGGGAAAGGCTGAGAGGACAATCTTAGTCTCTATCTAGGGTGGGATCCTCTTGGCTTCCTCATTATGTTCCTTTTGAAAAGAAACATTTCCCACCTGAGTTTGGCTCTGGTGTTGGATCTTTGCATAACTGAAATCTCAACCAAACTTGAGATGATTTTATTTGAAGAATAACAGTCCATACTTGTCTACTCTTTTTGTCCTTTGTTTTGGCTAACCTAGTTGCTAGTTCTGTTTCCTTTAGGCTTAAGCACCCTGCACTTTCTGGTGACTGCCTAAGCACATAGCATTCTTGGAATTCCTGCCAGCTCGTTAAAGAACTGACCTCTGGAATGGGACTTTTTGGGGCAGGGCCATCTCTACATCCAATTTCAGCATGAAGAAGCTATGGAAAATGAGATCTTCACCCCTTACCCCAAGATTTTGAGCCCCAATCATTCAAGGGGGGTGGGAATGATGAGTGTTCTGTTTACTTATTTTGTGTTATCCTTGCTATGTTGTTTTATTGTTATGATATTATTGATCCTATGTAATGGATACAAGGATCTAGGGGTGGACATTTGAATTATTAATAATTATTTTGGGGATGATTGATTGAAGAGATTATCTTGCTGGGACCTAGGGGTGGATCACATTTGAATCGTAAACCAATATTTAGGAATGTCACCAAATGATATGTTTTGCTTTATAATGAATGATATGTTTTAGTTTCCTTTGTAATTGGATCACAATGTATGTTCTAGGATACATGGCTGATTAGATTATGTATCCTATAACAAGGGGTGGAGTGTATTGGCAACCAAAAATGGGCTCCTTAGCACTTAGTCAACAAATGCCTTTGACTAGTTTGGCTTTTTCCCCTGAACTGAATGCTGTTTGTATGTTGGACTGGAGTAAGCTTGTCGGCCCCTTCACCTTGCTTCCCTTGCTTAGGCTAATGGAAAGAACCTGTGCTTTCCTGGTCAACCCCTTCACCTTGCTTAAGCAGATTGAAAGAACCTGTGCTTTCCCCGGCGTACCTTACACCCCCGCAGAAGCTGGATGGTTAAAAGCAGCTCCCGTTGGAGCCAGAGGCTGCTATAGCCACAGCCACAGCCACAGCCGAAGCAGGAGCTGCCAGTAGCAGAGCTGACCTACGGGAGGAAGCTGAACAAAGACTTCAGGCCAGTGGGTAATCTTTTTACCATAGAGGGGGAAGCATGATTTTGCTTTACAAAATCATGCTTCTCTGTAGCCTCCTGGTTACTCTTTCAAGGCGTACTTATTGGGCCTGGAAACTTTTCATTAATATGTCAAAATGGGGATGCTGGTTCATGGGTTGGTTACTGTGGAGCCTAAATATATGTTTTGATTCTTCTGCCTTCTACTTTGAGAGTTTCTTATATCCGGCGGTTCTGAACCTTTCAGACATGTTTATGATCCTCTTTGAGATTATAATCCTCCTAATACACCCCTACATCTGAAATGAATTCTCTCATTTCCATTTCCTAGCTTTCTTCTAGTCCCAGCTAAAATCCCACTTTCTACAAGAAGCCTGTCCCAATATCTCTTGAATGGAATATCTTGTTCTGTTAATTACTTCCTCTTTATTTCATATGTATCTTGTTTGCACATAGTGGTTTGCAAGTCACCTCCATTAGATTATGAGTACTACAAGGACAAGGACTGTCAATTAACTTTCTTTGTATACCCAGTGTTTGGCCCATAGTAGGTCCTTAATGTTTATGGACTTTGAAAGAACATGAGAGGAAGTTAACTGAAACCGATACTGTGGGGAATCAAATAAGAATCTGCTTTCTCTAAGAGGCTTTTACTCATTCAGATTTTCTGAAATCCTTACGTTCGTTACACTCATTTTGGTTTTCCCTTAAATTATTTTTATTTTGAATTTAATAATCTTTACAAAACATTTCATTACACAAAGAACAAAAATAGTGATTGTGTAAGGACCATTAACTTCTGTTAGCACAGCTTCTTTAAAGCATATATAAAATTGAAAAAGGTAGTAACAAAATTGCCTTAAACATCTTTTTTGGGGAGGACTCTTTAAATATTTTCACAATTCTTTTTTTAAAACCTTCTATCATTACTCACAAACTCACACCAGCTCGAAGAGAAGCCTTTCCTCATATTAGTTGTATGTCTAAAGCTGAATTTCTCATCATATACCTGTCTATCACCTCCCTGACTAGGGATGGGTGGCACACTTCATTGCCAACTTTCTGAAGTCATGACTGGTTATTGCTTTGAGAAATGCTATCTTTCAAAGTTGTTTGATTTTAAATTGTTGTGATCATTGTGTAAAATGACTTCCTGGTTCTCTTCATTTTACTTTCCATTAGTACATACAAGGCTTCCTAGCTTTCTCCCAATTTATAAGGCTCATTATTCCTTACAGTGCAAGAATATTCCATTTCATTCACATACCACAGTTTGGCCATTTCCTGATTGGTGGACACCTGCTTCATTTACAATTCTTTGCCTCAAAAAAAAGTGCTGATTTAAATAATTTTATACATAGAGGCTCTCTATCTCTCTGATCTTTTGGGGATATATGCCTAGAAGTGTTAAGACTAGATCAGCAGTTTAGTAAATTTTTGACTTCTTTCAAATTGCTTTCTAAAATAGTTGGACCAATTCATAGTTCCCCCAATAATGCGTCAGTATTGTCTTACTCAGCCCATCAAACTATGTACATTTTTCATCTAAGCCTTTTATCTTTATTCATTACATTCATAAAGTTTCCCATTCGTAAGTCTTCTCTACAGTAGGAATTTTTGATTCATAGTAAGATCTACAGGTGCAGTGGATAGAGCACTGGGCTTGGAATCTGGAAGACTAATCTTCCTGAGTTAAAGTTTGGCCTCAGACACTTAGTAGCTGTGCAGCCCTGGGCAAGTCACTTAACCCTGTTTGCCTTGGCTCCTCATCTGGAGAAGGCAGTGGCAAACCACTTCAGTATGTTTACCAAGAAAACTCCAAATGGGGGTCCCAAAGAGTTGAACATTACTGAAACAGCTGAACAAGATCTAGGCTTTGAAGGGCTTTCCATATTGATTAAAAGCAAGTTTTCTCTCTGCAGTGTGGATGGGTGAAGAGTAAAGCATTTGGAGGAAAACCCTTTCCTCAATAATTATTCAATTTCTCTCCAATGTGAACTCTTATGTTGAGTAAAACATTCTCAGTTGAAAGGACTTCTCATATTCATTAGGTTCCTCTTTAGTAACAATTATGTGACATAAAATAAGGTATGTGCTCTGAGGGAAAAACTGCTGATGCCCATTCATAAAGATTCTATCTAGTATGAAATATTTGATGTTGAATAAACGATAGCATAGCCTTGAAGACTTTCCCACACTCATATTGTCATTCTAATGTGAATTCTTTGGAGAGTAAATTCTGTGTGCTAGCAGAAAGCACTTTCACCTTCAATGACTTCAGGTTTCTCTGTAGTGTGTATTACCTGGTGTACATTTAAGTTTTCCTCTTTTATCAAAAACCAGAAGACATTCATTATATTTGTAAGATATTTTCCCCTAAGATAAATTCTCTGGTATAAACTAAATTTGAAGCTTAGGGAAAATGCCTTCCCATAATCATTACATGTGTCAGATAGCACCATTATCAATTCTTAAAAGGCAAATGTGGCATTATGAAAAGAGCTTGTCTCAAAGTCAGGAAGTCTTGGTTCCAGGTACCACCACTAATACATACTTGTGTTAAGCCGAGGACATCACTTTGTTTTCCCAAGCGACTCTCTAAGGTTATAAGTTACAGAGAAGGCACAAAGGCTACTTTGGTAGTTTCCTCCTCTAGGAGTTTTCTATATCAATGAAGCAACAGGTCCAGTCCATATATCTATCCCCTAAGGAGTTTTCAATTGTACATTAAGTTTTCCTCTCCAGCAGCTCTTTCTACATTTATTACATTTTAAAGAATTTGCCCTAACATAAATACTATGAGGTATGCTAAGTTGGCAACTCAGATGGAATGCCTACTCACCTTTAACATATTTAAAAAGTTTATCTCCAGAATGAGTTGGCTGATGTCAGAGAGAAGCTTTGGGCTCTGAAAGGCCTTTCCACATTTATACAGTATCTTTCAAGTATGAGTTAGTCTGATGTTTGAATAAGATTTGAGCTCTGGTCAAATTCCTTTCCATGTTCATTAGGATTCTGTCCGGTAAGAATTGTCTGATGTGCAATAAGACGCAGCTTCTGGTGGAAGAACTTCCCACATCCATTACATTTATAAGGTTTTTCTCCAAGATGAATTCTCCGATGGAGAATCAGTTGTGAGCTCATTATGAATACCTTTCCACATTCCTTACAATCATAAGGCTTCTCTCCAGTATGACTTCTCTGATGTGCAGCAAGATGTGCAGTCTGGCGGAAGAATTTCCCACATTCATTACACTTATAGCATTTCTCTCCAGTGTGAATTCTCTGATGGAGAATAAGTTCTGCATTCTGGAAGAAAGTCTTCCCCCATTCATGACATTCATATCATGTTTCTCTATTGTGAATCTTCTGATGTAGAGTAAGACTTCTGCTCTGGACAAAGACTTTCCCACACTCACTGCATTCATAAGATTTCTCTCCACCAGAATGAATTCTCTGATGTTGAGTAAGGTCTGAACTCTGGCAGAAGGCCCTTTCACATTTGTTATATTTATATGGTTTCTTTCCAGTATGAATTCTCTGATGTGAACTAAGATGTGCATTTTGTCTGAAGAACTTCCCACATTCATTACACTTACATGTTTTTTCACCAAGATGAATTCTCCGATGGAGAATAAGTTGTGAGCTCATTCTGAATGCCTTCCCACATTCCTTACAATCATAAGGTTTCTCTCCAGTACGACTTCTCTGATGTGCAGTAAGATGTGCAGTCTGCCGGAAGAATTTCCCACATACATTAAGCTTATAGGGTTTCTCTCCAGTGTGAATTCTCTGATGGAGAATAAGTTCTGCATTCTGGAAGAAAGTCTTCCCACATTCATGACATTCATATCATGTTTCTCTATTGTGAATCTTCTGATGTAGAGTAAGACTTCTGCTCTGGACAAAGACTTTCCCACACTCAGTGTAATCATAAGATTTCTTTCCACCAGAATGTATTCTCTGGTGTTGACTAAGGTCTGAGCTCTGGTGGAAGGCCCCTTCACATTCGTGATATTTATATCATTTCTCTCCAGTACGATTTCTCTGATGTGCAGTAAGATGTGCAGTCTGGCAGAAGAATTTCCCACATTCGTTACACTTATATGGTTTTTCACCAAGATGTATTCTCCTATGGAGAATAAGTTGTGAGCTCATTCTGAATGCCTTCCCACATTCCTTACAATCATAAGTCTCCTCTCCAGTATGACTTCTCTGGTGTGCAGTCTGGTGGAAGAATTTCCCTCACCCATGACACTTATAGGGTTTCTCTCCAGTGTGAATTCTCTGATGGAGAATAAGTTCTGCATTCTGGCAGAAAGTCTTCCCACAGTCATGACATTCATATTGTGCTTCTCTATTGTGAATCTTCTGATATAGAGTAAGATTTCTGCTCCAGACAAAAACTTTCCCACACTCACTGCATTCATAAGATTTCTCTCTTCTAGAATGATTTCTGTCATGTTTAAAAAGGTCTGAGCTCTGGTGGATGGCCCTGTCATATTTGTTACACTTATATGGTTTCTCACCAGTATGAATTCTCTGATGTACCTGAAGCTTTGTCTACTGACTAAATACCATCCCACTGTGTTACATTCATAAGGTTTTTCTTCAAAATGAATTCTCTGATGCATGCTAAGTTGTGAGCTCAACTGGAATGCCTTTCCGCATTCCTTATATTCATACGGCTTCTTCACAGTATGACTTTTCTGCTGTGCAGCAACATGTGTACTCTTGTGAAAGAACTTCTGTTTCCACAATCCAGCTAGCAGCTTCTGTGGGGATGTAAGATCCTACTGACTATGCCATTTGTTTCCACTATCAGGCTAGCAGCTTCTGTGGGGGTGTAAGATCCACCCACAGCCAGCACCCCGAAAGCTGCCAACAACACAGGTTCTTTTGATCTGCTTAACTAAGGAAAGCAAGGTGAAGGGGTTGACAAGTTTACTTTAATCTAGCATACAGACAGCATTCACTTAGTTCAGGGGAAAAAGCCAGCACCCTGAACTTCAAAATAAAACACAAACAAATTACAAATATCAATAGACAGACCCAATACAATTCATAGTTACCAACATCTAGGTTCACCCTGGGAGCTCAGAACAAGGGCTGGCCCAGAGTCATGCACCACCACTGCTGCGGCAAAGAGCTCCAAGGAACAGACAAATACACTGAATTACTCAAAGGAAACAAAAGCCAACTAAGGGCTAAGAGCCCATTTTGCTTACCCACACACTTACTGATAGGTATCCTAGACATGGTCAAATGTATACTCCCTTACATCCCTCTGGTCGAGCAAGACGTTTGATGGAAGCCATCTGGATGTTTCTAGTCGGCCCTGACCAATGGTTGACTTAGTGATGTTTCATGGTCAAAACCACACCCCCAGCTAGCTCCCCCTTGGGCTATTTCCCAGTGAACTCTGGGTAAGATACCTGCCCAGTAGAAACATAAAGTGCATGTTCCTTTAAGAACTGACAACCCCTTAACCACTCCCTAATCCCACCCCAAAACACCTAATTGACATGTTTCACCTCCACACCTCATATTTAAACTTTCCCTGTGCCCTTGTAAGGTTGCAGGTTCCCTAAGAACTCTTGTCCCTGGTAAAACATAATAAATCTTTGCCACCTTCACTTGAAGAATGTTTGAGATCATGAATTCATCCCAGATGGCCCCAACTCTCTGCAGTATTGGGTTCCTTGAGGGGCACTCCCCCTCAACGACCCCATCTGGGAACTGCAGTCTTGGGGTTCCTGGACCTCACCTCCCTCAACAAGACCATGAGAAAGAAAAAGTAAACAAAAAAGAAAAGAGTCTGCTTCTCTCTCTATTGAGACTCCATAATGCAGGTTAGTAACTGGAGCTCCCCGCTTCTGGATCAGGATCTGTGAGGATCCCTCCAGGTTCCAACACTCCCTATGTGCCCATTTCCCTTACCCAGAAGTTGCCACATGGTTGTTGACCAGGAGTTAACTCTGGCCAGTTGGAGCCAGTTTGCTGGGGCCTGTAACTTTGGGGTTTGTGAGCTCCTTCCATGCATTGCAGTTACAACAATTTGGCTAGCAGCTGCTGTGGGGGTGAAAGACCAACGCAAGCCCAACATCAAGGACACTGCCAGCACAGATTCTTTGATCTGCTTTACTGAGGAAAGTAATGTTGGGGGGTTAACAATCTTATTTCAATCCAACATATAAATATCATTCACTTAGTTCAGGGGAGAGAGCCAGCACCCTGAACTTCAGAGCAAACACAACCAAATTACAAACATCAACAGACAGACCTCATCTGATTCAAATCTCACTGCATAGTTACCAGGGTTTAACAAAGTCCCAGCATCCAGGTTTACAAGCTGGGGGGCTCTTAACAGCTGCCCAGAGTCTCCTCCAGTCAAACGCCACTCTTCCAATGAGTGAGAACGTCTGCAAATAAGTCTGTTCTCTCTTTTTATACAGTCTTTGGATGTCATCGAACCTCATTTGAGAGACCAGAACTTTGACTCCTACTGTTGGCTCTGGTCTTAGAAACTCCCCTTAGGACCCTGAGGGCTTCACACCCACATGGGCTTAGCATCTAGTAGATAGGGATTTGGGCCTGGGGCTTTGCACCTAGTAAGGCTCAATCAAAGACACTTAATTAATTTATCATTCTAAAAGAGTTTTTAAAAGGTCCCAACTTAATTGGTATGACAATTGTTCACTGGTCAAGCTTTGTATCTTATCTCAGCAAATTTTGAGTAGGTTGGGACCTTATGGCCCCAGCTGTGTGGAAACTGAATTTTACAGCATTGTCCACCTGGCACTGGCCAGTTGGTCCCCAGGGGGGCAGCTACTACTACTTACAGAATGTTGCTCACCCTTGGTTCTCAATACAAGGAGGGCAGAGCACCAAGTGGAGGGGCAGCTCTGATGGGTCTCATCCCACCTGGGATCCCAAAGCCCCCTGTGCCACTTGGGTCTCCATTAGAAGGATGGGGAGGGGAGGCAGACAGAAGAGAAGGAGGAAAGTAGTCTTCCTGTTCAGACCATCTTCATTTCCAAGCATGACACCCCTTCTGTGGGTTGGAGTATCACTTTCAGGTACTCTGGTGCTAGTTTAATCCTGCCAGTCTTTCTGCTCAGGAGGAGGAGGGAAGGAGGAGGGGAGGAGGTGGAGACACTGGACAGGAGGAGCTCTCAGAGATGGGCAGCCTGGTGGGTGGTGGCCCAGGTGGAGTCTGGGTGGAGATCTGGGTGGAGATTGGAGGCCTAGGAGGAGTTTAGGTCTGAGGAGGAGATCCCATCAATGGAGAAGGCATTCCATGTGATGGAGGGCAGGGCTTGGGGTTTGGGGGGTGGGGTGTGGAGAGGAGAGGAGGGGGGGGGGGTGTCTCTGAATCCTAACCCTGGGTGTGATTGGAGGAAAGAGGCCCACCCTCCTGGGGGCCTCAGGGGCTGGACAGAGCATTGCTATTGGGAAAAGGAAGGAAGACCTTCCCAGAGTGGGCAGGGCAAGAAGCAGGAAGTCTTTGAGCCCAGACTGCTATGGCTTCCATCCACCTCAAATCTCTTCTTTGTTCCCCTAGATCTGGGATCCCTCCACCATCTGGACGCCAGCTCTGTGTTTGCAGGTATCTGGGAGATCTGAGTCACCCCTCCCCTAATCTCTAACCTGCTGGTTAGAAATTCCCTCATCTTGCCTTCAGCCCCAGGTGCTTTGGAGATCCCAGAATCCTAACTTTCTACCTGCCTACCCAGGTTTAGACAGTTCCCAAGGCTCTCTCCTGGTCCCCCTTATCTGCACCCAGGGCTTTGGAGCTAGTTCCCTGTCAGATCCCAGGCATGTGGCTCCCTGTCTCCACTTTCCCTTTAGGGATTCCAAGCTCCCAGAGGGTCTCAGCAGTCCTGCCCTGCCCCTAGTTAGACCTCAGGACACAGTCATCCTGCTTCCCCAGGCTCAGGGTGCCCCTGGAGCCCTTCTGTCACTCCAGTGTCGCTGACCTCCCTCCACTAGCTATGTTAGATTGTCCTGCCTCCCGGACCCCACCCATGCTCACCTTCCCCAGGCCTCCTGCTCCCCTGCCTCAGGCCCCCTGCCAGGGGGCTGAATCCTAGGTTGGATTTTGTCTCCTAGCTTCAGGCTTCCCCTGATCATTCCTTGGTGCTCCATTCAAGAGTCCTCTGCCTCCTCAACCTTCCCTAGCTTCCCTCCTAGATCCAGGAGTCAGTCTGTAATTTAGATAATGTGTGTGAGTCAGGGAGAGGGGATGCAGGGAGGGCAGAGGACCACTTGGAGGGACAGCTGAGGAGCCGTTGAGGCTCTGAATGGTGTCATCCCATCTGGGATCCCAAGCCCCCTCTGCCTCTTGGGTCTCTGTCAGAGAATGGGGGTGGGGAGGGTGGGGAGAGAAGGAGAAGCGGGGAGGAAGTAGTCTTCCTGTTCAGACCTTCTTCATTTCCAAGCCTGACCCTCCCTGCTTCCTCCCTTCCTCTATAGGGTGGAGTCTCTCATCTGAGGGCAGGGCCAGGGCCTTTGTCACTCCTGTGGGGCCTCACCTGTAAATCCCTATAGGCCAGCCTGCTGCCTGGAAAGAGAAGAGCAAGACCTCTCCCCCTTTGGGATCCTTCTCCCTGCCCAGCTCAGTCTGTAGAGGACCAAGGCCTGGCCCCAGCAGGGAGCCTGGAGCCAGAGGGAATGGCCCCTGGGAACAGCAGCTCCCCTTCCCAGGTGAGTGCAGCCTGTGCACAGACATCAGCCAATGAGGCCATTGCCACAGACATAGATGATGGTCTGTGAAGCCTTAAGTGTGGTCCTCGTGGAGCATTTCTTTACAAAAACAGGAATGAAATTGAATCAGGTAGTAACAACACTGCCCTGCTCTCTGTTCCTCTGCCTTGAACTCATTCATTGGTGCTTTGGTATGTGGAGCACTAAGTCCTCATGCACAGTATTCTTAGCAAGGCCAGTGGAGTTGTTTGCCATTTCTTTCTCCACTTTATTTTACAGATGAGGAAACTGAGGCAAGCAGGGTTCAGTGACTTGTCCAGGGTCATACAGCCAATGTCCGAGTCAAGAATTGAGCTCAGGTCCTCCTGAGACCAGGGCCAGCACTCTATCCACAGTGTCACTTAACTTCCCCAACAACTCAGCAGCACTGTACAACCAAACTTTGCATAGTATATAATGGTGTTGACTCTGAGAGGGAAAACTCTACCAATTTTGGGGACCAGGAAAATAATTTTTTCACAAAGTGAAATTTTAGCTGAGACTTGCAGGAAGCCCAGAGCAAGCATTTAGGGTCTGGTTAGAGTTAGGATTGAGAGTGTTCCAGTCATGGGAGAGCGCTGTTGGAAGGGCCTTTCTCATTGCCTTCCTTTGTTTTTTCCATTTTGTTCGACTGTTTCCTCCTGTTTCCTACAGTCAGTAGCTTCATCTTGTTTGATTCTATCTTTCAAGGAATTATTTTCTTCACTGAAATTTTGTGCCCCCTTTTCCACTTGGCCAATTCTACATCTCAAGAAGTGCTTTTCTTCAGCATTTTTGGTGCCTCCTTTGCTAGGCCTTTGACTCTCTTTTATGATTTTCTTGCATCCCTCTCATTTCTTTTCCCAATTTCTTCTCTACCTCTCGTAATAGTTTTAAAATCCTTGTTCAGCTCCTCCATGTCTTGAGATTAATTCCAATTTGTTTTTGAGGCATTGGATATAAGGAGTTTTGACGTAGATTTCTTCCTCTCAGTGTGTGTTCTGATCTTCCTTGTCACCATAGTAACTTTCTATAGTCAGAATTTTTCTGTTCTTTGCTAATTTTTCCAGCCCATTCCTTGACTTTAAACTCATTCCTAAAGTGGGGCTCTGCTTTCAGGGTGGAGGGCTCACTGTAAGTTTGCAGTTCTGCCAAGGTGGTAGGAGCTAAGGAGGGGTGTGTTGACTTCTCTCCTGGCCTGTGAGTGACCACAAGCATTCTTTTCTGCCCTGGAGCTATGAGGAGGGGTCCCACTCCCTAGCAGTTCCAAGCTCTTGTGTGCTCCTCCTCACACTGGGATTGCTATCCAGGAGTGGGACCCAGATCCTAGTATGGTCAAAGCACCAGTGCCCCCAGTGCCAGAACAGGGACCCTGTAATCTCCTTCTAACCAGTTATCTGACCCTTTACCATGTGCGTGCTGATAGGGCCACAAGCTGCCTCAGCCACCTCTGATTTCTTTCTGGGGCCCAGTCTGGACTGGCATAGCCTACGATGGACTATGCTCCCATCTTGCCCAGGTATGACACGTCTTTCCCCCTCTCACCTTCAAAGGCCCCTCCCCCTCACCTACTCTTCTGTGCTCTTCTCTTTTTGAGACCACAGAGGTGACCTCCATCCTCATTCAGGAGCCTAGAAAGAAGCCTCTGTAATCTTCAATATTGGTTCTAGTCTGGTTCCATCGTGGTTAGATTCTCAACTAAGGAAACTACTTGGAGGTGATAGAGTACAAGAAAGGGACAGAAACTGGGCTGAGGCCTGACATGCATTCAACAACTAGGGGAGAGACCAGAATGCAGGGAGGTAGAGGCTGGGACTGTTATCAGCCCTGGCCCTGGGCAAAGAATCAGGAAACACAGATTAAATGCTTTCTCTTATAGGCACTATGCTAAGCCATGAGGTTGCAAAGGAAGGCAAAAGACAGTGTCTGCTGTCACAGAGCTCAGAATCCAGTTTACAAACTCATGCTGATACAAGGGAAGGTGAGTGTTTTGGAATGGAAATACACTTAGTTTCACAAGGACATAAGAGAATAAAGCGAGTGACAAGAATACAGTTTTAAGAAGGAGAACAGAGGGGCAGCGAGGTGGCATAGTGAGTAGAGCACAAGCCCTGGAGTCAGGAGGACCTGAGTTCGAATCTGGCCTCAGACACTTGACACATTTACTAGCTGGGAGACCTTAGCAAGTCACTTACCTCCAATTGCCCTGCCTTCCACTTTCAAAAAAAAAAAAATAAAAAGAAAAGAGAGCAGAATTGGGGAGGAAAGAGTCAAAATCAAATGAAAGTAGTAGCTAGCATTTATACAGCAGCTACTATGTGTCCTGCACTGTATAAATCTTGTCTCTTTTTATGCTCACAAGAACCCTAAGGAATAGATGGTATAATTATGCCCATTTTACAGATAAAAAATTCTGAGGCAAACAGAGGTCTTCTGACTTCCCTAGGGTCAACCGACTGGCAAGTTTCTGAGGTGGCATTGGAATTCAGGTCTTCCTGATTTAAGGCCCAGCGTTCTGTCCACTGTACCACCACTTGCATTCTCATTTTTTAAACAGAATATGTTGAAAATGCTCACTCACGGATAAGGTGCAAAATGGAAGGTGACTTTCACAAGCTCCTTCCAGGCCTTGGAAATTCATTTTTTTTTAGCCCTCTAAGCACTCATAAGCCATTGCTAATTACTATTTTAAAATTTTGTTTTCCTATGGGCTCTTGGCAAGTACTGTATTAAATGACAAATATGGTGGAAGGTCAGTTGCAAATATTGCTTTGATGTTTTTATTAGTGTTTATATACAAAACAAATTTTGGAAGGATAGGATTTCCTCAGACATAACTTTGTTATTTCTACCACTGGTAAAGCAGCTGCACATTCACTGACACTACTGAATGACTGACCAATGTTGCCAACCAAGTCCTTGAAGAGTAACATGAACAGAGCAGAAGTTCAAATTAGAAAACAACCTTAGGGTTAGTGGCATTTTAAGGTCTCTTTTTGTAGCACTTTTGTGGTGGTCTGTGACAGTTTTGTGATAGACTCTACTGTGCATGCCTGGTGGTGATGGTTTTCCAATAGCCTGCTCTCATTGCTGCAAGAATACAAACCCAAGTGGGATCTTGATCTGATGATTTCAGGTTTGATGAGATGTGGTTGCAAGTTAGAACAAGAAGGAAAGAACTACTCCAGTGCAGTGATAGACAGCCACTGAGGGTCTTTGCATGCCAGTGACCATTTGCACATGAATGTGTAACCTTCCTGGAAGTTTGGAAACAATTTGATGTCAAGTTGAGAAACTAAAAGAATCTGTTGTACTTGGCCAGGAGCAGTCAGAGTTTGAGGTACTCACTGCACGATCCCCAAAAGCCATGTATTCCTGATTGTGATAGTTTGGAATCACTGCAAAACCACACCTGTTAAGGTGGAAACATGCACATACATCTTGTCTGAGTAGATAAATATCTTTGTAACCAAATTGGATAATTATTTACCACTTAAGGTGCCACTGACAACTTTTTAGCTCAAATCCCTTGGACAGTTGCCTCCATCTTTCAAGGGGTTTGTGAACATTTAAAGAGGAAGGGGTGCAAGAGGACCAGTAGTGAAACATGCTGTCCAATTCTGTATCAAAGGGTGATACACTCCAATTCCTGTATCAGACACTTATTTCAGACATGGGCAATGCCATGCATTTTTTTTAAATTGTGTTTTGTGGAAGGCTTTTAATTTTGTTTTAGTGAGCAGAACCGTTTAAAGATAATTGTTCAAAAGATATAAGTAATGGCTATCTCAAGTAATTGATGAGTCAGAACAAAACCCCTCGTGCCTCAGGTAAATACAGAAAAGTGTTGGTATTCTGTATGTGAACTGAGATAGTCTATCAAAAAAATATAAGATTCAAAGTGATCCCCAGGGAGCTTAGGTTATGGTTACTGGTAGAATAGATCATGAAATAATTTGAATATTTAGTACACGTATCTATGAAGAAAGGATTGAAAGTGCTGACAGTGAAAGAGAAAGAGACAGAGCCAGCCCAATCTCAGGGTTTGCATTCTAGTCCCAACTGCTGGGATTTGTGTCAAGTCAGTCAGCCATTCTGAGCTCCTGGTCTGAGTTGTGAATGAGATGAGAGTGATGGCCCCACCTGTGTCACAAGATTGTTGCGAGATCCAATGTAAATTCAAGCTTGAAGCTCTTTGGAAATTCAATCATCTTTGAGATGTGAGCTAAGGGCATTTTAAAATGACCGTTTCTTCCCTTTTGAGATGTTTCTCTTTACCTGGGAAATAGAGAGTAACTAAGATTTTTTTCTGCCTATGAACCAAAGGGGATATAAGTATATATGTTTGTAAGTATAATGTCTGTTTGTTTTAGTGTGAGTTTTGTTTTGTTTTGTTTTGTTTTTTAAGATGGAGAGATCGGCCTGGAAAGGAAGGAAACTGCTACAAAGCTAAGCCCTTCTGTGGAAGAAACTCCCAAGCAAAGAGTCATGAGTGATGGTCCCTCTGACTTCCACTGGAGAGAAGTCTGCACAACACCTCAGAGTATCCAAACTGGAGAGAAACCATATGACTGTAATCAATGTGGAAAGACTTTTCCATGTAAGCAGTCTTGTTATGCATAGAAGAATCTGCCTTGGAGAAAAACCTTATGAATGTAGTCAATGTGAGAAGGCTTTTAGAGAGAAGGGATGTCTTATTGCACATCAGAGAACACACATTGCAGAGAAACCTTATGAATGTAATCAATGTGGAAAAGCTTTTAAATCTAGGCGCATGCTTACTCGACATCAGAGGATCCACACTGGAGAGAAACCTTGTGAATGTAATCAGTGTGGAAATACTTTTACACATAAGCGCAGTCTTGTTATACATGGAAGAAACCACACTGGAAATAAACCTTATGAATGTTCCCAGTGCAGAAAGACTTTTACACACAAGGCCTATCTTACCGTACATCAGAGAATCCACACTGGAGAGAAACCTTATGAATGTAATCAATGTGGAAAACTTTTAGACAGAAGTTTTCTTTTATTAGACATCAGAGAACACACACTGGAGAGAAAGCATATGACTGTAATCAGTGTGGAAAGACTTTTAGATATAAGCGCAGTCTTGTTAAACATAGAAGAATCCACACTGGAGACAAACCTTATGAATGTAATTAATATGCAAAGACTTTTACATGGAAACGTGGCCTTGTTACACATGAAAGAGTCCACATGGGAGAGAAATTGTATGACTGTAATCAATGTGGAAAGACTTTTAGCTATAAGAACTATCTTGTTATATACAGAAGAATCCACACTGGAGAGAAACCTTACAAACTTAATCAGTTTGGAAAGACTTTTACATGCAAGGCCAGACTTGTTAGACATAGAGGAATCCACACTGGAGAGAAACCTTATAAATGTAATCAATGTGGAAAGGCTTTTGCATTTAAGGATTTCCTTGTTGATCATGAGAGGATCCACACTGGAGAGAAACCTTGTAAATGTAATCAACGTGGAAAGGCTTTTGCATTTAAGAGTTGCCTTGTTAAGCATGAGAGGATCCACACTGGAGAGAAAGCTTATGAATGTACCTAGTATGGAAAGGCTTTTAAACAGAGGAAACATCTTACCCGACATCAGAGTATGCACACTAGAGAGAAACCACATGAATGTGATCATTATGGTAAAACCTTCACGCTAAAGTCAGTTGTTGCGTACCTTCAGAGAATTCCTGGGAGACAAAAGAGTCTTATAACTGACCTGAATGAGGAAAGGCATTAAAATGGAGTACAGAGATTCCTAACAGAAAATTCACTCAGGGTACAAGCCATCTATGAACTCTATGGGAAGGCTTGCAACCAGAGATCATCTCTTATCCTCTCATCAGAGGATTTATAATGAAAAGAAACCTCATGAATGTGCTTAGTGGGAGGTGCCTTTCTCTAGAACATGGAGGTCACAGGTGAAGGTGAAATTTTCTGCCTGAATGTAACAGAAAGATGAGAAATGAAAATAATTCATGCCAACCTTCCAGGTTGCACAACCTGCAAAGGAGGCAATTGTCGGATAAAGTGCAGAACTATGTGAAAGAATACATCTGGATGTTTTCATAACAAGGAAAAGACTTTGTGCCAATCCTTTGTCAACTGGGGAACAGTCTTTGGTGAAGGGAAGAAATCAGATTTGTTTGATGAAGGCTGTAAGAACTGGAGCAGTTGAGGGGAATGTTGTGTTCTCCCACAGTGACCTGCATGCACGTATTCAGACTCCATCCACGCCACAGCAGGTGAAAGTCAAGAAACTTCTCATTAAGTTGAGATCATTTCTGCCTCATCACTGGAAAAGACCACAATGAGCAGCAAGAAATGGGGCAGCAATCACATTTTAAGAAGGCACAGAGACACGCTCTGAAGAGTGTGGAGTAACAGAGAGGAAAAGGGCAGAGCTCTCAGACTGGGAATGGGATGGGGAAGGGAGGCAGAATGAGGAAGAGAAGGGAGGGTGAGAAGCAGAGAATATCTGTCCCCCAACCATGGCTTAGAGTTGGGGTCCCTAGGCAGCTTGGACTGGGGATGGCTGGGGATGCAGTGGATGACCTTGGCATGTTCCATGTCTGCCCAAGCTCCAAGCCCTCCACAGAGCCTGCTTCAGCCACCTTCATGGCCTTTGGAAGAAATGGTTCTCATCTGACCCTTCCTGGGTGGAAGGGGGTAGTTCTTATGCTTGGGGTTGGCACCCCCGTTCCTCACCCATGGGTTTGTGGCCTTTCAGTAACCGTCAAGCTGGCTAAGCCAGAGGCAGTTTACCAAGGGTGGCTGTTGGGCATGCTGCAGCTTCTTGGGGCCATAGGGAGAGTTGGGTGAGAGGTGGACACCGAAGGTGTGTGAAAATGGCTCAGCCCGGCCTCCCACCAGAGAGGCTAGTCCTCCTTCAACAGCCACATACCTGGAAAGCAATTAGGGTGGGGCTAAAGACACCCTAGCAAGAGGGGGAGCAGTCCCAGCATGGGGGACAGCCATTGGAAAGGCAGAGGCAGGAGATCAGGTCTTGGTCAAACATGAGCCAGGAGGCCAGTGTCCCTGGGTCAGAGAGCTGGAGCAGGAAGAAGAGAGGAGTGAGGTGTAAGAAGACTGGAAAGGGGGGTGGGGCTGGTTATATGTACCTACTGTGCACCGGACACCTTGTACATTTTAGCTCATTTGACTCTGCTGCCAGAATTCTTGGGGTCCTTGTTAGTGACATTCCGAATAAGGCACGTGGAAACACACATGTACACATAAGCAAACACACACGCACACACACAGACACATGCACACGGAGATAGACGTGGATTCTCTCCTCAGGATGTAACAAGGTACTGGACCGACCCAGAGATTGGGTATGATCAGGTAAGTCCCTTAGGCAGAGAAAGGTAGAGAAAGTTGAATTTTTTAAAAAAAGAGTTTAAAGTATTAATGTGCTAAATGGGCTTTAGTATTTGCAATAAATCCAAGAAAACAATGTCTTCCTTTTGAGTCCATTATTTAATTGGCCTGTTAAGCTCCTAGTGGGCAGCTGGGTGGCCTAGTGGAGAGAGTCCTGGGCATAAAACTCTTGCAGAGTTCAGATGAGGCCTCAGGTACTTCCTAGCTGAGTGACCCTGGCCAAGTCACCCAACCTTGTTTGTCTCAGCTGGTTTGTCTGAGCTGGAGAACGAAATGCAAATCATTCCAGTGTCTTTGCCAAAAAAAAACCCAAATGGGGTAAGGAAGAGTTGGGCAGGGCCAAAGCTACTGAACAACTAGCTCCCAGTCCTTGGAAGGCAAGGCTTGTGAAGGGGAGGCAGACTGGGTCCTGAGGTCCTGACCTAGGATGAAATTGGAGGAAAGCGCTCACATCCTGGGGGCCTCTGAGGCTGGGCACTGGGGGGTCTCTTGGGACTAGGAGAAGCCTCCCTACGTGTGCTGGCTGGAAACAGGAGCTGAGGTCACTCTGCCTTCCCTGGAGATCAGATCCTTCTGCTTTCTTCCCTAGACCTGGGATTTCTCAGCCTTCTGGAAGCCACCTCTGGGGGTACAGGTCCCAGCTATGACTAAGCCAGGGTCCTACAAGGTCTTGGCCTCTGCTGGCTGCCTCTGCCACTGGGTCTCATCCTCCTCATCTGACCTTGTAGCAAATGTCCTCCAGCTCCACCAGGACCATGCCTCTCTCCTGGCCTGATTTCTGTTGGAACTCCCTGCCCCTAACTCTTCTCTAGACTCCAGATCATTTACAAATGCCTGGGTCACCCTCCCCAGATGGACTATGGGGTCACACTTTCCCCAACTTTAGTCTTGCCCACAGGGACACAGCAGTCTTATTTTCAGCCTTCCCATTAGGACCCACATGTCCTGTCTCCCTGTCTCTAGCTCCTGCCTTCAGATGGCTCCTGTAAGGATCCCCCAGTTCTTCCTGCCCTGATGACTCCACATTGTACACTGTTACGAAAGGTCTCTCCTGGTCCCCCTTATCTGCACCCAGTGCTCTGGGGCTGGTTCCCTTCAAATCCCAGACCTGTGGCTCCCTATGTCCAGTTTCTCTTTAGGGATTCCAAGACTAAGCTTTCCCAGAGAATCCCAACAGTCCTCCCCGGATCCTAGTTAGACCCCCAGGACACAGTCATCCTGCCTTCCCAGGCTCAGTGTCCCCCTGCAGCCCTTCTGTCACTCCACTGTCTCTTCTCCCTCCATGAGCTGTTAGATTGTCTTGCCTCCCAGACCCCACCCCTGCTCCCCTTCCCTGGATTTTGTCTCCCAACCTCAGTCATTCCCTATTGGGTCCATTCAGGAGTCTTCCCCCTCCTCAACCTTCCCTAGATTCCCTCTAACCTAGATCAAGCAGTCAGTCTGTTGTCTAATGTATCCATATGTTGGAGAGAGGACGAGTTGGAGGGAGAGCTCAGACTCATGGGTCATTGAGGCTATGACTGGTGTCACCCCACCTGGCATCCCAAACCCCTTCTGCCTCTTGGGTCTCCATTGTTCATTCTTCTTCCTCTAAGAGGACCAAAGACCTGAGGAGGGTGATGTCTTGACTTGCAAGTGAATTGGATTTGAGTGGGGCAGAGCTGTACAAAGTCATCAACTTCGCTCTCTCCTCCAGAGTCCTTCAAAGTCTAGAGGCAAGACACAGGTCAGGACAACTGGTGATGGCCCTGAAGGCAGTGGGATACCTTGGTCTTTTTAAGCTAAAGTCTTTCCCAGGTCTCAGTTTCTCTGAGGCAATACCCATTCAGAGACTGAAGGCTAGGTAAGAAATGAGGCTAAAGATTTGCCTTCTCAAAAAAAATCTGTCTGGAAGGGGAAAACCCTCAGGGTTTCTGCCTAAAACAGAAAAAAAAAATCACAATTTTCTCTCACTCTGAACCATCAACACCCAAAACTGAATAAGTGAAGCTTGGGCCGGGACCTATTACTGGCCAGTCAGTGAGAGCCAGAGTAGTTTGGGTATAATGGCATCATCATGTAGCTCCTTTTTATCCCAGGTGGCTTTAACAAAGCCTGGCTTGTCAGAGCTAGATTCCAAGAAATTATAAATGAAGAATAAACAAGGCGAGAGTTAATTGTCCCAGTTTAAAAAAAAATCATAAAATAAGTAGGGAAGAAAAAAATCTTGCTGCCAAATCCAAGATATCTTGGGAGGTTTAAGTGATCAAAATTTATATTGCATTGGAATGAACTCCTACACGTGAAGGTATAACTCCTGTGGACCTAGAAGTTTGGCTCAAAGAGGCAAACAGGCTAGGTGGGATGTAAATTCATATTGTGTATTCCCTTGAGTTAGCCAACACATATGTACATGGAATCAGAGCTTTCATTCTGACTGATTTAGGCAAAATGAGGAAGACCTAGATCTTCTTAGAGCAATCCTGACTCAGGCTGTCTGTGTCACTCAAAACGTATAGCTTCCACGTTTTTAACCATAGCATGGGAAAGGAACTTTCTTAGTCGAGTAGATTGTAAATACAATAAGACAAGAGAATTGACAAATTGTCAGTTGAAATTACAGCCCCAGGATGTCTGTGTTTCCCCTACATAGCATATGTCCACAGGATGCCAAGATAAGGAAAGTCCCACTATCCAAGACAGTGTTACAAACAAGAAGAATGCTCCTGCTCAGCCTCATCTGACCCTATAGTTTCTGACACAGGAAGGGGCATTTTTAGTTCACTCAGAGAGCAAAACAAAGCATGTCTGGTCGATTAGTTCAGGCTTTGGCCCTAATTGGGGTTGAAATGATCTTAAGTGATTATCATGTCCTGCTTTTGTTCAAAAGTAAGCTGAAGGCACCATGTGTAGACCAAGGAAGGTATGGAAAAACCTCCCTCTTCCTCGGGGAATAGCAAGGGAAGTTCTAATAACCCTTCCTTTGTTGACCACAGAGATGCATCTCTGCTTCAGAAGTGGGCCCCAGACATGGAGGGAAAACAGCCATGGACAGCATTATTTTGTTTAATGATGTCATGGAACATTTGTGGGTCAAAGTCCACCCTAGTCAGGCCCCTAGTAAGATAAGAGCAAGGATCGCCCACCAGGATGAATCGAAATTTTGTAGTTACACTGGGCCAGGTCAAGTTTCCCTACAGGGGTTCCAGTGGAGTGATTTGATAAGTAGCAGAAAGCAGCAGGAGTGACTGTGGAGGCCCAGGTTTCCTTTGAAAAGACAGGCCCCTGAGAACTATTCAAATCTAGGTGCATTCGGGTTTTTCCCAACCACTTCCAGGAGTAGGGGGCAGTGAGGAGCAGGTCGAATTCTTTCTCAGACAGAGCCTGGTCCACCTTGTGAATCACAAGCAGCCTTTCAGGATTTCCTTTTTCAGAGAATCTTAGGACCTCAGTGGGGTCAGCATGGAAAATTAACTCAATGGACCCCCAGTCAGAGGCAAAGGGAGGTTGTCCTGAAGCACATCCCAGAGGGTTAATGCACAACCAGCAGTTGGACAGGTTAAATAGCCTGACTGCCTCCTGGCCCAGATTCCACATAGGGTGAGTGGGGAGACGGGAGAAGGAGTGGCTCTTCCCCTGTGGTTGGACATCTCCAGAGGTAGGCAGCCACTGCAAGGCAGTTGCAAACAAGCAGAAGGAGCAGGCTGCAAGGGGGATCAAGATGGGATGAGTAAGGAGCATAATGGGAACGAGTCTTGGGTGTATTATTAAATTATTAAATTGTCACTCTTCAAACTATTTTCCAGGTCATTTGTTTTTGCTCAGATATTTCACATTTTTCTCTTTTGTCTTTTGACTTTGTTTTATTTCTTGATATCTAATGTCATTGAAGCATTAGCTCCCACTTGACAAATTCTAACTTTTAAGGAATTATTTTCTTTAGTGAGGTTTCATACCTCTGGCCATTTGGCCAATTCTGAATTTTAAGGAGTTATTCAGCATTTTTGTGTCTCTTTTACCAGGTTGTTGTCTTTTCATAATTTTCTTAAATTTTTCTATTTCTTTCGTCAATATTTCCTCTATGGCTCTTTTGAACTTTTTAATCTTTTTTTTAGCTTTATACAAAATCTCTTGAGTTCTGCTAGAAGTTCTTATTCAATTGTATACAGTAACAGCGATATTTTGTGATGTTCAACTATGATTGATTAGCTCCTCTCAGCAATACAGTGATGCAAGGCAATTCCAAAAGGCTCATGATAGAAAATGCTATCCATATCCAGAGAAAAAACTATGGAGTCTGAATACAGATCAAAACATACTAATTTTCTTTTTTAGTGTGTGTTGCTTTTCCCTTTTGTTCTGTTTCTTCTATCACAACATGAGTAATATGGAAATATATTCACACAATTGTACATACATAAACTATATCAGGTTGCTTACCATCTTGGGGAGGGTGCGGGGGAGGGAAAGAGAAAACTGAAACTCAAAATCTTAGAAAAAATGAATGTTGAAAATGCAATGTGATATGACTACATGTACATTTCTATTAAACACATTTTCACATTAGTCATGTTGCATAGAAGACTTATAACGAATGGGAGAGAATGATTTTGTCCTTGGATGCTTGTGCTTGAACCCCAATTCTAACATTTCTCCTTAGCCTCTGCATGGGTGCCTGTGCCTGGACCCCAATTCCAAAGTCACATCAAGATCTAAAATCACATCTCTCCCTAGCTTCAAAGAATTGGACCTAGCAGTCCCTGTCCAGTTCAAGGGCAGCATGCCTTAGCAAAACACTTCTCTCTCCTCCAGATACTGTGGCCAGCTGCACCTATAGAATGTTATTGGTCCAACTCCCTGTGTAGTGCTAATTGGCAGTGCACTGGGACATAACAATATTTACTACTTACTGACCTTTCTGGTATGTATCCTAGACATGGTCAAACGTATACTTCCTTACATTCATCTTGTCTAACAAGGCATTTGATGGAAGTCATCCGGATATTTCTAGTCAGGCCTGACCAATGGTTGACTTAGTGATGTTTCATGGTCAAAACCACACCCCCAGGTAGCCCCTCCTTGGGCTATTTCCCAGTGAACTCTTGGTAAGATACCTGCCCAGTAGAAATGTAAAGTGCATGTTCTTTTAAGAACTGATCACCCCTTAACCACTCCCTAATCCCACCCCAAAACAGCTAATTGACTTGGTTCACCAGCTGTTGTGGGAGTGAAAGACCAACACAAGCCCAACAACAAGGACGCTGGCAGCACAGGTTCTTTGATCGTCTTTACTGAGGAAAGTAATGTCAGGGGGTTAACAATCTTATTTCAGTCCAACTTACGATTATCATTCACTTAGTTCAGGGGAAAGAGCCAGCACCCTGAACTTCAGAGCAAACACAACCAAATTACAAACATCAACAGACAGACCTCGTCTGATTCAAATCTCACTGCATAGTTACCAGGGTTTAACAAAGTCCCAGCATCCGGGTTTACAAGCTGGGGGGCTCTTAACAGCTGCCCAGAGTCTCTTCCAGTCAAACGCCTCACTTCCAATGAGTGAGAACATCTGCAAATAAGTCTGTTCTCTCTTTTTATACAGTCTTTGGATGTCACCGAACCTCATTTGAGAGACCAGAACTTTGGCTCCTACTATTGGCTCTGGTCTTAGCAACTCCCCTTAGGTCCCTGAGGGCTTCACACCCACATGGGCTTAGCATCTAGTAGATAGGTATTTGGGCCTGGGGCTTTGCACCTAGTAAGGCTCAATCAAAGACACTTAATTAATTTATCATTCTAAAAGAGTTTTTAAAAGGTCCCAACTTAATTGGTATGACAATTTTTCACTGGTCAAGCTTAGCATCTTATCTCAGCAACTTTTGAGTAGGTTGGGGACTTATGGCCCCAACTGTGTGGAAACTGAATTTTACAGCGTTGTCCATCTGGCACTGGCCAGTTGGTCCCCAGGGGGGCAGCTACTACTGCTTACAGAATGTTGCTCACCCTTGGTTCTCAATACAAGGAGGGCAGAGCACCAGGTGGAGGGGCAGCTCTGATGGGTCTCATCCCAACTGGGATCCCAAAGCCCCCTGTGCCACTTGGGTCTCCATTAGAAGGATGGGGAAGGGAGGCAGACAGAAGAGAAGAAGGGAAGTAGTCTTCCTGTTCAGACCATTTCCAAGCGTGACACCCCTTCTGTGGGTTGCAGTATCACTTTCAGGTACTCTGGTGCTAGTTTAATCCTGCCAGTCTTTCTACTAAGGAGGAGGAGGGAAGGAGGAGGGGAGGAGGGGAGGAAGTGGAGACACTGGACAGGAGGAGCTCTCAGAGATGGGCAGCCTGGTGGGTGGTGGCCCAAGTGGAGTTTGGGTGGAGGTCTGGGTGGAGATTGGAGGCCTGGGAGGAGTTTAGGGCTGAGGAGGCAATCCTAGCACTGGAGAAGGCTTTCCACTTTCTGGAGGGCAAGGGAGGCAGTCTGGGTCTAGCCCCGGGATTGATTGGAGGAAAGAGCCCCGCCCTCCTGGGGGCCTCAGAGGCTGGACAGGGCGGTGCTATTGGGAAAAGGAAGACCTTCGAAGAGTGGGCAGGACAAGAAGCAGGAAGTCTTTGAGCCCAAACTGCTCTGCTTTCCCTGGACTTCAAATCTCTTTTCTTCCTCCCCGGGATCCCAGATCTCTCTGCCTTCCCTGGACTTCAGATTTCTTTTCTTTCTTCCCTGAGATCTGAGATCGCTCCGCCGTCTGGACGCCGGCTGTGTGCTTGCAGGTCCCAGGTAGGTCTGAGCCAGAGCGCGCCACCCCGCCCCCGATTTCCTGGCTGCCCGGGCGATTCGGTCTCATTCTCCTCCTCTGACCACGTGGTGAGTGTCCGCCAGGTCTGCCAGGAGCACACCTTCCTCCCCAGCCCGGCTGCCGGATGAGCTCCCTGCCCCTAGATCTTTTCCACACACCCCCATCACTCCCTAAATTCCTGGCTCACCTTCCCCAGATTTATCACTGGATAACACTTTTTCAGACTTTGCCCCTAGGGTTCCTGGACTCCTGATTTCAGCCTTCCTATCAGGCCCCACGTGGCCTGCCTCCCTGTCCCCTAATCTCTAACCTCCTGGTAAGAAATTGCCTTGTTTTGTCTTCAGATCCAGCCTCTTTGGAGATCCTAGAATCCTGCCTTTCTACCTGCCTACCCACGCTTGGACACAGTTAGCAAAGCTCTCTCCTGGTCCCTCTTATCTGCACCCGGGGTTCTGGGGCTGATTCCCTGTCAGATCCCAGGCATGTGGCTCCCTGTCTCCACTTTCCCTTTAGGGATTCCAAGCCTAAGCTCTCCCAGGAGGTCCCAACAATCCTCCCCAGCCCCTAGTTACGCCTCAGGACACAGTCATCCTGCTTCCCCAGGCTCAGTGTCCCCCTGGAGCCCTTTAGTCGCTCCAGCGTCCCTGATCTTCCTCCATAAATTTTGTGATATTTTCTTGCCTCCCAGACCTCACCTTGCCTCCCAGACCTCACCGCTCCTCCCCATCCCTAGGTCTCCTGCTCCCCTGCCTCAGGCCCCCTGCCAGGGGGCTTCATGCGAGACTGGATTTTGTCTTCCAGCCTCAGGCTTCCCCAGATCGTTCCCTGGTGGCTCCATTCAGGAGTCCTCTCCCTCCTCAACCTTCTCTAGCTTCCCTCTTGATCCAGGAGTCAGTCTGTAGTCTGCACAATTTGTATGTGAGTCAGGGAGAGGGGATGTAAGGAGGGCAGAGGACCACTTGGAGGGAGAGATCTGACTGAGGAGTCCTTGAGGCTCTGAATGGTGTCATCCCATCTGGCATCCCAAGCCCCCTCTGCCTTTTGGGTCTCTGTGGGAGAATGAGGGGAGGGGAGGGAAGAGAAGGCGTAAGAAGGGGAGGAAGTAGTCTTACTGTTCAGACTTTTTTCATTTCAACCTGACCCTCCCTGCTTCCTCCCTTCCTCTCTAGGGTGCAGTCTCTCCCCTGAGGGTAGGGCCAGGGCCTTTGTGACTCCTGTGGGGCTTCACCCTGTACATCCCTGTAGGCCAGCCTTCTGCCTGGGAAGAAAAGAGCAAGACCTCTCCCTCTCTGGGATCCTTCTCCCTGCCCAGCTCAGTCTGCAGAGGACCAAGGCCTGACCCCAGCAGGGAGCCTGGAGCCAGAGGGAATGGCCCCTGGGAGCAGCAGCCCCCCTCCCCAGGTGAGTGCACAGACATCAGCCAATGAGGCCATTGCCACAGACATAGAGGGTGGTCTGTGAAGCTGCCAGTGTGGTCCTCGTGGAGCATTTCTTTACAAAAATAGGCATGCAATTGAATCAGGTAGTAAAAACACTGCCCTGCTCTCTGCTCCTCTGTCTTAAACTGATTCCCTGGCTCTTTGGTATGTGAAGCACTAAGTCCTCATGCACAGTGTTCTTAGCATGGCCAGTGGAGTTGTTTGCCATTTCTTTCTCCAGCTTATTTTACAGATGAGGAAACTGAGGCAAGCAGGGTTCAGTGACTTGTCCAGGGTCATACACCCAGTGTCCGAGTCAAGAATTGAGCTCAGGTCCTCCTGAGACCAGGGCCAGCACTCTATCCACAGTGCCACTTAGCTTCCCTAACAACTCAGCAGCACTGTACAAACAAGCTTTGCCTAGTATAAAATGGTGTTGACTCTGAGAGGAAAAGCTCTACCAATTTTGGAGACCAGAAAAATAATTTTTTCACAAAGTGAAATTTTAGCTGAGACTTGCAGGAAGCCCAGAGCAGGCATTTAGGGTCTGGTTAGAGTTAGGATTGAGAATGTTCCAGTCACGGGAGAGCGCTGTTGGAAGGGCCTTTCTCATTGCCTTCCTTTGTTTTTTCCATTTTGTTCGACTGTTTCCTCCTGTTTCCTACAGTCAGTAGCTTCATCTTGTTTGATTCTATCTTCCAAGGAATTGTTTTCTTCACTGAAATTTTGTGCCCCCTCTTCCATTTGGCCAATTCTACATTTCAAGAAGTGCTTTTTCTTCAGCATTTTTGGTGCCTCCTTTGCTAGGCCTTTGACTCTCTTTTATGATTTTCTTGCATCCCTCTCATTTCTTTTCCCAATTTCTTCTCCACCTCTTGTAATGGTTTTTAAAATCCTTGTTCAGCTCTTCCATGTCTTGAGATTAATTCCAATTTGTTTTTGAGGCATTGGATATAAGGAGTTTTGACATAGATGTCATCCTCCCAGTGTGGTTTTTAATCTCCCTTGTCACCATAGTAACTTTCCATAGTCAGAATTTTTCTGTTCTTTGCTCATTTTTCCAGCCTTCCTTGACTTTAAACTCTTTACTAAAGTGGGGCTCTGCTCTCAGGGTGGAGGGCTCACTGTAAGTTTGCAGTTCTGCCAAGGTGGTAGGAGCTAAGGAGGGGTGTGTTGACTTCTCTCCTGGCCTGTGAGTGACCACAAGCATTCTTTTCTGCCCTGGAGCTATGAGGAGGGGTCCCACTCCCTAGCAGTTCCAAGCTCTTGTGTGTTCCTCCTCACACTGGGATTGCTATCCAGGAGTGGGACCCAGATCCTAGTATGGTCAAAGCACCAGTGCCCCCAGTGCCAGAACAGGGACCCTGTAATCTCCTTCTAACCAGTTATCTGACCCTTTACCATGTGCGTGCTGATAGGGCCACAAGCTGCCTCAGCCACCTCTGATTTCTTCCTGGGGCCCAGTCTGGACTGGCATAGCCTACGATGGACTATGCTCCCATCTTGCCCAGGTATGACACGTCTTTCCCCCTCTCACCTTCAAAGGCCCCTCCCCCTCACCTACTCTTCTGTGCTCTTCTCTTTTTGAGACCACAGAGGTGACCTCCATCCTCATTCTCCTTGACCTCTCTCCAGCCTCTGACCCTGGTGATCCCTCTTTCTTCCATGATACTCTCTTCCCTCTAGGCTCTTAGGACCCCACTCTCTCCTGGTTTTCCTCTGACCTGTCTGACTACTTGTCTGTCTTTTCTGCATCTTTCTGAGATCAAACCCTCTGACCATAGGTGTCCTTGGTCCTCTTCCCTTTTCCCTCTATACTACTTTCCTTGGTGATTTCATCAGCTGCCATCCATGTCATCACTATCTCTGTGCTGATGGTTCTCAAATGGACCCTTCCTGCCTCAGTCTCTCTCCTGACCTGCAGTCTTGTATGTCTAATTTCCTAAGAGATATCTCAAACTGCGTGACCAATAGACATCTGCAATACAATGTATCATAAACAGAGCTTGTGATTTTTACCCCAGACATTCACACACACACACACAAACACACACGTATGTGCATACACACACACACACACACACACAAATGTTTTCACATACACAAACAAAAACTCTCTCACACATACACACACACTCCTGTTTTCCTATTCCTGCATTTAAGTTGGAGGCCTATTCTGGGGCCCTTCTATTGGAATCCATATTCCTCTGTGACTTGTACAAAGTATGCATTAATACATTTCTTATTCTTACACCTGGTATTTGGGGACTGACTGCATGAATATACTAAAAGCATTACAACAGTCATTACCCTTATAAAATCCTAATGAACTGACTAATGCTGTTTGAGTAGGGATCCTCAATGAATGGTTTCTCTCATATTCTCAAACCTGGCCACCTTCTCCTTTATATGGCCCATCAGTAGGCCTCTTACTCCTCCTCTTGACTCTTGTTCTGCCAAGTTTCTATAATTCTCCCTGGGTGAATTTTCTGATGAAATAGCTCAAGCAAATCCCAGGTTAATTGAATATTGCTTTTATTTGTTTTTTAATTTTTATTTTTAGTTGACAACAGATGGTTCTACATAATTTTGAGTTCCAGATTTTCTCCCCTCCCTCTCCCTTCCCTCCCCAAGACAGCATTGAATCTCATATAACTACCACAAATAACTTCGCATTGAATTAATTTATACACCAGTCAAGTTGTAGAGAAGAATTATGACCAATGGAATGAGTCATGAGCAAGAAGAAACGGAACCAAAACAAAAAAAAAATACAACCCAAAAACAAAAACAAAAGAGAAGAGAAAAAGGCGAGCATGTACTGTGCCTCAATCTGCATTCAAACTTCATAGTTCTTTCTCTGGATGAAGATAGCATTCTCCATCGTGAGTCCTTTGGAGTTGTGCCTGCACCTTGTGTTACTGCGAGGAGCGAAGTCTGTCAGGGTTGGTCCTCACAGAATCCATATATCTGTGGTTGTGTATAATGTTCTCCTGGCTCTGCTCCGCTCACTCAGCATTATGTCGTGTAGGTTTTTCCAGGTTGTTACGAAGTCCATATCATCCCCATTTCTTATGGCACAATAGTGTTCCATTACCTTCATATACCACAGCTTGTTCAGCCATTCCCCAATTGATGGTCATCCCTTTGATTTCCAATTCTTAGCTACCCCAAAAAGAGCCGCTATAAATATTTTTGTACATATGGGTCCTTTTCCCGCTTGTGTGATTTCTTTGGGATACAACCCTAGAAGTGGTATTGCTGGGTCAAAGGGTATGAACATTCCTGTGGCCCTTTGGGCATAGTTCCAAATTACTCTCCAAAATGGCTGGATCATCTCACAACTCCACCAGCAATGCAACAATGTTCCAATTTTCCCACATCCTCTCCAGCGTTTATCATTTTCCTGTTTTGTTATTTTAGCCAATCTGACAGGAAGAGATGTGGTATCTAAGAGTTGTTTTGATTTGCATTTCTCTAATCAGTAGTGATCCAGAGCATTTTTTCATATGCCTATACATAGCTTTAATTTCTTCCTCTGAAAACTGTCTGTTCATATCCTTTGACCATTTCTCAATTGGGGAATGGCTTGTATTCCTATATATTTGGCTCACACTAGTTGTAAAGAGTATTAAGGGTATTAATGAAAAGAAATGCTAGAGAAGGTGGCCTAGCCACACCAGATATTAAACTGTACTACAGAGCAGGAATACAAGATGGAGAAGTCAACAACTATAGCAATCTACTCTTTGATAAACCCAAAGAGGCCAGCATCTGGGCTAATAATTCAGTATTTCACAAAAACTGTTGGGAAAATCGGAAAAAGGTAGGGCAGAAACTGGGCATAGACCCATATCTTACACCATATACCAAAATAAAGTCAAAATGAGTTCATGATTTAGGAGTAAAGGCTGATACTCTAAGTAATTTGGGAGAGCAAGGAATAGTGTACTTATCAGAGTTATGGAAAAGAAAAGAATTCATGACCCAACAAGAGATAGAGAGCATTACAAAATGCAAAATGGATAATTTTGATTATGTTAAATTGAAATGTTTTTGTACAAAAAAAGTCAATGCAACAAAAATTAGGAGGGAAGCAGAAAATTGGGAGAAAATCTTTACAACTAGTATCTCTGATAAAGGCCTCATTTCTAAAATATACATGGAACTGAGCCAAATATTGCTTTTATTTTTAACCAATGAAGGAACCCCCCTGTGCCCCTACTCCATCATTCTTGTTCACTCATGTTCAGGACTTTATAAACTGTTTGGGATTTTTCTTGACAAAGATACTGGAGTGGTTTGCCTTTTCCTTCTCCAGTTCCTTTTCCAAATGAGGAAAGTGAGGCAAGCAGGGTTCAGTGACTTGTCCACGGTCACACAGCTGGTAATTTCTGGGGCCAGATTTGAACTTATGGGGATGGTATCTTCCTGATGCCAAGCCCAGTGCTCTCTCCACTCTGCCATCTAGCTTGCCCTTCTCCATCACAGTTACTTTTATTTCTAGGTAATTAAATTTATAATTAAGGAATGTACATCATAGACAAATGAAAGCACTCAGAAAGGAAAGGCATGAGCTGTCTTGGCTATGACACATCATCTGTGGAGCACCCTGCAGCCCTCAGTGTAACAACACTGTCTGTTCCAGTGAATAGGTCTTTAGAATCCTCTTCCAGATCAGACTTTATTTATTTCAGCCATTCAGGAAACAAACTAGATCTTTTCTTTAACTTTGTTCTCTCTCAAGTGATCACATTAAATGCTTTCCCCCAGAATGCCGTGCAACTGCCAGCTTCACAGAGACTTTTCACAGAATTTTCTTTAGAACATATCACTTATTAATTAGAAATTATTAAGGAAAAGTGCCCTTTCAGTTCTAGAACAAGAGGGAAAGCAGAATAGAAAAACTTCTACTGTTCACCACCTGAAAGAGATACCAAGAGGAAAACTTACATGAATGTCATAGCCAAGTTTCAAAACTCCCAGGGTAAGGAGAAAATCTTGTAAACAACAAGAAAAAGAAAGCATTTCAATAAAGTGGAAATCTAGTTAGGATTTCCCAAGAACTGGCAGGTTCCACTCTCAAAGACTGCAGGCTTGGGGACATTAGATTTCAAAGAACAAAGGAGCTATGGTTGCACTCAAGAATAACTTACCCCGCAAAGTGAGTATGATCCTGAATTGGAAAAAAATGACTGTTTGATGAATTGAGAGACTGTCAGGTTTGGAACAAGAAGAGCAAAACTCATTGGGAAATTTGATATAAAATATCCAGAAGAAATATCAGGAAATCATTAAAGCCTGATTATCAGGCCCCCATGAAGGTCAAACTGTTTTAGTATCATATATGAAAAAGTCATCAGTATTCTTATAACTGTCATCATTCCTGACTTAGTTTGAAAGACAGGTGGTGACTGAGTTGTGTATGATGGGGTGATGATAAAAAAAAAAAAACCTGTGTAGGGATAGTCAAAAGGGAAAAATGATATTGGAAAAAGGGAGAGTGAAAAAAAGACCTTATAGAGAGGAAGCAAGTAGGGGTGGAGGGCTGCTAAGGTTGGAACCTTGCTCTCATCTGGGTTGAAAAAGAAGCCTCATGTACATGGGAAAGGGTGTACAAATCTTCTGAACATGTAGAGAGGTGAGAAAATTGGGGAACAGGATGGGGGAGGGACATTTCCAAGGGGTGTGTGGACTGGAATTTAGGAGGGTCAGGGAGAGGTGGGGGACTTTTGGAAACTTTGTGGGCTGAAATTGGGGGGAAGGAAATGGGTGACACTTTGAGGTTTGGGTGAATTGGGGCCCAGGAGGTTGGGGGGAGAAGATAACGTAAGGCAATAGGGTAAAAAGAGAGGGCAGAAAAGAAAATCATGAGTAAAAATGAGATGGAAAGAAATTCACAGACAGCAATTGTGACTTTGAATGTGATTGAGATGTTGACAGCAACTTGCTTGGTGGTGACAAAGAACTGGAAAGTGCAGGGCTCTCCATCATTAGTGGAAAGGCTGAATGGGTTGTGGTGTGTGGTTGTGATGGAATGCTACCGTGCTGTAAGAAAGGATGAGTTCAGTGGTCTTAGAACGGCCTGGAAAGACTTGCACAAAGTATCTAAGAGCAAAGTGAGCAGAACCAAGAGAACATTGTATTCAGTAACAGCAATATTGTGTTCAGAAGAGTTTGAGCACATGAGTCATTTTGACTATTCTAAGGACACAAACGAAAACCAAAGTACGTGTAGAGAGTGATACTATCTGTATCCAGGGAAAGAACTGACACACAGTGGTATGTGTGGAATAATGTTCCATGTATATATGTTTGTGTGTGTGCATATACACAGAGACATGTATATTATATATGTGTGTGTGTGTGTGCATACACATTGTAGCCATCCCTAGGGTTGGGGTAAGGGCAGAGAGAAAGAAAAGAATTTTCCACGATAACTTTTGTGCATTTCAAGGAATACCAAGTCATACATGGGAGATTTGCAGTTTTGTGAGCAATCATCTTTTTTATTATACTCTTACAGAAATGCTTCTTCTGTTCCCTGAATTTTAAATAAATTTTAAAAAAAGGGGGAAACTGTGTTCCTCATGCTAAGGAGCTCACATTCTTGTGGAAGAGATAAAATGGAAATTATTTTGTTCATATAAGGTTTATTTGTTATATAAAATGTTGTCATACATTCATGTGCATGTGTGTTGATAGTCATATGTATATATATATATATAATATTTTAATTTGGTCTGGGCTTTCCCTTCCTCTGATCCACAAGTCCTCTGCTTTGGTCTCTGTGTCATTTGGATTTAAGTAAATCTTCCTACGTCTCCATTCAACATGAAATGAAATAAATTCTATAGTTTACCATGCATATGCATATAAGAGATTTAGTGTTTTAAAAAAAGTAAATCACTTATGTAAGATCTGATGACGAAGATATTACCCATCATCCTCTCTCATGTTCCCCCACACATCCACCTTCTTCACTGATCAAACACAAACTCTCTCCCTGATTCCACAAGAATGTGCATTTCAGAAGAAAATACTCCTCAGTTTTATTCTAACTTATCATGGAAGATGCATTTCTCAAAACTCAGTTGGGCTCTTAATGACTGTGGTTTTAGAAGTTGACTCTGATTCTCATAAAGGGTCTGACTTTTCAGCAAATCCCTTCCCTGGACTTCAGTTTTGTTCTATAAATTTAATGAGGATTGGATTATTTAAATGTGAAGTGTCCTTCAGCTCTACATTCCATGACTTTTAATGATTTAGGGGTTGGTGACATTCAAGGATGTGGCTGTGGACTTCACCCAGGAGGAGTGGGGCCTCTTGGACCATGCTCAGAAGGAGTTGTACAAGGGTGTCATGCTGGAGACTGCCCGGAACATGCTCTCCCTGGGTAAGGACACTTCCTCTAATAATGCTGAATCTGCAGTCAAAGGAATATCTTCATCCCCTGGTGTGCAGGGTATGGAGCACTGATCAGTTAGTTAGAGAGAGAAAAGCATTGGTCCTCCTGTCCTGCTGCCTGGATGTTTCCCTATAAAAGTCTGTGCATTGCGTGACAGGAACCTGAGGGTTTCCTTGTTGCTCCTGAGGCTGTCTCTCACCTCCTCTAGGCAGCTTCAAATTAGTGTGGAAGAATCTCAGACCTGGAACTAATGTCAGGGGTCATTTGGCCTAACCCCCACCTGGCCATGAATTCTGTCTGCCAAGGCTCTGAAAGCTGCTCAGGAGGCTTTTCCTTACAAGCCTGTCCTCTCTGGGATGGGTCTGGGATCTGGAATATTCTTCTTTTTAACAGCATCATTTTGTAGCTCCCAATTTCTACTTGTCCCTCGTATAGTGAGTTTGTCCTTAATCTTCCTTCCTATTGCCCTGAAATTCCATCACAGATGGTGGGAAAGGAAGGGAAGGGAAGAAGCATTTATCCTCCCTTAGTATTTGCCAGGTGCTGGGCCTGGGGCTTTCTTTACAATATTATGTCACCTTATCCTCACAATTGAGTGATACTATTCTCCCCATTTGACAGTTGTGGAAACTGAGGCAAATGGAATTTATGTGACTTGTCCTGTGGCACACAGCTAAGTAACTGTCTGAGGCTGGATTCAGACCCTGGCATGCCTCACTCTAGGCCCAGGGCTGTCTCCACAGCACCATCAGCTGCCTCTAATTTCTAGAGAATGGAAAGTGTGCAATGAGTCCATCCTTTTATGATTCCTTTTCTGACTCCAACCTGTTTGCCTGATCTTCTCCCCCACTTCTCCCCAAAGCTCACAAAAGAAATGGTATCAGACTATCCTCCAGGAGGCCTGGGAACCACCCTGGGGTCCTTGTTTACATGACCCTGGCATTGCCAGGAATAAGAGACTGGCCTAGAAATAGAATTTGGACCGACTAGGGTTTCTTGAGTTTGCCAACAGGAGACTCTCACCTGAAGAGGCAAAGATGCCCCAAATGAGCAGTACACAAGGTTTCTACAGGTTTCAGGGAGTGAGGAACAGGGGAGGGGTACAGTGCAGAAGGTGGGTGGTCAAGGATCCTCTTTCTGGCACTTGAGGCTGGTCTTGCATAATAAGCCTTTGTAGCCTGCGTTGGATTTAGGAGTTTCTATGAGAATGGGACTCGACAGGATGGGGGGCAGAGGTTTGGCTCTTTATCACAGCAGGTTGTACCAAAGGATAATGGGGCACACCCTGCTTTGGGTTACCTGCATTGTAATCACTAATGGGTGAGAACAGGCTCATGTGTGTAAATCTCACAGTGGAGCAGCTCTAGGTCTGAACACATTTCCCTAAAGAGAACTAAAGGCCAAGTTTGTCTCCATGCTCATCTCTATCTGACTTCCCCATGCCCAGGGCTGCCAGTTCCCAGAGAAGACATGATCTCTTCCTTTGAGCAAACGGAAGGCCCATGGATGCTGGAGCAAGAAGGCCTGAGGAGCTGCTGTCCAGGTGAGTGAGTGAAGGCAGATATATGAGAGGTGGGATTACAAGAGGCCACTCTTTGTTCTTGTGGTGAGGCAAGTGGTAGATCTGGGGGCAGGAAGGCCTGACTTGGAATTCTTTTTCAGATATTTCTCAGCAGCAGCTTCATGGGTCAGTCACTGAACCACTGATTCTCAGTTTCTCCAACAGTAATAGGAGGGGTTTGGACTCCATGACCTTTCACCTTCCTTCTAGGGATAAATATATGATCCAAAAAAAAGTCATTGTTTGGAATTTGGGGGCATGGAATTCTCCTGAGAGTAGTAAAGGGGATTAGGTTTTCTTCTATGAGCTCTTTCCTAGACCTTTTTCATGTCAACCAACTTCTTAAGTGCCTGCTCTGTTCCAGACCCTCTACAAAGGACTGAGTATATAAATCAATGCAAGAAATGTCCCCTTCTCCCATGGAGCTTACAGTCTGGTGCGGCAGAGAGCCTGCCAACAACTGTGTAGAAACCCACTATAGACAGGAGAAATGGGAGCTAGTCAAGAGAGGGAGGACCCTGAATTTAAGAGAAAGGCTTGTGGGGGAGTTGGGCTCTAGCTGGGGTCAGGGAAGCCAGCAAGAACATTCTAGGCAACAGGGATGGCAAGAAAACCCCACAATGTCTGAGGGGGGAATCACGTGTTCCCAGAACAGGAAGGAGGCCCAAACAAATGGGTTATAACATATATGGAGGAAGGCAGGGTGGGAGAAAGAAGATTGGAAATGCAAGTGAGGATTAGGAAATGAAGTGTTTCATAGCCCTAGACAGGGTTTTATATGTCATATTTTGCTGGGGAGCCACTAGAGGCTGTTGAATACATCATGACCTGGTCAGGTGAGAACTGAAGGAAGATGAACTTGATAACTGGATGGAGGATTAGACTGGACTGAGGAGAGAATTGAGGCAGCTGGACCAACCAGCAGGCTCTGACACTCTCTGAGGAATGGGGTGACAGGGTCTGAACCAAGGTCATGACAATATGGAGATAGAAAGGGGTCTATGGAGTGATGTCACAAAGGTGGAATCAAGAGGACTCTACAAGAGATTGAACATGGGTGTCAGGCGTGTGAGTATGTGTTTCAAGAATCCAGCTAGCAGCTTCTGTGGGGGTGTAAGATCCACCCACAGGCAGCACCCAGAAAGCTGCCAACAGCACAGGTTCTTTTGATCTGCTTAACTAAGGAAAGCCAGGTGAAGCTGACTTTAATTCAGCATACAAATATCATTCACTTAGTTCAGAGGAAAAAGCCAGTACCCTAAACTTCAGAACAAAATACAAGCAAATTACAAACATCAACAGACAGACTTTGTCTGATTCAAATCCCAATACATTGTTACCAGAGTCCAACAGAGCTTCAGCATCCGGGTTTACAAGCTGGAGGGCTCTTTAGCTACAGCTGCCCAGAGTTCCCTCATCAACACCATCTCGGGAGCCCTGCAGAGATGGCTCTGTCCTCCCTTCTTATAGGGCTTTAGACATCATCAAACGTCATCTGAATGACCAGAGCTTAGGCTCTGGTGATTGGTTCTTGAGTTGGCCCCTCCCCTTAGGACCCTGGGAGGTTCACATCCACATAGATTAGGTTAACACCTAATAGGGCATGGCTCTGGAGTTAGCACCTCCCTTTAGCCAGCCCCACCTTGCGCCCCACCCCAGTCACCAATGCACACCTACATAGGTTCCACACCTAATAGGGGTTTGGGCCTGGGGCTTAGCACCTAGTAAGGCTAATGAAATACACTGAATTACTCAAAGCAAACAAAAGCCAAACTCTTCAAGGGCACTAAGGGCTAAGGAGCCCATTTTGCTTAGCAACACAGTGTGTGGGAGTTGATGTGGAGGGCATGACATTTCATTTCTGAGCCTGGACTGTTGGGAGGATGCCTTGGATAGCATTAGGAATTGAAGAAGATGGGAGGGTTGGAGGAAAATGACTGAGTTTCCTTTTGGATACAGTAGAAGGAGAACCAGGAGAGAGTAATGTTGCTAAAGGCTAGGGAGAGGAAGATCAGAAAGAAGGGAGAGACTGAGAGTGTGGAAGCCTGCAGAGAAGTCAAGAAGGATTAGGATTAAGAAATGGCCACTCAATTTTAGCAATTTTAGATTACAGGTAACTTTCACAGATGGGTTTCACTTGAACAATACATTTCAGAGGCAGGTAGGTTGCAGAAAGTTTCGTTTCTCTTTTTTGCTATTATAAATACCCAAATTAGGTATAAATAACAAATGAAGAAAGACGGTATGCATAGACAGAGAAAGAACTGATAAATAGAAATATGCCTAGAATAATTTTATATAGATATACGTATTTGTGTCTAAAAGTGACCATGTCTTGGGTGGTGTCCAAGGTATAAAAAAAGAAAAGAGAGTTCCAAAGAAAGCCAGGGAAAGGAATTGGAGACACAAAATGGAAATGGAGGTCTCTAACTGTGGAGCCATAAAATGGACAAAAGATATTGGACACCATCTCATGGGGGTACATGGGTCATGTAAGAGAGTTTTAAGGATTAGAGAGAAATGATTTTATTTGTGGTTATATGGAAAGAGTCATCAGTGTGGGAGAGAGTGAAAATTGGTAAAAAAAAAAAAAAAAAAAAAAAGGAGATCTTAGAGGAGGAATATATGGAGGGAGATGAGGGGGCAGAGTAAGATCATTGGCACATGGAAGGGGATTTTTTTTAGCAAGCAGAAGAATAATCATTCCATGTGATATGGGGAGTCAAAAAGGAGAAGAAAACTTCTGATTTATGTGAGATGAGGAGGATAAGAAAGCCCTTGATAAATGACTAGTTTTTTTGAGTGGTTGGTCGGGGGGAGTGGTAGCAAGGCATTATGGAGGGATAGGGATGAATGAAAAGACATGGAAGAGCTGCTGTGGTGAGTGGCACAGGGAGTCAGTCAGGGAGATGGCAAAGGATTGCCCTTCCCTAGTGAGGGCCCAGCTGAGATCATATAACCTAAATTGGTGGTGGATCTGGCAGCCTGGTTTCATGATTTTCTCTCTGTACATTAGCAGCACCTGAGGAGGAGAGTTTACTGCTGCCTTATTCAGGACTCTTCCAAGGCTAAACTTTGCATAAATCATCAGGCCAAGTCCCTTTCCTAATCTCTATGACTAATCTCTGTCCCCATTCTTGGAGAATCATTGCCCGAGTTCATGTAGGTGACCACCACATCAGTTGAGGGAGCTGGGAGTTAGAGACCCAGAGATGTCCTATAGCAGGAGACCCTTCAGGAGCCTAGAAAGAAGCCTCTGTAATCTTCAATATTGGTCTGGTCTGGTTCCATCAGGGTTAGAACTTGACTAAGGGGACTACTTGGAGGACATGGAGTACAAGAAAGGGACAGAAACTGGGCTGAGGCCTGAATGTGCATTCAGCAACTCGGGGAGAGAACAGAGTGCAGGGAGTTAAAGTAGAGGCTGGGACTGCTATCAGCCCTGGCCCCAGGCAGGGAATCAACGAACACAGATTAAAAGCTTTCTCTTTTAGGCACTATGCTAAGACATGAGGTTACAAAGGAAGGTAAAAGACAGTGTCTGCTGTCACAGAGCTCAGAATGTAGTTTACAAACTCATGCTGATGTAAGGGAAAGTGAGTGTTTTGGAATGGAAATACATTTAGTTCCACAAGGACACAGGAGAATAAAACGAGGGAGAAGAATACAGGTTTAAGAAGGAGAACAGAGGGGCAGCGAGGTAGCATAGTGAGCAGAGCACCAGCCCTGGGGTCAGGAGGAGCTGAGTTCAAAACCGGCCTCAGACACTTGACACATTTACTAGCTGGGAGACCTTAGCAACTCACTTAACCCGAATTGCCCTTCCTTCCCCCTTCAAAAAAAAAAAGAAAAAGAAAAAGGAAAGAGAGCAGAATTGGGGAGGAAACAGTCAAAATCAAATGAAAGTAGTAGCTAGCATTTATACAGCAGCTACTAAGTGTCCTGCACTGTATAAATCTTGTCTCTTTTTGTGCTCATAAGAGTCGTGGGAATAGATGCTAAAATTATGCCCATTTTGCAGATAAAACACAGACACAGAGGTCTTCTGACTTCCCTAGGGTCACCCAACTGGCGAGTTTCTGAGGTGGCATTGGAACTCAGGTCTTCCTGATTCAAGGCTCAGCATTCTGTCTACTGTACTACCATTTATATTCTCATTTTTTAAACAATATATGTTGAAAATGCTCACTCATGGATGAGGTGCGAAATGCAAGGTAACTTTGACAAGCTCCTTCCAGGCCTTGGAAATTCATTTTTTTAACTCTAACCACTCACAAGGAATTGCTAATTACTATTTTAAAATTTTGTTTTCCTATGGGCTCTTGGCGAGTACTGCATTAAATGACAAATATGGTCGAAGGTCAGTTGCAAGTATTGCTTATTAAATTAGTGTTTCTATACAAAACAAACTTTGGAAGGATAGGATTTCCTCAGACATGACTCTGTTATTTCTACCACTGGTAAAGTGGCTACACATTCACTGAAATGAATGACCTATGTTGCCAACCAAGTCCTTTGAGAAACTTCCAGATAGAAGAAGAGTGACATGAATAGAGCAGAAGTTCAAATTAGAAAATAACCTTTGGCTTAGTGGCATTTTAAGGTCTGTTTTTGTAGCACTTTTGTGGTGGTCCGTGATGGTTTCGTGGTGGACTCTACTGTGCATGCCTGGTGATGATGGTTTTCCAATAGCCTGCTCTCACTGCTGCAAGAATACAAACCCAAGTGAGATCTTGATCTGGTGATTTCAGGTTTGATGAGATGTGGTTACTAGGTAGAAGAAGAAGGAGAGAACTACTCCAGTGCAGTGATATACAGCCACCGAGGGTCTTTGCATGCCAGTGACCATTTGCATATGAATGTGTAACGTTCCTAGAAATTTGGAAACAATTTGATGTCAAGTTGAGAAACTGAAAGTATATTTTGTACTTGGCCAGAAGTAGTCAGAGTTTGAGGTACTCACTGCATGAGCCCCAAAAGCCATGTATTCCTGATCATGATAGTTTGGGATCACTGCAGAACTACACCTGTTAAGGTGGAAACATGCACATACTTCTTGTCCAAGTAGATAAATATCTTTGTAACCAAATTGGACAATTATTTACCACTTAAGGTGCCACTGACAAATTTTTAGCTCAAAACCCTTGGACAATCGCCTCCATCTTTCAAGGGGTTTGTGAACCTTTAAAGGGGAAGGGGTGCAAGAAGACTAGTAGTGAAACATGCCATCCAATTCTGTACCAAAGGTTGATACACTCCAATTCCTGTAACAGACACATATTTCAGACATGGGCAATGCCATGCATTTTTTTCAAAATTGTGTTTTATGGAAGGCCTTTAATTTTGTTTTAGTGAGCAGAGCCATTTAAAGATAATCTTTAAAAAGAAATAAGTAATATCTATCTCAAGAAATTGATGAGTCAGAACAAAACCTCTCATGCCTCAGCTAAATACAGAAAAGAGTTGGTATTCTGTATGTGAACTGAGATAATCTATCAGAAAAAATAAGATTCAAAGTGATGCCCAGGTAACTTAGGTTATGATGACTGGTAGAATAGATGAAGAAATAATTTGAATATTTACTACATGTGCTCCAAATGGCATCATATCTATGAAGAAAGGATTGAAATTGCTGACAATGAAAGAGTAAGAGAAAGATTGAAAGTGGAGATAATTTGTCAAGTACTGTGGACAGAGCACACCAATCTCAGGGTTTGGATTCTAGTCCTAACTGCTGGGATTTGTGTCAAATCACTCAGCTATTCTGAGCTCATGGTGTGGGTCTGAGTTGTGAATGTGATGAGAATGATGGCCCTGCCTGTGTGACAAGGTTTTTGTGAGGTCCACTGTCAATTCTTGCATGAAGCTCTTTGGAAAATCAGTCATCTTTGGGATGTGAGCTAAGGGCATTTTAAAATGACCGTTTCTTCCCTTTTGAGATGTTTGTCTTTACCTGGGAAATACAGAGTAACTGAGATTTTGTTCTGCCTGTGGACCAAAGGGGATAGAAATATGTATGTTTGTAAGTATAGTGTCTACTTGTTTTAGTGTTGGTTTATTTTTTTTTTTAAGATGGAATGATGAGCCTGGAAATGAAGGAAGCTGCTACAGAGCTAAGCCTTTCTGTGGCAGAAACTCCCAAGCAAAGATTCATGAGTGATGGTCCCTTTGCCTTCAATTGGAGAGAAGTCTGCAAAACACCTGAGAGTATCCAAACTAGAGAGAAACCATATGACTATAATCAATGTGAGAAGGCTTTTAGAGAGAAGGGATGTCTTATTGCTCATCACAGAACACACACTGCAGAGAAACCTTATGAATGTAATCAATGTGGAAAGACTTTTAGAGATAAGCGCAGTCTTGTTATACATAATAGAATCCACACTGGAGAAAAACCTTATGAATGTAATCACTGTGGAAAGACTTTTTCTGATAACCGGAATCTGGGTAGACACAGAAAAATCCACACTGGAGAGAAACCTTATGAATGTAATCAATGTGGAAAGAGTTTTAGAGATAAGCAAAATCTTGTTTTACATAGTAGAATCCACACTGGAGAAAAACCTTATGAATGTAATCAATGTGGAAAGACTTTTATAGAAAAGCGCAGTCTTTTTTCACATAGTAGAATCCACACTGGAGAGAAACCTTATGAATGTAATCAATGTGGAAAGACTTTTAGAGTGATTGCTTCTCTTAATTTACATCAGAGAACACACACTGGAGAGAAACCTTATGAATGTAATCAATGTGGAAAGACTTTTAGAGTGAAGGCTTCTCTTATTACACATCAGACAATGCACACTGGAGAGAAACCTTATGAATGTAATCAATGTGGAAAGACTTTTAGAGTGAAGGCTTCTCTTATTACACATCAGACAATGCACACTGGAGAGAAACCTTATGAATGTAATCAATGTGGAAAGGCTTTCAGACTTAGGAAGTCTCTTCATGAACATCAGAGAAGACATACTGGAGAGAAACCTTATGAATGTAATCGATGTGGAAAAGCTTTTCAATGCAGGGAAAGTCTTATTACACATCAGAGAATCCACACTGGAGAGAAACCTTATGAATGTAATCAATGTGGAAAGACTTTTACATGGAAAATTAGTCTTGCTAAACATAGAAGAATCCACACTGGAGAGAAACCTTATGAATGTAATCAATGTGGAAGAACTCATCAATGCAGGCAAAGTCTTATTACACATCAGAGAATCCACACTGGAGAGAAACCTTATGAATGTAATCAATGTGGAAAGACTTTTACATGGAAAATTAGTCTTGTTAAACATAGAAGAATCCACACTGGAGAGAAACCCTATGAATGTAATCAATGTGGAAAAGCTTTTCAATGCAGGGAAAGTCTTATTACACATCAGAGAATCCACACTGGAGAGAAACCTTATGAATGTAATCAATGTGGAAAGACTTTTACATGGAAAAATAGTCTTGTTAAACATGAAAGAATCCACACAGGAGAGAAGCCTTATGAATGTAAGCAATGTGAAAAGGCTTTTGCAGAGAAAGTCAGTCTTGTTATACATGAAAGAATCCACACTGGAGAGAAACCTTATGAATGTAATCAATGTGGAAAGACTTTTACTGATAAGGGGAGTCTTGTTAAACATAGAAGAATCCACACTGGAGAGAAACCTTATGAATGTAGTCAATGTGGAAAGACTTTTACATGGAAAATTAGTCTTGTTAAGCATAGTAGAATCCACACTGGAGAGAACCCTTATGAATGTAAGCAATGTGGAAAGACTTTCAGATGTTGGAAGTCTCTTTATGAACATCAGAAGATGCACACTGGAGAGAAACCTTATAAATGTAATCAATGTGGAAAGACTTTTACATTGAAAAATAGTCTTGTTACACATGAAAGAATCCACACTGGAGAGAGACCTTATGAATGTAATCAGTGTGGAAAGGCTTTTATAACAAACACTACTCTTATTCAACATGAGAGGATCCACACTGGAGAGAAACCTTATGAATGTAAGCAATGTGGAAAGACTTTTATAGGGAAATATGGTCTTGTTGTACATGAAAGAATCCACACTGGAGAGAAACCTTATGAATGTAAGCAATGTGGAAAGACTTTTACATGGAAAAATGGTCTTGTTATACATGAAAGAATCCACACTGGAGAGAAACCTTATGAATGTATGCAATGTGGAAAAGCTTTTGCACAGAAAGTCAGTCTTGTTAGCCATGAAAGAATCCACACTGGAGAGAAACCTTATGAATGTATGCAATGTGGAAAAGCTTTTGCACATAAAGTCAGTCTTGTTATCCATAAAAGAATCCACACTGGAGAGAAACCTTATGAATGTAATCAATGTGGAAAGACTTTTACATGGAAAATGAGTCTTGTTACACATCAGAGAATCCACACTGGAGAGAAACCTTATGAATGTAATCAATGAGGAAAGACTTTTACAGATAAGCGGAGTCTTGTTAAACATAGAAGAATCCACACTGGAGAGAAACCTTATGAATGTAATCAATAAGGAAAGACTTTTACATGGAAATGTGATCTTGTTACACATGAAAGAATTCACACTGGAGAGAAACTGTAAGAATGTAGTCAGTGCAGAAAGACTTTTACATGTAAGCGCAGTCTTGTTAAACATAGAGCAATCCACACTGGAGAAATGCCTTATATATGTAATCAATGTGGAAATGGTTTTACACAGAGAATTGGTGTTTGTTATTGCTCATCAGAGACCCCACACTGGTGAGAAACCTTTTGAGTGTACCCAGTGTAGAAAGGCTTTTAAACAGAAGGCCTCTTTTACTAAACATCAGAGAATCCACACTGGAGAGAAACCTTATGAATGTAATCAATGTAGAAAAGCTTTTAAATGCAAGGAAAGTCTTGTTACACATCAGAGAATCCACACTGGAGAGAAACCTTATGAATGTAATCAGTGTGGAAAGGTTTTTATAACAAACACTACTCTTATTCAACATGAGAGGATCCACACTGGAGAGAAACCTTATGAATGTAGTCAATGTGGAAAGACTTTTACATGGAAAATTAGTCTTGTTAAACATAGAAGAATCCACACTGGAGAGAACCCTTATGAATGTAGTCAATGTGGAAAGACTTTTACATGGAAAATTAGTCTTTTTAAACATAGAAGAATCCACACTGGAGAGAACCCTTATGAATGTAAGCAATGTGGAAAGACTTTCAAATGTAGGAAGTCTCTTTATGAACATCAGAAGATGCACACTGGAGAGAAGCCTTATATATGTAATCAATGTGGAAATGGTTTTACACAGAGAGTTGGTGTTTGTTATTGCTCATCAGAGACCCCACAGTGGTGAGAAACCTTTTGAGTGTACCCAGTGTAGAAAGGCTTTTGAACAGAAGGCCTCTTTTACTAAACATCAGAGAATCCACACTGCAGAGAGACCTTATGAATGTACCCAGTGCAGAAAGGCTTTTAAACAGAGGAACCATCGTAACCAACATCAGAGCATCCATACTGGAGAGAAACCTTATAAATATACCCAATATGGAAAGGCTTTTACACAAAAGTCCTCTCTCACTGGATATAAAAAACAGAGGAACCATCTTAACTGGCATCAGAGCATCCACACTGGAGAGAAACCTTATGAATGTGATCATTGTGGTAGAACTTCAGGCTAAAGTCAATCCTTGTACCTTCAGAGAATTCATGTGAGACGTAGGACTCTTCTAACTTACCTGAATGAGGAATGGCATTGAAATGGAGTACAGAGATTCATAGGAGAAAATTCACTCAGGGTACAAGCCATCTATGAACTCCCTATGGGAAGCCTTGCAACCAGAGATCATCTCTTATCGTCTCCTCAGAGGATTTATAATGAAAAGAAACCTCATGAATGTGCTTAGTGGAACGTGCCTTACTCTAGAACATGGAGGTCACAGGTGAAGATGAAATTTTGTTTCTGAATATAACAGGAAGATGAGATAAGGAAAATAATTCATGCGGACCTTCCAGGTGGCACAACCAGAAAAGGAGGCAGTTGTCGGATAAAGTGCAGAACTATGTGAAAGAATACATCTGGATGTTTTCATAACAAGGAAAAGACTTTGTGTCAATATTTTGTCAACTGGGGAACAATCTTTGGTGAAGGGAAGAAATCAGATTTGTTTGATGAAGGATATTAGAACTGGAGCAGTTGAGGGGAATGTTGTGTTCTCCCACAGCCAGCTGCATGTGTGTATTCAGAGTCCATCCAGGCCACTGCAGGTGAGAGTCAAGAAACTTCTCATTAAGTTGAGATCATTTCTGCCTCCTCACTGGGAAAGACCACAAGAGCAGCCGGAAATGGGGCAGCAATCACATTTTAAGAAGGCTCAGAGACACGCTCTGAAGAGTGTGGAGTAACAGAGGGGAAAAGGGCGGAGCACTCAGCCTGGGAATGGGATGGGGAAGGGAGGCAGAATGAGGAAGAGAAGGGAGGGGGAGAAGCAGAGAACATCTGTCCCCCAACCATGGCTTAGAGTTGGGGTCCCTAGGCAGCTTGGACTGGGGATGGCTGTGGATGCAGACCTTGGCATGTTCCATGTCTGCCCAAGCTCGAAGCCCTCCACAGAGCCTGCTTCAGCCACCTTCATGGCCATTGGAAGAAATTGTTCTCATCTGCCCATTCGTGGCTGATGGCAGGCATTACAGGCTGAGAATTTTAAAGGTGGATATCTGTGCCTGGGAAAAAGTTTTGAAGACGACCTTGGACATGGCCTAGGTAGGATCTTCCTGACTCTATTTCCCAATTCTGCTATTTCCTTTCTGAAAAGGAAATTCCCCACCTGATTACTCCTGAGCCCTGCTTTCAGCACCTAGTGACTATATGATTGGCTGACAGATATGATTCGTGCCTGGAATCAAACAGAGCTAAGGAAGTTCTTTCCTTCTGTTAAGATATATGAAATTGTCCCTCTTTTGTTTCATAGCAAATTTATATTCTCAAGAAGTTTTGTAAGCACAATGCTAAGTCTATTAGGTAATAGATGAATATTGGAATATCTCTTATAACAGGATGCAGTAATGAATAGCTTGGAATTTTAACCTATGTTCATGACCAAATAAAGATTAGAAGGAGTATAGAGATAACATCCTACAAAAGGAAAAAATGATCAGACAAAGTAATAAGACAAAGATGTAATGTGATAAATGTCTAATAAAAAAGAAAGGGATAGCAAATTTTGAGGAAAAGGCAATAGGATCAGATTGATTCCTCTAAGAATTATATACAGATGTGTATGATTGGCTCCAAAATTTATCAGTCATGGAAATTCAAGCTAATATAAGTGTTTTGGTAATAAGACCTTAAATTAGGATTTTTGCACCAAAAATTGTATAAGTGAAATTATATCTCCTTTGTAAAGTATCTGTCTGATAATTTTAAAAGGAAGATGAGTTCAATTTATGGTTGGACCTTCAGACTTTAAAGGACTCTTATACCAGGTACAGAATTTAGGTAAGGTTAGAAACAGTAGATGATATATGAACTGAAATACTCTGAAGTTAAAAAAACAAAAAAGGAGAGCCAAATTTAAGTGATTGTACTAAGTTAATTTAGAATTGTCTGAGAATTTCTAGATCTGAACCAGAGAAGCAGAACTCTCTTTTACTATCTAGGAACCAGATAACTACAATCAGGCATCTGAAAAAAAAATTGTTGCTTTAAATGGACATTGGAAATATGTAATGGGGATTTAAAGCTATTTTGTATACAACTGTGCAATTAATTGCTGGAATTAAATCAGAAACATTGTAAGTTTTGTTAAGAATGGTTTGTGGATTATTTTGCAAATGCCATCAAAGAAACATGGCATGACTAAAAGTTTATGATGATATATGTACTGTGCTACTGGGATACAAGGAATTTAATATTAGTCAACATTGTTAATAATGGTTGCATTACTTTGTATGGTTCATGTTTAAGTTTTCTTGGTTATCTAATGTGTAAATGTAAAACACGTGACATGCAATTTTCCCCCTCTATTGTGAACCAAGTGGTTTGGTCTGTACTTAATGTAATTGTGCAGTTTTGTGAATTGTGAGAAAACTTTATTGTAATTGTTTAAACTCAGCCCTGTGTGGCTGGGATACTGAACCATTTCTTGCAGTGTTTGAACTTAGCCCTGCGTGGCTGGGACCTATGTTGTGCTGTTTTTCTCTCAATTATCAAATCACATGTGTTCTTTAGTAAGTCCCTTGCAATTTCTTTTTCTTGATTACCTTTTCATGCGTCTCTTCATTCTTGTGTTTGAACGTCAAATTTTCTATTCAGTTCTGGTCTTTTCACTGAGAAAGCTTGCAAGTCCTCTATTTTATTGAAAATCCATATTTTGCATTGGAGCATGATACTCAGTTTTGCTGGGTAGGTGATTCTTGGTTTTAATCCCAGCTCCATTGACCTATTCTGTTTACATTCCTACATGGAAAGATGACATCTACGATTCATGAGACCTCAGTATTAGGGTAGCTGAAGGGAATATGCATATATATATGTTTATGTATATATATAGGTGAATGTGTATGTATGTATGTATCTGTGTGTATGTGTGTGTATATGTATATGTGTATATATATATATGTATGTGTATATATATATATAAAAGAGAGAGAGAGAGTAGCCACAGGGTGAGTTGAAGATGAAGGGAAGATATCTAAAAGAAATAAAATCAAATTAAGGGATGAGAGAGGAACATACTGAGAGAGGGAGATTGGGAGAGATAGAATGGGGTGGATCATCTCACATAAAGGTGGCAAGAGGAAGCAGTTCTGTGGGAGGAGGGGAGAGGGCAGGTGAGGGGGGGAATGAGTGAACCTTGCTCTCAATACCATACACACCCAATTAGGTATCTTACCCCTCAGGAAAGAAGAGGGAGGAAGATAAAAAAGGGGGGGATGATGGAGGGGAGGGCAGATGAGGGTGGAGGTAATCCAAAACAAACACTTTCGAAAGGGGACAGGGTCAAGGGAGAAAATTCAATAAAGGGGGATGGGTTGGGAAGGAGCAAAATATAGTTAGTTTTTCACAACATGAGTATTGTGGAAGGGTTATACATAATGTTACACATGTGGACTATGTTGAATTGCTTGACTTCTTAGGGAGGGTGGGTGAGAAGGGAAGAGGGGAGAGAATTTGGAACTCAAAGTTTTAAAAACAGATGTTCAAAAACAAAAAAAAAATTTTTTTGCATGCAACTAGAAAATAAGATGCACAGGCAATGGGGCATAGAAATTTATCTTGCCCTACAAGAAAGGAAGGGAAAAAGGGATGGAAGGGAAGTGGGATAATAGAGGGGAGGGCTGACTGGGGAACAGGGCACCCAGAATATATGCCATCTTGGAGTGGGGGGAGAGGTAGAAATGGGGAGAAAATTGGTAATTCAAACTCTTGTGAAAATCAATGCTGAAAACTAAATATGTTAAATAAATAAATTTAAATTTTAAAAAAAATGAATGTTAAAAATTGTTTTTTACATGTAATTGGGGAAAAATAAAATATTATTTTTTAAAAAAAAATCATATGTGTTCTGGGAGCTCCTGTCAGATCTGACTACTTCTACAGCTGCCAACTTGTGGATGGACTCCTTGATCCTTCTGTCACATCTGAGGATTGCCCCTGATCCCAAGTGGACATCTGAGCCTATAGGGGACCTTGCCCTCCGATTTCAAAGGAGCCTGAAGTGGACAGCATCAGACGCAGGCAACCTTCCCAAGAGCCTGGACCAGAACCTGAACGAAGAACTGCTCTTTCCCTTCCTGAGTCCCTTGCATTCCCAGGACTGTTTACCTGTACCTTTGGTGTCTTTAGCTTATTTTACTTAGATGCTCTACTTTCCCCATTATGCTCCCTACTCATACCCCTTGCAACTTGCTCCCTCTGCTTGTTTACAATTAGTTTACAATTAATGTCCATCTCTGGAGATGTCCAAATACAGAAAGAAAAAAAAAAAACCTGAATCCACCTAGATAAGGATTTTTAGAACTTCACCCCTGAGGAAGATAGAGGTTTTCCATACCTTAATTGGTCTTCAGGTGAAGCTTTCAGCTTACCTTTGACCAAAAGGAGGAAATGTGAAAAATATTATACTATTTTATATCATTTTTAATTTCAGCTAGACCCAGAGCCTGAATTAATGAGTAACGGGATGAAGATCCAGGACCTGGGCTTCTTTGTTCTCTCTAAAAATTTGCTCAGGAAATACCCTTACCACTGTCAACAAAGCTTACCCCTGTTAGCCATTAAAGGATGAGACCCTAAGCCCTAGAGAGACTACCTCGCTTAATATTAACTGACCTTTGTCAACATTCTTTCCATTAAGGAAAATCCTCTTCTTGTATCATGGTTAAACATACATGGGGGCCATAAACGTGAGGTAATACAGGCTTGCTAGCTCTACTAAAATAACTTATATAAGTTTCCTAATTCCTTTGTTCAGACAGCCAGAGCCTATGCTCTGACTCCTTGTATGTACCAGTAAGCTAGCTTAGCTATGCTTTAAGGGAAAATAGTAAACAACATGGATTTTTCTATCACCTAGCTTGTTTGTTTCCTTCAACCAAATTTTCAGGTTTAACAGTTAGATGACCATTAATTGTCCCAGTTTTTTTTTTTTAAATGACAGAATAAATTAGAAGGAAAGAAAAAAATCCAGTTCCCAAAATTCAAGATCTTTGGAGATTTAAGAGATCAAAATTTATACTCCTTTGGGCAGAACTCCCACATGTAATGGTATAACTCCTTGTGACAGAGGAAGGGAGGAAGGGAGGGACAAAGGAAGGAGGGAAGGAAGGAAGGAAAGGTAGAAGAGGGGATGGAGAAAGGAAAGATGGAGGCAGAGGAAGCAGGGAAGGGAGGAAGAAGAGGGGATGGAGAAAGGAAAGATGGAGGGGGAGGGAGGTAACAGTAGCATTGTCCAACTGGAACTGGCCAGTTGGTCCCCAGCAGGGCAGCTACTATTACTTAAAATATGTTGCTCATCCTTGCTTCTCAGTCCAAGGATGGCAGAGTACCAGTTAGAGGGACAGCTCTGACTCTGGGGCCCCTGAGTCTCTGACTGGTCTCATCCCACCTGTGATTCCAAAGCCACCTGTGCCTCTTGGGTCTCTATAGAAGGATGGGGAGGGGAGGGGAGGCAGAAAGAAGAGAAAGAATAAGAGAAGGAGGGAAGTAGTCTTCCTGTTCAGACCATCTTCATTTCCAAGCCTGGCCCTCCCTCTGTAGTTAGAGTATCACTTTCAGGTAGTATTGTAACATATTGTTGCACTTAGATTAGATGTAAGTAGCAATATCTGGTGGGAAGAATCTGGATTATTGTAAACTATATTGCCTACAAGCGTATGGGAAAACTAGGGTTGTGGTAAGGTGGTTTCCATAGGAGTATGGGAACAGGAGGGGAGTGCTAGTCTACAGTGACAGGGAAGGCTGGGAACAGGAGGGGAGTGTTGTTTCTACAGTATCTAAAGAGTCATGGGAAGGCTCGGGCAGGATACAAACTGATTATCAGAACTGTATGAGCTATGTGAGGCACGGGACAAGATGCCCTTGTAAAGTATCCAAGAAGTTCTCACTAATTAAAGCATGTTTGCGTTAGGCACTGGTTCAAGAGCATTCAGTAATGGCCAGCTGGGTTCCTCCGACTGGGCTTGTGAGCCCTAGATAGATGGACTCTGCCTGCATGAGAAAGGATGGCTACCAGAGCAAGCGGGAGGGGGGCTGTTAGGGACAAAAGTCTTTCCTCCGGGCGCCTACCGTTCCAACTCCTACTAAGCCTGTCTGGTTTTACCCAGGAAACAGGCCAAGCGCTAGGGTCCGAGCAGCCCCGGGGTCGGCACTAGCTCCCTACAATTTACTACCTATTCAATTAAGGAAAATCCTTTTCTTTTGTCATGGTTAAACATAGATGGGCATCATAAGATTGAGTAACCCAGGTATGCTGAGTTGCAACTGTTCTAAAAATGTATTTAAACCTTCTCATCCTTCTGTTCAGGTAGTCAGATTTTGTCTGGCTCCATACATGTACGCATTCGCTGGCTTTAAGGGAATAAACAATATGAATTTCCATATCACCTAGCTTATTTGTCTATTTTAACCAACTTTCAGGTTGACACCCCTAATCTCTAACCTCCTGGTTAGAAATTCCCTTGTCTTGCCTTCAGATCCAGCCCCCTTGGAGATCCAAGAATCATGCCTTCCTACTGGCCTACCCAGCCTTGGACACAGTAACAAAAGGTACCTCCTGGTCCCCTTTATCTGCAGCCATGGCTCTGGGGCTGGTTCCCTGTCAGATCCGGGGCATGTGGCTCCCTGTCTCTAGTTTCCCTCTAGGGATTCCAAGCCTAAGCATGATTTACATGAAACTGCAAATCCACCATGCACAAATTGCTATTCCTTTCAAATGTACAACAAAATTATGATGTAGTTTTTTTCTTTTATTCTTCCCTCTCCAAACCCTGCCGCCCTAGAAATGGCTGCCCTTGGGCATAAATAGGTGTGTGTATGTAAGTTATTCCCTACGTACTTCTATTTATCAGTTCTTTTCTCTGGATGCAGATAACATCTGTCTTTATATGTCCTCTATAGCTAATTTGGGTGTTTGTAATAGACAAAATAACTTCTTCACTCAAAGTTATTCTTAAAATAATATTTCTGTTACTGTATAAATTGTTCTCTTGGTTCTGCCATTTCCCACTTCAGTGTCTCATGCAAATCTTCCCATGTTTTTCTAAAATCTTGAGGTCATTATTTTTTATAGCATCACAATCATATACCACAATTTCTTCAGCTATTCCCAAATTGATGGGCATCTCTGAAGTTTTCAGTTCTTTGCCCGCACAAAGAGAGCTCCTACAAACATTTTAGAACATGTATGCTCTTTTCCTTTTTCCTTAATCATGTTTACAAATAGACTAAGCATTGCTATGCCCACATAATTCCAGATGGCTCTCCAAAATGTTTGGATCATTTTACAATTCTACCAACAATGTATTTGTGTCCCAATTTTTCCACTTTTCTCTAACATTCGCCACTTTCCCATTCTACCATTTGGGTTTGTATTTTTTTTTGCTTATGGTCCCTGAACTAATTATCATTGTTATTTCAAAGAAGTTTCATGTGTTGCAAAGAAATAGGCATATTCCTTCGTGGTCCCATTTAGAAGATGCCATATCTTTTAACTCTAGTTTCTCCACAAATGTGCTTCTTTCTCCTGCTTTCATCTCATTCTACGTTTCTTACTTCTCATTTTCCCTCTCAGTTTCTCATGTAGATTTCTCTTTCTCTCTTCCCATTCAACTTGTCCTGTTCAGTAGCTTTTGAATTCTATCCCTTTTTCTTTCCCATTCCAACATGGGATTTCTCTCTCTCTTTTCATTGTCCATCTCCTCTTTCTGTTTTACCTCGATTATCATTCTCTGATTCATACACCCTGAGGGTGTAAAATGTGTTCAAGAAGGACTGATACCTCTGATTGGTGAAAGTCTCCTGAGAACACTATGGAAACATTTGGCCCATCTCTCCAGGATCCTGTCTTTATCAGTAATTAAGGTGGCAGTGAATAGGTGAGCTGCAGAATATATCTTTTGCCTACAAAGAGCCTTCAGGGCATCATGAAAGCATTGTATATTGTTAGTGTAAATGCCAAACTGAATTTCCTGTGCCTTCTGAATGAGCCAAGAATCCTGCATCTCTCTGAGTTCCACTTTTACTTTGCTTTGATGGAGTCAAATGTTGCATTCTTAGAGATGGATGAAGTACCCTGCTGGGAACCCCTGTGGAGATCTTGTTTTTCATTTAGCAGCTTCTGAATTTCCCCATCATTTTCATCAGACCGGTCTTGATGTTTGTTCCTGTTCTGATCCACATGAGTAAATGGAGTGCTGTGCATCACTTCTCTGAAAGCTTCCCACTCCTATTCCATTCAATTGCTACCAACTCTGTGTTTGCTCAACTTTCCCACCAAAATGTTCCTGCTTAGAGAAGAACTCTAATCTGTTGACAATAAGTCTTCTGCTAGTCATTTTGCCCTGGGATTGATGCTTTTGTTGGAGGCAAATATGTAGTTTGGAGAGGATCAGTCTATGATCGGTCCAGCACTCTGTGCCACACATCGCCTTTGTCAGTCTCACATCTTGTCTGTCTCTTCTCCTTACAATCACAGAGTCTCTAAGATGCCAATGTTTGCTGCAAGGGTGCATCCACAAAGTTTTATTGGGTTTAGGTAAAAGGAAGAAAGTTTTGGTGCTGGGAAGGTCATGAGATGCACACGTTTTAATGGTAAGTTGCTGTTGCTGTTTCCAGCATTACTCCCCAGGATTCTCTGCCATTAGTCTCAGCTTACTCTAGCGTTAAAGTCATCCAGAATTATATCAGCTTGTTTTCTTTTGGTATATTGATGATTAGTGTCTCCACGGCTTTTGAAAATTTTTCTTTGACCTCTTCCAGGTTCATCATGGTGGGAGCATAGGCACTGATGCTGGTGGCCTGATGTTTTCCTGCAAGTGGCAATTACATTGTCAGGAGCCTGTCATTCATTCCCTTTGGTGGGCATACAAGCCTATTGACTAGATTAGTATTAATGGCAAACCTACACCAGCTGCACAGTTCTCCTGTTCACTGAATTTCCCCCTTATTTTCAGAAAACCCCGTATCCAGCTCCAGCTTCTGCAAACTGGCCTTCCTTTGCCAGCTTCATTTCGCTCAGGGCTGCTGTTTGGTTGTGATATCTGCTGAATTCTCTTGAAACAAGAGCTGTTCAACTTTCAGGTCTACTGAAATTTGTGTTGTCCGTAAGTGTGTCAAAATTCCACACACTGATACGTGAGTGGAATCATCTTTGCAGTTTTTGTACCTTTTTTTGTATGTTTTGACTGAAGGGTGGGATCCCTACCTGCTATGGTAATCAGGCCAGAGTTGGGTAAGCAGACAATTTTTAGGGCACCTTTTCTGGCCCCTTCATCACACCAGGAGGTGAGGAGTGAGGGCCTTAAAAGGTTCCTCAGACACCCAGGTGGCTGCCAAATCCCACTGCTGATTCCAGTGAAAAGATGACCAGATATCCTGGGTCACCTGTGTGCAGGTGCCTTCTTATAGCACCCAGTGTATCCTGGCCTCCTGGTTTCTCACTTGCCTATCACCACAGTACTTAGAGAAAAGTAAAAATGGTAAAATGGTGTGGGTGATGTCTTTTGACTCACTCGCAAATTGGATTTAAGTGAGGCAGAGCCACACAAGGTCATAGGCCTCACTCTCTCTTCCATGGATGTTACATGGAATCAAGATGACATACAGTGGATGACCTTGGCATCTTTTATGTCTAACCAAGCCTGCATCAGCCACCTTAATGTCCGTTGGAACAAATTGTTCTCATCCACCCATTGCACTGGGGAAGTCTTCATGTGGCTGGGATAGACACCCCCCTAACTCACTGATGGGTTTGAGACCCCTCAGTTTACTTCCACCTGGTTTCTCCTCTCTGCTGAGATGGTTTACAGGGGTGTGGCCAGTGCACTTGCTACAGCTTCTTGGAGCCACAGGTGAGTTAGGTGGACCAAGTGGACACCAAAGATGGAGAGCAAACCTGAAAAGGGCTCAGAAGCCCCCATACAGCACATACTCCTCTTCCCTGAACAGACCTCACCCCCGATAAGATCGAGTCAGTCTGACCTAATTATCTTTTATTCTTACAGCTCCTAATAATACCCAATTTTAAGTCTATTTTGCCTTAACATCTGGTCTCCTTGTAGAAGGTCAAACACAACAGTTACTGGGGGAGAACTCAGTCCAATCCAATCTAGATTTACAGTTACAAACAGTATATAGCATCCCAATTTTCCCAAGGCCTATTTGTGGCCCCGCTCCTCAAAGCATAGGGTCCATCATTGACTTAGTCTCCTGCTACACTTTTACCCTGGCAGGCATTCTGCTCAGGAGGAATTGGGAGTGAGTCTGGGAGGGAGGGAATAGGGGAGGGGGTGGAGACACTGGAGAGGAGGAGCTCTCAAGTGATGGGCAGCAGCCTGGTGGTGGTGGCCCAGGTGGAGTTTGGAGGCAGAGGAGGGGATCCTAGCACTGGAGAAGGCATTCCATGTGATGGAGGGTAGGGCTTGCTGGGGGATTGGTGGGGGGGCGGAGGTCTCTGAGTCTTAGCCCTGGTTGTGATTGGAGGAAAGCAGCCCACCCTCCTGGACCTCAGGGACAGAGCAGTGCTATTAGAATAGGAAAAACCCTCCCAGAGTGGGCTGGACAAAAGCTGGAGGTCTTTGAGCTGAGACTCCTCTGTTTTACCTTCATCTCAAATCTCTCTTTTCTTCCCCTAGATCTGAGATCTCTCTGGCTTCCCTCTGAGCCAAGATCGCTCTGCCTTCCTTTGGAGCCGAGATCGCTATGCCTTGTGGACGCCAGCTCTGTGCTTGCAGATCCCCAGTAAGTCTGAGCCAGAGCACCGCCGTATTTCCTGGTTCTGCTGGCTGCCCGGGCCATTCGGTCTCCTTCTCCTCATCTGACCTCATGGTGAGTGTCCGCCAGGTCTGCCAGGAGCACACCTTCCTCCCCAGCCTGGCTGCCAGATGAGCTCCCTGCCCCTAGACCTTTTCCAGACACCCCCATCACTCCCTAAATTCCTGGCTCACCTTCCCCAGATTTATCACTGGATAACACGTTTCCAGACTTCAGACTTTGCCCCTAGGGTTCCTGGAGTCCTGATTTCAGCCTTCCTGTGAGGCCCCACGTGTCCTGCCTCCCTGTCCCCTAATCTCTAACCTCCTGGTTAGAAATTCCCTTGTTCTGTTTCAGATCCAGCCCCTTTGGAGATCCCAGAATCCTACCTTTCTACCTGCCTACCCAGGCTTGGACACAGTTACCAAAGCTCTCTCCTGGTCCCCCTTATCTGCATCTGGGGTTCTGGGGCTGTTTCCCTGTCAGATTCCAGGCATGTGGCTCCCCGTCTCCACTTTCCCTTTAGGGATTCCAAGCCTAAGCTCTCCCAGAAGGTCCCAACAATCTTCCCCAGCCCCTAGTTACACCTCAGGACACAGTCATCCTGCCTCCCCAGGCTCAGTGTCCCCCTGCAGCCCTTTAGTTGCTCCAGTGTCACTGATCTTCCTCCATAAATTTTGTGAGATTGTCTCCCAGATGCCACCCCTGCTCCCCTTCCCCAGGCCTCCTGCTCCACTGCTCATGCCCCCTGCCAGGGGGCTTCATGCAAGACTGGATCTTGTCTCCCAGCCTCAAGCTTCCCCGGATCATTCCCTGGTGGCTCCATTCAAGAGCCCTCTCCCTCCTCAACCTTCTTCAGTTTCCCTCGTAGATCCAGGAGTCACTCTGTAGTCTATACAATGTGTATGTGAGTCAGGGAGAGGGGATGTTGGGAGGGCAGAGGACCACTTGGAGGGAGAGATCTGACTCAGGAGTCCTTGAGGCTCGGAATGGGGTCCCAAGCCCCCTGTGCCTCTTGGGTCTCTGTGGGAGGATGGGGGGAGGGAAGGGAAGAGAAGGAATAAGAAGGGGAGGAAGTAGTCTTACTGTTCAGACCTTCTTCATTTCCAGCCTGACCCTCCCTGCTTCCTGCCTCCCTCTGTAGGGTGGAGTCTCTCACCTGAGGGCAGGGCCAGGGCCTTTGTGACTCCTGTGGGGCCTCACCCTTGTAAATCCCTGTAGGCCAGCCTGCTGCCTGGGAAGAAAAGAGCAAGACCTCTCCTCCTCTGGGATCCTTCTCCCTGCCCAGCTCAGTCTGCAGAGGACCAAGGCCTGGCCCCAGCAGGGAGCCTGGAGCCAGAGGGAATGGCCCCTGGGAGCAGCAGCCCCCCTCCCCAGGTGAGTGCAGTCTGTGCACAGACATCAGCCAATGAGGCCATTGCCACAGACATAGAGGGTGGTCTGTGAAGCTGCCAGTGTGGTCCTCATGGAGCATTTCTTTACAAAAACAGGCATGCAATTGAATCAGGTAGTAACAACAGTGCCCTGCTCTCTGCTCCTCTGCCTTAAACTGATTCCCTGGCTCTTTGGTATGTGAAGCACTAAGTCCTCATGCACAGTATTCTTAGCATGGCCAGTGGAGTTGTTTGCCATTTCTTTCTCCACCTTATTTTACAGATGAGGAAACTGAGGCAAGCAGGTTTCAGTGACTTGTCCAGGGTCATACAGCCAGGGTCCGAGTCAAGAATTGAGCTCAGGTCCTCCTGAGACCAGGGCCAGCACTCTATCCACAGTGCCACTTAGCTTGCCCAACAACTCAGCAGCACTGTACAAACAAGCTTTGCCTAGTATAAAATGGTGTTGACTCTGAGAGGAAAAACTCTACCAATTTTGGGGACCAGGAAAATAATTTTCTCACAAAGTGAAATTTTAGCTGAGACTTGCAGGAAGCCCAGAGCAGGCATTTAGGGTCTGGTTAGAGTTAGGATTGAGAATGTTCCAGTCATGGGAGAGCGCTGTTGGAAGGGCCTTTCTCATTGCCTTCCTTTGTTTTTTCCATTTGTTCGACTGTTTCCTCCTGTTTCCTACAGTCAGTAGCTTCATCTTGTTTGATTCTATCTTTCAAGGAATTATTTTCTTCACTGAAATTTTGTGCCCCCTTTTCCACTTGGCCAATTCTACATTTCAAGAAGTGCTTTTCTTCAGCATTTTTGGTGCCTCCTTTGCTAGGCCTTTGACTCTCTTTTATGATTTTCTTGCATCCCTCTCATTTCTTTTCCCAATTTCTTCTCCACCTCTTGTAATGGTTTTTAAAATCCTTGTTCAGTTTGACATAATCAAAATTATCCATTTTGCATTTTGTAATGCTCTCTATCTCTTGTTGGGTCATGAATTCTTTACTTTTCCACAAATCTGATAAGTAAACTATTCCTTGCTTTCCCAAATTACTTAGAGTATCAACTTTTACTCCTAAATCATGAACCCATTTTGACTTTATTTTGGTATATGGTGTAAGATATTGGTCTATGCCCAGTTTTTGCCCTATCATTTTCCAATTTTCCCAACAGTTTTTGTGAAATAGTGAATTATTAGCCCAGAAACTGGCCTCTTTGAGTTTATCAAAGAGTAGATTGCTAAACTTGTTGATTTCACCTATTTGTGTACCTATCCTATTCCACTGATCCACACCCCTGTTTCTTAACCAGTACCAGGCAGTTTTGATGACTGCTGCTGTGTAGTACAGTTTAATATCTGGTGTGGCTAAGCCACCATCTCTAGCATGTCTTTTCATTGATATCCTAGATACTCTAGACCTCTTGTTTTTCCAAATGAATTTTGTTATTATTTTGTCCAGCTCAGTAAAAAAATTTTTTGGTAGTTCGATTGGTATGGCACTGAATAGATAGATTAATTTAGGTAGAATTGTCATTTTTATTATATTAGCTTGGCCTAACCATGAGCAACTGATATTTCTCCATTTATTTAGATCTGATTTTATTCGCGTGAAAAGTGTTTCATAGTTATGTTCATATAGGCCCTGGGTTTGTCTTGGCAAATAGACTCCCAGATATTTTATAGTGCCTTCAGTAACTTTGAATGGAATTTCTCTTTCTATCTCTTGCTGTTGGGCTTTGTCAGTAATGTATAGGAATGCTGAGGATTTATGTGGGTTTATTTTATATCCTGCAACTTTGCTAAAGTTGTTTATTATTTCAAGTAGTTTTTTACTTGATTCTCTAGGATCCTCTAGATAAATCATCATATCATCTGCAAAAAGTGATAATTTGGTTTCTTCTTTTCCTATTCTAATTCCTTCAATTTCTTTTTCTTCTCTTATTGCTACAGCTAATGCTTCCAGTACCAAATTGAATAATAGGGGTGATAATGGACATCCTTGTTTCACCCCTGATCTTATTGGGAATGCATCTAGTTTATCCCCATTACAAATAATGCTTGTTGATGGTTTTAGGTAGATGCTATTTATAATTTTGAGGAAGGTTCCACTTATTCCTATGCTTTCTAGTGTTTTTAATAGGAATGGGTGTTGTACTTTGTCAAAGGCTTTTTCTGCGTCTATTGAGATGATCGTATGGTTTCTGCTAGTTTTGTTGTTGATATGGTCAATTATGCTAATAGTTTTCCTAATATTGAACCAGCCTTGCATTCCTGGAATAAATCCTACCTGGTCATAGTGTATTATTCTCATGATGAGTTGCTGCAATCTTTTTGCTAATATTTTATTTAAAATTTTTGCATCAATATTCATTAGAGAAATTGGTCTATAATTTTCTTTCTCTGTTTTAACTCTACCTGGTTTGGGTATTAGTACCATATTTGTGTCATAAAAAGAATTTGGTAGGACTCCTTCTTCACCTATTTTCCCAAATAGTCTACAAAGTATTGGAATTAGTTGTTCTTTAAATGTTTGATAGAATTCACATGTAAAACCATCTGGCCCTGGAGTTTTTTTCCTAGGGAGTTCGTTGATGGCCTGCTCAATTTCTTTTTCTGATATGGGGTCATTAAGAAATTTCACTTCCTTCTCTGTTAGTCTGGGCAGTTTATGTTTTTGTAGATATTCATCCGTATCTCTAAGGTTGTCAAATTTATGGGCATACAGTTGGGCAAAATAATTCCTAATTATTGTTTTGATTTCCTCTTCATTAGAGGTGACCTCACCCTTTTCAAATGTTTTTGTACAAAAAAAGCCAATGCAACAAGAATTAGGAGGGAAGCAGAAAATTGGGAGAAAATCTTTGCAACTAGTATCTCTGATAAAGGCCTCATCTCTAAAATATACAGGGAGCTGAGCCAAATATATAGGAATACAAGCCATTCCCCAATTGAGAAATGCCAAAGGATATGAACAGGCAGTTTTCAGAGGAAGAAATTAAAGCTATCTACAGGCATATGGAAAAATGCTCTGGATCGCTGCTGATTAGAGAAATGCAAATCAAAACAACTCTTAGGGGGGCGGAGCCAAGATGGCAGCTGGAAAGCAGGGACCAGCCTGAGCTCCCTGCCGAGCCCCTCCAAAAACCTATAAAAAATGGCTCTGAACCAATTCTAGAATGGCAGAACCCACAGAACAGCAGAGGGAAGCAGGGCTCCAGCGCAGGACAGCCTGGATGGTCTCTGGGTGAGGTCTATCCCGCACGGAGCTGGGAGCTGGGAGCTGGGAACGGAGTGGAGCAGAGCCCAGCCTGAGCGGCGTGGACCAACCAGACCAGCAACCGGGCAGAGCATGCCCTAGCGCCCTGATTCAGTGAGCTGCGGCAGTTACGAGACTTCTCAACCCACAAACACCAAAGACTGCTGAGAAGGTTAGTGGGAAAAGCTGCGGGAGTGGAAGGAGTTCGCAGTTCGGCTTCCAGCCCCGGGGGCAGCGGAGGTGGGGCAGCTACAGCTGCTGCTGCTTCTGGCTCCAGGCCCACCTGGTGGGAGGAATTAAGTGGCGGATCAGAGCAGGGGTGCACAGCCTGCTGAAGATCTAAGCCCAGTTCGGGTTGGGGGTTGGGGAAGGAGCAGTGCGGATCTGACAGAGCTGGCACCTCCCCCCCAAACGTGGAACGTAGAACTCTGTAGTCTACAAGCAGTCATACCCCACTGAAAAACTCAAAGGTCAAGTTAGTTGGCTGGGAACATGGCCAGGCAGCGAAAACACGCCCAGATTCAGTCTCAGACTTTGCATTCTTTCTTTGCTGACAAAGAAGACCAAAACATACAGACAGAAGAAATTAATAAAGTCAAAGAGCCTACAACAGAAACCTCCAAGAAAAACAGGAACTGGTCCCAGGCCATGGAAGAGCTCAAAAAGGATTTGGAAAAGCAAGTTAGAGAAGTAGAGGAAAAATTGGGAAGGGAAATGAGAAGGATGCGAGAAAACCATGAAAAACAAATCAATGACTTGCTAAAGGAGACCCAAAAAAATACTGAAAAATACACTGAAGAAAACAACACCTTAAAAAATAGATTAACTCAAATGGCAAAAGAGCTCCAAAAAGCCAATGAAGAGAAGAATGCCTTGAAAGGCAGAATTAGCCAAATGGAAAAGGAGGTCCAAAAGACCACTGAAGAAAATACTACTTTAAAAATTGGATTGGAGCAAGTGGAAGCTAGTGACTTTATGAGAAATCAGGATATTATAAAACAGAACCAAAGGAATGAAAAAATGGAAGACAATGTGAAATATCTCCTTGGAAAAACCACTGACCTGGAAAATAGATCCAGGAGAGATAATTTAAAAATTATTGGACTACCTGAAAGCCATGATCAAAAAAAGAGCCTAGATATCATCTTTCAAGAAATTATCAAGGAGACCTGCCCTGATATTCTAGAGCCACAGGGCAAAATAGAAATTGAAAGAATCCATCGATCGCCTCCTCAAATAGATCCCAAAAAGAAATCTCCTAGGAATATTGTCACCAAATTCCAGAGCTCCCAGATCAAGGAGAAAATACTGCAAGCAGCCAGAAAGAAACAATTTGAGTATTGTGGAAACCCAATCAGAATAACCCAGGATCTGTCAGCTTCTACATTAAGAGATCGAAGGGCTTGGAATGCGATATTCCGGAGGTCAATGGAGCTAGGATTAAAACCTAGAATCACCTACCCAGCAAAACTGAGTATCATGTTCCAAGGCAAAATATGGATTTTCAATAAAATAGAGGACTTTCAAGCTTTCTCAGTGAAAAGACCAGAACTGAATAGAAAATTTGACTTTCAAACATAAGAATCAAGAGAAGCATGAAAAGGTAATCAAGAAACAGAAATTGCAAGGGACTTACTAAAGTTGAACTGTTTTGTTTACATTCCTACATGGAAAGATGATGTGTATGATTCATGAGACCTCAGTATTAGGGTAGATGAAGGGAATATGCATATATATATATACATATGTTTATGTATATATGTAAGTGAATTTGTATGTATGTATGTATCTATGTGTATATATATGTGTGACACAGGGTGAGTTGAAGATGAAGGGAAGATATCTAAAAGAAATAAAATGAAATTAAGGGATGAGAGAGGAACATACTGAGAGAGGGAGATAGGGAGAGATAGAATGGGGTGGATTATCTCGCATAAAGGTGGCAAGAGGAAGCAGTTCTATGGGAGGAGGGGAGAGGGCAGGTGAGGGGGGAATGAGTGAACCTTGCTCTCATCAGATTTGGCCTGAGGGGGAATACCATACATACTCAGTTGGGTATCTTACCCCACAGGAAAGAAGAGGGAGGAAGATAAAAAAAAAATAAAAGGGGGGTGATGATGGAGGGGAGGGCAGATGCAGGTGGAGGTAATCCAAAACAAACACTTTTGAAAGGGGACAGGGTCAAGGGAGAAAATTCAATAAAGCGGGATGGGTTGGGAAGGAGCAAAATATAGTTAGTCTTTCACATCATGAGTATTGTGGAAGGGTTATACATAATATTACACATGTGGCCTATGTTGAATTGCTTGACTTCTTAGGGAGGGTGGGTGAGAAGGGAAGAGGGGAGAGAATTTGGAACTCAAAGTTTTAAAAACAGATGTTCAAAAACAACAAAAAATACATTTTTGCATGCAATTAAAAAATAAGATACACAGGCAATGGGGCGTAGAAATTTATCTTGCCCTACAAGAAAGGAAGGGAAAAGGGGATGAGAGGGGAGGGGGGTTATAGAGGGGAGGGCTGACTGGGAAGCAGGGCAACCAGAATATACACCATCTTGGAGTGGGGGGGAGGGTAGAAATGGGGAGAAAATTTGTAATTCAAACTATTGTGAAAATCAATGCTGAAAACTAAATATGTCAAATAAATAAATTTAAATTAAAAAAAAAAACAACTCTTAGATACCACATCTCTCCTGTCAGATTGGCTAAAATAACAAATCAGGAGAATGATAAATGCTAGAAAGGATGTGGGAAAATTGGAACATTGTTGCATTGCTGGTGGAGTTGTGAGCTGATCCAGCCATTTTGGAGGGTGGTTTGGAACTATGCCCAAAGGGCTATAGAAATGTTCATACCCTTTGACCCAGCAATACCACTTCTAGGGTTGTATCCCAAAGAAATCACGCAAGCGGGAAAAGGACCCATATGTACAAGAATATTTATAGCAGCTCTCTTTGTGGTAGCCAAGAATTGGAAATCAAAGGGATGCCCATGAATTGGGGAATGGCTGAACAAACTGTGGTACATGAAGGTAATGGAATACTATTGTGCCATAAGAAATGGGGATGATGCAGACTTCATAACAACCTGGAAAAACCTACACGACATAATGCTGAGTGAGCGGAGCAGAGCCAGGAGTACGTTGTGCACAGCCACAGATATATGGATTCCGTGAGTACCAACCCTGACAAACTGCGCTTTTCTCAGCAACCTAAGGGGCAAGGACAACTCCAGGGGACTCACGATGGAGAATGCTATCTTCATCGAGACAAAGAACTGCGAAGTTTGAATACAGACTGAGGCACACTACATGCTCGCCTTTTCTGCTTCTCTTTTGTTTTTGTTTTTGGGGTTTTTTTTTGGTTCTGTTTCTTCTTTCTCATGATTCATTCCATTGGTCAAAATTCTTCTCCACGACTTGACTAGTGCATAAATTAATTCAATGCGAAGTTATACATGACAGTTATATGAGACTTCATGCCGTCTTGGGGAGGGAGGGGGGAGAGAGGGGAGAAAAACTGGAACTCAAAACTATGTAGAACCGTGCGTGGTAAACTAAAAATAAAAAATTTATAAAAAAAAAAATAAAAAAAAAATCCTTGTTCAGCTCTTCCATGTCTTGAGATTAATTCCAATTTGTTTTTGAGGCATTGGATATAAGGAGTTTTGACATAGATGTCATCCTCCCAGTGTGGTTTTTAATCTCCCTTGTCACCATAGTAACTTTCCATAGTCAGAATTTTTCTGTTCTTTGCTCATTTTTCCAGCGCATTCCTTGACTTTAAACTCATTCCCAAAGTGGGGCTCTGCTTTCAGGGTGGAGGGCTCACTGTAAGTTTGCAGTTCTGCCAAGGTGGTAGGAGCTAAGGAGGGGTGTGTTGACTTCTCTCCTGGCCTGTGAGTGACCACAAGCATTCTTTTCTGCCCTGGAGCTATGAGGAGGGGTCCCACTCCCTAGCAGTTCTAAGCTCTTGTGTGCTCCTCCTCACACTGGGATTGCTATCTAGGAGTGGGACCCAGATCCTAGTATGGTCAAAGCACCAGTGCCCCCAGTGCCAGAACAGGGACCCTGTAATCTCCTTCTAACCAGTTATCTGACCCTTTACCATGTGCGTGCTGATAGGGCCACAAGCTGCCTCAGCCACCTCTGATTTCTTTCTGGGGCCCAGTCTGGACTGGTGCAGCCTACGATGGACTATGCTCCCCACTTGCCCAGGTGTGACACACCTTTCCCCCTCTCACCTTCAAAGGCCCCTCCCCCTCACCTACTCTTCTGTGCTCTTCTCTTTTTGAGACCACAGAGGTGACCTCCATCCTCATTCTCCTTGACATCTCTCCAGCCTCTGACCCTGGTGATCCCTCTTTCTTCCATGATACTCTCTTCCCTCTAGGCTTTTAGGACCCCACTCTCTCCTGGTTTTCCTCTGACCTGTCTGACTACTTGTCTGTCTTTTCCGCATCTTCCTGAGATCAAACCCTCTGACCATAGGTGTCCTTGGTCCTCTTCCCTTTATACTACTTTCCTTGGTGATTTCATCAGCTGCCATCCATGTCATCACTACCTCTGTGCTGATGGTTCTCAAATGGACCCTTCCTGCCTCAGTCTCTCTGCTGTCCTGCAGTCTTGTATGTCTAATTTCCTAAGAGATATCTCAAACTGCATGACCAATAGACATCTGAACTTCATTGTATGATAGAGAGCTTGTGATTTTTACCCCAGACATTCACACACACACACACACACGTATGCACATACACACACAAAAACTCTCACACAACCACACACTCCTGTTTCCCTATTACTGCATTTAAGTTGGAGGCCTATTCTGGGGCCCTTCTATTGGAATCCATATTCAGTTACCAAAGCTCTCTCCTGGTCCCCCTTATCTGCACCCATGGCTGTGGGGCTGGTTCCCTCTCAATCCCAGGTGTGTGGCTCCCTGTCTCCACTTTCCCTTTCCCAGGGTCCTTGGGGGAGGGGCCAACTCAAGAACCAATTGGCCCTGGTCCTTCAGGTGGTGCTTGATGATGTCAAAAACTCTATAAGAGGAGAGAAGACAGCTTGAAGAGCCCTTTTACTTCTTTCCATTGGAGTCAGAGACGCCTACAGCCGAAGGTTAAGCAGGAGCTGTCAGTAGCAGAGCTGACCCACGTGTGGACCGAGGAGTGCTGAGCAAGGAATTGAGGCCAGTGGGTAATCTTCTTACCGTAGAGGGGAAGCATGTATATGATTTTGCTTTATACCATCATGCTTCTCTGTGGCCTCCTGGTTACTCTTGTGAGGCGGACTTATTGGGCCTGGAAGCTTTTGATCAAAATATCAAAATGGGGACTCTGGTTCGTGGGTCTGTTACTGTGGAGCTTAAATACATGCTTTAATTCTTCTGCCTTCTACCTAGAGAACTCCTTATATCCTGCGGATCTGAACCTTTCAGGCATATATATGATTCTCTTTGAAATCATAAATTCTGCCTTCATAATACAGAGACTCAGTGGCCCCAGAGTAAGCGTTGTCCCTCCAACTGGTACTCTGCCCTCCTTGGACTCAGAACCAAGGATGAACAACATAGTTTAAGTAATAGTACCTGCCCCGCTGGGGACCAACAGGCCAGTTCCAGTTGGACAATGCTACTGTTACCTCCCTCCCCCTCCATCTTTCCGTTCTCCATCTCCTCTTATTCCTCTCTTCCCTCTTCCTTTTTCTTTCTTTTTTTTTTTTTTATTAATGCAATTTATTTATTTAACATATTTGGTTTTCAGCATTGATTTTCACAACAGTTTGAATTACAAATTTTCTCCCCATTTCTGCCCTCCCCCCCCACTCCAAGATGGCGTATATTCTGGTTGCCCTGTTCCCCAGTCAGCCCTCCCCTCTATCACCCCCCTCCCCTCTCATCCCCTTTTCCCTTCCTTTCTTGTAGGGCAAGATAAATTTCTACGCCCCATTGCCTGTGTATCTTATTTTTTAGTTGCATACAAAAAGTTTTTTTTGTTTTTGAACATCTGATTTTAAAACTTTGAGTTCCAAATTCCCTTCCCTCTTCCCTTCCCACCCACCCTCCCTAAGAAGTTGAGCAATTCAACCTAGGCCACACATGTATTATTATGTATAACCCTTCCACAATATTCATGTTGTGAAAGGCTAACTACATTTTGCTCCTTCCCAACCCATCCCGCTTTATTGAATTTTCTTCCTTGACCCTGTCCCCTTTCCAAAGTGTTTGTTTTGATTACCTCCACCCCCATCTGCCCTCCACTCCATCATCCCCCTGCCTTTTATTTTTTTTTTATCTTCCTCCCTCTTCTTTCCTGTGGGGTAAGATACCCGACTGAGTATGTATGGTATTCCCCCTCAGGCTAAATCTGATGAGAGCAAGGTTCACTCATTCCCCCCTCACCTGCTCACTCCCCTCCTCTCCTAGAACTGCTTCCTCTTGCCACCTTTATGAGAGATAATCCACCCCATTCTATCTCTCCCTATCTCCCTCTCTCAGTAAGTTACTCTCTCATCCCTTAATTTCATTTTATTTCTTTTAGCTATCTTCCCTTCATCCTCAACTCACCCTGTGTCTGCTCTCTTTCTTTTACATATATATATATATACACATACATACACATACATACATATACACATAGATACATGCATACATACACATTCACTTATATATATACATAAACATATATATGCATATATATATATGCATATTCCCTTCAACTACCCTAATACTGAGGTCTCATGAATCATACTCATCATCTTTCCATGTAGGAATGTAAACAAAACAGTTCAACTTTAGTAAGTCCCTTGCAATTTCCGTTTCTTGATTACCTTTTCATGCTTCTCTTGATTCTTGTGTTTGAAAGTCAAATTTTCTATTCAGTTCTGGTCTTTTCACTGAGAAAGCTTGAAAGTCCTCCATTTTATTGAAAGTCCATATTTTGCCTTGGAACATGATACTCAGTTTTGCTGGGTAGGTGATTCTAGGTTTTAATCCTAGCTCCATTGACCTCCGGAATATCGCATTCCAAGCCCTTCGATCTCTTAATGTAGAAGCTGCCAGGTCTTGGGTTATTCTGATTGGGTTTCCGCAATATTCAAATTGTTTCTTTCTGGCTGCTTGCAGTATTTTCTCCTTGATCTGGGAGCTCTGGAATTTGGCAACAATATTCCTAGGAGATTTCTTTTTAGGATCTATTTGCGGAGGCGATCGATGGATTCTTTCAATTTCTATTTTGCCCTGTGGCTCTAGAATATCAGGGCAGTTCTCCTTGATAATTTCCTGAAAGATGGTATCTAGGCTCTTTTTTTGATCATGGCTTTCAGGTAGTCCAATAATTTTTAAATTATCTCTCCTGGATCTATTTTCCAGGTCAGTGGTTTTTCCAAGGAGATATTTCACATTGTCTTCCATTTTTTCATTCCTCTGGTTCTGTTTTATAATATCCTGATTTCTCATAAAGTCACTAGCTTCCACTTGTTCCAATCTAATTTTTAAAGTAGTATTTTCTTCAGTGGTCTTTTGGACCTCCTTTTCCATTTGGCTAATTCTGCCTTTCAAGGAATTCTTCTCCTCATTGGCTTTTTGGAGCTCTTTTGCCATTTGAGTTAGTCTATTTTGTAAGGTGTTGTTTTCTTCAGTGTATTTTTCAGTATTTTTTTGGGTCTCCTTTAGCAAGTCATTGACTTGTTTTTCATGGTTTTCTCGCATCCTTCTTATTTCTCTTCCCAATTTTTCCTCTACTTCTCTAATTTGCTTTTCCAAATCCTTTTTGAGTTCTTCTATGGTCTGGGGCCAGTTCATGTTTTTCTTGGAGGCTTTGGTTGTAGGCTCTATGACTTTGTTGTCTTCTTTAGGCTGTATGTTTTGGTCTTCTTTGTCCCCAAAGAAAGAATCCAAAGTCTGAGACTGAATCTGGGCGCGTTTTCGCGTCCTGGCCATATTCCCAACCAACTAACTTGACCCTTGAGTTTTTCAGTGGGGTATGACTGCTTGTAGATTACAGAGTTCTATGTTCTACGTTTGGGGGGGAGGTGCCAGCTCTGTCAGAGCCGCACTCCTCCTTCCCCAAGGACCCCCAGTCCAGACTGGGCTCAGATCTTCGGCAGGCTGTGCACCCCTGCTGTGATCCGCCACTTAATTCCCCCCACCAGGTGGGCCTGGAGCCGGAAGTAACAACAGCTGTAGCTGCCCCACCTCCGCTGCCCCCGGGGCTGGAAGCCGAACCGCGAACTCCTTCCACTCCCGCAGCTTTTCCCACTAACCTTCTCCGCAGTCTTTGGTGTTTGTGGGTCGAGGGGTCTGGTAACTGCTCACGTATTCAGGGCGCTAGGGCCCCCTCCGCCCGGCTTCCGGTCTGGATCTTCCACGCCGCTCAGGCTGGGCTCTGCTCCACTCCGTTCCCAGCTCCCAGCTCCGTGTGGAATAGAGCTCACCCAGAGACCATCCGGGCTGTCCTGGGCTGGAGCCCTGCTTCCCTCTGCTGTTCTGTGGGTTCTGCCGTTCTAGAATTGGTTCAGAGCCATTTTTATAGGTTTTTGGAGGGACTCGGGTACGGAGCTCACTCTAGTCCGTGCTTACCAGCCGCCATCTTGGCTCCGCCCCCCCCTCTTCCTTTTTCTACCCCCCTTCCTTCCTCTGCCTCCATCTTTCCTTTCTCCATCCCCTCTTCTTGCTCTTCTACCTTTCCTTCCTTCCTTCTTTTGTCCCTCCCTTCCTCTGTCACAAGGAGTTATACCATTACATGTGGGAGTTCTGTCCAAAGGAGTATAAATTTTGATCTCTTAAATCTCCAAAGATCTTGAATTTTGGAAACTGGATTTTTTTTCTTTCCTTCTAATTTATTCTGTCATTAAAAAAAAACTGGGACCTTTTGCGGGTTGGCGGGGAGTGAGGCGGCAGCACTATGAAGGCCTCGGGCACCCTGAGAGAGTATAAGGTAGTTGGACGCTGCCTGCCTACTCCCAAGAGTCCAGTGCCGCCTCTTTATCGGATGCGGATCTTTGCTCCTAACCATGTTGTAGCAAAGTCCCGATTCTGGTACTTCGTTTCTCAGCTGAAAAAGATGAAGAAGTCTTCTGGAGAAATTGTATACTGTGGACAGGTCTTTGAAAAGTCCCCTCTTAGAGTGAAAAATTTTGGCATCTGGCTGCGCTACGATTCCAGGAGTGGGACCCACAACATGTACAGGGAGTACAGGGACCTGACCACCGCTGGTGCTGTCACTCAGTGCTACCGAGATATGGGAGCCCGTCACCGTGCCCGGGCTCACTCTATCCAGATCATGAAAGTGGAAGAAATTCCTGCCAGCAAGTGCCGCCGGCCCGCAGTCAAGCAGTTTCACGATTCCAAAATCAAGTTCCCTCTGCCCCACAGAGTGCTACGGCGCCAGCACAAACCACGCGTTACTACCAAGATACCCAACACCTTCTTCTAAGTACAGAGACAAGGAGGCACCTGTTTTATTTGACCCGTTTAAATAAATTTCTCAATTGGAAAAAAAAAAACTGGGACAATTAATGGTCATCTCACGTAGTCTTCATTTATGATTTCTTGAAAAATAGCTCTGAAAAACCAGGCTTTGTTAAAGTCCATTGGGATCCAAATGGAGCTACTTGACTATCCCTTTAAACCCAAATCACTGGCTCTCTGACTGGCCAACAACAGGTCCCAGCCCAAGCCTCACTTATTCCTTTTTTGGGTTTTGACAGTTCAGAGGGAGTGAAAATAGTGTCAACCTTTAAAAAAGACTTTGTTCTAAGAAGGACAAACCAAAGCAGATTGCGTGTGCACGGTTATTTCTATCAAAGCTGGTGGATCACACATATGGAGATGCACATGGGAGATCATCGCAAAAATGAGCCAAAAAAGGACAGAGAGTGGGGACCTGAGGTCTTCAGAACAATTCCCTCTCCTCCCTCACTCCCTCCCTTCCTGGCCCAGGATGCCTGTGTCAGCTAAAATCTCAGTCTTCAGAGGTTGGAACCATAATAAGAGGAAGGAATTTCTTGATAGGCTGGATTGTAAATACAGTAATTGTCAGAGTGTCAATTGAAATTAGAGCTCCAGGATGTCTGTGTCTTTTCCCTCATTAACATCACATGATATAACAAACCTGACATGACATAACTAACATAACATAAATAATACAACATAACACAACACAACATAACATATATGAGGAAAGATAGATGCCCTCACTCAAAACAGTGTCTGCTCCCAGGACCCTGGTCCTTGGCTGGCATAAACAGAAGAATGCTCCTGCTCAGCCTCATCTGGCCTTGTAGTTGGTGACACAGGAAGGGGCATTTTGGGCTCACTCATAGAACAAAGCAAAGCATGTCTGTTATGTCAGAGCACCCAAAGCATTATAGTAGGTTAAACTCAGAGTGGGCCACCATGCCTCTCCTGACTGGCCAATCTAGGTTTTAGGCTTTTCTAAGGGGAGGGGGGATTCAAGGTTTGGGGAGGCCCCTGGCTGCTTCACAATAGTAATTGTTTCTGTTCTAGTCAGAAGGCCTGAGGGTCTTCCCTTCAAGACTGATTCTTTTGAGAAGTCAAATCTTTAGCCTCATTTCTTACCTGTCCTTTAGACTCTGCATGGGTATTGCCTCAAACAGCCCTCAAGAGACCTTAGCTTACAAAGCCCAAGGTCTCCCACTGCCTTCAGGGCCATCGCCAGTGGTCCTGATCTATGTCTTGCCACTGGACTCTGAAAGACTCTGGGAGAAAGCGTGAAGCTGATGACTTTGTACAGTTCTGCTCCACTCAAATTTAATTCACTTGCAAATCAAGACATCAGCCTCCTCATGTTACTAGTCCTTTTAGAGGAAGAAGAATGAACAATGGAGACCCAAGAGGCAGAAGGGGATTGGGATCCCAGGTGGGGTGAGACCAGTCATAGCCTCAATGACCTGAGAGTCAGAGCTCTCCCTCCAAATGGTCTTTTGCCCACCTTGAATTCCCTTTCCCTAAGTCACACATACATTATCTACACAACAGACTGACTTCTTGATCTAGGAGGCAAGCTAGGGAAGGTTGAGGAGGGAGAGGGCTCTTGAATGGAGCCACCAGGGCATAATCAGGGGAAGCCTGAGAGTACGAGGCAAAATTCAGTCTTGGTTTCAGCCCCCTGGCATGGGACCTGAGGCAGGGGAGCAGGAGGCCTGGGGAAGGGGAGCAGGGGTGGGGTCTAGAAGGCAAGACAATCTAACATAGCTCATGCGGGGAGGTTAGAGACACTGGAGTGACAGGGCTCCAGGGGGACCCTGAAGCAGGATGACACATAGTTCTTCTGCACTTTATCTGACAATTGCCTCCTTTTCTGTGCAACCTGGAAGGTCAGCATGAATTATTTTCCTTATCTCATCTTTCTGTTATATTCAGACAAAATTTCATCTTCACCTGTGACTTCCATGTTCTAGAGTAAGGCACGTTCCACTAATCACATTCATGAGGTTTCTTTTCATTATAAATCCTCTGATGAGAGGATAAGAGATGATCTCTCATTGCAAACCTTCCCATAGGGAGTTCATAGATGGCTTGTATCCCAAATGAATTTTTTGCTATGAATCTTTGTACTCCATTTTAATGCCTTTCCTCATTCAGGTCAGTTAGAAGACTCCTACGTCTCACATGAATTCTCTGAAGGTACACAAGCATTGACTCTAGTCTGAAGTTCATAAGGTTTCTCTCCAGTGTGGATGCTCTGATGCCAGTTAAGATGGTTCCTCTGTTTAAAAGCCTTTCTGCATTGGGTACATTCATAAGGTTTCTCTTCATTGTAGACTCTTTTATGTCCAGTCAAAGAGGGCTTTTGTGTAAAAGCCTTTCTATATTGGGTATATTTATAAGGTTTCTCTCCAGCATGGATGTTCTGATGTCGGTTAAGATGGTACCTGTTTAAAAACCTTTCCACACTGGCTACACTCATAAGGTTTCTCTCCAGTGAGGATTCTTGGATGTACAGTAAGAGAGACCTTCCTTGTAAAAGTCTTTCCACACTGAGTACATTCAAAAGGTTTCTCACCAGTGTGGGGTCTCTGATGAGCAACAACAAACACCAACTCTCTGTGTAAAACCATCTCCACATTGATTACATTTGTAAGGTTTCTCTCCAGTGTGGATCCTCCCATGATTCACAAGACAATTCTTAAATGCAAAAGGCTTTCCACATTGATTACATATATAAGGCGTCTCTCCAGTGTGGATTGCTCTATGTTTAACAAGACTGCGCTTATATGTAAAAGTCTTTCTGCATTGACTACATTCTTACGGTTTCTCTCCAGTGTGAATTCTTTCATGTTTACCTAGTCACATTTCCATGTAAAACTCTTTCCTCATGGATTACATTCATAAGGTTTCTCTCCAGTGTGGATTCTCTGATGTGTAATAAGACTGTCCCTGCATTGAAAAGCTTTTCCACATTGATTACATTCATAAGGTTTCTCTCCAGTGTGGATTCTTCTACGTTTAACAAGAATAATTTTCCATGTAAAAGTCTTTCCACATTGATTACATTCATAACGGTTCTCTCCAGTGTGGATTCTACTATGCATAACTAGACTAATTTTCCATGTAAAAGTCTTTCCACATGGATTACATTCATAAGGTTTCTTTCCAGTGTGGATTCCTCTATGTTTAACAAGACTCCGCTTATCAGTAAAAGTCTTTCCACATTGATTACATTCATAAGGTTTCTCTCCAGTGTGTGTTCTCTGATGTTCACCAAGAGACTTCCTATGTCTGAAAGCCTTTCCACATTGATTACATTCATAAGGGTTCTCCCGGTGTGGATTCTACTATGCATAACAAGACTAATTTTCCATGTGAAAGTCTTTTCACATTGATTACATTCATAAGGTTTCTCTCCAGTGTGGATTCTCTGATGGGTAATAAGACTGTCCCTGAACTGAAAAGCTTTTCCACATTGATTACAGTCATAAGGTTTCCCTCCAGCGTGGATTCTTCTATGTTTAACAAGACTCCATTTATTAGTAAAAGTCTTTCCACATTGATTACATTCATAAGGTTTCTCTCCAGTGTGGATTCTTTCATGTATAACAAGACTAACTTTCTGTGCAAAAGCCTTTTCACATTGCTTACATTCATAAGGTTTCTCTCCAGTGTGGATTCTTTCATGCATAACAAGACCATATTTGCATATAAAAGTTTTTCCACATTGCTTACATTCATAAGGTTTCTCTCCAGTGTGCATCTTCTGATGTTCACCAAGAGACTTCTTATGTCTGAAAGCCTTTCCACATTGATTACATTCATAAGGGTTCTCTCCAGTGTGGATTCTACTATGCATAACAAGACTAATTTTCCATGTAAAAGTCTTTCCACATTGATTACATTCATAAGGTTTCTCTCCAGTGTGGATTCTTCTATGTTTAACAAGACTCTGCATACCAGTAAAAGCCTTTCCACATTGATTACATTCATAAGGTTTCTCTCCAGTGTGGATTCTTTCATGTATAACAAGACTGACTTTCTGTGCAAAAGCCTTTTCACATTGCTTACATTCATGAGGTTTCTCTCCAGTGTGAATCTTCCGATGTTCACCAACAGCCTTCCTACATCTGAAACTCTTTCCACATTGATAACATTCATAAGGGTTCTCTCTAGTGTGGATTCTACTATGCATAACAAGACTGACTTTCTGTGCAAAAGCCTTTTCACATTGCTTACATTCATAAGGTTTCTCTCCAGTGTGGATTCTTTCATGTATAACAAGACCATATTTGCATATAAAAGTCTTTCCACATTGCTTACATTCATAAGGTTTCTCTCCAGTGTGGATTCTTCTATGTCTACCCAGATTCCGCTTATCATTAAAAGTCTTTCCACATTGATTACATTCATAAGGTTTCTCTCCAGTGTGTGTTCTCTGATGTGTCATAAGAGAAGCCTTCACTCTAAAAGTCTTTTCACATTGATTACATTCATAAGGTTTTTCTCCAGTGTGGATTCTACTATGTATAACAAGACTGCCCTTTTCTCTAAAAGTCTTTCCACATTGATTACATTCATAAGGTTTCTCTGCCGTGTGTGTTCTCTGATGTGCAATAAGACATCCCTTCTCTCTAAAAGCCTTCTCACATTGATTACATTCATAAGGTTTCTCTCCAGTGTGGATTCTTTCATGGTTAACAAGACCAATTTTCCGTGCATAAGCCTTTCCACATTGATTACATTCATAAGGTTTCTCTACAGTGTGTGTTCTCTGAGGTGCAATAAGACATCCCTTCTCTCTAAAAGCCTTCTCACATTGATTATGTTCATAAAGTTTTTCTCCATGGAGGACTCTTCTATGCATAACAAGACTGTTCTTACATGTAAAAGTCTGTCCACATTGATTACAGTCATATAGTTTCTCTCCAGTTTGGATACTCCCAGGCATTTTGCAGACTTCTCTCCAATTGAAGGCAAAGAGACCATCACTCATGAATCTTTGCTTGGGAGTTTCTGCCACAGAAAGGCTTAGCTCTGTAGCAGCTTCCTTCATTTCCATGCTCATCTCTCCATCTGAAAGAAAAAAAAACCAAACCAACACTAAAACAAATAGACAACATACTTACAAACATACATATTTATATCCCCTTTGGTCTACAGGCAGAACAAAATCTCAGTTACTTTCTATTTCCCAGGTAAAGACAAACATCTCAAAAGGGAAGAAACAGTCATTTTAAAATGCCCTTAGCTCACATCCCAAAGATGACTGATTTTCCAAAGAGTTTCATACATGAATTGACAGTGGATCTCACAAAAACCTTGTCACACAGGCAGGGCCATCATTCTCATCACATTCACAACTCAGATCCTGTAACCAGAATGGCCTTTGTTTTCTTTGAGTGACTCAATTTATCTCAGTGAGCTTTACTAGGTGCTAAGCCCCAGGCCCAAACCCCATTAGTTGTTAATGTAATCCATGTGGATGTGAATATCCCAGGGTCCTAAGGGGAGAGGCCAACTCAAGAACCAATCACCAGAGCCTGAGCTCTGGTGATTCAGATGATGTTTGATGATGTCTGAAGCCCTATAACAAGGGAAGACAGAGCCATTTCTGTGGGGCTCTGGAGATGGTGTTGGTGAGGAGACTCTGGGCAGCTGTAGCTAGGGAGCCCTCCAGCTTGTAAACCCAGATGTTGAGATTTTGTTGAACTCTGGTAACTATGTGTTGGGATTGAATCAGACAGTCTGTTGATGTTTGTAATTTGTTTGCATTTTGTTTTGAAGTTCAGGGTTCTGGTTTTTTCCCCTGAACTAACTGAATGATATTTGAATGCTGAATTAAAAGTAAGTTCGTCAACCCCTTCACCTTGCTTTCCTTAATTAAGCAGATCAGAAGAACCTGTGCTGGTGGCAGCTTTCTGGGTGCTGGCTGTGGGTGAATCTTATTCCTTCACAGAAGCTGCTAGCCAGATTGTCGAAACATATGGCGTAGTCGGCAGGATCTGACTTTAACACGGAAGCATGGCATGTTGGGGTACTGGGTTGGTTGAATGTTTCCCAGTTTTTGGATTGCTCTTTGTACTTGGAGTGGCTATGGTTCTGTGCAGCCTCAGAAGCAACAAAGTCCTGAAGGAAAACAGGCCAATGGAAGTCCTGGGCGTGGTTTCCCAGGGGCCCAGAGCATTCATTCTTCCCAGGGCTTAAGCTGATAAGCCTGGCCCTGGAGGACTGTACTGAAAGGGTGAATGTCTTGACATTATATTATATGTGGAGTTTTGAAACAGGAGTGGAGAATGGCCTTGGAGACTTGGAGAATGGCCTTCCTACAGATTTGGCAGGAGGGGCTGGTGAGGAGAAAGAAGAAGCAGAAAGAGGCTGCCAAAATATTGATCCAAGAGACTGCCTGCATGAGAACTTTGGAAAGGTGAGAGCAGTGAGCTGCTTTCCAGCTGACTTTGGTGAGGTGAGCACAAAGATGGGGAACCACCTACATTGAGATTTCAGAAGAAGCCAGGTGAGGCCAGCTGGAGTTGGAACCCAGAAGCTTGAAGTCCAGCCCTGGGGCAAGATGGAAACTTTGCAGCAAGGCACTGAGTCTGCCTTTTTGGTCCCTTCAGCTTGGGCTGCTTGGGATCCAGGAGGGAGGCATGGATTTGTTTTTGTTGGGGTGGGGGAAGTGCCTTGGACCACCAGGGACCCCACTGTTGGCTTTATTGCCCAGCGGACCCTCGGGACTTGGAACCGGGGACTGGAACTTAATGGGGAGAACAGACCCTAAAAGAACTTTGTTTGGACTCTTTCTTTGAAATTGGGACTTTGGGTGCCACGTGGAAGCCTGCAATGGCAGTTTGGGGAGGAGAAATCCCCAAGAGAACTCTATTTGTCTGTCTGTTTGCTTTAGGACTTTACTAACTAAAGCATGCCAGTGCCTCAGGGTACTGGGAAAAAGCCTGCGATGGCTTCAGAAATGAAATGTCATGCCCTCCACATCAACTCCAACACACTGTGTTGCTAAGCAAAATGGGCTCCTTAGCCCTTAGTGCCCTTGAAGAGTTTGGCTTTTGTTTGCTTTGAGTAATTCAGTGTATTTCATTAGCCTTACTAGGTGCTAAGCCCCAGGCCCAAACCCATATTAGGTGTGGGACCTATCTAGGTGTGCATTGCTGACTGAGGTGGGGTCCAATGTGGGGCTGGCTAAGGGGAGGTGCTAACTCCAGAGCCATGCCCTATTAGGTGTTAATCTAATCTATGTGGATTTGAACCTCCCAGGGTCTTAAGGCGAGGGGCTAACTCAAGAACCAATCACCAGAGCCTAAGCTCTGCTCATTCACATCACACTTGATGACGTCTAAAGCCCTATAAGAAGGGAGGACAGAGCCATTTGTGCAGGGCTCCCAAGATGGTGTTGATGAGGAGACTCCAGGCAGCTGTAGCTAAAGAGCCCTCCAGCTTGTAAACCTGGATGCTGAGACTTTGTTGGACTCTGGTAAGGATGTATTGGGATTTGAAGGAGACAAAGTCTGTCTGTTGATGTTTGTAACTTGTTTGTATTTTGTTCTGAAGTTCAGGGTACTGGATTTTTCCTCTGAACTAAGTGAATGATATTTGTATGCTGAATTAAAGTAAGCTTGTGAACCCCTTCACCTTCCTTTCCTTAGTTAAGCAGATCAGAAGAACCTGTGCTGTTGGCAGCTTTCTGGGTGCTGGCTGTGGGTGGATCTTACACCCTCACAGAAGTTGCTAGCCGGATTGTTAAAACACACACACACACATGCCTGATGCCCTTGTTCAATCTCTGTAGAGTCCTCTTGATTGCACCTTTGTGACATCATTCCATAGACCCCTTTCTATCTCCATATTGTCATGACCTTGGTTCAGACCCCTGTCACTCCATTCCTCAGAGAGTGTCACAGCCTGCTTGTTGGTCCAGCTGCCTCAATTCTTCCCTCAGTCCAGTCTAATCCTCCATCCAGTTATCAAGTTCATCTTCCACCAGCCCTTACCTGACCACGTCATGATGTATTCAACAGCCTCCAGTGGCTCCCCAGCAAAATATGAAATATAAAACCCTGCCTAGGGCTGTGAAAGCACTTCATTTCCTAATCCTCACCTACATTTCCAGTCTTCTTTCTCCCACCCTCCCTTCCTCGATATATGTTATAACCCATTTGTTTGGGCCTCCTTCCTGTTCTTGGGACAGGTGATTCCCCCTTCAGACGTTGTGGGGTTTTCTTGCCATCCCTATTGCCTAGAATGTTCTTGCTGGCTTCGCTGACCCCAGCTAGAGCCCAATTCCCCCCATAAGCCTTTCCCTTAAACTCAGGGTCCTCCTCCCTTGACTAGCTCCAATTGCTCCTGTCCATAGTGGGTTTCTACACAGTTGTCGGCATGCTCTCTGCCCCACCAGACTGTAAGCTCCATGGGAGCAGGGGACATTTCTTGCATTGATTTATGTGCTCAGTCCTTCGTACAGGGTCTGGAACTGAGCAGGCACTTAGAATTTGGTTGACTTGAAGAAGGGATAGGAAAGAACTCACATGGGAGAGCCTAATCCCCTTTACTATTCTCAGGAGGATTCCATGCCCCCAAATTCCAAACAATGACTTTTTTTTTGGATCATATATTTATCCCTGGAAGGAAGGTGAAAGGTCATGGAATCCAAACCCCTCTTATTACTGTTGGAGAAACTGAGACTCAGTGGTTCAGTGACTGACCCATGAAGCTGCTGCTGAGAAATATCTAAAAAAGAATTCCAAGTCAGGCCTTCCTACCCCGAGATCTAGCACTTGCCTCACCACAAGAACAAAGAGTGGCCTCTTATAATCCCACCTCTCATATATCTGCCTTCACTCACTCACCTGGACAGCAGCTCCTCAGGCTTTCTTGCTCCAGCATCCATGGGCCTTCCGTTTGCTCAAAGGAAGAGATCATGTCTTCTCTGGGAACTGGCAGCCCTGGGCATGGGGAGTCAGATAGAGATGAGCATGGAGACAAACTTGTCCTTTAGTTCTCTTTAGGGAAATGTGTTCAGACCCACAGCTGCTCCACTGTGAGATTTACACACATGAGCCTGTTCTCACCCATTAGTGACTACAATGCAGGTAACCCAAAGCAGGGTGTGCCCCATTATCCTTTGGTACAACCTGCTGTGATAAAGAGCCAAACCTCTGCCCCCCATCCTGTCGAGTCCCATTCTCATAGAAACTCCTAAATCCAACGCAGGCTACAAAGGCTTATTATGCAAGACAAGCCTCAAGCGCCAGAAGGAGAATCCTTGACTACCCACCTTCTGCACTGTACCCCTCCCCTGTTCCTCACTCCCTGAAACCTGTAGAAGCCTTGTGTACTGCTCATTTGGGACATCTTTGCCTCTTCAGGTGAGAGTCTCCTGTTGGCAAACTCAAGAAACCCTAGTTGGTCCAAATTCTATTTCTAGGCCAGTCTCTTATTCCTGGCAATGCCAGGGTCATGTAAACAAGGACCCCAGGGTGGTTCCCAGGCCTCCTGGAGGGTAGTCTGATACCATTTCTTTTGTGAGCTTTGGGGAGAAGTGAGGGAGAAGATCAGGGAACCAGGTTGGAGTCATAAAATCTATTCTTGGTGCACCTTCTTCATAGAAGGATGGACTCATTGCACACTTTCCATTCTCTAGAAATTAGAGGCAGCTGATGGTGCTGTGGAGACAGCCCTGGGCCTAGAGTGAGGCATGCCAGGGTCTGAATCCAGCCTCAGACACTTACTTAGCTGTGTGCCACAGGACAAGTCACATAAACTCCATGTGCCTCAGTTTCCACAACTGTCTAATGGAGAGAATAGTATCACCCAATTGTGAGGATAAAGTGACATAATAGTGTAAAGAAAGCCCCAGGCCCAGCACTTGACAAATACTAAGTGAGAATAAATGCTTCTTCCCTTCCCTTCCTTTCCCACCATCTGTGCTGGAATTTCAGGGCAATAGGAAGGAAGATTAAGGACAAACTCACTACACGAGGGACAAGTAGAAATTGGGAGCTAAGAAATGATGCTGTTAAAAAGAAGAATATTCCAGATCCCAGACCCATCCCAGAGAGGACAGGCTTGTAAGGAAAAGCCTCCTGAGCAGCTTTCAGAGACTTGGCAGACACAATTCATGGCCAGGAGGGGGTTAGGCCAAATGACCCCTGACATTAGTTCTAGGTCTGAGATTCTTCCACAGTAATTTGAAGCAGGCTAGAGGAGGTAAGAGACAGCTTCAGGAGCAACAAGGAAACCCTCAGGTTCCTGTCACACAATGCACAGACTTTCTATAGGAAACTCCAGGCAGCAGGACAGGAGAGCAATGCTTTTCTCTCTCTAATCAGTGCTCCTAACCCTGCACACCTGGGGATGAAGATATTCCTTTGACTGCAGACTCAGCATTACTAGAGGACGTGTCCTAACCCAGTGAGAGCAGGTTCCGGGCATTCTTCAGCATGACTCCCTTGTAAAACTCCTTCTGAGGATGGTCCAAGAGGCCCCACTCCTCCTGGGTGAAGTCTACAGCCATGTCCTTGAATGTCACCAACCCCTAAATCATTAAAAGTCATAGAATGTAGAGCTGAATGACACTTCACATTTAAATAATCCAACCCTCATTAAATTTACAGAACAAAACTGAAGTCCAGGGAAGCGATTTGGTGAAAAGTCAGACCCTTTATGAGAATCAGAGTCAACTTCTAAAACCACAGTCATCAAGAGCCCAACTGAGCTTTGAGAAATGCATTTTCCATGATAAGTTGGAATAAAACCGAGGAGTATTTTCTTCTGAAATGCATCTTCCTGTGGAATCAGGGAGAGAGTTTGTGTTTGATCAATGAATAAGGTGGATGTGTGGGGGAACATGAGAGAAGTGATGGGTAATATCTTCCTCATCAGAACTGACATAACTGATTTATGATTTTTTAAAACATTACTTTTTTAATCTCTTATATGCATATCCATGGTAAACTATAGAATTTATTTCATTTCACGTTGAATGGAGATGTAGAAAGATTTACTTAAATCCAAATGACACAGAGACCAAAGCAGAGAACTTGTGGATCAGAGAAAGGGAAACCCCAGACCAAATTAAAATATTATATGTATATACATATGACTATCAACACACATGCACATGAATGTATGACAACATTTTATATAACAAATAAACCTCATATGAACAAAATAATTTGCATTTTCTCTCTTCCACAAGAATGTGAGCGCCTTAGCGTTAGAAACTGGATTTTTCCCTTTTCTTTTAAAAAATTTTTTTTTAATTCAGGGAACAAAGAAGCATTTCTGTAAGAGTACAATAAAAAAGATGATTGCTCACGAAACTGCAAATCTCCCATGTATGACGTGGTATTCCTTGAAATGTACAGAAATTATCATGGAAAATTCTTTTCTTTCTCTCTGCCCTTACCCCAACCCTACGGATGGCTACAATGTGTATGCACACACACACACATATATAATTTACATGTCTCTGTGTATATGCACACACACAAACATATATACATGGAACATTATGCCATACATACCACTGTTTCTCAGTCCTTTCTCTGGATACAGATAGTATCACTCTTTACACCCTCTTTATTTTTCATTTGTGTCCTTAGAATAGTCAAAATGACTCGTGCTCAAACTCTTCTGAACACAATATTGCTGTCACTGTATACAATGTTCCCTTGGTTCTGCTCACGGCTCTTAGACACTTTGTGCAAGTCTTTCCAGGCCGTTCTAACACCACTGAACTCATCCTTTCTTACAGCACAGTAGCATTCCATCACAACCACACACCACAACCCATTCAGCTTTTCCACTAATGATGGGGATCCCTGCACTTTCCAGGTCTTTGTCACCACCAAGCAAGTTTCTGTCAACATCTCAATCACATTCAAAGTCACAATTGCTGTCTGTGAATTTCTTTCCATCCCATTTTTACTCATGATTTTCTTTTCTGCCCTCTCTTTTTACCCTATTGCCTTTACATTATCTTCTCCCCCCCTTCCTACCCCCCAATTCACCCAAACCTCCAAGAGTCACCCATTTCCTTCCCCCCAATTTCAGCCCACAAGGTTTCCAAAAGTCCCCCACCTCTCCCTGACCCTCCTAAATCCCAGTCCACACACCCCTCTGAAATGTCCCTCCCCCATCCTGTTCCCCAATTTTCTCACCTCTCTACATGTTCAGAAGACTTCCACACCCTGTGACATGTACATGAAGCTTCCTTTTCAACCCAGATGAGAGTATGGTTCCAACCTTAGCAGCCCTCCACCCCTACTTGCTTCCTCTCTCAAAGAAGACCAAAACATACAGACAGAAGAAGTTAAGAAAGTCAAAGAGCCTGCAACAGAAACCTCCAAGAAAAACATGAACTGGTCCCAGGCCATGGAAGAGCTCAAAAAGGATTTGGAAAAGCAAGTTAGGGAAGTAGAGGAAAAATTGGGAAGAGAAATGAGAAGGATGTGAGAAAACCATGAAAAACAAGTCAATGACTTGCTAAAGGAGACCCAAAAAAATACTGAAAAATACACTGAAGAAAAGAACACCTTAAAAAACAGACTAACTCAAATGGCAAAAGAGCTCCAAAAAGCCAATGAGGAGAAGAATGCCTTGAAAGGCAGAATTAGCCAAATGGAAAAGGAGGTCCAAAAGACCACTGAAGAAAATACTACTTTAAAAATTAGACTGGAGCAAGTGGAAGCTAGTGATCCCAAAGCCCCCTGTGCCACTTGGGTCTCCATTAGAAGGATGGGGAAGGGAGGCAGACAGAAGAGAAGGAGGGAAGTAGTCTTCCTGTTCAGACCATCTTCATTTCCAAGCGTGACACCCCTTCTGTGGGTTGGAGTATCACTTTCAGGTACTCTGGTGCTAGTTTAATCCTGCCAGTCTTTCTACTAAGGAGGAGGAGAGAAGGAGGAAGGGAGGAGGGGAGGAGGTGGAGACACTGGACAGGAGGAGCTCTCAGAGATGGGCAGCCTGGTGGGTGGTGGCCCAAGTGGAGTTTGGGAGGAGGTCTGGGTGGAGATTGGAGGCCTGGGAGGAGTTTAGGGCTGAGGAGGCAATCCTAGCACTGGAGAAGGCTTTCCACTTTTTGGAGGGCAAGGGAGGCAGTCCGGGTCTAGCCCCGGGAGTAATTGGAGGAAAGAGCCCCGCCCTCCTGGGGGCCTCAGAGGCTGGACAGGGCGGTGCTATTGGGAAAAGGAAGACCTTCGAAGAGTGGGCAGGACAAGAAGCAGGAAGTCTTTGAGCCCAAACTGCTCTGCTTTCCCTGGACTTCAAATCTCTTTTCTTCCTCCCCGGGATCCCAGATCTCTCTGCCTTCCCTGGACTTCAGATTTCTTTTCTTTCTTCCCTGAGATCTGAGATCGCTCCGCCGGCTGGACGCCGGCTGTGTGCTTGCAGGTCCCAGGTAAGTCTGAGCCAGAGCGCGCCACCCCGCCCCCGATTTCCTGGCTGCCCGGGCGATTCGGTCTCCTTCTCCTCCTCTGACCACATGGTGAGTGTCCGCCAGGTCTGCCAGGAGCACACCTTCCTCCCCAGCCTGGCTGCCGAATGAGCTCCCTGTCCCTAGATCTTTTCCACACGCCCCCATCACTCCCTAAATTCCTGGCTCACCTTCCCCAGATTTATCACTGGATAACACTTTTTCAGACTTTGCCCCTAGGGTTCCTGAACTCCTGATTTCAGCCTTCCTATCAGGCCCCACGTGGCCTGCCTCCCTGTCCCCTAATCTCTAACCTCCTGGTAAGAAATTGCCTTGTTTTGTCTTCAGATCCAGCTCCTTTGGAGATCCCAGAATCCTACCTTTCTACCTGCCTACCCACGCTTGGACACAGTTAGCAAAGCTCTCTCCTTGTCCCCCTTATCTGCACCTGGGGTTCTGGGGCTGATTCCCTGTCAGATCCCAGGCATGTGGCTCCCTGTCCCCACTTTCCCTTTAGGGATTCCAAGCCAAAGCTCTCCCAGAAGGTCCCAACAATCCTCCCCAGCCCCTAGTTAGACCTCAGGACACAATCATCCTGCTTCCCCAGGCTCAGAGTCCCCCTGCAGCCCTTCAGTTGCTCCAGTGTCCCTGATCTTCTTCCATAAACTTTGTGAGATTGTCTTGCCTCCCAGACCACACCCCTGCTCCCCTTCCTCAGGCCTCCTGCTCCCCTGCCTCAGGCCCCCTGCCAGGGGGCTTCATTCGAGACTGGATTTTGTCTCCCAGCCTCAGGCTTCCCCAGATCATTCCCTGGTGGCTCCATTCAAGAGCCCTCTCCCTCCTCAACCTTCTTTAGGTTCCCTGGTAGATCCAGGACTCAGTCTGTAGTCTATACAATGTGTATGTGAGTCAGGGAGAGGGGATGTAGGAAGGGCAGAGGACCACTTGGAGGGAGAGATCTGACTCAGGAGTCCTTGAGGCTCGGAATGGGGTCCCAAGCCCCCTCTGCCTCTTGGGTCTCTGTGGGAGAATGGGGGGAGGGGAGGGAAGAGAAGGGATAAGAAGGGGAGGAAGTAGTCTTACTGTTCTGACATTCTTCATTTCCAGCCTGACCCTCCCTGCTTCCTGCCTCCCTCTGTAGGGTGGAGTCTCTCGCCTGAGGGCAGGGCCAGGGCCTTTGTGACTCCTGTGGGGCCTCACCCTGTAAATCCCTGTAGGCCAGCCTGCTGCCTGGGAAGAGAAGAGCAAGACCTCTGCCCCTCTGGGATCCTTCTCCCTGCCCAGCTCAGTCTGCAGAGGACCAAGGCCTGGCCCCAGCAGGGAGCCTGGAGCCAGAGGGAATGGCCCCTGGGAACAGCAGCCCCCCTCCCCAGGTGAGTGCAGTCTGTGCACAGACATCAGCCAATGAGTCCATTGCCGTAGATATAGAGGATGGTCTGTGGAGCCCTAAGTGTGGTCCTCGTGGAGCATTTCTTTACAAAAACAGGCATGCAATTGATTCAGGCAGTAACAACAGTGCCCCCTCTCACCTTCAAAGGCCCCTCCCCCTCACCTACTCTTCTGTGCTCTTCTCTTTTTGAGACCACAGAGGTGACCTCCATCCTCATTCTCCTTGACCTCTCTCCAGCCTCTGACCCTGGTGATCACTCTTTCCTCCATGATACTCTCTTCTCCCTGGCCTTTTAGGACCCCACTCACTCCTGGTTTTCCTCTGACCTATCTGACTACTTGTCTCTCTTTTCTGGATCTTCCTGAGATCAAACCCTGTGACCATAGGTGTCCTTGGTCCCCTTCCCTTTTCCCTCTATAGTACTTTCCTTGGTGATTTCATCAGCTGCCATCCCTGTCATCACTATCTCTGTGCTGATGGTTCTCAAAGGGACCCTTCCTGCCTCAGTCTCTCTGCTGACCTGCAGTCTTGTATGTCTAATTTCCTAAGAGATATCTCAAACTGCGTGACCAATAGACGTCTGAAATTCAATGTATCATAAAGAGAGCTTGTGATTTTTACCCCAGACATTTACACACACACACACACACACACACCTATGCACATACGCACACAGAAACTGTCACACAACCACACACTCCTGTTTCCCTATTCCCGCATTTAAGTTGGAGGCCTATTCTGGGGCCCTTCCATTGGAATCCATATTCCTCCGTGACTTGTACAAAGTATGCATTAATACATTGCTTATTCTTACACCTGGTATTTGGGGACTGACTAGATGAATATACTAAAAGCATTACAATAATCATTACCCCTTATAAAATCCTAATGAACTGACTAATACTGTTTGAGTAGGGGTCCTCAGTGAATGGTTTCTCTCATATTCTCAAACCTGGCCAACCTCTCCTTTATATGGCCCATCAGTAGGCCTCTTACTCCTCCTCTTGACTCTTGTTCTACCAAGTTTCTATAATTCTCTCTGGGTGAATTTTCTGATGAAATAGCTCAAGCAAATCCCAGGTTAATTGAATATTGCTTTTATTTTTAACCAATGAAGGAACCTCCCCTCCCCCCACTCCATCATTCTTGTTCACTCGTGTTCAGGACTTTATAAACTGTTTGGGATTTTTCTTGACAAAGATACTGGAGTGGTTTGCCTTTTCCTTCTCCAGTTCCTTTTGCAAATGAGGAAAGTGAGGCAAGCAGGGTTCAGTGACTTGTCCAGGGTCACACAGCTGGTAATTTCTGGGGCCAGATTTGAACTTATGAAGATGGATCTTCCTGATGCGAAGCCCAGGGCTCTGTCCACTCTGCCACCTAGCTTGCCCTTCTCCATTATAGTTACTTTTATTTCTAGGTAATTAATTTTATAATTAAGGAATGTACATAGACAAATGAAAGCACTCAGTAAGGAAAGGCATGAGCTGTCTTGGCTATGACACATCATCTGTGGAGCACCCTGCAGCCCTCAGTGTAACAACACTGTCTGTTCCAGTGAATAGGTCTTTAGAATCCTCTTCCAGATCAGACTTTATTTATTTCAGCCATTCAGGAAACAAACTAGATCTCTTCTTTAACTTTGTTCTCTCTCAAGTGATCACATTAAATGCTTTCCCCCACAATGCCCTGCAACTCTCAGCTTCACACAGACTTTTCACAGAATTTTCTTTAGGACATAACACTTATTAACCAGAAATTATTAAGGAAAAGTGCCCTTTAAGTTCTAGAACAAGAGGGAAAGCAGAATAGAAAAACTTCTACTGTTCACCACCTGAAAGAGATGCCAAGAGGAAAACTTACATGAATGTCATAGCCAAGTTTCAAAACTCCCAGGGTAAGGAGAAAATCTTGTAAACAACAAGAAAAATAAAGCATTTCAATAAAGTGGAAATCTAGTTAGGATTTCCCACGAACTGACAGGTTCCACTCTCAAAGACTGAAGGCTTGGGGACATTAGATTTCAAAGAACAAAGGAGCTGTGGTTGCACCCAAGAATAACTTAGCCAGCAAAGTGGGTATGATCCTGAATGGGAAAAAAATGACTGTTTGATGAATTGAGAGACTGTCAGGTTTGGAACAAGAAGAGCAAAATTCATTGGAAAATTCGATATAAAATATCCAGAAGAAATATCTGGAAATCATTAAAGCCTGATCATTAGGCCCCCATGAAGTCAAACTGTTTTAGTATCATATATGAAAAAGTTATCAGTATTCTTATAACTGTCATCATTCCTGAGGTAGTTTGAAAGACAGGTGGTGGCTGAGTTGTGTATGATGGGGTGATGATAAAAAAAAAAACTTGTGTAGGGATAGTCAAAAGGGAAAAATGATATTGGAGAAAGAGAGAGTGAAAAAAAGACCTTATAGAGAGGAAGCAAGTAGGGGTGGAGGGCTGCTAATGTTGGAACTAAGGTTCTCATCTGGGTTGAAAAAGAAGCATCATGTACATGGGAAAGAATGTACAAGTCTTCTGAACATGTAGAGAGGTGAGAAAATTGGGGAACAGAATGGGGGAGGGACTTTTCTGAGGGGTGTGTGGACTGGGATTTAGGAGGGTCAGGGAGAGGTTGGGGAGTTTTGGAAACCTTGTGGGCTGAAATTGGGGGGAAGGAAATGGGTGACTCTTGGAGGTTTGGGTGAATTGGGGGGTAGGAAAATGGGGGGAGAAGATAAAGTAAAAGCAATAGGGTAAAAAGAGAGGGCAGAAAAGAAAATCATGAGTAAAAATGAGATGGAAAGGAATTCACAGATAGCAATTGTGACTTTGAATGTGATTGAGATGTTGGCAGGAACTTGCTTGGTGGTGACAAAGAACTGGAAAGTGCAGGGATCTCCATCATTAGTGGAAAGGCTGAATGGGTTGTGGTGTGTGGTTGTGATGGAATGCTACTGTACTGTAAGAAAGGATGAGCTCGGTGGTCTTAGAACGGCCTGGAAAGACTTGCACAAAGTGTCTAAGAGCAAAGTGAGCAGAACCAAGAGAACATTGTATACAGTGACAGCAATATTGTGTTCAGAAGGGTTTGAGCACATGAATCGTTTTGACTATTCTAAGGACACAAATGAAAAATAAAGAGGGTGTAAAGAGTGATGCTGTCTGCATCCAGAGAAAGAACTGACGAACGGTGGTATGTATGGCATAATGTTCCATGTATATATGTTTCTGTGTGTGCATATACACCAAGACATATAAATTATATATGTGTGTGTGTGCATACTCATTGTAGCCATCCGTAGGGTTGGGGTAAGGGCAGAGAGAAAGAAAAGAATTTTCCATGCTAATTTTTGTGCATTTCAAGGAATACCACGTCATACATGGGAGATTTGCAGTTTCGTGAGCAATCATCTTTTTTATTGTACTCTTACAGAAATGCTTCTTCTGTTCCCTGAATTTTAAATAAATAAAAAAGGGGGGGGAAATCCAGTTCCTCATGCTAAGGAGCTCACATTCTTGTGGAAGAGAGAAAATGCAAATTATTTTGTATATATGAGGTTTATTTGTCATATAAAATGTTGTCATACATTCATGTGCATGTGTGTTGATAGTCATATGTATATACATATAATATATTAATTTGGCCTGGGGTTTCCCTTCCTCTAATCCACAAGTTCTCTGCTTTGGTCTCTGTGTCATTTGGATTTAAGTAAATCTTCCTACATCTCCATTCAACGTGAAATGAAATAAATTCTATAGTTTACCATGGATATGCATATAAGAGATTAAAAAAATAGTGTTTTAAAAAAATAATAAATCAGTTATATCAGTTCTGATGAGGAAGATATTACCCATCACCCTCTCTCATGTTCCCCCACACATCCACCTTCTTCACTGATCAAACACAAACTCTCCCCCTGATTCCACAGGAAGATGCATTTCAGAAGAAAATACTCCTCGGTTTTATTCCCACTAATCATGGAAAATGCTTTTCTGAAAACTCAGTTGGGCTCTTAATGACTGTGGTTTTAGAAGTTGACTCTGATTCGCATAAGGGGTCTGACTTTTCACCAAATCGCTTCCCTGGACTTCAGTTTTGTTCTGTAAATTTAATGAGGGTTGGATTATTTAAATGTGAAGTGTCCTTCAGCTCTACATTTCTTGACTTTTAATGATTTAGGGGTTGGTGACATTCAAGGACGTGGCTGTGGACTTCACCCAGGAGGAGTGGGGCCTCTTGGACCATCCTCAGAAGGAATTGTACAAGGGGGTCATGCTGGAGAATGCCCAGAACCTGCTCTCCCTGGGTAAGGACACGTCCTCTAGTAATGCTGAATCTGCAGTCAAAGGAATATCTTCATCCCCTGGTGTGCAGGGTTAGGAGCACTGATTAGAGAGAGAAAAGCATTGATCTCCTGTCCTGCTGCCTGGAGTTTCCTATAGAAACTCTGCATTGTGTGACAGGAAGCTGAGGGTTTCCTTGTTGCTCCTGAAGCTGTCTCTCACCTCTTCTAGGCAGCTTCAAATTAGGGTGGAAGAATCTCAGACCTGGAACTAATGTCAGGGGTCATTTGGCCTAACCCCCACTTGGCCATGAAATCTGTCTGCCAAGCCTCTGAAAGCTGCTCAGGAGGCTTTTCCTTACAAGCCTGTCCTCTCTGGGATGGGTCTGGGATCTGGAATATTCTTCTTTTTAACAGCATCATTTTGTAGCTCCCAATTTCTGCTCGTCCCTGGTATAGCAAGTTTGTCCTTAATCTTCCTTCCTATTGCCCTGAAATTCCAGCACAGATGGTGGGAAAGGAAGGGAAGGGAAGAAGCATTTATTCTCACTTAGTATTTGCCAGGTGCTGGGCCTGGGGCTTTCTTCTTTTTTTTTTTTTTAGTTGCATGCAAAAACTTTATTTTTTTTTTTGTTTTTGAACATCTGTTTTTAAAACTTTGAGTTCCAAATTCTCTCCCCTCTTCCCTTCCCACCCACCCTCCCTAAGAAGTTGAGCAATTCAACACAGGCCACATGTGTATTATTATGTATAACCCTTCCACAATACTCATGTTGTGAAAGGCTAACTACATTTTGCTCCTTCCCAACCCATCCCGCTTTATTGAATTTTCTCCCTTGACCCTGTCCCCTTTCCAAAGTGTTTGTTTTGATTACCTCCACCCCCATCTGCCCTCCCCTCCATCATCCCCCCCTTTTTTATCTTCCTTCCTCTTCTTTCCTGTGGGGTAAGATACCCAACTGAGTATGTATGGTATTCCCTCCTCAGGCCAAATCTGATGAGAGCAAGGTTCACTCATTCCCCCCTCACCTGCCATCTCCCCTCCTCCCACAGAACTGCTTCCTCTTGCCACCTTTATGCGAGATAATCCACCCCATTCTATCTCTCCCTATCTCCCTCTCTCAGTATGTTGCTCTCTCATCCCTTAATTTCATTTTATTTCTTTTAGATATCTTCCCTTCATCTTCAACTCACCCTGTGTCTGCTCTCTCTCTTTTACATATGTATATATATATATGTATATATATATATACACGTGTATATATATGTATATATATATACACGTATATATATATACACATAGATATATACATACATACACATTCACTTATATATATATATAAACATATATATATATGCATATTCCCTTCAACTACCCTAATACTGAGATCTCATGAATCATACACATCATCTTTCCATGTAGGAATGTAAACAAAACAGTTCAACTTTAGTAAGTCCCTTGCAATTTCCGTTTCTTGATTACCTTTTCATGCTTCTCTTGATTCTTGTGTTTGAAAGTCAAATTTTCTATTCAGCTCTGGTCTTTTCACTGAGAAAGCTTGAAAGTCCTCTATTTTATTGAAAATCCATATTTTGCCTTGGAGCATGATACTCAGTTTTGCTGGGTAGGTGATTCTAGGTTTTAATCCTAGCTCCATTGACGTCCAGAATATCTCATTCCAAGCCCTTCGATCTCTTAATGTAGAAGCTGCCAGATCTTGGGTTATTCTGATTGGGTTTCCACAATACTCAAATTGTTTCTTTCTGGCTGCTTGCAGTATTTTCTCCTTGATCTGGGAGCTCTGGAATTTGGTGACAATATTCCTAGGAGATTTCTTTTTGGGATCTATTTGAGGAGGCGATCGATGGATTCTTTCAATTTCTATTTTGCCCTGTGGCTCTAGAATATCAGGGCAGGTCTCCTTGATAATTTCTTGAAAGATGATATCTAGGCTCTTTTTTTGATCATGGCTTTCAGGTAGTCCAATAATTTTTAAATTATCTCTCCTGGATCTATTTTCCAGGTCAGTGGTTTTTCCAATGAGATATTTCACATTGTCTTCCATTTTTTCATTCCTTTGATTCTGTTTTATAATATCCTGATTTCTCATAAAGTCACTAGCTTGCACTTGCTCCAGTCTAATTTTTAAAGTAGTATTTTCTTCAGTGGTCTTTTGGACCTCCTTTTTCATTTGGCTAATTCTGCCTTTCAAGGCATTCTTCTCCTCATTGGCTTTTTGGAGCTCTTTTGCCATTTGAGTTAATCTATTTTTTAAGGTGTTGTTTTCTTCAGTGTATTTTTCAGTATTTTTTTGGGTCTCCTTTAGCAAGTCATTGACTTGTTTTTCATGGTTTTCTCGCATCCTTCTCATTTCCCTTCCCAATTTTTCCTCTACTTCTCTAATTTGCTTTTCCAAATCCTTTTTGAGCTCTTCTATGGCCTCGGGCCAGCTCATGTTTTTCTTGGAGGCTTTTGTTGTAGGCTCTATGACTTTGTTGTCTTCTTTAGGCTGTATGTTTTGGTCTTCTTTCTCACCAAAGAAAGAATCCAAAGTCTGAGACTGAATCTGGGCGCGTTTTCGCTGCCTGGCCATGTTCCCAACCAACTAACTTGACCCTTGAGTTTTTCAGTGGGGTATGACTGCTTGTAGACTAACGAGTTCTATGTTCCACGTTTGGGGGGGAGGTGCCGGCTCTGCCACACCAGCACTGCTCCTTCCCCAAGAACCCCCAACCCAGACTGGGCTTAGATCTTCAGCAGGCTGTGCACTCCTGCTCTGATCCTCCACTTAATTCCTTCCACCAGGTGGGCCTGGAGCCAGAAGCAGCAGCAGCTGTAGCTGCCCCACCTCCGCTGCCCCCGGGGCTGGAAGCCGAACTGCGAACTCCTTCCACTCCCGCAGCTTTTCCCACTAACCTTCTCCGCAGTCTTTGGTGTTTGTGGGTTGAGGATTCTGGTGACTGCCGCAGCTCACTGATTCAGGGCACTAGGGCCCCCTCCGCCCAACTCCAAGTTTGGTTGGTCCACGCCGCTCAGGCTGGGCTCTGCTCCACTCCGTTCCCAGCTCCCAGCTCCCAGCTCTGTGTGGGATAGACCTCACCCAGAGACCATCCAGGTTGTCCTGGGCTGGAGCCCTGCTTCCCTCTGCTGTTCTGTGGGTTCTGCTGTTCTAGAATTGGTTCAGAGCCATTTTTTTATAGGTTTTTGGAGGGACTCGGCCGGGAGCTCAAGCTGGTCCCTGCTTTCCAGCTGCCATCTTGGCTCTGCCCCCGGCCTGGGGCTTTCTTTACAGTATTATGTCACTTTATCCTCAAAATTGGGTGATACTATTCTCCCCATTTGACAGTTGTGGAAACTGAGGCAAATCGAGTTTTTGTGACTTATCCTGTGGCACACAGCTAAGTAACTCTGAGGCTGGATTCAGACCCTGGCATGCCTCACTCTAGGCCCAGGGCTGTCTCCACAGCACCATCAGCTGCCTCTAATTTCTAGAGAATGGAAGGTGCACCAAGACCAGATTTTCTGACTCCAAGCTGTTTGCCTGATCTTCTCCCCCACTTCTCCCCAAAGCTTACAAAAGAAATGGTCTCAGACTATCCTCCAGAAGGCCTGGGAACCACCATGGGGTCCTTGTTTACATGACCCTGGCATTGCCAGGAATAAGAGACTGGCCTAGAAATAGAATTTGGACCAACTAGGGTTTCTTGAGTTTGCCAACAGGAGACTCTCACCTGAAGAGGCAAAGATGCCCCAAATGAGCAGCACACAAGGTTTCTACAGGTTTCAGGGAGTGAGGAACAGGGGAGGGGTACAGTGCAGAAGGTGGGTGGTCAAGGATCCTCCTTCTGGCGCTTGAGGCTGGTCTTGCATAACAAGCCTTTGTAGCCTGCATTAGGAGTTTCCATGAGAATGGGACTCGACAGGATGGGGGGCAGAGGTTTGGCTCTTTCTCACAGCAGGTTGTACAAAAGGATAATGGGGCACACCCTGCTTTGGGTTACCTGCATTGTAATCACTAATGGGTGCGAACAGGCTCATGTGTGTAAATCTCACAGTGGAGCAGCTCTGGGTCTGAAAGCCTTTCCCTAAAGAGAACTAAAGGACAAGTTTGTCTCCATGCTCATCTCTATCTGACTCCCCATGCCCAGGGCTGCCAGTTCCCGGAGAAGACATGATCTCTTCCTTTGAGCAAACGGAAGGCCCATGGATGCTGGAGTAAGAAGGCCTGAGGAGCTGCTGTCCAGGTGAGTGAGTGAAGGCAGATATATGAGAGCTGGGATTACAAGAGGCTACTATTTGTTCTTGTGGTGAAGCAAGTGGTAGATCTGGGGGCAGGAAGGCCTGACTTGGAATTCTTTTTCAGATATTTCTCAGCAGCAGCTTCATGGGTCAGTCACTGAACCACTGAGTCTCAGTTTCTCCAACAGTAATAAGAGGGGTTTGGACTCCATGGCCTTTTACCTTCCTTCCAGGGATAAATATATGATCCAAAAAAAAGTCATTGTTTGGAATTTGGGGGCATGGAATTCTCCTGAGAGTAGTAAAGGGGATTAGGTTTTCTTCTATGAGCTCTTTCCTAGGCCTTCTCCACATCAACCAACTTCTTAAGTGCCTTCTGTGTTCCAGACCCTGTACAAAGGACTTAGTACATAAATCAATGCAAGAAATGTCCCCTGCTCCCATGGAGCTTGCAGTCTGGTGGGCCAGAGAGCATGCCAACAACTGTGTAGAAGCCTGCTATGGACAGGAGAAATGGTAGCTAGTGAAGAGAGGGAGGACCCTGAATTTAAGGGAAAGGCTTATGGGGGGAGTTGAGCTCTAGATGGGGATTCAGGGAAGCCAGCAAGAACATTCTATGCAACAGGGATGGCAAGAAAACCCCACAGAGTGTGAAGGGGGAATGACGTGTTCCCAGAACAGGAAGGAGACCCAAACAAATGGGTTATAACATACATGGAGTAAGGGAGGGTGGGAGAAAGAAGACTGAAAATGTAAGTGAGGATTAGGCAATGAAGTGCTTTCACAGCCCTAGATAAGGTTTTATATTTCATATTTTGCTGCAGAGCCACTGGAGGCTGTTGAATACATCATGACCTGGTAAGGTAAGAGCTGAAGGAAGATGAACTTGATAACTGGATGGAGGATTAGACTGGACTGAGGGAAGAATTGAGGCAGCTGGACCAACAAGCAGGCTATGACTCTTTCTGAGGGATGGGGCGACAGGGGTCTGATCCAAGGACATGACAATATGGAGATAGAAAGCGGTCTATGGAGTGATATCACAAAGGTGGAATCAAGAGGACTCTACAAGAGATTGAACACAGGTGTCAGGAGTGTGAGTGTGTGTTTCAAAAATCCAGCTAGCAGCTTCTGTGGGGGTGTAAGATCCACCCACAGGCAGCACCCAGAAATCTGCTAACAGCTTGGGTTCTTTTGATCTGCTTAACTAAGGAAAGGAAGGTGAAGGGGTTGACAAGCTTACTTTAATTCAGCATACAAATATCATTCACTTAGTTCAGAGGAAAAAGCCAGTACGCTGAACTTCAGAGCAAAATACAAACAAATTACAAACATCAACACACAGACCTTGTCTGATTCAAATCCCAATACATCGTTACCAGAGTCCAACAAAGTCTCAGCATCCAGGTTTACAAGCTGGAGGGCTCTTTAGCTACAGCTGCCCAGAGTTCCCTCATCAACACCATCTCGGGAGCCCTGCAGAAATGGCTCTGTCCTCCCTTCTTATAGGGCTTTAGACATCATCAAACGTCATCTGAATGACCAGAGCTTAGGCTCTGGTGATTGGTTCTTGAGTTGGCCCCTCCCCTTAGGACCCTGGGAGGTTCACATCCACATAGATTAGGTTAACACCTAATAGGGCATGGCTCTGGAGTTAGCACCTCCCTTTAGCCAGCCCCACCTTGCGCCCCACCCCAGTCACCAATGCACACCTACATAGGTTCCACACCTAATAGGGGTTTGGGCCTGGGGCTTAGCACCTAGTAAGGCTAATGAAATACACTGAATTACTCAAAGCAAACAAAAGCCAAACTCTTCAAGGGCACTAAGGGCTAAGGAGCCCATTTTGCTTAGCAACACAGTGTGTGGGAGTTGATGTGGAGGGCATGACATTTCATTTCTGAGCCTGGACTGTTGGGAGGATGCCTTGGATAGCATTAGGAATTGAAGAAGATGGGAGGGTTGGAGGAAAATGACTGAGTTTCCTTTTGGATACAGTAGAAGGAGAACCAGGAGAGAGTAATGTTGCTAAAGGCTAGGGAGGGGAAGATCAGAAAGAAGGGAGAGACTGAGAGTGTGGAAGCCTGCAGAGAAGTCAAGAAGGATTAGGATTAAGAAATAGCCACTGGATTTTAGCAATTTTAGATTACAGGTAACTTTCACAGATGGGTTTCACTTGAACAATACATTTCAGAGGCAGGTAGGTTGCAGAAAGTTTCGTTTCTCTTTTTTGCTATTATAAATACCCAAATTAGGTATAAACGACAAATGAAGAAAGACGGTATGCATAGACAGAGAAAGAACTGATAAATAGAAATATGCCTAGAATAATTTTACATAGATATACATATTTGTGTCTAAAAGTGACCATATCTTGGGTGGTGTCCAAGGTATAAAAAAAGAAAAGAGAGTTCCAAAGAAAGCCAGGGAAAGGAGTTGGAGACACAGAATGGAAATGGAAGTCTCTCTTTAGCCATAAAATGGACAAAAGATATTGGACACCATCTCATGGGGGTACATGGGTCACGTAAGAGAGTTTTAAGGATTAGAGAGAAATGATTTTATTTGTGCTTATAGGGAAAGAGTCATCAGTGTGGGAGACAGTGAAAATTGGTGAAAAAAAAGGAGATCTTAGAGGAGGAATATATGGAGGGAGATGAGGGTGCAGAGTAGGATCATTGGCACATGGAAGGGGATTTTCTTTAGCAAGGAGAAGAATAATATTTCCATGTGATATGGGGAGTCCAAAAGGAGAAGAAAACATCTGATTTATGTGAGATGAGGAGGATAAGAAAGCCCTTGAGTGGTTGGTGGGGGGGAGTGGTAGCAAGGCATAATGGAGGGTTGGGGATGAATAAAGAGATATGGAATTGCTGCTGTGGGGAGCAGTACAGGGAGTCAGTCAGGGAGATGGCAAAGGATTGCCCTTCCCCAGTGAGGGCCCAGCTGAGATTACATAGCCTAAATTGGAGGTGGATCTGGCAGCCTGGTTTCATGATTTTCTCTTTGTACATTAGCAGCACCTGAGGAGGAGAGATGGCTGCTGCCTTATTCAGGACTCTTCCAAGGCTAAACTTTGCATAAATCATCAGGCCAAGTCCCTTTCCTAATCTCTATGACTAATCTCTGTCCCCATTCTTGGAGAATCATTGGCCAGCTTCATGTAGGTGAGCACCACATCAGTTGAGGGAGCTGGGACTTAGACACCCCGAGGTGTCCTATAGCAGGAGACCCTTCAGGAGCCTAGAAAGAAGCCTCTGTAATCTTCAATATTGGTTCTGGACAGGTTGCATCAGGGTTAGAACCTGACTAAGGGAACTACTTGGAGGTGATGGAGTACAAAAAAGGGAAGAAACTGGGCTGAGGCCTGAATGTGTATTCAGCAACTAGGGGAGAGACCAGAATGCAGGGAGTAGAGGTAGAGACTGGGGACTGCTATCAGCCCTGGCCCCAGGCAGGGAATCAATGAACACAGATTAAAAGCTTTCTCTTTTAGGCACTATGCTAAGACATGAGGTTACAAAGGAAGGCAAAAGACAGTGTCAGCTGTCACGGAGCTCAGAATGTAGTTTACAAACTAATGCTGATGCAGGGGAAAGTGAGTGTTTTGGTTGGAAATACATTTAGTTTCCCAAGGACACAGGAGAATAAAACGAGGGACAAGAATACAGGTTTAAGAAGGAGAACAGAGGGGCAGCGAGGTGGCATAGTGAGTAGAGCACCAGCCCTGGAGTCAGGAGGACCTGAGTTCAAATCCAGCCTCAGACACTTGACACATTTAGTAGTTGGGAGACCTTAGGATGTCACGTAACCCCAATTGCCCTGCCTTCCCCCTTCAAAAAACAAAAGAAAAAGGAAAGAGAGCAGAATTGGGGAGGAAACAGTCAAAATCAAATGAAGGTAGTAGCTAGCATTTATACAGCAGCTACTATGTGTCCTGCACTGTATAAATCTTGTCTCTTTTTGTGCTCATAAGAGTCGTGGGAATAGATGCTAAAATTATACCCATTTTGCAGATAAAACACAGACACAGAGGTCTTCTGACTTCCCTAGGGTCACCCAACTGGCAAGTTGCTGAGGTGGCATTGGAACTCAGGTCTTCCTGATTCAAGGCCCAGCATTCTGTCTACTGTACTACCATTTATATTCTCATTTTTTAAACAATATATGTTGAAAATGCTCACTCATGGATGAGGTGCGAAATGGAAGGTGACTTTGACAAGCTCCTTCCA